>NC_086319.1:123503876-124180126 GCF_036172605.1 Pelobates fuscus
ACCATGGTGATGTAGCCGGTCTAACACTGTGCGCGCGCAGAATAGATCATGCGCCTGCGCAGAGACTTGAGTTCAGCAGCCCGATCTATGAACTAAATACAATGGAACAACACAAATCAGCATACTATGTATATGTCATAAGTAAATGTATAACTAAATGCTATATAGATTTCCTGACTTTTTATATATATATTTCCTTAGATACAGGGGGTCCGTCCATTTAAAGGGGCAGGAGGGTATATGGTTTTACAGAACCTAGTCATTCTACTAAACCCTCCCTAATTGTTGTCAAAACATCCCTGTTTGGACCGATGTTTTATCGTTGAATAGTATGGTATGGCCCCCAGTTTTTGTATGTTCCATAAAGTTGATTCGGTTGAAGAGGACCCAATAGATCACGGATCCACCATGTATAGTCTTAAGATCGATCATCCGGACAAACTACTTTCATTAATGAACAGCGGAATGTACACCTCAATTCTATGGTCATAATCTCCATTGGATTAGACCAGTACCAGGTTAAGGTATAAATACCATAAAAATATTACAAAAAAGATCAAGGTATAATCGTAAATATCGTGTATGCAGGTCACAACAGGGAGGAGGTGTATATTTGTGGAAAAATTATATTCATATAAACATATTTACATATTTACATTATTGTTACTGTATATATTCATGTACACGGTGCTTGATGTAGCGTACAGAGTTCATCGATGCCTCAATATAGTTGTATATTATGTACATTTATATTGATTTACTCAGTCGGAGAAACGTAGCTGTGTCTAAATTGTTTAATGGGATCACCCACTGTAGATTTTTCCTAGTGGTAGTTAAAGGTAGTTAAATGTATGGGGAGAAGGAAAAGCCCTCATTCAGGCCTTTAGGGCTCAGGGATTTCAATTTGTATATCCACCTACATTCCTTTTGGCGTAGGAGTTTATCGAAATCCCCTCGTCTCTGGTCCCTCTTAACCCATTCTAGGCCACAGAACCTAATATCATGAGATATACCATCATGGACGTTTTTTAGGTGTCTGGAGATCGGTGTTTCCATACGGTTTTTAGGGGATCTAACGTGTTCCTTTATACGTTCCTTGAACGGTCTAAATGTTTTACCCACGTATAGCATTTTGCAGCTGCAGGTAAGGAGGTATACCAAGCCAGCTGTATTGCAGTTAAAAAAGTGGGTGATTTCAAAGGTCTGTTGTCCATCACTATCTTGGACTTGTTTCGAATCTCTTAGGATGTATTTGCATGCGACACATCTTCCGCACTTAAAGGATCCACAGGGGGGATTTCGGCCCAGCCAGGTCGTTTTATTATGTTTTATTGAGAAATGGCTCGGTACCAACACATCACGGAGGTTTTTACCTCTACGTGCTGTGATGGTTGCTCTAGGGCTGAGGACGTCTTTCAAATGAACGTCTTTCAGGAGTATAGGCCAGAATTTCTCTATTGACTTTTTCACTGTGTCCCATCCTGTGTCAAAGGTTCCGATCATGCGGATGGATTTATTTGGCAGCGTTGGTTTGGGTTGATCTGAGATAAGATCGTCTCTGTCCATTTCAAGGGCCCTTTGATATGCCCTTTTGAGGCATTTATTCGGGTAGCCTTTTTCCCGGAACTGTTGTCTCAGTAAGGCTGCTTTGATCTTAAAGTCCGATAGATCTGTGCAATTTCTACGCACCCTCAAGTATTGTCCTACCGGTATACCCTGTTTCAAAGGTCTGGGATGAAAACTATCCCATCTCAGTAGTGCATTGGATGCTGTTGGCTTCTTGAACAGAGTTGTTTCCAGGGAGCCGTCTGTATTGATTGATATGGTTATATCCAGAAAATTCAAGGTTTGTCCCCCAAATTCTGTCGTAAATCTGAGGTTCTCCTCATTGACGTTCAGTAGGGAGACAAATTCATTGAATTCTTCTTCCACTCCCAGCCAGACAATGAAAATGTCATCTATATACCTGAGCCATGTGTGTATTTTCGGTATATAGACAGACAGGGTATTGGATTTCATGACTTGTAACTCCCACCATCCTAAATGGAGATTGGCATAGGATGGCGCACACGCCGTGCCCATTGCCGTCCCCCTTATTTGGTGAAAGAATTTGTCATGAAAAAGGAAATAATTGTGAGACAAAATGAAGTTTAGTAGTTGTAGTATAAACTTGGTGTGGGCAGTATGTTTTGGACCTCTCTGGTCCAGGAAGTGTTTTGTGTGTTCAACACCTCTTTCGTGGGGAATTGAGGAATAAAGAGCCTCAACATCCAAACTACATAGCTTCGCTGTCGTTGGTAGTCGTAGATTTGACAAGAGGGACAGTGCCTGTTTCGTGTCCCTGATATATGAGGGGAGTTGTTCAACAAAAGGTCGTAGTATTTTCTCAATATACAGACTGCCATTCTGTGTTAGGTTGTCAACACCTGAAACGATAGGCCGCCCAGGAGGATACGTTGTGTTTTTGTGGATTTTCGGCAGGCAGTAGAAGGTTGCTATCCTGGGACAACGGTTCAGAATGAATTCGTATTCGTCCCTGGACAGCAACCCCCCACTGCGGCCTTCATCCAGTATCTCCTTGTACTTGGTTAAAAATGAGTTTGTAGGGTCGGTCTTTAATAGCATGTAGGTTTCATTATTCCCTATGACCCTTTGTACCATGTGTTCGTAGTCAGATGTGTTCATAACTACCACATTGCCCCCCTTGTCCGCTGGTTTGATAACCAGTTGTTCATTGTCTTTGAGTGATTTCAGAGCTGTTTGCTCTGCTCTGGAGAGGTTGTCATTGGGGAAGGAATTGAAGCAGTTAGTCTCTATGCCTTCAATCTCACTTTTTACTGCTTCTAGGAACAGATCCAAATTCCTAAAGCTCGAGAAATTAGGAGTAAACCGGCTTTTGGGTTTTAGCTTGGTGTATTCCATAGGCATTTGAATGTCACTCTCATCTAAGAGTGATACTAGTGTGTTCACTAGTTCTAAATCTTTACACGACAAGCCAAGAGCTCTAGATTTTTTCTCCTCATTGATAGTATGGTACTTGTGCAGGGCCAGTTTACGTACAAATAGATGTAAGTCCTTGATCCACGTAAATTTGTCAAAGACAGGTGTCGGTACGAAGGAGAGTCCCCTTTCCAATACTTTGATGTGGTGTTCATTTAGGGTAAATGTAGATAGATTGACCACATGTGGTTTTTGTACAGGGGAAGGCACTGTCATTCGATTCAAGTTTAATATCGTCTCCTCCGTGCTCGCCCTCTCCCTCCCCCCCCCCTTCCCTGATTCCTGGATTGATAGCGTGTCTGATAGTTGGGAATGTCGTCTTGTTGGCCCATGGCTAAAAAATTAACGCCTTTTTTAAGAATACTACGGGGGTTGCTAGTACTGGGGGTTATGGGAGTTTGTATTTGGTCAGAGGGTGTGCTCTGCGTGGTGGAGTCAGTATCTGATGAGTCGTACTCTGAGGTCAGATTGTTTTCAGAGTTAGTTCTCATGCGCCGATTTGGAAACTTGTATACATTCCCCAGTTGGTAATCTTTGAGGTCTCTCATGTATTTCTGATGTTTTCTAAGTTTTATAGAGTCTTGGTACCTATCCAGGTTATTTTTAAGTTTATTCTCTAAAGTAAGAAAGTTTGGCTCGCTTTTGAACACGTTAAGTTTATCAATTTCTTCATCTAGCTTTTGGTTGACGTTACCTAATTTTTCTTTTTCAAAAGTACAGATTATCTCCATAAATTTCATTGAGCATGTTCCAGCTGCTAACTCCCACTGTTTAGTAAAGTCAGGGTTTTCATTATAGGTTGTTGGAATATTACGAACCCTTAGGCCTCTAGGGATCATTTCTTTTTTGATGTAATTATCAAGTGATGAGATCTCCCAGCACGTTTTGATTTGTTGCTTATAGAGCTTGGTGACAGAATTAAATGAATAGTAAATATCAGTTGGGGTCTGGTTCCTTTCCAGATTCTCATTAGAGAACACACTCTCTGCGTCCCTGCACCAGGTATTGAAGTCCTGTTTATTTGACAGAAAACCTGCCATTCTTTTGATTGAATTTTGATTTTTTTGATCAGTAACCCAGGTATTGAAACCTAAAAATTAATTATAAAGACAAGAAAGGAGAGATTCAGGATAGAACAGGTCTATCTCGAAAAATACTCCCAATGGGTTACAGAGATATCAGAAGGGCATGAACCCCATATATGTTAAACGAAAAAAGACTAAAGTGAAGTCGGGTGTTCCATTCAAGTTGGAAGAGAGATGGACCCCTGTTTCACTGAAAGATATCTCTATCAAAAATTAAAGTAAATATACGGTATAACCTTTATTAGGCCGCTTACGGACAACACACAAAAATTATATACAGTGAAGTGATAGTGACACACTCGTGAAAATACAAGTGAATTAAAAGCTGAGTAAATGCAATGTGGATATTGTCCACAGGTATTAGGAATGGCAGTGGTATCTAGATTGTAGTTAGAGTATAGAGTACAGTATATAGTACAATATAGATTTAAATCAGATATCACATACACCAAATTCCTCTAGAGTTAAATATCCACAGTCTGTAAGACTTGACAGGTATTTCGGCTAAAAGAGGTGGGATTGCACCGTTAGGCTGAGGTGAATTGTCTATCAGTACTATTGTTTGTTACAATCAGAAGTGGTACATAGGAGACTGTTTGGTCACTGAAGACCGTAATAGCAGCCCCTATGTATATACTCATATATACACAATCACATAGACTAGGTCAGTGAATACTGTCTAATATCCAAAGTTCTCCTTGTAATAGTATACATTAGAAGGGAGATACATTTGGTAGTAGGTAGATAGCGTTACACTGGGTCAGCACAGTAGTGAGGGGGAGTATCTCAGAACAAACAGTAGGGGTATATCGTGCATAGGTATAGGTTTAAGGGTAAAGGGATGGTATAGCCAGGTCTATCCAAAAGTGAGTTCAAGTAACTGGTTAGGCAGAGAATCCCTATACACAGGCTGAAACTTGCCAACCACCCCACTAATCCCCAGATATAAAGGTCATATAGTCACATAAACCACCTAAATAAGTTATAAATAATACAAAAATAGGTTCCTCACATACTGCTGCTTCAAGGCAGCCTAGCGCTTATAAAGACAGCTATCTAGCTAACTAAAGAAAGTAGCTTATTACAAAGGCATCCAGTATCAACAAGGCTTGCATTAATACTGCTGTTAAAAGGAGTATCTCGTTCTGTCTCCTGTCAGTATTCAGTATTACTGCTATAACCAGCACTGAAAGGGTGCAGATCTAGTGCTGAGCTGGCTCCAAGGCACAATTCAATCTGTCTCCCCTATTCCCTCAGTGCTGCTACTATATACTGTACTCTATACTCTAACTACAATCTAGATCTATATACTGTACTCTATACTCTAACTACAATCTAGATCTATATACTGTACTCTATACTCTAACTACAATCTAGACCTATATACTGTACTCTATACTCTAACTACAATCTAGATACCACTGCCATTCCTAATACCTGTGGACAATATCCACATTGCATTTACTCAGCTTTTAATTCACTTGTATTTTCACGAGTGTGTCACTATCACTTCACTGTATATAATTTTTGTGTGTTGTCCGTAAGCGGCCTAATAAAGGTTATACCGTATATTTACTTTAATTTTTGATAGAGATATCTTTCAGTGAAACAGGGGTCCATCTCTCTTCCAACTTGAATGGAACACCCGACTTCACTTTAGTCTTTTTTCGTTTAACATATATGGGGTTCATGCCCTTCTGATATCTCTGTAACCCATTGGGAGTATTTTTCGAGATAGACCTGTTCTATCCTGAATCTCTCCTTTCTTGTCTTTATAATTAATTTTTAGGTTTCAATACCTGGGTTACTGATCAAAAAAATCAAAATTCAATCAAAAGAATGGCAGGTTTTCTGTCAAATAAACAGGACTTCAATACCTGGTGCAGGGACGCAGAGAGTGTGTTCTCTAATGAGAATCTGGAAAGGAACCAGACCCCAACTGATATTTACTATTCATTTAATTCTGTCACCAAGCTCTATAAGCAACAAATCAAAACGTGCTGGGAGATCTCATCACTTGATAATTACATCAAAAAAGAAATGATCCCTAGAGGCCTAAGGGTTCGTAATATTCCAACAACCTATAATGAAAACCCTGACTTTACTAAACAGTGGGAGTTAGCAGCTGGAACATGCTCAATGAAATTTATGGAGATAATCTGTACTTTTGAAAAAGAAAAATTAGGTAACGTCAACCAAAAGCTAGATGAAGAAATTGATAAACTTAACGTGTTCAAAAGCGAGCCAAACTTTCTTACTTTAGAGAATAAACTTAAAAATAACCTGGATAGGTACCAAGACTCTATAAAACTTAGAAAACATCAGAAATACATGAGAGACCTCAAAGATTACCAACTGGGGAATGTATACAAGTTTCCAAATCGGCGCATGAGAACTAACTCTGAAAACAATCTGACCTCAGAGTACGACTCATCAGATACTGACTCCACCACGCAGAGCACACCCTCTGACCAAATACAAACTCCCATAACCCCCAGTACTAGCAACCCCCGTAGTATTCTTAAAAAAGGCGTTAATTTTTTAGCCATGGGCCAACAAGACGACATTCCCAACTATCAGACACGCTATCAATCCAGGAATCAGGGAAGGGGGGGGGGAGGGAGAGGGCGAGCACGGAGGAGACGATATTAAACTTGAATCGAATGACAGTGCCTTCCCCTGTACAAAAACCACATGTGGTCAATCTATCTACATTTACCCTAAATGAACACCACATCAAAGTATTGGAAAGGGGACTCTCCTTCGTACCGACACCTGTCTTTGACAAATTTACGTGGATCAAGGACTTACATCTATTTGTACGTAAACTGGCCCTGCACAAGTACCATACTATCAATGAGGAGAAAAAATCTAGAGCTCTTGGCTTGTCGTGTAAAGATTTAGAACTAGTGAACACACTAGTATCACTCTTAGATGAGAGTGACATTCAAATGCCTATGGAATACACCAAGCTAAAACCCAAAAGCCGGTTTACTCCTAATTTCTCGAGCTTTAGGAATTTGGATCTGTTCCTAGAAGCAGTAAAAAGTGAGATTGAAGGCATAGAGACTAACTGCTTCAATTCCTTCCCCAATGACAACCTCTCCAGAGCAGAGCAAACAGCTCTGAAATCACTCAAAGACAATGAACAACTGGTTATCAAACCAGCGGACAAGGGGGGCAATGTGGTAGTTATGAACACATCTGACTACGAACACATGGTACAAAGGGTCATAGGGAATAATGAAACCTACATGCTATTAAAGACCGACCCTACAAACTCATTTTTAACCAAGTACAAGGAGATACTGGATGAAGGCCGCAGTGGGGGGTTGCTGTCCAGGGACGAATACGAATTCATTCTGAACCGTTGTCCCAGGATAGCAACCTTCTACTGCCTGCCGAAAATCCACAAAAACACAACGTATCCTCCTGGGCGGCCTATCGTTTCAGGTGTTGACAACCTAACACAGAATGGCAGTCTGTATATTGAGAAAATACTACGACCTTTTGTTGAACAACTCCCCTCATATATCAGGGACACGAAACAGGCACTGTCCCTCTTGTCAAATCTACGACTACCAACGACAGCGAAGCTATGTAGTTTGGATGTTGAGGCTCTTTATTCCTCAATTCCCCACGAAAGAGGTGTTGAACACACAAAACACTTCCTGGACCAGAGAGGTCCAAAACATACTGCCCACACCAAGTTTATACTACAACTACTAAACTTCATTTTGTCTCACAATTATTTCCTTTTTCATGACAAATTCTTTCACCAAATAAGGGGGACGGCAATGGGCACGGCGTGTGCGCCATCCTATGCCAATCTCCATTTAGGATGGTGGGAGTTACAAGTCATGAAATCCAATACCCTGTCTGTCTATATACCGAAAATACACACATGGCTCAGGTATATAGATGACATTTTCATTGTCTGGCTGGGAGTGGAAGAAGAATTCAATGAATTTGTCTCCCTACTGAACGTCAATGAGGAGAACCTCAGATTTACGACAGAATTTGGGGGACAAACCTTGAATTTTCTGGATATAACCATATCAATCAATACAGACGGCTCCCTGGAAACAACTCTGTTCAAGAAGCCAACAGCATCCAATGCACTACTGAGATGGGATAGTTTTCATCCCAGACCTTTGAAACAGGGTATACCGGTAGGACAATACTTGAGGGTGCGTAGAAATTGCACAGATCTATCGGACTTTAAGATCAAAGCAGCCTTACTGAGACAACAGTTCCGGGAAAAAGGCTACCCGAATAAATGCCTCAAAAGGGCATATCAAAGGGCCCTTGAAATGGACAGAGACGATCTTATCTCAGATCAACCCAAACCAACGCTGCCAAATAAATCCATCCGCATGATCGGAACCTTTGACACAGGATGGGACACAGTGAAAAAGTCAATAGAGAAATTCTGGCCTATACTCCTGAAAGACGTTCATTTGAAAGACGTCCTCAGCCCTAGAGCAACCATCACAGCACGTAGAGGTAAAAACCTCCGTGATGTGTTGGTACCGAGCCATTTCTCAATAAAACATAATAAAACGACCTGGCTGGGCCGAAATCCCCCCTGTGGATCCTTTAAGTGCGGAAGATGTGTCGCATGCAAATACATCCTAAGAGATTCGAAACAAGTCCAAGATAGTGATGGACAACAGACCTTTGAAATCACCCACTTTTTTAACTGCAATACAGCTGGCTTGGTATACCTCCTTACCTGCAGCTGCAAAATGCTATACGTGGGTAAAACATTTAGACCGTTCAAGGAACGTATAAAGGAACACGTTAGATCCCCTAAAAACCGTATGGAAACACCGATCTCCAGACACCTAAAAAACGTCCATGATGGTATATCTCATGATATTAGGTTCTGTGGCCTAGAATGGGTTAAGAGGGACCAGAGACGAGGGGATTTCGATAAACTCCTACGCCAAAAGGAATGTAGGTGGATATACAAATTGAAATCCCTGAGCCCTAAAGGCCTGAATGAGGGCTTTTCCTTCTCCCCATACATTTAACTACCTTTAACTACCACTAGGAAAAATCTACAGTGGGTGATCCCATTAAACAATTTAGACACAGCTACGTTTCTCCGACTGAGTAAATCAATATAAATGTACATAATATACAACTATATTGAGGCATCGATGAACTCTGTACGCTACATCAAGCACCGTGTACATGAATATATACAGTAACAATAATGTAAATATGTAAATATGTTTATATGAATATAATTTTTCCACAAATATACACCTCCTCCCTGTTGTGACCTGCATACACGATATTTACGATTATACCTTGATCTTTTTTGTAATATTTTTATGGTATTTATACCTTAACCTGGTACTGGTCTAATCCAATGGAGATTATGACCATAGAATTGAGGTGTACATTCCGCTGTTCATTAATGAAAGTAGTTTGTCCGGATGATCGATCTTAAGACTATACATGGTGGATCCGTGATCTATTGGGTCCTCTTCAACCGAATCAACTTTATGGAACATACAAAAACTGGGGGCCATACCATACTATTCAACGATAAAACATCGGTCCAAACAGGGATGTTTTGACAACAATTAGGGAGGGTTTAGTAGAATGACTAGGTTCTGTAAAACCATATACCCTCCTGCCCCTTTAAATGGACGGACCCCCTGTATCTAAGGAAATATATATATAAAAAGTCAGGAAATCTATATAGCATTTAGTTATACATTTACTTATGACATATACATAGTATGCTGATTTGTGTTGTTCCATTGTATTTAGTTCATAGATCGGGCTGCTGAACTCAAGTCTCTGCGCAGGCGCATGATCTATTCTGCGCGCGCACAGTGTTAGACCGGCTACATCACCATGGTGATGGCCAAACAATAACGAGCTACCCGACATCCGGAAAACTGTTCCTGAACAGATCTGACCGGGCTGTAATCCCGCCCTCAGCCACTCCCCAGCTAACGCCGATTGGAGTAAACTGGCGCTGGGCGGACTCCCACCCGGTATATACTCACCTCCCTACAGCTGTACCAGGAGCTCTTGATAAAGGCGTGTGATCACGCCGAAACGCGCGTCGAGCGTTTGCCGGTTATTTTAACGCTGAGAAATGCAAACGGCCACCCTTTGAGGGTTGTGGGGGATTTAACACTGTCTATAGCAATCTTTTCATTAGGACATTCAGATATATGCAGTATTAGACTGCCTGCACAATAGGGCTTGCAGCAGCAGCACTGAGGGAATAGGGGAGACAGATTGAATTGTGCCTTGGAGCCAGCTCAGCACTAGATCTGCACCCTTTCAGTGCTGGTTATAGCAGTAATACTGAATACTGACAGGAGACAGAACGAGATACTCCTTTTAACAGCAGTATTAATGCAAGCCTTGTTGATACTGGATGCCTTTGTAATAAGCTACTTTCTTTAGTTAGCTAGATAGCTGTCTTTATAAGCGCTAGGCTGCCTTGAAGCAGCAGTATGTGAGGAACCTATTTTTGTATTATTTATAACTTATTTAGGTGGTTTATGTGACTATATGACCTTTATATCTGGGGATTAGTGGGGTGGTTGGCAAGTTTCAGCCTGTGTATAGGGATTCTCTGCCTAACCAGTTACTTGAACTCACTTTTGGATAGACCTGGCTATACCATCCCTTTACCCTTAAACCTATACCTATGCACGATATACCCCTACTGTTTGTTCTGAGATACTCCCCCTCACTACTGTGCTGACCCAGTGTAACGCTATCTACCTACTACCAAATGTATCTCCCTTCTAATGTATACTATTACAAGGAGAACTTTGGATATTAGACAGTATTCACTGACCTAGTCTATGTGATTGTGTATATATGAGTATATACATAGGGGCTGCTATTACGGTCTTCAGTGACCAAACAGTCTCCTATGTACCACTTCTGATTGTAACAAACAATAGTACTGATAGACAATTCACCTCAGCCTAACGGTGCAATCCCACCTCTTTTAGCCGAAATACCTGTCAAGTCTTACAGACTGTGGATATTTAACTCTAGAGGAATTTGGTGTATGTGATATCTGATTTAAATCTATATTGTACTATATACTGTACTCTATACTCTAACTACAATCTAGATACCACTGCCATTCCTAATACCTGTGGACAATATCCACATTGCATTTACTCAGCTTTTAATTCACTTGTATTTTCACGAGTGTGTCACTATCACTTCACTGTATATAATTTTTGTGTGTTGTCCGTAAGCGGCCTAATAAAGGTTATACCGTATATTTACTTTAATTTTTGATAGAGATATCTTTCAGTGAAACAGGGGTCCATCTCTCTTCCAACTTGAATGGAACACCCGACTTCACTTTAGTCTTTTTTCGTTTAACATATATGGGGTTCATGCCCTTCTGATATCTCTGTAACCCATTGGGAGTATTTTTCGAGATAGACCTGTTCTATCCTGAATCTCTCCTTTCTTGTCTTTATAATAGTGCAATATGTATTGATCCGATATGAGCGAATAAAATAATGATGGTAGAGAACTCACATTTACAGGAGCTTATAATCCAGCTCTAGGGTAAAGCGCATGCAGCGGTATAATCCTTGCTTATAGGATATGTAGTGGGTATCTTTCCGTCTCTAGTATCCAATCCTCAGAAAAAGAAAGGAGACAGCCAATAGTGCTGACTGTATAACAGTGTAAATGTAGATTAAATTAAAACGTACTTACAGATGACGAGCAGACCAACTGCTCTGTGATATCAGCATAGGTGGATTGATCTCCACCTAGGATTTCTTTAGATGCAGGAACCTTCCAGGCAGGTATTAAAACCGATAAAAAAGGTGAATAAAATGATAATAATAATAAAAGGCCAGGTTAAATAAAAATAATATAATATATATATATATATGTGTATCTAAAAAGGATAATTTGCTCAAGCTTATGACCAAAAATACTTTAATATTTAAAATACACAATATAAAATTTCCATAACGCGTTTCGTCAACAGACTTTTTCAAATGGAATAACATACAATACCTGGCACATTAGTATTATATAGGAACATCAGTGATTCGAATTTTGGCGCCAAAAATGGTACCAGCCAATAAGATTGAATTGAATTAAAATAAATAAAACAATTTTAAAACACATAATGAATAATCTAATTGGATTCTTTGTAGTGTCCCAACCTATTTAAGCTAAAGATTTAGCAAAAACGAGCATGGGAAAGTATGAAAATAAACGTTTGAAATTAGTCATGTGACTTGCAGCACTTCCGCATTTCGGAAGTTTAGCCGCACAGCCACATGGGAAATGTAGTGAAAAACGGGAACAAAAGGGAAAGATTGGAAAGACAATAATAACCCTTAAAGACTCTTACAGTGGTATCTTCAATCTCTCCCAAAAAGTTATATCTGCTGCACAATTGTCTGTCCTAAACAAAGGCCTCAGATTTGCCCCAACTTCTTCATTTAACTCATTTCAAGCCTTTCTTGATGTAAGCAAATTTGTTAGAAAAGCTACACTCAAAAGATTTTTTATAAGTAAAAGTGACGAAACCCCTACTCCACTCTCCTCATCACAAACAGATAATGACCCTTTCATAAATACACACCTCAGAGAAAAATCTAAATTTTACCCATCTCATTGTAAATCAGCTCCCTGGATCTTATTTGAGAAACTTGTTCAAAAAGATCTTGAAAAAATTAAATATAAGAAATATGATTCTAATAATCTTACAAATGCCGAAAGGAATGCTATTAAAGAATTACAAAAAGATAAAGAAATTGTAATAAAACCAGCTGATAAAGGTGGTGGAGTAGTTATACAGTCCAGTAAAATGTATATAGATGAAGCTCATAGACAATTGAAAGATTCAAACGTATATGAAAAACTTACATCTGATCCCACAAAAAATATAAAAATAATTTTATCCACATTTTTAAATAAAGGATTAAACTTAAACATTTTAAATAAACAAGAATTTAATTTTTTAAATAAAGAATTTCCAATTACCCCTGTAATTTATTTTCTCCCCAAAATTCATAAAAATGAACATCACCCCCCAGGGAGACCAATTGTTTCTGGGATAGGTTCCCTTTTGTGTAACCTTTCCCAATATATTGATACCCTTCTCCAACCTTCTGTCAAACTTATGAAATCTTACTGACTGCACATAACTGTGTTTTTTTCTACTGAAGCATAATCAGATAGTTACCTAGCTTGCCATCACCTTGAAACTACAGCCTGACAATTTATCTACCTAATACGTGACTAAAATATTGCATAGCCTAATGATTCTCTTTTCATAGTTTAGCAAGACAGGCATTGCATATGGTTATGTCAAGTTTTTGTTATATGACATGAAAAAAAAAAAAGAGGCATCACTTCTCAGGAAAATGTAATCTCTTCAAGTTGAATGTACCTACCCCAACTGTAAACTGTTATTGCATTTCCCTCTCTCTCTTTTGTACCCCTTCACAAATGCCTCAATAAAAGAAAGAATTTAAAAAAAAAAAAACTTATGAAATCTTACCTAAAAGACTCTATGTCACTTTTAAAATTCTTAAATAATTTTATTTGGAAATCCAATTTTATATTAGTTACTTGTGACGTTCAGTCTCTTTATACCATTATTCCCCACGATATTGGATGCCAAGCTGTAAAAGAGATTCTAACTTCAGAAGCTAGAATTCCTGCAACCCAAATTGATTTTATAATAGAAGGTATTAATATTATTTTAAAAAATAACTATTTTTGGTTTTTAGATTCTTTTTATTTACAAAAGAGGGGTACTGCTATGGGGACTAAGTTTGCCCCTAGCTACGCCAATTTATTTATGGCAAACTGGGAAACCCAAGCAATTTGGGGTAACCATATATGGCGGGCAAACCTAGTCTCATATTTTAGGTACATAGACGACCTTTTTTTTATCTGGGAGGGTACAGAAGATAATCTTATTGCTTTTATCAACCACTTAAATATTAATAATAGGGGTATTACTCTTACACACAGCAAGGAATCTATACATTTTTTAGACCTTAATATTTTTATTAAAGAAGGACAACTTCAAACAAAAACTTTTTTTTAAAAAGTGTGTGTAAATACAGCTATAGACAAATCAAGTTGCCATTATAAGCCTTGGCTAGAGAGTGCCCCTAAGAGTCAATTATTGCGACTTCGCAGGAACTGCTCTGAAATCAATGATTTTAATGAACAAGCAGATTTTTTAAAAATAAATTCATGGAGGGGCGTGTCCAGCTTCCGGAGTGAGCAGTCGCATGGCGTAGGAGCTCCGCCGTCTTCCCGACCAAAAAGCGACTTTTACACAGCGACTACCAACTAAATCGCCCTAAATACGAGATATACCTATACCAGACGGTACAGGGTCACTCAATGTCTCCTTCGAAACAGATGAAACTGTCCGAGACAGCTAAACAGAAAAAATCTGGACGACGCAGAGAAATCCAAGATGGCGACGAGGCCTCTAACTTTTCAGATGGTCAGTCCGACTATGAGACCAGCTCCTCTAAATACTCTGAGGCTCCTATAACAGAGCGCAGTCTGCATAGGATGCTACAAGAGCTTAGAGCTACAATCACTGCGGATTTCCACCGCATTAATGGGGATTTGAGGAAGGAAATCACCAACATTGGCGACAGAACTAGCCACCTGGAAAATAAAACCGATGAACTGTGTGGGGCCCACAACGAGGTAGTGGACAAACTACAGAAACTATCGGAGGAAAATACATTTCTTAAAACTAAGCTTGCCGATATGGAAGATAGGTCGAGGAGGCAAAATGTACGATTCCGTGGCATTCCGGATGATGTCTCCCAAGATGCTCTTCCAGCCCATATACTTTCTATCTGTCAATCTCTAGTCCCAAGCCTGCCCGACTCCGCATGGGCCTATGATCGCATGCACAGACTGCCGAGGCCCACACGTCTGCCTGCCGATGTCCCGAGGGACGTTATAGTAAGATTTCACTACTATGCGCACAAGGAATCTCTATTGATGGCGGCAAGAAAACTTCAAACGCTTCCTGAGCCACATCAGCAGGTTGCATTATTTGCAGATCTATCGGCGGCCACGATGGAAAAACGAAAAGAATTTATCACAGTCACTAAGACTCTTCGAAATAACAAGGTGATGTACAGATGGGGGTACCCCACTAAATTAATTATAAGGCAGAAACTATATTGCGAACAACTCAATGGAAGGCATGAAGCTGATCACCACGTGGGGTCTCTGGAAAGGCTCACCTACTCATCAAGACGAGGCTGAACCAGCGTCTCTACGACGAATCCAAGAGGATTGGCAAATGGCAAGATCTCCAGCCAAGACCCCCTGAACTGAACTCCTTTGCTGTTCGTATTTGCATGAAGGTCGCTCTGGTATACATATCAATATTGTGACCATTACCTTATATACGTAATTGTATGTGCATATATCTTGCCACATATCGCATATACTTTGTGCTGTGACTTCCCTAATGTTTACGTCCAGCCATTTATATACCCGTATCTATGCCAGTCTCTGGCAGTCTGTTTATTAGCATCAGTAGTATATAAGTATTCGCTGACCATATACTTTTTCAATGTTTAATGTGTTTGCGTTCAACTCTATATAGTCGGAGTAATGTTGTCGAATAGCGTGTCTCGCGCATGATAATCACTATAAAACGGTCTGTATGATGCGAAAGGTAGATGCTATTTCGAATCTAGAGATCCGTGTGGCCTGATAATATAGAGTTCCGATATGTTTGTTTGCCACAAAAACGTGTTCGATTGTTTGCCTATCACTTACCAGTTCAGTTCATCGCTACACCCAGTGTTAATTTTGTGTGTAATTGTGCACTAAGCTATTAACGCCTACCCCGCCATATGTAACAATGTCTATCGTGATCAGCTGCCTTCCCCTTATAGGCTCCCATACTTTCTCTTTCCTCCTTAGCTCAAAGGCACGGCTAATACGTCGCCTAAAAAATATATCCTTATTCGACTGTGAAATGCTTAGCACTAATGCCACGGTCGTTATGGTTACCCACTATAAGACAAAATAGAGGAGTTAGAAAAAAAAAAAAAAAAAAAAGTGTAACAGGCAAACTGAGAATAAAAATAAAAAATAAAAAAAAAGAAATAAAAAAAAAGAGAAAAAAAAACAAAAGAAAAAAAGAAAGAGAAAGAAATAGATATAGGAAAAATAGTAATATGGCAAATAATAAATAAATAATTACAGACATCAACGATAAATAGATGCTATACAAATAATACGACTACAAGGTACAGTGACGAAGTCATATTAACCCATTACTGTATTCATACTTTGCAGTGATAGTCTGCAAATCTGGGTTAATTCCATCGGTGGACGTAAATGCAGGGCCTTTGGAAATGGTCACGCGTCCAAGTTAAATTTCGCATAACTTATGCCCCTAATTTGGAATGTATCACTTAGCTAACGGGTGCTGACAGTTTAGTTGGCTATTGCCTTATTACCGCACTCTACCCTTAAACGTTAGGCGGAGGGTCACCAGACATCGCACCCTGACTCATTTGCTGTTATCAATGTTCGATGTTGGTTAAATACCTAATTTATGTTTAATTCTCGTGTACTACTTAATATACAATGTTAACATGTTTTTATTTCAGTTCGGGAGGTGCTCTCAGCCTCCTTTTGTCACCCTTGGAGGAGACGCTAGTTCTCACCCAGGGATGATTATTGTGTCTCTTCCGGCCCAGGAAGATGTGTGTAAATACTTTTGTTCGTACTATTCCTTTTTTTTTTCTCTTACCTGTACATCTCCCTTTCCCGTAGGTCCAGACACTAAAAATGCACAAATCACATTGTATTGGAGGTGGGTCCAAGCCGCCTTTAGGCTAGTTTGTACAATATCAATAGGTTTCCTTGAGGCAAATGACTGCAGAACAAATAGACTACCAATATGGGATCAATGGTATCCTTATATTAATGCCCTTCACAATTCTCACCCATGACGCAACATGTTATGAAAGTCCTCTCAATTAACGCTAGAGGATTAAACAGTCCCTTTAAAAGAAGACAACTCATAAACACCATGCATGACACTGATGCAGCAATAGTATGCGTCCAAGAAACCCATTTTAGCTTAAAAAAGCCCTCCCAAATCCGATCCACAAAATATCCCACAGCCTACTATGCCAATGCCCCGAACAAATCTAAAGGAGTAGCGATAATTTTCCATAAAGACTGGATATTCACAGTACACAAACAATTTGCAGACAAGACCGGTAGAGTGCTTATTCTAGTAGGTGATTTAAATGGCATATCACTGACTGTAGCCTCAATTTACGCCCCTAATGAGGCGCAGTTTTCTTTCCTGAATAAAACAATTAAAAAAATAAAGCGCATGTCACAAGGTCACGTTTTTATATGTGGCGACTGCAACTGCACCCTTGACCCATCACTTGATAGAAAACGTAAAAATAACAAACCACCCAATAAACTGACTACCCAAAATGCAAAGCTGTTCTCCAATTTATTACATTGTCAGGACTTTTATGACACGTGGAGGTCCCTTTTCCCCTCGGTGCCTGACTTCACATATTTTTCGCAAGTGCATTTGACATACTCGCGGATCGATATGTGCCTTGTAGATAAAGCAACTCTCCCTCACCTATTAGATCAATCAATGGGACAAAGAACATGGTCAGACCATGCCCCAATCACCATCACGTTCAAAGTGCCTTACCCCACGAAAGGTCGGGGAAAATGGAGACTAAACGAATCCTTATTAGACGACCCCATAAAGCTGCAGAAGATAACCTCCACATTATCCCAATACTTCTCACTCAATACCACCGATGATACTTCCATCGAAACCCAATGGTTAGCCCATAAGGCAGTGATCAGAGGTGAATTTATTAAATTAGGCTCCACCGCTAAAAAGCAACGCCAGGCCATGGATACGGCATTAAGGCAGGAACTCGATAATTTAGAACAATCCAACAAACGAGCCCCCTCTAAGGCTGTATCGACTCAAATCACCAAAATACAAAACAACATTCAGAAAATTCAAACTCAAATGTATACTAAACAGGTGATGAAAACCAAGCAAAAATTCTATCATATGGGCAATAAGGCAGGTAAACTACTAGCCAACCAACTAAAATCTAATTATTTACAAACCAAAATACCTTATATCACCTCCAAAAACAGCGTTAAAATATACAATCCCCACAATATTGTAGATGAACTGGCTCTCTTCTATGAAGAGCTATATAATCTTAAAGACGACAATACAACTCACATCCCCAACAACTTGGAGATCTCTGAATATATCTCACACATCAAACTACCGCAAACCACACAAGAACAAAATGAAATTTTAGACGCCCCGTTCACAGAGGATGAAATAACTCAGGCCATAAAATCTATTCCCAAACACAAAGCTCCGGGTCCGGATGGACTCTCTAATTACTATTATATAAAAATGGTGGCCCAAATTGTTCCTCACATAACTAAGTTGTTTAACACGATCAAACAATCTGGCGTGTTCCCTCGGGAAATGCTGGAAGCCTACATTATAACGTTGCCAAAGCCGAATAAGTCTCCAACAATATGCAGCAATCTAAGACCCATTTCCCTGCTCAATGCAGATGTGAAACTGTATGCAAAGATAATTGCAAACAGGCTCAAACCCCATTTTGCCCAACCTGGTATCAGAGGAACAAGCGGGATTTGTACAGGGAAAACAAGTGGGCGACAACACCAGATATTGTATGGATCTGGTGGAATGGGCAAATGATAGTAAACAAAGTGGTGTTCTCATGGCCTTGGATGCCGAAAAGGCATTTGATCGCCTAAATTGGGACTATATGGCGGCAACATTAACAGCCTTTGGATTCTCATTGGCTTTCATAAAGACTATTTTAGCCCTTTACTCCTCACCCTCTGCTAAAGTTTTCAATACGGGGTTCACATCCAGAGGTTTTTGTATAACAAACGGTACGAGGCAAGGGTGTCCCTTGTCGCCCCTGATCTTCATTCTCTGTTTGGAACCTCTGGTGCAACATATAAAAATGGACCCTTCACTTCCCAGTTTATACACTCCTGCAGGAGAAAAGAAAATCGCATTGTTTGCAGATGATATTATAGTTTTTTTGGCCAACCCTAATGACACAATCCCACGGTTAATCAAGGTCTTGTCCTCCTTCGGATCTATATCCTATTACAAGAACAATATTAGTAAGACCCAAATACTTCCTATCAATCTACCCTCACAACTAGTAGGCACCTTGAAAAATAACTATCCGTTCGACTGGAAATCCACGTCACTATCCTACCTCGGCGTTAAAATTACCCTCTCCAATTCACTCATTATCAAAGAAAACCATGAAACGGTATTAACCGCGCTGACTAAACAGATGAGTACTTGGGATAAACCATGTCATGGCTTGGGAAAATCAACTCTGTAAAAATGATGATTCTACCCCATATTTTATATCTCTTCAGAACACTTCCAATTGCTCTCCCCAATAAACTTATAAAACGTTTCCAATCTGCTATCAATGCCCATATTTGGAAAAAAAAGCCCCCAAGAGTATCCTTACAATCGATGTGGCGCCCATTAACTCAGGGAGGCCTTAGTATACCAAATATCCAACACTACTATAGAGCAACGATACTGGCACAATGCCTAGATATATTGACAGGCAGAACGAACCCTCTATGGCTCAACCTTGAGTCAGCAATTAGCCAAACCCCTTCCCTGGCTAATGTGTTATGGACATCATCCACCCTCCCATGATCTGCTACACTACCAGCTACAAACTTCCTTCTAAACTCTTGGAAGACCTGGAACAAAGCAGTATGGCCTCCTGAGGAACTACTATACCTTGCACCTTTCTCTGCCCTCTCGCTGTTCTCTCCTGATCTGTCCACACAAAGGTGGACTGATCGGGGTATCACACACGTCCATTATATGTTCACCAAAAATGGCATTCGCGCCTTTCCAGAGTTGCAGGCTTCATTCAAATTACCCTCTCGTGATCTATTCTTATATCTAAGAATCAAACATATTTTGGTCTCCAAATCGATATCTTTCATAAACCCCCTATCATTTAGCAAGCTAGGTCAAAAATGGTATATTGCAAAGAAATTCCACCCATCGTGGAAATTTCTCTCACCCTGCTACTAAGCACAGGCAGGTCCTAAGGCTACAAACAAATTGCCATATATGCTTAAGTGGGAGAACAATATAGGAATGGAATACACTTTGGAGGAGTGGGAAATGGCCATTAAATACACTAAACAATCTTCTAACTGTGTTACGCTATGGGAAGCCTATTTTAAGATTCTCATGTGTTGGTACATGGTCCCGTCAAGACTATACAAAATATACACTACTTTATCCCCATTATGTTGGAGATGCAACAAGGACCCAGGTTCTCTAGAACACATCTTTTGGGATTGTACCTGCATACAATCATTCTGGCAATCCGTACAGAGCTCGATATTCTTGCTATGTAAGCTCTCACTCCCTCTTACGCCGGGCAACTATATTCTGCACCTCATACCCAACCTGAATGACATTCCAGCTAGGGATGCGGTACTCAATATTTTGGTGGTTGCAAAAACCCGCATCGCAGCACACTGGAAAAGCACCCATTGTCCCGATATATTAGAAGTGCTTTCTAAAGTTGATTCCACGTACAACCACGAAAAGGAATGGGCAAAAAAAGGTAGTGTAACAAAATTCCTCACTAACTGGCATAACTGGGAGTCTTTTTATGAATCCTACTCTAAATGAGCAGACACAGAGGTTGTATATCCCATAGGTCTAACGAGAAGATATGGTAGTTTATCCATATGTCCATATACGTTAAAGGTCTGGACCAAACACCTCTGCGGTTATCCTTCCTCACCCCCCCCCCCCACCAGGTTTCCCCCTCTTCTCTCCCTACGAATCATGGATAGAGGCTATAAACCGGTACAACAAGACAACATCCACGTAGTTAGCAAGCATTCACAAAACCAAGGTAAACTGATTCCTCGCAAATCTGTACAAATACTGCGTAATTCTCTGAGCCTTATGTTAAATCGACCATATCTACCACTAGGTACACGATTTGAGTAAGCTCGCTCACTTCCACGCAACTTGTAACATGGGCGGTCAGAGGTTGATTTGTATGTAAGCAATGATGATATGTTGATTTATACACTGTGGCTTGTTAAAGCCAATGTAACTGGCACTTTACATACCGTGAATGTTTGTGCTTTATGCTGCCCTACTCAATGTTGTTTAATTCATGATGAAGCTTACATTTATCTAACAATCTGGATGTACCCCTATTTTCTATCCTTTTTTCTTTTTTCTGTTATTTCCTATTTTTACTTGACAAAATCAATAAAAAAAGTATACATTGAGAAAAAAAAAAAATTCATGGAAAAAAATTACTCAGAATCAGATTTAAATGACACAATCAATACAGTAAAACAAAAAGAACGCAAAGACCTCTTGACTTACAAAAATAAAGAAAATAATGAATCTATATCCCTTCCGGTCATTTTTTATTTCAATAACAAAAGCATTAATGTCAAAACACAATGAGATACTTAATCCAATTTTACCAACACATCCAAACATTGTTTTTAGAGGAGCACCTCATTTTAAATCAATTTTAACCACTAATTTTACTAAGAAATCCCCTATTAAGAATATTTCTTCTTTTTTTCCTCAGACAAAAGTTTTTTTTTAAATGTAAACAATGTATAGTATGTAGAACTACAGACTCTTCTGTTCCATCTAAAGTTACTCAATTTATGTCTAATATAACCAAAAAAGTGTATAATATCTATGATTTTATCTGTTGCAATACGAAAAATTGTATTTATCTGGTTGAGTGCCCATGTGGCCTCCAATATGTGGGGATGACCACAAGGTGCTTAAAGATAAGACTGAGCGAACATTGCAGAAATATTAAAAATGGATACTTGAATCACACAGTATCCAAACACTTTATTATGCACAATAAAGACCCATACCTACTTAAATGTATAGGTATAAAAAAAATGTCTACCTCTTGGCGTGGAGGAGATATAAAAAAGATACTTGGGAAAACAGAAATGGAATGGGTGTATAACCTTAAGACCCTTATACCCCATGGTCTTAATGCAGAGTTTGATTTGTACAATTTTTTATAACCATAAACATAAAGCCCATACTAATTTTGCCTTTCTCTGTACAATATCCCTTTAAACCTTTCACAAAAGTCCTTTTTTCTACCTAATAATTGTTTTTACTGCTGGTTTTAATTTTATGTGGTATTCCTTTAAGTATTTTGATGCCATTATTCTATGTTGTTTTACATAACTATTTAATAATGGGGGCGGGTCCTGACTGCCATGGAGGGAAGACGTGCCTAACCAGAGCTCCTCAATGGAAACAGCTAAAAAGGCATTTCTCACCCACAAAACGCACTAAAACATGACCTCGAGCAACCCACCTGTTATCAAGCCCCACGGTAAACCGGTAATGCAGCCCGTGAGCGGACACCGAACAGTCAGCACTACCCACAAGGGCAAAAGGCCCGGTGAATACCGGACGGGAGAGGCGGCCGACCTCCCAGTCTGGGGCTCCCCGGAGTCCGGCTGCTACAAATGGGCAACCCGCAACCCCCCCCCCTTGGACCGGCGGGGGTGATCCCGGTCCACCTCAGG
Organism: Pelobates fuscus; assembly: GCF_036172605.1. Taxonomy (NCBI): domain Eukaryota; kingdom Metazoa; phylum Chordata; class Amphibia; order Anura; family Pelobatidae; genus Pelobates; species Pelobates fuscus. The sequence continues at coordinate 123,526,661 of NC_086319.1, forward strand.
GGACCCTCAACAACGCAGCAGTACCCTTGAGGGGGCGAGCTGGAGAGCCGCAGAGCATGCCTACGATGGCGGAGACTACGCAGGCCCCAATCAGTCACAACACACAACAAGTCCCAAAGTCCAGCCTGGACCGAATCTTTGAAGATTTTTGGCGTAAACTTGAGAGCAAACTGCACCATGGGGACCTACAAACTACCGAAAGCCACTTACCTCGACAACTTCCACATGCCCCGCAGCACAAGCCAGAAACTCCAGCAACCAAAGTCACAAGATGGCGGCACAGAGCTCGACACTCACCTCGTGTACGCAAAGCAACACAGCGGAGGGGCCAGCTGAAATCGGGCATAAAACCTCCACAAGCACTCACGACATCGGGGGTGACCCTGTTCCAGCAACCCGATCCCACTATCCGACCCCACCAGCACCCGTCGATAGGCGGCACCACAACGAGGCAACAAGAACGCCTGCAGCAGAGAAGGTCCCAGCCAGTACATGGCATCGGGTGAACCAGCCGGACAGCAACCTGAGCCACGGCACGAACCCGAGATCCCGGAGACACACATCTCGCCATGCAGATCACCAGGGAACTGGGACTTGTACTTGGGGGACTCAAGGAGACTTTTTGTGTCGTAACGTAGATGTCTCTTACATAAATAAGCGCTAATTTACACATGCTCAACATGTCCTATACACATGACTAATATCACATATTGTACATCTTAATGTAAGCTCATGTTCCTTCACAGTATCATAGCGCTCATTGGGCAAGTGCTTAGAAAGTCAGCGGTAATTTTATTGCATGCTCCGACCACACTCTTGTTTTAAAATACGCATGCAAGATTAGCCAAGCCTCCGAGCACTTAATCTTTACACACCTGACTTTGTTCAGGAGTGCAGAACCATCATCTGCTTCTTATTAAGCAACGTGCACTCTCCATTTTACGCGCAGATTATTATAAACCTGCATGCTGCCTAATGCTAGATTAATCTCACTTATGTGTAGCTAATAGCCTCTGCGGGTCACCATTTTACTTGTACTTTATGAGCATGCAATGTATTTAAGCTATTGTACCACAGTTCACCTTGCATTACCTCTTGTTTTACTCATGCCTTTACTTGACATAACCTTATAGCAAGACTCAGGGCCTAGGACGTGACGCAGGCAAGAATTAGAGCAAATATCATTATGTCAGACACCAGAGCTTGTACATGTATGCAATCGTTTCATTTTAATGTCAGTTTCTTGTCTTCTTGTCTACGCTGCAAATTGTATGTTCACTGACATAGCTACTACTTCGCCTGAAACCAAGCTTGTATGTTAAAGAAAAAATTGTGCAGTTGTAACTTATGTTTGCTATCCCAGAACCGCCGTCACCTGCTGTTGTGGCAGTTACGGCAAGTTTGTAATTTCTATGCACACCAAAATAAAGAATTTAAAAAAAAAAAAAAAAAAACTATTTAATAATTGTTTTAATTGCTGTTCTTAGTTTTATGGGGTATTCCTTTAAAATGTTTTATTTATGCCATCAGTTTATGCTGTTTCAAAACATATTATTTAATTATTTACATGCCATTCCTAAAATGGCTTCCTGTATACCCTGCTTTTCCCTCCCCAAGATGGTTGAACAGAGTTTCAATGAATAACTATTTTTATGGGGTATCCCTTTTAATTGTTTTATTTATGCCATCAGTCTATGCTGTTTTAAAACGTATTATTTAATTTATTACATGCTATTTACTTGCCATTTACAAGATGGCTTCCTGTATACCCATCTTTTCCCTCCCCAAGATGGCTGAACTTGTTTCTATTAAGTAGCTCTATTCCCTTTCGTTTTAGTTTCACTACATTTCCCATGTGGCTGTGCGGCTAAACTTCCGAAATGCGGAAGTGCTGCAAGTCACATGACTAATTTCAAACGTTTATTTTCATACTTTCCCATGCTCGTTTTTGCTAAATCTTTAGCTTAATAGGTTGGGACACTACAAAGAATCCAATTAGATTATTCATTATGTGTTTTAAAATTGTTTTATTTATTTTAATTCAATTCAATCTTATTGGCTGGTACCATTTTTGGCGCCAAAATTCTAATCACTTATGCTCCTATATAATACTAATGTGCCAGGTATTGCATGTTATTCCATTTGAAAAAGTCTGTTGAAGAAACGCGTTATGGAAATTTTATATTGTGTATTTTAAATATTAAAGTATTTTTGGTCATAAGCTTGAGCAAATTATCCTTTTTAGATACACATATATATATATATTATATTATTTTTATACAACCTGGCCTTTTATTATTATTATCATTTCATTCACCTTTTTATCGGTTTTAATACCTGCCTGGAAGGTTCCTGCATCTAAAGAAATCCTAGGTGAGGATCAATCCATCTATGCTGATATCACAGAGCAGTTGGTCTGCTCTTCATCTGTAAGTACGTTTTAATTTAATCTACATTTACACTGTTATACAGTGAGCACTATTGGCTGTCTCCTTTCTTTTTCTGAGGATTGGATACTAGAGACGGAGAGTTACCCACTACATATCCTATAAGCGGGGATTATACCGCTGCACACGCTTTACCCTAGAGCTGGATTATAAACTCTTGTAAATGTGAGTTCTCTACCATCATTATTTTATTCGCTCATATCGGATCAATACATATTGCACTATTGTTTGAACCTTTCTTTTTTTTTTTACATATAAGTGGACACGTCATCATATCTGAAGATCCCAAGATCTGACGTAAGGGTAAATATACTGGACTCTTTTTATTTGGACTTTTCCTACTTTTATTATTACTATTTTTATTCTGTATTCGGTGGCGCAGCCTTTTTTATTATTGTTCTATACTAGTCCTGCGATATGACCTTAATCACAGATAATTAAACTTTTCTGCTGCAAGGAAGTTATGGAGTTATGGACCTAGTAAAAATGTTATATACACTGCACTCTGTTATCCTGCACACCCAGAATATGCATTTCTAAGAAGTGGTACTGCCATAAAGTCCAACATAAATGAAAAATACAGATTAAGGAACAGCGCACACAGAAAAAATAAGAACTTTACGTTTTTACATGGCTACAGTATCCCAATGTCCAGAGACATTCCTACATTTTTGCTTTCCTGTGGTTACCACCACAATAGTGGATGGTTGGGTAACTGAAACTCCATATTTATTTGCTAAGATATCTGATTTTAAGTAGCCACAGGAAAGTGTACCTTAAGGAGAGTCTCTGGAAGCAGTTTAAGCAGTAAGTATATCTGTTCGCATGTTAAGCTCCCATGTTGAAATTAGTTTAGGCCCCATCGATATTGGGGTACTGTGACCTATTGGTGGGTTTAACACAATATGGCCATATGGTGGAACTGAATCCCCATATTTGTTTGCTAAGATAGGTGATTTTTAAGTAGCCTTATAAAACGTAAAAAAATATTTTTTTGTGTGTGCACTGTTGCTTAATCTGTACTTTGTACAGAATTAGCAAGTGCCACCCTCTGTACTCATTCACACCAAACCACCCCCAAAATACCTCAACAACAAAAACTTGATTGCTTAAATATGATAACAATGGTACACATGTATATGTCTGTTTGAAGCCATGTTTATGTGCAGTAGTGTGTATATGCGTATCGGTGTTGCCAGTCAGAGGTAGAGACAGAGCCTCATTATTGGTGGGGCACATTTATTTAATTTCAAACAGAAAAAAATAATGCTTTATATTACTGATAATGCTTTATTTTGGGTTTAATGAAGTATCCTTTTTGCATCACAGTTATAGATTCTTTAAAGACAGGCAACATACTCTTAACCATACACCATTTCATGCATACACACAGATACACCACACAAATATACACCTGCATCATTCATACAAACTGCACAAACATACCCCTGCATTCATTCATGCACACAGACACATCGCACACATCTACCCCTGCATTCATGCACACAGACATATCCAGGGCCGCCACCAGAAATTTTCGGGCCCCTAACCCCACAAATTCACAAAAAAGTGCAAATAAATAATAAATATAAATATCAAAACAAACAAATAACGCAGGAAACAATGAGCAAATATATACAACAATGTGCAAATAGTGCAGTGCAAACAAATGTTACACAAATTGACTTGCTCTATGTGTTTTAATACAACTTACCAATGTAGTAATCTTCAGATGTCCTAGGAAGTTACAAGCACGTACGTGGTCATGTAACAGGCAGAAATACTCACCTTTCAGGAAAATTGCAGGTGTCCATCAGTCGCAAGGTCTGAGCAACAAGAAACAAACACACACACTGATGCACAGAGAAACACACAAACAAACATACATTCACAATGTGCATTTGGCTCTGTGTATTTCTAAATGTGTCTGAGAGTGTGTGTCAGACAGCAAGTATCCTTGTAAGTGAATGTGTGTCTCTGTGAGCATGTGTGTGTCTGGGACCATGTGAGCAAGTGGAAGCTCGTATGTATGGGGGGCTGATTGTGATCTTTGTGCATTGTGTTTATGGAGAAGCTATATTTCACGACTGTGTATGATTACTGTCTTCAGGGTGTAACTGTGAAGGGGGAATATAGGGTTAACTTGGCAGAGTAAGTGTGACAGGCAGGAGCGTATTAGCCGCGAGGCAAACAAGGCATTTGCCTTGGGCGGCATTTTCCAGGGGGCGCCTGAGTTTTGTCCTGCCTAGGGCAGCACAAAACCAGGATACACCACTGGTGACAGGGCGAGGGGCGTGAAAGAGACAGGGGTGGGGGTGAGTGTGACAGAATGAGAGAAGTAGAGTGTGACAGAATTGGGGTGAATGTGGGGCTTAAAGTGACAGGGTGAGTGTGGCAGGGAAAGATTTGGGGATGAGTGTGACATAGTTGGAGGAGGGAGTGTAACAGGATGAGGGGTGTTAATAGAAACAGAGAACGTGACGGCAGATAAGAACCATTCGGCCCACCTAGTCTGCCCAATTTTCTAAATACTTTCATTAGTCCCTGGCCTTATCTTATAGTTAGGATAGCCTTATGCATATCCCACGCATGCTTAACCCCTTAAGGACCAAACATCTGGAATAAAAGGGAATCATGACATGTCACACATGTCATGTGTCCTTAAAGGACCACTATAGTGCCAGGAAAACATACTCGTTTTCCTGGCACTATAGTGCCCTGAGGGTGCCCCCACCCTCAGGGTCCCCCTCCCACCGGGCTCTGGGGAGAGGAAAGGGGTTAAAACTTACCTTTCTCCAGCGCCGGGCGGGGAGCTCTTCTCCTCCGATCCTCCTCCTCTCCTCCCATTCGGCTGAATGCGCACGCGGGGCAAGAGCTGCCACTAGAGGCTTTGAGGGCTGGATTAACCCATTTATAAACATAGCAGTTTCTCTGAAACTGCTATGTTTATAAAAAAAATGGGTTAACCCTAGCTGGACCTAGCACCAAGACCACTTCATTAAGCTGAAGTGGTCTGGGTGCCTAGAGTGGTCCTTTAAGGGGTTAAAGGGACACTCCAGTGCCAGGAAAACACTGCAGGTCCCCTCTCCCTCCCACCCCCCATCCCAAGTTGCTGAGGGGGTTAAAACCCCTTCAGTGACTTACCTGTATCCAGCGTCGATGTCCCTCGGCGCTGGGTCAGGATCCACTCACGCTCCTCCCCCACCGACATCAGACGGGGAGACCTATAGAGCATGCGCAGCCGTCGGCGGGGGAGACGCACACAAACAAACGCGCATTAGACCTCCCCATAGGAAAACATTGAAAAATGCTTTCAATGCTTTCCTATGGGGATTTCAGCGACGCTGGAGGTCCTCACATAGCGTGAGGACGTCTTGTGCCGTTATAGCACACTTTTCATGTGCTATAAACACAGAAGTGTCCTCTAGTGGCTGTCTAGTCTAGAAGACCGCCATTAGAGGAGTTAACTCTGCAAGGTAAATATTGTAGTTTATGAAACTGCAATAATTACACTTGCAGGGTTAAGGGTAGTGGGAGTTGGCACCCAGACCACTCCAATGGGCAGAAGTGGTCTGGGTGCCTGCAGTGTCCCTTTAAGGAGGATTAATATTCAGGTTCAGGAAGGGGGCGTGGCTTGCCGTGCATGGAGTGAGTCGCATATCGCCGGAGCTCCGCGAACCCGGACCACAAAGCCCCTTATCTATGCCACATTTCACCTCTAAAATGGGGAAAACTAAGCGCCAGGGCACCCCAGGACCATCGGGCTCGAGTCCAGTGAGGAAAAACGCCGGACCGCTGGATGATTTTCTAGCATACCCGGACGGCCCCCGAGCCGCGAGACACGCGGACAAGATGGCGGCCGCGCCACCGGACTTGGACAATACTGCAGGCCCGGAGTCGGGCCCGGCGGGGGGCGACCAGCTAGCACACATTACTGCTGAACTAGCGTCCATATCTGCTAACATGCTCTCCAAGGGCGACAAAACTGCGCTTGTGGCGGAGCTGAGGGCGGCGATCAGGGAAGAGATCCAAGAGGTACGTAGGGACCTCACTGCCCTGGAGGAAAGAGTCACGGAGCTGGAAGGGGAGAATATCAGGGCCATCCAACACTCCCAATCCGCTGACCACGCCACTGCTAGACAGGGCTCGGTTCTGCTCGAGCTTCGCAGACAGGTGGAGGACCTGGACAACAGGGGACGGCGTAATAACATAAGAATCAGAGGCCTGCCGGAGGTTGAGCATGAAAACCTAGGCACGACCCTTACGCAGCTTTTCACCCATATTCTGGGTGAAGATGCCCCAGAAGTTTACCAGATAGAACGAGCCCACAGGGCCCTTCGTCCCCCCAGGAGAGATGGCCTCCCACGTGACGTTATCTGCTGCCTACTGTCCTTCCAGCTTAAAGACGCCATCATGAGAGCAGCACGTGCTCAGACCATCACCTTCCAAGATGCCGATGTTTCGCTCTACCAGGACCTATCTACCCTCACCCTGGACGCAAGAAGGGCGCTGCGGCCACTCACGCATATCCTCCAGGAGAAACGCATACCCTACAAATGGGGTTTCCCCTTCAGCCTCCAGGCCAAGCGGGGGAACACGTGGTGCTCCCTGAGGTGGCCCAACGACATACCCGGCTTCCTGAGATCGATGGACCTGCCACCTGTCAACGTTCGCAATTGGATACTGGACCATCCTCCGCCACGCCCGGACCATCCTGAGGTTCCAGAGCCGCTCCGCAACCGAGCACGTAACGACACGCAACCTATCCGCTGGGGAGGCCCTAATGGGCCCGAAGAATAATTGAACCCGTTTTGATCCCGACCCCGGTGTCATCTGGCCCTCCAGAACTGCCCCCGTATGATGATGTGCCTATCTGAAAGCATCGACGACAGCTAAGTACACACACTGAACCTCATGTGGGGGGCATAGTTATTACCCTCTCCACGCAGGCCATGGGGACCCGGGGCCGACATTTTGGGGACACTCCAGATATGGGGGGGGGGCTCTCTTTCACACACCGTTTATTGCTTTTGGGTGGGGAGCGGGAATAGGCCCTCATTATCTTGTATCGGGACTGCCCACCGGCGGATCTTTTCCCGACCAGGGGACTGGGGTACTATGCCTCATTCTGACATCCGACTCCACCAGGGTCGGAGATCGGGACGCTACCCAGTTTTCAGCCCAGAACCGCCCGACTGCCCACGCCGAATGGCGAGACCTCCCTTAATTTTACAGGACTCCCTGGAACCGTTAGCTACTTCTACGGCTAGAATCGGGGGGGTCCAGTGTCAGGTTGGGGTGGGGCGCTGGATGAGAGGGGGGAATTGGGAGATTCTGGTTATGAGTGTTATATTGCATGCCAACTATATTGTAGCCCGTTATGTAAGATACTAGTAAATTCGCCACTGTATGCATGTCTTAACCTGTATAACCACCATACACCCCACCCTTCTGAAGTTGCCATTTTCCCGGATCTGGCACGTCCCCTGGCTGTTGATGGAGCGGCCGCCCGCTCCTTAGTTGGGGGGGGGGAGGGGGGCTTGCGGGGAGTTTCGAATGGGCCTGGGAGTTGCACGCTGCACGGGGTGTTACAAATAAGATAGTGAGCAGCCTGCACCGCCCACGCCCTGTCAGACACAGTACGATCCCAGGATAGCCGATATACCGGTTGCGCCCCATAATGCCGCAGTTCTCAATGACCACGGGTACTGGCGAACCTCCCTTTGCCCAGTGGCTAAGACATGGGGAACTGTGAGCATAAGGGGAACTTTGCTAAAGGTTTATCTACTGTTAAATCTGAATAATGTTGCCTGTACTGTATGCTCTCTGCAAAATTGTTCTCCCTTTATCAGAATGTGTGCAATTTCCCTGCCCGCGCATCCCTCCCCTCCCCCCCCCCCCCCTGTTTCGCCCCGACCGACTGAAGTCACCCCAAGTTCCGGATACTGAGACCATTATTGGACCCCCGCCCCCCCAGCCACGCTTGGGTTACCCAAGAGACGTCCCCCCCCCATGGAAGCCAGCCTGACGAGACAGGGCGCCCCCCCGGCTCCGACTCCCACCGTACCACGGCTTAGTCCCCTGCTCCGCCCCACGCCAGCCCGCACGGAACGCCCAACGTCTGATGATTCCGTAGCCCCTCAATAAGACCGTTGACTTCCCATATATTGTTTATCCTATGCGCCCTAACTCGCACGACCCCTGAGTGTTGCTGTCCGCCCCTAAGTGGTCCGGGGGAACGTGATACCCGGTACCACCTGACGGACCACATACACGTGACTTCCTAGTCCCCCAGCAACGGACCCACCTGTATATTAGGTCACCCATACCTGACCTAGGGCCACGGTTGCCTATAACCCCTGACTCAACCCCTGTCCCGACCCCTATCTACTCCCCCCCGCATCGCCTTTCCTTCCTCTACCCCCCTCCCCCCCCCCACGCGTTCCGAGCCCGAACACAGCCATGGCATCGAGCTATCTGCCCTCGCCTTTGCTCCTACGAACGCATAATGTTCGAGGTCTTAACTCTCCCGAAAAGAGGAGACACTTACTACGCTCCCTCTGGGCACAAAGGACCTCTGTGGCATTTATTCAAGAAACACACTTACAAGGTAAAGATGCCCCCCTGATTAGCGATAAACGATTCCCCCTAGGCTACTACGCCAATCACCCCGAAGCCAAACGAGCGGGGGTCGCCATTCTCTTCTCCCACAACACCCCTTTTGTCAGCTCCGCCTCGCAGGCAGACCCCCTGGGCAGGTACATATTTGTCAAGGGTGAAATCGCCGACCATAGGTACACTTTCGCCACGGTGTACTGCCCTAACAAGGGTCAACACCGGTTCTTGACAAAAACCCTTGCACTATTAGAGAAATTCCGGGAGGGAACGCTGGTCCTGGCGGGCGATCTCAACATTCCTCTGGACCCGCGGATGGACTCATCCGCGGGCACCAGCACCATCCCCTCACACTGTATACGACAGGCCAAACAATCCTTAGCTAGATCAGGCCTGATAGACTGCTGGAGGGTGGCGCACCCCGAAGACAGGGATTACACATGCTACTCAGCGGCCCACACCAGATACAGCAGGATAGACTATATATTCCTTGCACAGGAATACCTCCCCTTCCTGATAGACGCCTCCATTGGCATACAGCACGACTCGGACCACGCACCGGTCCAGGTTACAATCAAATCCCCGCTCTTTAAACCCAGTGAACGCCACTGGAGACTTAATGAAAATATCCTGACTGACAATGTTATCACCACACAAGTAGCCCAGACACTGACCCAATACTTTGAGGAAAATACCACACCAGATGTCGCCCCCCTCACTATATGGGAGGCACATAAATGTGTAATACGGGGACACTTGATCAGGCTATGCACTCAACGGAAGAGGGAACACGGCGCCAAAACCCAAGCTCTGATACGTGAGATCTCCACCCTAGAGACGCAACATAAACTTGACCAAACGGACGACACTTATCGACACCTCACGGACACACGTAGACAACTCAAGGACCTCCTATCCCAGAACCTATTACACACCATTCGCAAGTCCAACAGACACTTTTATGAGTTCTCTGACAAATGCGGTAGGACTCTGGCACGCACACTGAAACAGAGACAGAGACTGCATCACATACACCAAATCAAAGGACGGGACGGGACAATGAAAAGGACCCCGACAGATATCCTGCAGACTTTCAGGCTCTTCTACGAAGAGCTTTACAATTTGGATACCACCGACCGAAGTACTGACGCGCGCCAACATCGGCGCAAAATAGATGACTTCCTCACGGACCATATAGGCCGCACGCTCCCGGAAGACCTGGCTGAGGAATTGGAACAACCGCTCACGGTAGAGGAACTAGCTATTGCACTCAAAAGTTCCAAAACCCATAGGGCTCCAGGCCCGGACGGACTGCCCACTTCGTACCTGCGCAGGTTTAGGGACATACTGCTCCCATGCCTGGTGCAAGGTTTCAACTCTCTACTAGAAGAAGGTCGGTTCCCAACTGATGCCCTACGCGCCACCGTAACGGTCATACCGAAGGAAGGCAAAGACCCCGCGGAATGCGGGAGCTACAGACCGATCTCCCTCCTCAATGCCGACCTCAAACTTTTCGCCAAAACCATAGCCATGAGGCTCTCCCGTGTGCTCCCCACCCTGGTCCACCCGGACCAGGTGGGATTCCTTCCGGGGCGTGAGGCGCGTGATAACACCACCCGAGCCCTACACATGATCCACTCTGCCCGGTCGACGAAGAGGAACCTAATCCTGGTCTCCACAGACGCGGAAAAGGCGTTCGACCGGGTAGACTGGATGTACCTTGAAGCCACCCTCCGCCACATGCAATTCGGCCCTCATATCCGCTCATGGATCCTCTCCCTCTATACGAACCCCACGGCCCGCATTCGGGTTAACGGCGCTCTGTCTGCCCCCTTTGCCATCCGGAACGGAACCAGACAGGGGTGCCCTCTGTCCCCCCTCCTGTTTGCCCTCACTCTAGAACCCTTCCTGGAGGCGGTCAGACAGGACGGGGGAATTAGTGGGTACAGACTCCACAACGCAGAACACAAAGTGGCCGCCTATGCGGACGATATGCTATTTTTTCTAGATAACCCCACAATCTCTTTTCCCAACCTGCTCCGAGCCTTTAGGACCTTCGGCGGTATATCCAACCTGAAACTTAACTTAAGCAAGTCGGAAGCCCTACCGATATCTCTCACGGCAGAGAAGGTCGCGCACCTAAAATCGCAATTCCACTTCTCCTGGTGTGACTCCAAACTTAAATACCTTGGCGTCTGGCTGCCCAATGACCTGTCACTCCTATACCGACTAAACTTTTTACCCATACTCGCGACAGTACAGTCAGACCTCCAACGTTGGAGGAACCTCTACGTTTCCTGGTTCGGCCGCATCAACGTGGTAAAAATGAACGTGCTGCCACGTCTCCTGTATCTGTTCCAGGCCGTCCCTATCACTATCCCCAGAGCATACTTCCAATCTCTGAACACAGCCATTCGGCAGTTTGTATGGAACGGGAAGGCGAGCAGGGTCAGCAGGGCGCTATTGGAGCGTCCCAAAAGCAAAGGGGGCGCGGGCCTCCCATCCCTTCAAGGATACTACCACGCGACACACCTACTCAGAGTGATAGACTGGCATGCCCACCCCACGGTTAAACTGTGGGTCCCCATGGAACATGGGCAGGCAAGGGGAGCGCTCCCTTCCCGATTATGGCTCAGCTCCCTCACGCTTTCCTCACTGCAAACAGGCAATCCCTTGATTGACGCTACACTACGGGTCTGGTGCTCGTTGAGGTATACACGTCAACTCACCTCTACTGACAGCCCCCTCACACCTATTACACACAATCCGGGTGTGGGAGGTGGTCTCACGCCGGCAGACCTACACTCATTCCCCGACCCCGACTGGCTTAGCTTCCGACAGCTCCTGCAGGGACAGCAACTTAGACCCCTCACGGACCTCTTGGGCGATAAGGTACCCACTGGACTGGATCACTTCCGCTATGCTCAAATACGGGCTTACTATAAGACATTCCCAAACAAACAGTGCCTACACAGACCCCCCACGCAGTTCGAATCCCTATGCATCTCTAGAACCCACCCAGACAAGGGAATCTCTATGCTGTATGCGACGCTTCTACACAACGAACACCAGACACACCCCAGATATGTGACAAAGTGGGAAGAGGAGACAGGGACTACTCTAACAGCTCAGGAATGGGACAAGATCTTTATACTGACGCACAAAACCTCCATCAGCTCTAAAGTTCAGGAGACAGGCTATAAGATTCTCACACGCTGGTACAGGACCCCTGATGTTGCCCACCGCATAGACCCTGGGATCCCTAATGAATGCTGGCGTTGCGGAGGGCCAGACGGCTCCTTCCTCCACATATGGTGGAATTGCCCTGATATTGTCCCTTACTGGACACGGATCAGAGAAGCTATCCGCCTTATAACAGATATCACCCTACCCCTCCACCCCCTCACTATGCTCCTACACCATACTGACATGTCCATCTCTGCCTACAAAAAATCCTTGCTTAGGCACCTACTGACTGCAGCCATAGCACTCATACCTACCATGTGGAGACAAAAGGGCGCGCCCACCTTCCAGCGGTGGCTAGACAGGGTTGGGGAGATACATCACATGGAATCACTCACGGCAGCCCTGCAAGGCAGATTAGAGAAATGTGACCACATCTGGATGCCATGGCTGTGGTACCTTATGATGGACGGGACCGGAGCCCGTGGATCCCCTCCCTCCCCCCCCCCTCGTCCCCATCCCTTCCTCCCCCCACACCCCCCCCACTTACCTGCGATGAAACATAGGCTAACCGTTACCCAAGCCCTGCCCCGCTTAGACTGCCTGCCACCCATATCTCGACCTCGGATATAGGGTTGATGACACCCCCCGACCTTGACTGTACCGGATCCAAACCCGACGAATGCCCGACACTACGGACCTTGTATGACCTGGACCCCTAGACTATAGACCCAGACGAACCCTACCTATACTCACCAGACCGCCCCGCAAACACTCCACGACCAGGTGAGGTAAACCGTCCTTTGAAACTGGGGACCCCACCTTTCCTTTACGTGACATGTTCCAGGCCGATACACCGGTAGCCCCAGTTACTGACAGCCGCAGAATCTGGAAACTCAACTACCACTATGGTCAATCTGAGTAACCCCACAGGTGGTCCCCACTTGGTTTCACTGTTTTGGGCTATATAATCTCACACCGCCCACCCGCGTTAGCTCTCTATGTTTCCTGAAACTACACGTACTTTACGCCCCGTCTCTGTTACCCTCATGCGAGACACTACTCATAATCAGGAGTGGGCCCCCACTTGCCCAACGGGCTAGAGGAGTCCCTTCACTCCCCCCCATAGCATGATACAGGACATGCTCTATTGCCAGCGGGTATTGATGATCATGATCACCTGAATGTTTTCTAGCCAATGAATGTGCTTAGATTGTGTCTCCTTATTACGTGACTCACCAATGTAGTTGTAACTACGCTTGTGGTATATGTTGATACCGTTACCACCACACATGCTACTGTCTACGTCTGGGAGTCTTCCTCAGTACGCCCTATTGGTTCGAGGCACCCTAAGTCTCCCCCACGTAGCACGGTACAGACCTCACGATGGTGTCAACCGCTGGTTACAAAAATATGTACGTGCATGTCTACCAGTTGCTTAGTTTGGTTACTCTTAGGCACCCTATTTATGTCTTTGTTGTGATTTAATCTCGCCGTGTCATTACCACTTATGCCACTCATTTATGTTACGTTTTTATGCTATTGATGATGAACACGAGCTAAAGCCTGTCCTTGTCGCTCGTTATGTGTAAACTGAAAATTGAAAATAAAGATTGTCAAAAAAAAATATTCAGGTTCAGTGTGACATGGTTGAAGTGTGAATCAGTGAGTGTGACAGCATTTGGTGCTAGTGTGGCATGGTTGGAGGATGGAGTGTGACAGGATTGAGGGATTATTATGACATGGTTAGTGTGGCAGAGCGAAAGGTGTTGAGTGTGACAGGATTGGATGTATTAATGTGAGTGTGGCAACGTTGTTGGAGGGGAGTGTGATACAGGATTAGCAGGGATAGATGTGAGTGTGGCATGGTAAAGGGGATGACTTTGTGTGGGGGTGAGGGTGACAGTGAGTGAGTGGAGGTGTGGGTAGCAGTGATTGCGGGAGGGGAGGGTAGCAGTGAGTGGGGGAGGTGAGGGTGGCAGACTGGCATTGAGTGGGGGAGGGGATGGTGGCAGTGAGTGGAGGGAGATGAGGGTGGCAGTGAGTGGGGAGGGTGGCAGTGATGGGGGGAAGGGAGGATGGCAGTGATGGGGGAAAGGGATGGTGGCAGTGATGGGGGAAGGGAGGGTGGCAGTGAGTGGGGTAGGTGAGGGTGGCAGACTGGCATTGAGTGGGGGAGCGGAGGGTGGCAGTGATGGGGGGAGGGGAGGGTGGCCGTGATGGGGGGAGGGGAGGGTGGCAGTGATGGGGGGAGGGGAGGGTGGCAGTGATGGGGGGAGGGGAGGGTGGCAGTGATGGGGGGAAGGGAGGATGGCAGTGAGTGGGGGAGGTGAGGGTGGCAGTGAGACAATAAATTAACTTACCTCAAGAGTGAAGTGACTCCCTGTCCCTGGTGATCTTCTTTCCTGCAGCAGCAGGAGGGTGGCAGTGAGTGGGGGAGGTGAGAGTAGCAGTGAGTGGGGGAGGTGAGGGTGGCAGTGAATGGGGGAGGTGAGGGTGGCAGACTGGCATTGAGTGGGGGAGGGTGGCAGTGAGTGGAGGGAGGTGAGGGTGGCAGTGAGTGGGGTGGCAGTGATGGGGGAAGGGAGGATGGTAGTGATGGGGGAAGGGAGGATGGTAGTGAGTGGGGGAAGGGAGGGTGGCAGTGAGTGGGGATGGGAGGGTGGCAGTGAGTGGGGATGGGAGGGTGGCAGTGATGGGGGGAAGGGAGGATGGCAGTGATGGGGGGAGGTGAGGGTGGCAGTGAGTGGGGGGTGAGGGTGTCAGACTGGCATTGAGTGGGGGAGGGTGGCAGTGAGTGGGGAGGGTGGCAGTGATGGGGGAAGGTGAGAGTGGCAGTGAGTGGGGGAGGTGAGGGTGGCAGTGAGAGTGAGACAATAAAATAACTTACCTCTGTCCCTGGTGATCTTCTTTCCTGCAGCAGCAGCACCCTCGTGGTCCCATGCTCTCCTTCCTGTCTGCAGCTCCGCTTCCACGGGTTCAGAGCTGCAGTCAGACTATGTGGAGATTGTCTCGCGAGCTCTGATTGGCTGAGCTCGCTGACAATCAATCATGGTCTGCAGCTCTGCACCCGTGGAGGCGGAGCTGCAGACAGGAGTCACAGGGATCCGGATTTGTGCACTGTCTGCAGTCACAGTGCACGGTGACAGGCAGCTCTCTCCCGGCGGCACACAGGAGGGCCCAGCATCCAGCGGCACAGAGGCTAAGCTGCTGGGCCCCCCTACTGTCGGGACTCGAGCCCGCCCGACAAATGAGTCCTCTTCTCAGTCCCGGCCCGCACCAGCAATCAGGCCGCGGGCCGGGCCCCCCAGGACCGCCGGGCCCGTGACAATTGTCACGGTTGTCATGCCCTGATGGCGGCCCTGGACATATCACACACATATACCCCTGCAATCATACACACAAACTGAACAAATATACCCCTGCATTTATGCAGTCTGACATACAATAAACCTAAACATTCACACATACTAAAGTGCAATATAGTTCTGCATTCACCCACAGTGACACACAAAATACTTCCACTTCCATTTCACACACTCTATGCTCTGTGCTGAAATCATGAATTGAAACAAACAAAAAACAAATAAAACAAAAGCATAAAATCCATATATGTATTTAGTATCATGATCCACCTTTAACTTCATTCTTATTCCCCACTTTTCTTCAATAACTCCATTTAATATTAAGCACCTCTTTCCTTTCACTCACTTTACTATCAGACCCAGTCTGTTCAGTTTCCTTACCTTCTCAGAGCCTCTTTGTTTCCTTTTCTGACCCCTTCCTTTCAAATGTGACTCCTTGCCACTCTCCTCCATGTGCACCTTCCCTCCTTTCCCCAGTCTCTGCCTGTATGTCTGAATTCAGAAAATGAGGGGCCAAGCAGCCAGGGAAGAAGGGGGCAGACAGCGCACCCGCTTAGTAGACAGAGCCCTCACCTTAGGATGTACTGCTAATCGGTAATGAAATTCAGAATATATTTACAGTAAAAAAAAAATATACTTGGGAGAGGACACCTGCTAATTCAGGGTGTTATTTTGTTGCTGCTTTCCCCACTGGACCCACATATGAGCACAGAGCACAGCATCAGAAAAAAAAATACTGGTCTTTGCATTGCCGGTATTCCTGCAATACTGGCACTGGCCACACAGCCTTAAATACCGTCTGTCCCTAATGGGCGACGGGTGGGAAATATAATATACATATATATTATACATACTTGGGAGGAATTGACTGTCACTCCCCATCCTTGGGAGGTGGGTGGGAGTAATAATATGAAAATATCGGTTGAACCGACAACATAAAACTGATTTTTTTACACCACTGCTAATATATGGATTTTTTTTAAGAACTTGCACACTATTCAAAATCCCTGTGCATATTTATATACCGTATATACTCGAGTATAAGCCGAGTTTTTCAGCCCATTTTTTGGGCTGAAAAACCCCAACTCGGCTTATACTCGAGTCAGAGTCTGTATTATGGCAATTTGCATTGCCATAATACAGACTGGGGGGAGAGGGGGGCTGGCAGAGCTGTACTTACCTGTTCTGCAGCTCCTGTCAGCTCTCTCCTCCTCCGCGCCGTCCGTTCAGCACCTCGGTCAGCTCCCAGTGTAAGTCTCGCGAGAGCCGCGGCTCTCGCGAGATTTACACTGGGAGCTGACAGAAGAGCAGAACGGACGGCGCAGAGGAGGAGAGAGCTGACAGGAGCTGCAGAACAGGTAAGTACAGCTCTGCCAGCCCCCCTCTCCCCCCACTGAACTGCCACTGGACCACCAGGGAAGGAGCCCCCCTCCCTGCCATATATCAAGCAGGGAGGGGGGACGAAAAAAAAAAAAAAAAAAAAAAAGAAATAAAATAATAAAAAAAAAATTAATAATAAAAAAAAAGGGGTATAAGGACCACTATGGGAGGGGGGGGGGTATAAGGACCACTATGGGAGGGAGGGGGTGGGTTAAGGACCACTATGGGAGGGAGGGGGGTATAAGGACCGCTATGGGAGGGAGGGGGGGTATAAGGACCACTATGGGAGGGAGGGGGGGGGTAAGGACCACTATGGGAGGGAGGGGGGGGGATAAGGACCACTATGGGAGGGAGGGGGGGTATAAGGACCACTATGGGAGGGAGGGGGGTATAAGGACCACTATGGGAGGGAGGGGGGGTATAAGGACCACTATGGGAGGGAGGGGGGTATAAGGACCACTATGGGAGGGAGGGGGGGATAAGGACCACTATGGGAGGGAGGGGGGGTATAAGGACCACTATTGGAGGGAGGGGGGTATAAGGACCACTATGGGAGGGGGGGTATAAGGACCACTATGGGAGGGGGTGGGATAAGGACCACTATGGGAGGGAGGGGGGTATAAGGACCATTATGGGAGGGAGGGGGGGGGTATATGGACCACTATGGGAGGGATGGGGGGGGATAAGGAACACTATGGGAGGGAGAAGGGGGATAAGGACCACTATGAGAGGGAGGGGGTGGGATAAGGACCACTATGGGAGGGGAGGGGGAAGTAAGGACCACTAGGGGAGGGGAGGGTAAGGACCACTGGGGGAGGGGTGAGTCAGGACCACTGGGGGGGGGGAGTGAAGGAACACGGGGGTGGGGAGGTAAGGACCACTGAGGGAGGAGGAGGGGAAGTCAGGACATATGGGGGGGGAGGGGGCGGCAAAATTTTTTTTGCCTACGGCGGCAAATATCCTTGCACCGGCCCTGCACACACTGCATTCACACACTGCATTCATGCACACACACACTGCATTCATGCACACACACACTGCATTCATACACACACTGCACTCATACACACACGCTGCACTCATACACGCACACACTGCATTCATTATACACACACTGTAAATAAATATTCAATTAATATATTTTTTTTAGGATCTAATTTTATTTAGAAATTTACCAGTAGCTGCTGCATTTCCCACCCTAGTCTTATACTCGAGTCAATAAGTTTTCCCAGTTTTTTGGGATAAAATTAGGGGCCTCGGCTTATATTCGGGTCGGCTTATACTCGAGTATATACGGTAAATGGAGGTTTTTAGATGTATGCCCACCTACCACGTTAAGGCATACCTCTTAGGTGGGTCCTACATAAACAATACACCTTGCTTACTGAAAGGTAAATCTGCTACTCTGGTGACTCGGTCCCTCTGGTCACTATTCTCCAACCCTCGATTGTCAGCTGAATATTCAGAGAAGATTTATGGAAGCGATTAATCAGACACACACTCTCTTTGCTTTTCCATAATCTTCTGATCAGTTTATTCAAGATTCGCTATATTTATGCTATATTGTCACGTACATCGGTTAAAAAAAAAAAGGTTACATGAGATACATAAAAGAGGAAGTAGTTTCTGCTGTTACGTTCAATATTCCATAATCTATTCTTACAAAATATCACATGTACATTGTGGCTAAGCGTATCCTGTTACAGTTATGTTTTGTAAGCGGTTCCGCAAAAAGAGCTTGCTAATACATTTACAAAATAATTAAATTTATACAATACTGACAGATTAATTGTTTAACCCCTTAAGGACCTGATTTCTGGGATAAAAGGGAATCATGACATGTCACACATGTCATGTGTCCTTCAGGGGTCAATATTCCTTCATTTCCCCCTCTTTGAGCAATATTTGCTCATATCCTATTTAAGGAGTCCTAGTCAGACAACTAGCCATCTGCCATGGTATATTCAGGATTGCTAGCCAATCCTGCAGGTCTTTCATTATGTCTTCGGCCACTATTCCCATAGCATAGGACTAGGCATCTGACCAGTACCATAAACTTATAGATCTGTATCAGCATGTTTACCATTGCTTCGGTTATGTGTATACATTTGAAGATACTCATCATAGCAAGCTGGGGATTTTGCGTGTATGTTTGTAAATGCAGAATACAATAATTTTGAAAATAGCATAAACAAGTAGAGCAAGGACCAGAACCATAACAATAATTATTGCAATATTCTTTAGCCAGTCTAGGATACTGTCAAACTTAAACATATCTGCCCATGGGTGATCAATACCTGAATTCCTCTTCATTTCTATGGACAGGTCTTCCAATTTCTTTATAGCTAGGGTTACTTTACCATTAGGGCCAGTGTTCTCTGGAATATAGGTACAACAAACACCGGAGTCAAGTAATTTACAGACTCCTCCCTTTTCTGCTAAAATCATATCAAGGGCCATTCTATTCTAGAAAGTCATTTGTGAGGTAGCCTGTAATTGTTCAGCAAGACCTTGTAATGCATCTCGTGTATAATTTACAAATCTTTGCTGATTATAATATATATAATTAATCCAGTTAACATTCTTGTTAGCTGTTATAATGGGAAATATTGATTCAAATCCTGCTGCCACCTCGTCTCTAGCTTTAAATTCATTAGGGACCCCTCTTGGAATACCAATGGCATCTAGATAGATATGTGGGTCGAAACTACCTTGTGGGGATTCCCTTTTCCTTCTTGTGGAATCAGTTACAACCTTAATTTCAGGGAGAGAGTCGCCAAATATATGGAGGGTCATGATTATTTTGGCTGGGGCACATTCTCCTCTCCAGGGGGTGGGGAGTCTAGAACGTATTTTCATATCTCCACATATCCAATAAACATCTCCCACAGATTGTGTTTGATTCACTAAGGTAATATTACTGTAGGCAGAGCAGAATCCTGAAGAAAAGTTATCAAATTGTTTACCCACCTTACCATCATTATTTCCCTGAAAACAAGTATAATTACCAGGGTATACTGAGACAGCATCATTTAATTTAAACTTGGGTTCACCAATAGGGTGATCCCTCTTCCATTTTGCACATCCTGTAGTATTAACAGTAGTACCTGTAAACAAGCTTAGGAAACATTCCCAGTACTCATCAGGGACATGTAAGGGTACGGTTCCTAGATGAAGTCTGGCACTACCACATACATAACAGTTTGACCTGTTATTGGAGTGTGCATTATATCTCATCCATTCTAGCCATAGGTTTGTATCTGTATACCCTGTTTCTAGCGCTTTGGTATCTTGAAACGTGGGATCTGCTATGGCCATCATATCACCAAGGGTTTGAATGTGGGGCTTTAGAGGATTAACAAGGGTTTGTCTAGAGGTGAGGCTTTCCCATGCTGAGGAGTTCCACATATCTTTTAACTGGAATTTTCCTCGATTACCTCCAATGCCTCCTCTTAAAAAAGTACTGAGAATATAAATACCTTGATCTCCAGGACTGGGGTTTTCAATATAACCCCAATCTGTCCCGGTGTTCCATCCAACTAAGCAACCAATAATCACAATTGTTACCCCTCTTTGAGCAATATATATTGCTCATATCATCGGTTAACATTCTCCCAAGACAGAGAAATGTCCACATTATGGCATTCCCAAGCAATCATGTGGTCTACAAGAAATGGAAACTCAGCAGAAAAAAAATAAAAATAAATAAATCACTTAATACTTTTGCAGACAGATATATAGAAAATGGATGTTTAAGACAGAATGGAACTTGGGCTTATAGCAAATATATTATTGTACAACCAGGACCTTGTGTCCTATATCTTTTAACCATTTCCCTATTCCAAAAGTCCAGTCAAAACCAGTCATATCCTCACGCAGTTCCTCAAAACATGGGAATCCATCCTTGGCACACTCAACATATATCAAAAACACACATAGTACATCCATCCCTGGGTCAGCTAACACTTCCTCTCACTCTGGCTAACTCTATAAAAATAAAAATAGTTCAATAGTTCAGCATAGTTCAGAAAAATAGAATAAGTCTTTCACAGAGTATAAAGAAATCAGTTTAGACACCAGACATTTTGTTCCATAAAAATATGGCTGACAACAAGACAATGTCAGCTTCCACATAGTTCTTCTTTTGTTTGCTGGATTTTCACCACAATGCTCTGTGCAACACCCCAATGGTTGAAAGGGCTATTACAGAACCAGCGGTATTAAACAGCACTGCACCTTCAGGACTTTCCAGGTTCTTGCGTGCAAAGTTTATGTCCTCATAAATAAGTATCTCAGTTTCTTCGGCCTGCATGGATAATGGCCAAACAGATGTAATTGCAAAATACTTATTGCATGGTCAGCCAGAGAGATTGGTGTGTAGTCCCAGAAATCAGGCGGCACAAACACTTCAGGACGGTCTCTACAATCATACAAACACAAGGATCAATAAAACATTAATAAATTAATTACCTAGGCTAAAACTTAAATTAGAGATTAAGGTTAAACCCTTAATTTGGGTAACATGTACTTCTCTTATATTTGCTTATATTTTATGCAATCTGTCTTCTATTAAGTTTTACATAATACCCCTTTGGAATGCCTTTGTACGGATGAGAGAAGCACTCACTCTATAGAAATGCTTGTTAGGATGAATATTAAAACACTAACATATACATATGGGGATAATTCCCTATAAAACTCTGTTCCTAAACTGGAACCTTGATTTGATATTCAAAATTAATTACTTAATTACTTAATAATCCCGAATAATTCAATACTCTTGGATTAACACCTAAAACTATATAAAATATTAAAAACATTAACCATCGGGGGCATGCCGACTTCCGGGCAGAGCAGTCGCATGGAATAGGAGCTCCGCCGAAAACCCGACCACGAGCAACTAAATATACAGCACCTAATAATCTGATCGTACAGATCGTTTACCCTACTATCTCTGAAGGGGCACAGAAGAACGCAATGCCTCAATCCAAGCAGTTGAAGCTATCTGAAATGCCTAAAGCGAAAAGATCGGAGCGTCGGAAAGGCATCCAAGATGGCGACGAAAGATCTAATCACTCTGACGGTCAATCGGACTACGATTCCGGCTCAGCAAATTACTCTGAAGCTCCGATTACAGAACGCAGCCTTCACAAGATGCTGCAGGAGCTTAGAGCCACTATCACCGCGGATTTCCACCGAATTGACGGCGATTTAAGGAAGGAGATATCTAATATTGGAGACAGGACCAACCACCTAGAAAATAAAACCGACGTACTTTGTGTGGCGCATAATGAAATGGTGGATAAGGTCCAGAAGTTATCTGAGGAAAACTCGTTATTAAAAGACAAGCTGGCTGACTTAGATGACAGATCACGGAGACAAAATGTGAGGTTCAGGGGTGTACCGGATGATATTACCCAAGAAGCACTGCCTGCTTATATTCTATCTATATGCAACGCCCTGGTCCCAGGCTTGCCTGACTCCGCATGGGCCTACGACCGCATGCACAGGCTTCCGCGGCCTGCTGGCCTGTCGACTGATGTCCCTAAGGACGTTATAGTCAGATTCCATTATTTTACACATAAAGACACCCTGATTACAGCGGCGAGGAAAACACAACCGTTCCCAGAACCGCATCAGAAGATTGCCCTTTTTGCAGATTTATCAGCAGCCACGATGGAGAAAAGAAGAGGATTCATATCGGTTACTAAAACCCTGCGAAATCACAACGTGGCGTACAAATGGGGTTATCCCACTAAACTGATCATTTGGCGTCAAGGACGAAATCACATAGTAGCAGATCCGAATGAGGGGATGAAGTTGATATCGAACTGGGGCTTATGGTCTGGTGCACCTCAGCCACACAATACATCGAGTACTACCTCCCCGAGAAGACTCCAGGCGGACTGGCAAATGGCGAAATCACCGACAGGCACTCCTTAATCCCCTTCGAGCTGTACATACCTACCTAAGGGACAAATTGATAAGTATCTTATACAGGTGGTGATATTGCAGCCCTGTTTCTGACTCTCCACCCTAAGTCACCAGACTTGATTGTTCATATTGTTTAGTTTGCATTGTTTTAAGTTGAGCTCTGTATGTTATATTATACCGCAACTAAAACTGCCTCCTTGTGGCCGAGTGTGCCATATCCCATCCCGACCCATGGGGATTAACCTCAATTTAGTGCCTGCATATGGGATGATTGTAGCGATTTCCCGCTCATGCACGCTTTACTTATGTGCTAAATTTATATTTGTATTTGATCCACTGTATAATAGCTTTGATGACGATGATATCTCTAGAGCTTATATTGTAGCTGGGCCCAGATTGGAAATACTCTCTACTTACATTCAATATGTTTAACAAATGGATGTAGTAGGTGTTTTGTATTGTATTCCTATGTATCGTACTATCATAGACGGCTAAACATTTCCCCGTCCAGTTCTATGAGAGAGCGCTCTCTAACTTAATCTATTTACATGCTCACATACAGCGACACCTAATGTGCGTATTTCATTTAACTCTTTAACATTATTCTCCATTTTGGATCACATACAATGCCTGTTTTATTGTAATGTTGTATTCCCATGGGGTGAATCCGCTGTGACCGCCCTGTGGTACCTTTGAAGAGTATCTACACGACGGTGTGCAACCGGAGCATATGTCGCATGGCTATTATTGCTCGTTATATTCAATTGCGACCTCTCTCAGTTTTCTTATAAGGAGAGCTTTAGTTACTTTACTTTATATTAATTTTATATATACCTATATTATATGCTAGTTTTATTGCCATCACAACTAAGGAGATATTCTCAAACTCACACCTTAAATCTCATACTTGTGCGCTAAAATGACTGCCATTGACATAAGTGCAAACGGCGGAACTCTGCATAAATACTTATGCTAGCCTCAGGTCTTGGCAGAGTACCTCCGCTGTTTCTGCTGTTCAATATGCTCATTTTGTTCCTGCTTCATTTGCATTGCATTTTGTGGTCTCCCCGGTTGATTATAATCGGTCTTTGAGCGCAACCCTACCCAATTTTCTTAGGGTAATTCTATGATGTACATTGAGATGGTTCTTGTACTGTATCCTAATGTGTTGTAAATTTATGAGTCATTGGTCGGGAGGAGCCCCATAAATCCTCCCTAAGTCATCTAGGAGTATGCATTTCCATACCCTTCAGATGACAGTTTGTGGGAAACCCACTATGGGTTCCTGTTGTATATACTTGTGTTCATGTTCTTCTTTTTTTTCTACAGGTTTTTGCCTTATTTCCCCTACCACTCCCAACCCTCCCCCTCTCATGCTAATTTTGGACCTCATAGACTTCACTTCTTCAAACGACCTCACACGGCTAGAGATTCTACACCTTACAGGTGGCGTTGAGACACACCCCTATGCACATGAGACATGCATGATCCTAAATTGGCTCAGGCAATATATGATGAGAGGCAACAAAGTGCACTGCAATGTCCTCATGCCAAAGAGGCAACGAGGTTTATCCCCTAAATTGACATGATGACACCCCACACATTAACCCCTTAAGGACACATGACATGTGTGACATGTCATGATTCCCTTTTATTCCAGAAGTTTGGTCCTTAAGGGGTTAAAAATCATTTCTCTTAATGCCAAAGGCCTCAATAGCCCCTACAAACGGAAACAACTACTAAACGATATGCACAAAGCAGAAACAGCTATTGTATGTGTCCAAGAGACACATTTCGCGACACATAATCCTCCTCAAATTCGCTCTCCACATTACCCAACTGCATATTACGCCTACTCCCCCAACAAATCTAAAGGGGTAGCAATTTTATTCCACAAAGATTGGATTTTCACAGTCCATAAGCAATTTGCTGATCCGGCTAGCCGGATACTAATCCTTGTGGAAGACCTCAATGGTATCCAAATGACAATTGCGTCCCCCTACGCTCCCAACGAAGCTCAGTTTTCATTTCTTAACAAGTCTATCAAAAAAATAAACACTATCAAATGAGGCCATATCTGTGGCGACTGCAATTGCACCCTTATACCGTCTTTAGATATAAAACGGGCAAACAACAAATCTCCAAGCAAAATTTCCAATCATAATAGCAAACTGTTCTCTAAGCTTCTTCACGAGCAGGATCTTTATGACACCTGGAGAAACTTATATCCAAGTGCTCGAGATTATACTTATTTCTCACAAGTCCATATGACTTATACATGTATTGACCTCTGCCTGGTGGATAAAAACACTCTCCCTCACCTTAAAGACCAATCTATAGGGATTAGGACTTGGTCCGATCATGCCCCTATCATAATCACATTCACCGTACCTTACCCCACAACTGGAAGGGGCAAATGGCGTCTGAACGAGGCACTCCTCGATAGCCCTTCCGACGTCCAATACATTTCTACGGTACTTGACGACTACTTTACTGTCAACTCTACAGACGACACTACAGTAGAAACTCAATGGTTGGCACATAAGGCAGTTGTCAGGGGACATTTTATTAAATTAGGTTCTTTAGCAAAGAAACGTTACATTTCAAAAGAATCTACACTCCTTCACACTCTCCAAAGACTGGAAGAATCCAACAAACAATCCCCGACTAAATTATTATCCCGACAAATTACTAAAATACAAGACGAAATTCATATTCTTCAAACACAAAAATATACTAGCCAAGCACGCAAATCCCGACAGTCCTATTACATTTCAGGGAACAAGGCGGGCAAGCTTTTGGCAGCCCAGCTGAAGGCGAAATACCTACAAACTAAAATTCCGTACATCTACTCCAAGGATAATGTTAAAATATTTAACCCAAATGACATTGTGGAGGAACTGGCCCACTTTTATGAAAACCTTTATAATCTCCACAATAGCGGGTCCACAGTCACTCCAAACCCTTCAGTCATTACACAATACCTATCTCAAATCTCGCTCCCTCAGGTAACGGAACACCAGAACAGCTTTTTAGATGCTCCCTTTACGGAACTATAAGTGGCCGCCACTATCAAATCCCTGCCTAAGCACAAAGCACCTGGGCCTGATGGTCTCACAAATTACTATTATATTAAAATTCCTCCACATATAATCCCACACCTTACTATACTGTTCAATAAAATTAGAACAACTGGTCAATTCCCCCGAGAAATGTTAGAAACCTACATCATAACATTGCCCAAACCAAATAAATCACCAACACTTTGTGGAAACCTCAGGCTGATTTCGCTACTTAACGCTGACGTTAAGCTATACGCCAAATTACTTGCTAACAGGCTTCGTCCCTTGCTGACCGAGCTAGTCTCAGACGAACAAGCCGGTTTTGTTCCCGGCAAACAAGTTGGGGACAACACCAGATACTGCATGGATCTAATTGACTGGGCCAATTTGACCAACAAATCCGGCGCCCTGTTGGCTTTAGACGCGGAGAAGGCTTTTGATCGCCTAAATTGGGGTTATATGTCCAACACTCTATCGGCCTTTGGTTTCTCCACAAATTTTATCACCAGCATCTTAGCCCTCTACTCCGCTCCCTCTGCCAAAGTGTTTAGTTCTGGTTTCACCTCTAGGAGTTTTAATATCTCTAATGGCACGAGGCAAGGGTGCCCATTGTCACCCTTGATCTTCATTTTATGCCTGGAACCTCTAGTTAGGACAATAAAACTTGATACAGCATTACCTGGCCTACACACTCCGTCTGGAGAAAAAAAGATGGCACTTTTCGCCGATGATGTGATAATTTTTCTAGCTGATCCATTCAACTCCATCCCTCACCTGTTACACACATTAACCACGTATGGAACCATTTCCTATTACAAGAATAACATTAGTAAGACCCAAATTCTCGCTATAAGACTCAATAAGCAACTAATTAAGGACCTGGAAACGAAATACCCCTTTGCATGGCAAACCAAATCGATTTCGTATCTGGGAATAAAATTTACACAATCTAAATCACTAACTATAAACGCTAATCATATAGCAGTCTTATCCGAGATTTCCAAACAAATGGAGTCCTGGAACAATCTCTATACATCCTGGTTTGGGAGAATTAGCACCGTTAAAATGATGATTTTGCCACATATCCTTTATTTGTTTAGAACGCTTCCTATTGCACTACCAAATTCTCTCATTACACGGTTCCAGAGGGCCATCAACGCTCACATTTGGAGGAAAAAACCTCCACGAGTTTCATTTAGGTCCTTATGGCACCCACTTAAAAAAGGTGGTCTCAACGTTCTCAGTATCCTTTTATATTACAAAGCAGTCCTCCTCTCACAAAGTCTCACTATTATGATGGGCACACACAAACCGATATGGGTAGACCTATGTCAGGATCGGGGCAGGGATCCAACACGCAGAGTACAGACAGTAGAAAGGTACGTATACCGGACCTTAGAATGGCCGGACTAACGTACGGAGATAGAGAGAATGGTCAAAGGCAAGCCGAGGTCGAGGGAACGAGAAGACAGGTAAGCGAGGAACAAGCCGAGTCAAAGGGTAACAGAGATAATTGGAGTAATACAAACAAGCCGGGTCGGAACCAAAAGGATAACTGGAATACAAGAGCACTGAGTGACTAGACAGGCTAGAACCACGACAGGGCAATGAGCAAATGGAAGAAGCACTGTTAAATACCCTGGCTCAGGAGAGTAGACACGCCTCTGACGAGTCCTGATTAGTTTCCAGACAATTGAGTGACAGATCGGTCCGGGTTGGCGTCATGACGTCGACTGCTGGGCGTCGTGTTACGAAAGGAAGTGGATCCCTCGCGGCCGGCGTGTAAATGACCGGAAGGACCGCGAGGGACGGAGGAAACAGACCTTCTGGACGGATAAACTTCTAAGTCTCTGCCTCTCTCAGAGGTAGAGACTTCAGGTACCCTGACAGTACCCCCCCTCTCAGATACGCCCACCGGGCGGAAGGAACCGGGGCGAGATGGGAAGCGGGAGTGAAACGCCCTGCGGAGGCGAGGGGCATGAACATCCTCTTGAGGTACCCAACTCCTCTCTTCAGGGCCATATCCTTTCCAGTCGACCAGATATTGTACTCTCCCCCGGGAGATTCGAGAATCGATGATAAGAGTTGACCTCATACTCCTCCTGACCCTCCACCTGAACAGAGCGAGGAGAGGATACCGTGGAGGAAAATCTGTTGCAGACCAGTGGTTTCAGCAGTGAAACATGAAAGGAGTTAGGGATGCGTAAGGCAGATGGGAGAGCTAGACGATACGCAACTGGGTTAATTCGAGTCAGAACCCTGTAAGGTCCAATATAACGAGGAGCGAACTTCATGGAAGGCACTTTTAAACGAATGTTTCTAGTACTCAACCATACTCTATCGCCTGGAACAAAAAACGGAGCCGGCCTTCTACGTTTATCAGCGTGTTTCTTAACCAGCATAGAATTGTGCAGAAGAATTTGTCGAGTCTGATCCCACAACTTCCTCAAATTGGCAACATGAACATCAACCGTCGGTACCCCTTGGGAAGGAG
This sequence comes from Pelobates fuscus, assembly GCF_036172605.1. NCBI lineage: Eukaryota > Metazoa > Chordata > Amphibia > Anura > Pelobatidae > Pelobates > Pelobates fuscus. Next base: position 123,555,141 of record NC_086319.1, read on the forward strand.
AAACTGAGGGAAGAATGGATGGATGAAAGCCATAATTCATGAAGAAGGGGCTTGAATGAGTAGAATCACAAACGAGATTGTTGTGCGCGAACTCCGCCCAAGGAATCAAACCGACCCAATCGTCCTGGTGTTCGGAAACAAAACAACGTAAATATTGTTCAATCTTTTGGTTGGTGCGTTCAGCAGCTCCGTTAGACTGAGGATGATAGGCGGAAGAGAAATTCAATTTGATACCCAGTTGAGAGCAGAAGGATCTCCAAAAACGAGAAACAAATTGGGAACCTCTGTCAGATACAATTTGGGAGGGTATCCCATGTAAACGAAAAATCTCCCTTGCGAATATCTCTGCCAACTCGGGAGAAGACGGAAGTTTAGGCAGAGGAACGAAGTGAGCCATCTTGGTGAATCTGTCAACCACGGTGAGGATAACAGTCTGTTATTTAGATATAGGTAAATCAACAATAAAGTCCATAGCCAGACAGGACTATGGCTTTTCTGGAACCTCTAAGGGATGCAGAAATCCACATGGAAGCGTATGAGGTGGCTTGGTCTTAGTACAAACCTCACACGCACCGATGAAATCCTTAATATCCCTACGTAAAGCAGGCCACCAGAAGTCTTTAGAGATCAAAGCGCACGTCTTGCGAGTGCCAGGATGTCCAGCCACCTTGCTGTTGTGGAAACATTGTAACAGTTCCAGTTGAAGAGCACGAGGAACGAAATGTCGACCCCCGGGAGTCTGTTTAGGGGCTAGATGTTGCAGCTTTAAGATCTCGGCAAGTAACGGAGAGTGAATCCTGAGGTTCGTGTTAGCGATAATATTGCATTTCGGAACTATAGAGGAAAGAACAGGTTCAGATATAGTAGAAGGTTCATATTGGCGAGACAAAGCATCGGCTTTAGAGTTCTTAGAACCAGGTCTATAAGTAAGCACATAATTGAAGTGGGTCAGGAACAAGGACCAACGAGCTTGTCTGGCGGACAGTCGCTTAGCCTCCCCAATATAGGACAAGTTCTTGTGATCCGTTAAAATGGTAACAGGATGTAAGGTCCCCTCCAATAAATGTCTCCACTCCTTTAAAGCCATAATGACCGCTAATAATTCCCTGTCACCGATGTCATATCTGCTCTTAGGACCAGACAGTTTCATGGAATAAAAAACACAAGGGTGTAGTGGTTTGTCCACCCCTAACCTTTGTGACAGAATAGCACCTACACCTGTCTCAGAGGCATCGACCTCGAGTAGGAACGGCAGAGTCGTATCAGGATGGACTAAAATTGGAGCAGAAGCAAAAAGTTCCTTGAGAGTCTTGAAAGCAACGAGAGCTTCAGTAGACCAAGTCTTAGTGTCAGCCCCCTGTCTGGTCATATTGGTAATAGGCGCAATAATAGAAGAGTATCCCTTAATGAAGCGCCTATAATAATTGGAGAAACCAATAAACCTCTGAATAGCCTTGAGTCCCTTAGGCAATGGCCAATCTAAAATAGACTGGAGTTTGTCGGGATCCATCTTAAAGCCTTCCCCAGAAATCACATAACCAAGAAAGTCTATCTGAGACTGGTCAAAACTACATTTCTCCAATTTGCAGTATAACCCATGTTGAAGAAGATTGTGTAATACCTTTCTGACTTGTCTGTGGTGGGTCTCAATCTCTCTAGAGTGTATAAGTATGTCGTCCAGGTACACAATAACACAATCATGTTGAAATTCCCTAAGAACTTCATTAATCAAATCCTGAAATACAACCGGTGCGTTACAAAGACCAAAAGGCATGACCGTGTATTCATAATGCCCATAACGGGTATTGAACGCTGTCATCCACTCGTGTCCTTGCTGGATTCTCACCAAGTTATATGCCCCTCTGAGATCCAACTTGGTGAAAATTTTAGAGCCCTTTAGGCGATCAAACAGCTCGGTAATCAAGGGGATAGGATAGGCATTTCTGATGGTTATTTTATTCAAACCTCGGTAATCAATGCAAGGTCTTAGGGAACCATCCTTCTTTTTAACAAAAAAAAAACCAGCCCCGGCAGGAGAAGAAGATCTCCTAATGAATCCTTTGTCTAGATTCTCCCGAATATATTCCTCTAGAACTGAATTCTCTTTGGTGGATAGAGGATATACATTGCCCCTCGGAGGCATGGTACCAGGTAGTAGATTCATTTTACAATCAAAAGTCCTGTGTGGAGGTAGAGTATCAGCATTCCTTTTGTCGAATACTGCTTTTAAGTCCAGGTACAGAGGCAGTATCTGTATATCTGTAGACTGGGTAGAACTACCTGGTGTGTTAATTACACCCAATGGAGAAACCCTCCGTAAACACTTCTCCTGGCAACCCTGGCCCCATGAGAGTATCTCCCCTAACTCCCAATCAATAATAGGGTTATGTCTCTTTAACCATGGGTAACCCAGGACTATGGGAACAGAAGGGGACGAAATAAGCATGAGCGATAAGTTTTCCTCGTGTAAGATACCAACAGTTAAGTTAACGGGTATGGTCTCACGATAGATAACAGGCTCAAGTAAAGGTCTACCATCTATGGCCTCAACGGCCAAGGGTGTATCCCTTAACTGGGATAGTGTGTTTAGTAGCAAAAGCCTGGTCGATAAAATTCTCAGCAGCTCCGGAATCTATCAAAGCCATGGTCTTTAGTACTCCCTTCTCCCAAGTTAAAGAAACTGGTAGCAGAAGCCTGTGATCTTTATAATTATGAGTAGAGGACAAAATAGAAACACCCAAGGCCTGTCCTCTAGAGAAACTTAGGTGCGGGCGTTTCCCGAGCGATTAGGACAATTCAGACGTAAGTGACCTCTAACTCCACAATACATACACAATCCCTCCCTTCTCCTGTACTGTCTTTCCTCTTCTGAGAGGCGAGTATTGCCTATCTGCATAGGTTCAGGAAACAGTGAGGTAGTGGAATCAGGACTTTGAAATGCGGGAGCTAATTTAAAGGAAGGTCTAAAGTTCCTCTCTCGAGTGTTCTGTCTCTCTCTTAAATGCTCATCAATACGAGAAATGAACGAAATTAAATCCTCCAAATTTTCAGGGAGCTCTCTAGTAGCAACCTCGTCAAGGATTACATCTGATAGCCCGTTCAAAAATACATCTATATAAGCCTGCTCATTCCACTTAACTTCTGCCGCCAAAGACCTGAACTCTAGTGCATAATCCACAAGTGTTCGGTTCTCTTGTCTCAGGCGCAAAAGTAATCTAGCTGCATTAACCTTTCTACCAGGAGGGTCGAAAGTCCTTCTAAAGGCAGCTACAAAGGCATTATAATTATATACTAACGGGTTATCAGTCTCCCATAATGGGTTGGCCCATCTCAGAGCTCTCTCAATGAGTAAGGTGATAATAAATCCAACCTTCGCCCTATCTGTAGGATAGGAGCGAGGTTGTAATTCAAAGTGGATACTGATCTGGTTTAAAAAACCACGACACTTCTCAGGTGAACCACCATAACGTACTGGTGGGGTAATACGGGAAGAGGCACCTACAGTGGCTACCTCTAGGCCTGAACTCACAGGGGAAATAGAAGTAGTACGCGTCTCCTCTGGTGGGTTATTAGCACGAGATAATAACGCCTGTAGTGCTAGGGCCATCTGATCCATTCTGTGCTCCATGGCTTCAAACCTAGGATCGGAAGGACCAAGCTGACTGTTTGTACTTGCAGGATCCATTGGCCCTGTCGTAATGTCAGGATCGGGGCAGGGATCCAACACGCAGAGTACAGACAGTAGAAAGGTACGTATACCGGACCTTAGAATGGCCGGACTAACGTACGGAGATAGAGAGAATGGTCAAAGGCAAGCCGAGGTCGAGGGAACGAGAAGACAGGTAAGCGAGGAACAAGCCGAGTCAAAGGGTAACAGAGATAAGCGGAGTAATACAAACAAGCCGGGTCGGAACCAAAAGGATAACTGGAATACAAGAGCACTGAGTGACTAGACAGGCTAGAACCACGACAGGGCAATGAGCAAATGGAAGAAGCACTGTTAAATACCCTGGCTCAGGAGAGTAGACACGCCTCCGACGAGTCCTGATTAGTTTCCAGACAATTGAGTGACAGATCGGTCCGGGTTGGCGTCATGACGTCGACTGCTGGGCGTCATGTTACGAAAGGAAGTGGATCCCTCGCGGCCGGCGTGTAAATGACCGGAAGGACCGCGAGGGACGGAGGAAACAGACCTTCTGGACGGATAAACTTCTAAGTCTCTGCCTCTCTCAGAGGTAGAGACTTCAAGTACCCTGACAACCTAGAGGCCGCATGCAGCGGCTCAAGATCTCTCTCGGATAACCTATGGACATCCCTCACATTAAATACACCCTCCACGCTCCCAGCTTCTCAGTTTCTCACGAAATCCTGGTCCTCTTGGAGCCCTGCACTATGGCCTAAAGCGGAAGCACTATACCTCGCTCCGATTTTCAGCCCTTTCCTCCATATCTCCAAATCTCCCACTGTCTAAATGGGCACTGCTAGGTGTGACTCATGTGTACAAATTATTCAATAAGGAGGGCATAATCCCTTTTCCAATACTACAGGACCAATATGATCTACCACCCAGGGATGTTTTTCTGTATTTGCGCGTCAAACATATCCTACTCTCTCAACCGATTGGATATATAGACCCATTGTCCCTCAGTTATCTAGGTACACAATGATATTATGCCAAACTACCTCGAGTTTCATGCAAATTTCTGTCCTTTTTCTACATGCAGTTGCTGCACCGCCACGACCCTGTAAAACTGCCTTACATGTTGAAATGAGAAACTACTTTGGGGATAACCCCGACAATCGAAGAATGGGAACAAATCATCATGTATACTAAACAATCTTCGAAATGTGTCACAATCTGGGAAGCCTACTTCAAAATACTAATGAGATGGTATTTAGTGCCAAGTAGACTTCATAAAATATACCCGACCTCCCCCTCAACATGTTGGCGTTGCAAGTCAAATCTAGGCTCTATAGAACATATATTTTGGCATTGTCCTGATCTAAAGATATTCTGGCAGCTCATCCAAAAGACCATTCAGGCACTATGTCAGATCACTTTACCATTATGTCCAGAAATTTAGTAGATCAAACATACCATCATGAACTTGAATGGGCTAAAGGAGGCAATACTCAGGCCTTTATGAAGCTATGGCAGAACTGGGCCTCTTTTATGAATTCCCATACCGCCATGCAATAGGTCATTTGCACTCCGTGATCCTTATGGTAGTGCAGGTCTCACCCTCATCTCCACGCTACCACAACAGGTCGAACCGTAACTTAACGATTTAGAATATACAAGAGGTCCCATATAGCATATAGTATGTAGATTTTTCTACTCGTCCAGCAGGCCCTCATAATCCCCTACCCATATCTCCTTCCCCCTTCCTACTATGTTTTATTGTTGGTACATGTATATAATGCTTGTTTTTATGTTTCTTTTGCAAACTTGGTATGACACACTACGCTCGTCATAAGGCACTCGAAGCGACTTGCTTGGTATGGCACCATCGCCTATCTGGGACTTCCACTGTGCAATACCTTAACCCCAATATCTCCACCTCGCTACCTAGCCGGAGGTAATTGCACCTTGTGACATTATTGGTTTATATATGCGAATAATGCATTTGAAAAATTGACCCCTTAGTTCTCTATCTATATTCATATTACCCACTACACTATGGCATGCCGAGACGGGTCGCTGCCCGGTGCCTTGTACAGCAACATGTCCAGGGGCGGACTGACCGGTCGGGCACTTCGGACATGGTCCGAGGGCCCGGCCGGGAGCCCGCCATCAGGGGGCCCGGCCGCCCCTTTAAATGCTGCAGCCGCCTGAGCGCTCTCTTAAGAGCGCTCAGGCGGCTGCAGCTTCTCACCTCCCCTCCCCGTAGCGTGGCCGAGCTGCTCTGCGTCCGCGGTGCCGGCCGGCCGGATTGATAGGAAGGTGCACACACACTGAGAGTGCACCTTCCTGTCAGTCCGGCCGGGTACAGGAAACAGAAACTCCTGTTCCGCGCGGAACAGGAGTTTCTGTTTCCTGTACCCGGCCGGACTGACAGGAAGGTGCACACTCAGTGTGTGTGCACTTTCCTATCAATCCGGCCGGCCGGCACCGCGGACGCAGAGCAGCTCGGCCACGCTACGGGGAGGGGGTAAAAAGAGAGAGGGAGGGAGGGGGGAGTTAAAAGAGAGAGGGAGGGAGGGGGGAGTTAAAAGAGAGAGGGGGGAGTTAAAAGAGAGAGGGGGGAGTTAAAAGAGAGAGGGGGGGAGTTAAAAGAGAGGGGGGAAGTTAAAAGAGAGAGGGGGGAGTTAAAAGAGAGAGGGGGGAGTTAAAAGAGAGAGGGGGAGTTAAAAGAGAGAGGGGGGTTAAAAGAGAGAGGGAGGGGGGGTTAAAAGAGAGAGGGGGTTAAAAGAGAGAGGGAGGGGGGTTAAAAGGGAGGGGGGTTAAAAGAGATGGGTTAAAAGAGAGAGGGAGGGGGGTTTAAAAGAGGGAAGGGAGGTTAAAAGAGAGAGGGGGGGTTAAAAGAGAGAGGGAGGGGGGTAAAAAGAGAGAGGGGAGTAGGGGGGTAAAAAGAGAGAGGGAGGGGGGTAAGAAGAGAGGGGGTAAGAAGAGAGAGGGAGGGGCGTAAGAAGAGAGAGGGAGGGGGTAAGAGGAGGGAGGGGGGTAAGAAGAGAGGGGGGGTAAGAAGAGGGAGGGGGGGTAAGAAGAGGGAGGGGGGTAAGAAGAGGGAGGGGGGGGTAAGAAGAGAGAGAGGGGGTAAGAAGGGAGGGGGGAGTAAGAACGGGGTAAGAAGAGGGGGAGGGGGGAGTAAAAGAGGAAGGGGGGAGTAAGAAGAGGGGGAGGGGAGAGTAAGAAGAGGGGGAGGGGGGTAAGAAGAGGGGAGAGTAAGAAGAGAGGGGGGAGTAAAGGGGGTAGTGGTTAGTAGTGGTTATTGTGCATGGATTATTTCTTTAAATAATCTACGAGTGCCCCAGTAGCCAGCAATCCAGCCAACCCACAGGCCAGCCAGCCCACAGGCTGGCCAGTAGACAGCCAGCCAGCCTACAGGCCACCAGTTAGGCTTAAAGCCAGCAAACCCACAGCCTGCCAACCGCAGCCAGCAAGCCACAGCCAGCCAGCCAGCAAGCCACAGCCAGCAAGCCACAGCCTGCCAGCCGCAGCCAGCAAGCCCACAGCCTGCCGACAGTAGCCAGCAAGCCCACAGCCTGCCAGCCGCAGCCAATAAGCCCACAGCCTTCCAGCAAGCCCACAGCCTGCCAGCCGCAGCCAGCAAGCCCACAGCCTGCCGGCAGTAGCCAGCAAGCCCACAGCCTGCCAGCAAGCCCACAGCCTGCCAGCCGCCGCCAGTAAGCCCACAGCCTTCCAGCAAGCCCACAGACTGCCAGCCAGCAACAGTAATTAAGGTAAGAGGAGCCAACTTGGCCTAGGTATCAGCTATGTTGTGTTGCTATATTGTGAATAGGAACCAGAGTGTTGGAGAGACCCCCCTCCAGGCCCCATTAGACTCCATTGTAGTCTCTAATGGGACCTGGAGGAAATTCTTTCTAACACACTCTCTAAAGGACACTGAGATAGCCTCTGCTAGAATGCTCCCCCCCTCCATGGCCCATTAGCCCTCAATTGTAGTCTCTACTGGGGCCTGGAGGCGACTGTTTCCAGCAGGGACACTGAGATGGCCTCTGTTAGAAAGACCCCCTTCCAAGCCTATTAGACTTCATTGTAGTCTCTAATAGGGTCTGGAGGGGATTCTTTCTAACACACTCTCTAAAGGACACTGAGATAGCCTCTGCTAGAAAGACCCCCCTCCATGGCCCATTAGCCCTCAATTGTAGTCTCTACTGGGGCCTTGAAGGGATTATTGCACTTTTGTTCCTTGTGTCTAAAGATTGTGTAGGGTGTGGCTGGAGGCGGTGCATGGAGGCGGGACATGGTTGGCGCTTGCTGCGGAGTATGGGTGGGGCCTGTAAGGGGGCCCTTGATTTAGTTTGACCGGGGGCCCTGAGGGTTCTCAGTCCGCCCCTGAACATGTCCCTATGTATGGATAATCCTATACATTTCTACAATGTGTCCATCCCCTTTATACATTGTATGTATGTGAACTCCAGTCAGTCTCTAGCGTTCCCTCTTTGCCTAACCATTTGTATGTGTACAATCCCACATTCATATAGGGGTAAATTCTATTGTACCAACTAATCACCAAAACTTGTAATATGTATGTATATCGCATGTGTCGTATTATATATGTACCACTGTTTATACTTTTGCTATCTCTTTACGAAACAAATAAAAAACTATATATTGAAAAAAAAAAAAAAAAACATGAACCATCTGTGTATTAGGCTGGGGTTGTTGGGTGTGGGGATAGGTTGGAAGCTATGGTTGGTATTGAGGAATCTTTGGGGGTGGGTTTGGGCACTCATTTTTCCAGTGACCCTGCTATCCACAATTAGAACAGTGTGTTCCACCAATGCTGAAGTTGTTACCTCTACAAAAGTTAGACCCTTTGACCAAATACTCTACCTCTGCCTTTATTCCATATGCAGGATGGATAGAATTACCTAACTCACACCCCCTCTTTGTGTACCACACAGACAGGGCTGCCATCAGAAATTTTGGGGCCCCTGACACAGCTCAAGGTCTGGGCCCCCCGGCGCCTGCACCCGAGTCTCTCCCCCCCCCCCCCCCCCCCCGAGTCCACCCACAGGGATGCAGTGTCTGCAGGGCCGGTGCAAGGATTTTTGCCGCCCTAGGCAAAAGTAAAGTTTGCCGCCCCCCCATGTGACATCACAGTGCCCCACCCATATGATCTGCCATGTTAACTAACACAGTGCTGCAGTGCCGCCGTGTTTACAATAAAAGGCCTGCAGGGACAGGCTATAGACACCAGAACCACTGCATTAAGCTGCAGTGGTTCTGGGGACTATAGTGTCCCTTTAATGTGAGGTAAATTAAAGATTAGTGCCACGAATAATATACTAGATTGCCTACTTACAACCAGATGAGGATGATGATGGGCTTCAGCTGCCGTCTGGCTCCACTGGTCTGGTGTAGAACAGGCTCTCTGGAGGCGGTTTGTAACTGTGGTCACAAAAATCAATGTTCTGGGAGAACGAGAAGCAGCTCCATTTTTTGAGGGCCCTTTACACAGCTCAAGGTCTGGGTCCCAGGGTCCACCTTCATGTTCCACCAATGAGTTTGTTCACAGGGGTGTGTGTGTGTGTGGGGATGTCCTGATGTGTGTAAGGAATGCATTGTGTGAATCTGTGTTTGTATGTGTAAGGGCTGCAAGGTGAGTTTGTGTATGTATGGGATGCAGTGTGTGTGTCTGTAAGGGATGCACTGAGTGTGTGGAAGGGGTGCATTGTGTGTTGCTGTGTGTAAGGGATGCATTGCTTGTGTATGTGTGTCTGTGTGTAATGCATTGTGTGTTTTTCTGTGTGCAAGGGGTGCATTGTGTGTGTGTGTGTGATGGATGTCAATCTCTCCCCCTACCCCCGTCAATTTCCTTCTTCTCCCCCTCCCTCTCATTTCCTTCTTCTCCCCCTCCCTCTCATTTCCTTCTTCTCCCCCTCCCTCTCATTTCCTTCTTCTCCCCCTCCCTCTCATTTCCTTCTTCTCCCCCTCCCTCTCATTTCCTTCTTCTCCCCCTCCCTCTCATTTCCTTCTTCTCCCCCTCCCTCTCATTGCCTTCTCCCCCTCCCTCTCATTGCCTTCTCCCCCTCCAATTTCCTTCCTTCTCCCCCCTCCAATTTCCTTCCTTCTCCCCCCCTCCAATTTCCTTCCTTCTCCCCCTCCAATTTCCTTCCTTCTCCCCCCTCCAATTTCCTTCCTTCTCCCCCCTCCAATTTCCTTCCTTCTCCCCCCTCCAATTTCCTTCCTTCTCCCCCCTCCAATTTCCTTCCTTCTCCCCCCCTCCAATTTCCTTCCTCTCCCCCCTTCAATTTCCTTCCTCCCTCCCCCTCCAATTTCCTTCCTCCCTCCCCCCTCCAATTTCCTTCCTCCCTCCCCCCTCAAATTTCCTTCCTCTCCCCCCTCCCTCAAATTTCCTTCCTCCCTCCCCCCCCTCAAATTTCCTTCCTCTCCCCCCTCCCTCAAATTTCCTTCCTCTCCCCCCTCCCTCAAATTTCCTTCCTCTCCCCCCTCCCTCCCTCAAATTTCCTTCCTCTCCCCCTCCCTCAAATTTCCTTCCTCCCCCCTCAAATTTCCTCCCTTCCTCTCCCCCCCTCAAATGTCCTCCCTTCCTCTCCCCCCTCAAATGTCCTCCCTGCCTCAACCCCTCCCTCAAATTTCCTCCCTTCCTCTCCCCCTCCCTCAAATTTCCTCCCTTCCTCTCCCCCCTCCCTCAAATTTCCTTCCTATCCCCTCAAATTTCCTCCCTTCCTCTCCTCCCCTCAAATGTCCTCCCTTCCTCCCCCCCCAAATGTCCTCCCTTCCTCTCCCCCTCCCTCAAATTTCCTCCCTTCCTCTCCCCCTCCCTCAAATTTCCTCCCTTCCTCTCCCCCTCCCTCAAATTTCCTCCCTTCCTCTCCCCCTCCCTCAAATTTCCTCCCTTCCTCTCCCCCCTCCCTCAAATTTCCTCCCTTCCTCTCCCCCCTCCCTCAAATTTCCTCCCTTCCTCTCCCCCCTCAAATTCCTACCTCTCCCTCCCCTCCCTCAAATTTCCTTCCTCTCCCCCCCAAATTTCCTTCCTCTCCCCCCCAAATTTCCTTCCTCTCCCCCCCAAATTTCCTTCCTCTCCCCCCAAATTTCCTTCCTCTCCCCCCATCAAATTTCCTCCCTTCCTCCCCCCCCCAAATTTCCTCCCTCCCTCTCCCTCCCACTCCTCAAATTTCCTCCCTTCCCTCCCTCTCCCCCTCACTCATTCATATCTCCTCCCTCCCCCATCCCTCAAATTTCCTGCCTTCCCTCTCCCCCCCCACCCCCACCCACTCAAATTTCCTCCCTTCCCTCCCTCTCCCCCCCACTCATTCATATTTCCTCCCTCCCCCCTCCCTCAAATTTCCTGCCTTCCCTCTCCCCCCCACTCATTCAAATCCCCCCCCCCACACCCCCACACCCACCCACTCAAATTTCCTGACACCCGGTGACCCGGCGGGCGCGCTAGGGAGCACTCTCCTCTGAGTGCTTCCTCTTCAGCTCCCTCGCGCGCCGCGTACTGATGCCGGAGCCGGAAGATGACGTCATCTTCTGGCTCCGGCATCAGTACGGTGCGCGAGGGAGCTGAAGAGGAAGCACTCAGAGGAGAGTGCTCCCTCGCGCGCCCGCCGGGTGTCAGCAGGGCCAGCCTCTGGGGGGCCCTGAGGTGACCGGCTGCTGGGCCCCCCAGGAGAAGAGGCTGGCCCAGTGGGAACATACCGGGGTCGCAGGGCCCCCTGCGACCCGGTATGTTCCCACTGAATGTGGGGCCCGGACGACCTGAGCAGTCCGGGCCCCCCAGGACCGCCGGGCCCATGACAACCGTTGCGGTTGTCATGCCCTGATGGCGGCCCTGCACACAGATATAATATTAATAAGCTTTTAAAGGTTGAATGGATAGTTAAATTGTGTATATAAAACAAGGTTGTCTAGGGGTATATACATCGACAATGAAAGCATAGCCTTCATATAGGGCTTGCAATACTGACAGTCTGTGTCATGAGCGTAATGCAGACATACAGTTAGGTACTTTTCCATTGTTTTTCCAACACTAAGACCTTGCAAATTTTTAAAACGCATATTGCTTCCTGTACCTGGTGCCGTGCAAGGATGTAGTTGGGACATATTTCAAATTGAGTATCAAAACCACAAAACTAAATGTTATACGCTTATCAAGAAAACAAGTTTTAACCCGTTAATGCATACTTTGGATAGCCTCTTTGCATAATTTGGCATCTAGTGAGATTATTATATTTTTTATTAATCCTCTTCTGGGTCTGCAAATTGCTTTCAATTTACCCATACAAATATAATACAGTAGTTTAGGAGATTAAAATTACCTCACTTATACATTTCAGAAATTGTCTAATACCATGTTATTAATCCCCATAATCAATGAGGCATACTAGATGAATCTTACTTTGACGCAAACAATGCAATATACTTTAACCCCTTAAGTCCGCCGGGAGTATATTTACGTCCTTTTAAAAGCAGCTCTAAACGCCGCAGGACGTAAATATACGCCCGCCGTTTTTTTTTAACTTACCCGGTCGCCGGTGGTCCCACGCCGGCGATCGTGGTTGGGGGGACTCCCAGGGAGCCCCCCCGCGGCAGATCTGCCTCCTCCGGTCCCTCCCGGTCATGTGAGAGTGAGGTCCTTGCGAGGACCTCACAATCACATGGCCGGTATAGCTGGCTCAGGCATTGCCAGCAGGGGGACCAACTGTAATGACAGTTGGTCCCCCTGCTGGCTGAAAATAAAATAAAATAAAGTTAAAAGTGTAAAAAAAAAAAAATAATATATATATACTTAGATCATATATATATATATTATATATATATGATCTAAGTATATATATATACACATATACACACACACACACATACACCGTCTAGGTGTATTTTAATATTAATATATATATATAATTATATATATATATATATATATATATATATATTAATATCAAATTACACGTAGACTGATACTGATTAAATATATATATAATTATAAATAATATAAAAAAATAAATATGTAAATACGTAAAAAAATAAAATAAAAAAAATAATTAAAAATTAAATATTAAAAAATATATAGATGTGTTTTATTTCGTTTTAACTGTATTGTGATATTAATATATATATATTTATATCAAAATACACGTAGAACGAAATAATATATATATCTATATACATAAATATATACGTATATATCACTATATATATATATAAAAATATTTTTTAAAAAAAATATATATATATACGTATATATACACATATGTATATATATATATATATATATATATATATATTAATTCTACACATATATTTATGTAATAATTTTACATAATTAGGTATCCTAATTAATTACAATTAGCGGGACCTGCCTGACAACCCATGTCGAAAGTATAAGGAATTTAATTTGCTAGCACTATATTTAACCCTATAACTTTCCAAGACACCATAAAACCTGTACATGGGGGGTACTGTTTTACTCGGGAGACTTCGCTGAACACAAATATTAGTGTTTCAAAACAGTAAAATGTATTACAACGATGATATCGCCAGTAAAAGTGACGTTTTTTGCATTTTTCACGCACAAACAGCACTTACACGGACGATATTACTGCTGCAATACTTTTTACTGTTTTGAAACACAAATATTTGTGTTCAGCGAAGTCTCCCGAGTACAACAGTACCCCTCATGTACAGGTTTTATGGTGTTTTCAAAAATTACAGCGTCAAATATAAGGCTTGTGTTTCATTTTTTTCACATTAAAATTCGCCAGATTGCTTACGTTGCCTTTATGACCCTATGGTAGCCCAAGAATGAAGATTACCCCTATGATGACATACTATTTGCAATAGTAGACAACCCAAGGTATTGCAAATGGGGTATGTCCAGTCTTTTTTAGTAGCCACTTAGTCACAAACACTGGCCAAAATTGGCGTTTTTTGCATTTTTCACACACAAACAAATACTAACGCTAACTTTGTCCAGTGTTTGTGACCAAATGGCTACTAAAAAAGACTGGACATACCCCATTTGCAATACCTTGGGTCGTCTACTATTGCAAATGGTATGCCATTATGGGTGTAAATTTATTTCCTGGGCTACTATACAGTCTCAAAGGCAACGTAACCAATCTGACAAATGTCAATTTCAAATGTAACAGGCTATATTTGACCCTGTAACTTCCCAAAACACCATAAAACCTGTACATAGGGGGTACTGTTTTACACGTGAGACTTTGCTGAATACAAATATGTGTATTTTATTGCAGTAAAAGCAAACAGTATTATGACATTGACAGTTAAAATGTCATGTAGAACTAAAAAAATAAAAAAAAAATCTTATTTTCTCCCATGTTTTTCATATTAAATTATGTTTCATAGCTAAATATTTGATATTAAATGAAAGCCCTGTTTCCCCTGAATAAAATGATATATAATAAGGGGGGGTGCATTTAATATGAAAGAGGTGAATTACGGTTTGACAGACATATAGCGCAAATGCCAGGTTTTGTTTACATTTTGTTTCGTTCACAACTTGTACATTTGGCTGTGGTGTTAAGGGGTTAAAAGTAGAGTTAACTCTGAGCTGGACAATACTCCCCTATTAGAACTCCTTTATGAGGGAGAGACATCTTGTCCATTCAATCCTTTTTATCAGTAAAAGAATGACTTTCAGGATTAATCAATTTGCAAATGGAAACGTGGACCCACGATTTGAACAGCAGAAGTTTGCGGGGCCCCTTTCACGTGGGATGTAACAAGCGCTTTTCTTGCTCCAGGAGCGATAGCATACAATTGTTTCATTCCAGCCGGCTGGACAGCATTTCACCTTTTGTAAAAAACACTAAATGCTTACGTTAATCATATGCAAATCACTCTGCTAGTTAAACTCCTACACAATGGATAATAAAATACATAAAACACATAACACACTAATTAATTTCAAACCATATATACTCAGCACCCAATGTAATATTACACTTCATCTCACAAGACAGACATCTCACAAAACAGACGTAGTAGAAACACATAATGGATACCCAGCAGATATGCCAATACAGAAAACACATTCATTGCACGCAACTACACACTCAGTTTCCCCCTGGAACAGTAAGGAAGGGGGGGCATGACTGCTGCCCAAGGTTGGAGGCTGGGTTAAAATGGATACATTTGTGGTTCTTAAGGAAAGGGAGAGGGAGGGGACTCACCAGTCAGCAGGATAAGTGAGGGCTCCTGACTGTTTTTTCCCACCCTCCCACCCTGTTTCTGGTGTTGTGGCTTGTGTCTTGTTTTGTTCTTTGTGTTGTCACAGCTTGACGGGTTTCCCTGGACAGCGCAGAAGAAAAAAGGAACTTTGGGGAGACGACAGCCTGCACGGAGCTGATGGCGAGGAGCCGGCTGTCGAGGCTCATGTTACAGAATTTGGGAGAACTGCCTGTTGGCAAACACCCAACAGCTGGCAGAGTTGGACTAAGTTGAAATTGTTATATTAAATAAAGCTGTGGCCGTTGCCCTTACCCACAAGAATGAGGTGTCACGTATATTATTGGGGGGCAACGGGTTTTGGTCGGGGACTGGTTGGGTCAGCAGTCATGTGTCCCTCCTAGGAAACACGGGTAGACACAATATGAAAGCAATCTAAAAACTAACACCTCCAAATCTCCATTCCCATATAGCTATATCAGACAACAACACAGAGAATCCAAACACTAGTATTCAACAGCTAATAAAACAGTTATTTGCTAGGTTATTTGGCTGGCATTCTTATCAGTAGCACTAGACTGAGACAAACTGATTAAAATATAATTTAAAACACAGCAACATATAAATTAAACCACTTTCCAGTTAACACATTATCACAGTCACCATTTACACAGAATAAACAGTTAACAGCTGTATTCAGAACATATTATTGTAAGGTATACCAATTGTATTTTTTCTTAATTAACTTCATTACTTTAATCTACTATAGTATTGTATATAAAGAAAGGATCCATTTATATAGCGCGCTCATAACTAAAATGTTTGTATAAAACTTCCATTAACTAATCTGATATGATGCTGCATCAACTTAAATCTTATAAAATTGAACAAACATTTGGACCAGATTACACAGACATGGTTTCACCAGAATCTTTCAGAACTCTCAGAGGCTTAAAAATTTATACTAAACCATGTTTAAAAGGCATGGCAAACCTTAGACCGGTCAGTCTCCAAGAGCCTTAGTAACACAGGTAGAAACCTTTGTCCATGATCTCTGATTCAGGCTATATACCACAATTTAAAAGAACACATAATGTGAGACATAGAAGACACAAAACATATGCAGTAGTTATTACACTGGATCATTTAAAGCATCTGTAGCAATAAAAAGGGTTAGCTTACAGCACATAATAAAGCATGTGTTGGACCGCTGAAAATGCAAATGTTGCTCTCTTATTTACAAACAAAAATCATATTTACAGTATGGATCCTTTGCAACAAACACACAGGGCAGGGAAGATGTGCTGATTGGTGTTCTATACAATTAATCCCATATGGGGAATTAACTTTAAAATACTAATGAAGTGCAAACAATGCAACACATTCCACTCTCATAGAAAGTGTAGTGGGCTTATGGTATTAACGTAACAATCATACCAGGCACACAGATCCCATGTGGAATAACTTACCATAAAACAGAGTAATAAGCTTATACTTCTATGTGACATAAAGAATAAAGCAAAAAGAGTTTAACTATTTCATATCCTTACAGTCAGCACTAATGATTATAAACCTTATCTAAGCATAAAATACACATGAACAACAAAAGTTAACTACTTCATATTCTTACATGGTTATTTCCCATTCCTAGGACAAATCTTTCAAACACTTAGTCACACACACAATCACCACCAGACTTAACTAATGACAATTAGAGGGTGGACAAGGTGAACCTATTTATCTGTGTACACTTTTTCTTTATCCTAGTATATTCACTTATATACTAAATCCTGTCTATTCACTTATAGACACCTTAGTCTATTACTGTCTAGTTCTCTTACTAGACCTATCTAGTTCACTTACTAGAAATATAGACTATTCCTGTCCAGTCCACTTACTAGACCTATCTAGTTCACTTACTAGAAATATATATATCCTGTCTAGTTCCCTTACTAGACTATTTAACGGGACCTTATTGAAACTGAGTCACATGAAACACATATACTAAATAACCTTTCCTAAAATGTTGTAGGCTTACAAAACCATGGGGATCATAGATTCAGGGCGTCAAGATAGACACAAGGAATTACTACTCACCGCAATGGCTTGGCTACAATCCCACTTACTGACACCAAGCTGAAAGGTAAATCTGCTACTCTGGTGACTCGGTCCCTCTGGTCACTATTCTCCAACCCTCGATTGTCAGCTGAATATTCAGAGAAGATTTATGGAAGCGATTAATCAGACACACACTCTCTTTGCTTTTCCATAATCTTCTGATCAGTTTATTCAAGATTTGCTATATTTATGCTATACTTGTCACATACATTGGTTAAAAAAAAAGGTTACACAAAGGTTACAAGAGATACATAAAAGAGGAAGTAGTTTCTGCTGTTACGTTCAATATTCCATAATCTATTCTTACAAAATATCACATGTACATTGTGGCTAAGCGTATCCTGTTACAGTTATGTTTTGTAAGCGGTTCCGCAAAAAGAGCTTGCTAATACATTTACAAAATAATTCAATTTATACAATACTGACAGATTATTTGTTTAACCCCTTAAGTACCTGATTTCTGGGATAAAAGGGAATCATGACATGTCACACATGTCATGTGTCCTTCAGGGGTCAATATTCCTTCACTTACTTCAGCTTAAGTAGGGAATGGCCGGCAACACTTTAACATGGTTGTGTGATAAAAAAAGGTAAATATTAAAGGGAAACTCCAGTGCCAGAAAAACGATCCGTTTTTCTGGCACTGGAGGGTCCCCTCCCCCTCCTACCCCGCCATTCCCCGGTTACTGAAGGGGTGAAAACCCCTTCAGTCACTTAACTGGGACAGCGGCGATGTCCCTCGCCGCTGTCTCTGCCTCCGCGACGCTCCTCCCAGTGATTGCGTCGGCCGGTGGGCGAGACTGATCTCGCCCACCGGCCGAGGAGACGTAATGCGCATGCGCGGAAATGCCGCGCATGCGCATTACGTCTCCCCATAGGAAAGCATTGAAAAATAATTTCAATGCTTTCCTATGGGGTTTTGAACGACGCTGGAGGTTTCCTCACACGGCGTGAGGACGTCCAGCGACGCTCTAGCACAGGTTTCCTGTGCTAGAACCCAGGAAGTGACCTCTAGTGGCTGTCTAGTAGACAGCCACTAGAGGTGGAGTTAACCCTGCAATGTAATTATTGCAGTTTATAAAAAAACTGCAATAATTACAGCTGCAGGGTTAAGGGTAGTGGGAGTTGGCACCCAGACCACTCCAATGAGCAGAAGTGGTCTGGGTGCCTAGAGTGTCCCTTTAATACACCAAAAAAGGTCCTGCGCTCAAACTCTCACTACTCCTCGGCGGCAGCTATGACTATAGTAAACATCAAGACAATATTATCAATATTAATCTTGGTCTATTTTATACAATTTAGATCAGGATTTCAGCCATTTGGTCAGGCCAAAATCCAGACTTGATTCCGGCTCATTCAGACCCTAATTTACAAAGTCTGGACATTGATCAAGCTTATAAAAAAATATCCAGATGTTCTAGTCTGAATGGCCCTGTATGGAATCAAATGGTGTTTTGCCCCTTTCGGTAAGAAGGCATTTGGACTTAACACGTAGGTTTCCATACATCCAGTCAGTCTGAGGCAGGGCGGCATTAGGACTTTAGGTACACATTTGCACTAGCACCCTAGCAACGGGTACTGAAATTGGACAAACATACTGCGTATGAAATTGGACAGATGTACTGCAGCACTATGCAATGCCATACACAGTGCCCAGTCAGATGTGATGCTATGATTGCTGTGAAGGCACTATCTGATGTCATGCTTAAAGGGGACACTATAGGCACCCAGACCACTTCTGCCCATGGTCTGGGTGCAGGGGCGGACTGAGAGCCTTTGGGGCCCCCGGGCAAAATTAGATCCCAGGCCCTTTGAATTCACAAATATATGTGCATTAAATAAATGTTAAAGGATCACTATAGTGTCAGGGAAACAAAGCGGTTTTCCTGACACTGTAGTGCCCTAAGGGTACCCCCACCCTCAGGGTCCCCCTCCCATGGCGCTGAAGGGGTTAAAACCCATTCAGCAGCTTACCTTAATCCAGCGCCGGGTTCCCTCGGCGCTGGTGACCTTTCATCCCCCGTCGACGTCGGCTCCCGAGTGGAGCGGAATACGCATGCGCAGCAAGCGCGCATTTAAACAGTCCATAGGAAAGCATTTCTCAATGCTTTCCTATAGACGTTCTGCACGTCAGGATGACACCCACTAGAGGTTTGATTTACCCTGCTAAGTAAACATCCTTCAGATGTAAACTGCTATGTTTACATCTGAAGGGTTAAAACCTGAGGGACCTGGCACCCAGACCACTTCATTGAGCTGAAGTGGTCTGAGTGACTATAGTTTCCCTATAAATATAACTCTCATATAATACGGCATTCCTTTGGATGTGTATATTGTGAAGACCTGTGTATCAATGCATGTTTGTATTTGAGTCCGTGTGAATGCACATGTGCATGTCTGGATGACTACATGTGTTTTTTTGTATATAGTGTCAGTGTGAATGCATATGTGTGATGGAGAGGGTGACAGGTGGAAGAGTGTGGGAGGTGGTGACAGGTGGCAAAGTGAGGGGGTACCTGGAGGCAGAGGGAGGGAGGGGGTGACTAGTGACAGAGTGAGGGAGGGGGTGACTGTCACTAGTCACCCCCTCCCTCCCTCTGTCCCTAGTCACCCCCTCCCTCCCTCACTCAGTCACCAGTCATCCCCTCACTCACTCTGTCACTAGAGTGAGGGGGTGATTAGTGACAGAGTAAGGGAGGGAAGGGGTGACTAGTGACAGTGATTGAGGGGGTGACTAGTGACAGAGTAAGGGAGGGAAGGGGTGACTAGTGACAGAGTGAGGGAGGGGGTGACTAGTGACAGAGGGAGGGAGGGGGTGACTAGAGTGAGGGGGTGACTAGTGACAGAGTGAGTAAGGGGGTGACTAGTGACAGAGTAAGGGAGGGAAGGGGTGACTAGTGACAGAGTGAGGGAAGGGGTGACTGGTGACAGAGTGAGGGAAGGGGTGACACAGTGACAGAGGGAGGCATGGGATGACCAGTGACAGAGGGAGGCATGGGATGACCAGTGACAGAGGGAGGGATGGGGTGACTAGTGACAGAGTGAGAGAGGGGGTGACTAGTGACAGATGGAGGGAGGGGGTGACTAGTGACAGATGGAGGGAGGGGGTGACTAGAGTGAGGGGGTGACTAGTGACAGAGTAAGGGAGGGAAGGGGTGACTAGTGACAGAGTAAGGGAGGGAAGGGGTGACTAGTGACAGAGTGAGGGAGGGGGTGACACAGTGACGGAGGGAGGGTGACAGTGACAGAGGGAGAGTGACAGTTACAGAGGGAGGGGGTGACAGAGGGAGGGGGTGACAGAGGGAGGGGGTGACTAGTGACAGAGGGTGCCTATTGACAGGGGGTGATAGTGACAGGGGGTGACAGTGACAGAGGGAGGGGCTGACAGTGACAGAGGAAGGGGTTGACAGTGACAAGGGGAGGGGGTGACACATTGACAGAGAGAGGGGGTGACACAGTGACAGAGGGAGGGTGACAGTGAAAGAGGAAGGGAGGGTGACAGTGACAGAGGAAGGGAGGGTGACAGTGACAGAGGGAGGGAGGGTGACAGAGGGAGGGTGACAGTGACAGAGGGAGGGAGGGTGACAGAGGGAGCGGATGACAGTGACAGAGGGAGGGAGGGTGACAGAGGGAGGGGATGACAGTGACAGAGGGAGGGAGTGACACAGTGTCAGAGGGAGGGGGTGACACAGTGACAGAGGGAGGGGGTGACACAGTGACAGAGGGAGGGGGTGACACAGTGACAGAGGGAGAGAGGGTGACACAGTGACAGAGGGAGAGAGGGTGACACAGTGACAGAGGGAGGGGGTGACAGAGGGAGGGGGTGACAGAGACAGAGGGAGGGGGTGACTAGTGACAGAGGGAGGGGGTGACTAGTGACAGAGGGAGGGGGTGACAGAGGAAGGGGGTGACAGAGACAGAGGAAGGGGTTGACAGTGACAAGGGGAGGGGGTGACACATTGACAGAGAGAGGGGGTGACACATTGACAGAGAGAGGGGGTGACACAGTGACAGAGGGAGGGTGACAGTGACAGAGGAAGGGAGGGTGACAGTGACAGAGGGAGGGAGGGTGACAGTGACAGAGGGAGGGAGGGGGTGACTAGAGTGAGGGGGTGACTAGTGACAGAGTAAGGGAGGGAAGGGGTGACTAGTGACAGAGTAAGGGAGGGAAGGGGTGACTAGTGACAGAGTGAGGGAGGGGGTGACACAGTGACGGAGGGAGGGTAACAGTGACAGAGGGAGAGTGACAGTTACAGAGGGAGGGGGTGACAGAGGGAGGGGGTGACAGAGGGAGGGGGTGACTAGTGACAGAGGGTGCCTATTGACAGGGGGTGATAGTGACAGGGGGTGACAGTGACAGAGGGAGGGGCTGACAGTGACAGAGGGAGGGGTTGACAGTGACAAGGGGAGGGGGTGACACATTGACAGAGAGAGGGGGTGACACAGTGACAGAGGGAGGGAGGGTGACAGTGACAGAGGAAGGGAGGGTGACAGTGACAGAGGGAGGGAGGGTGACAGTGACAGAGGGAGGGAGGGTGACAGAGGGAGGGTGACAGTGACAGAGGGTGACAGAGGGAGCGGATAACAGTGACAGAGGGAGGGAGGGTGACAGAGGGAGGGGAT
This sequence comes from Pelobates fuscus, assembly GCF_036172605.1. NCBI lineage: Eukaryota > Metazoa > Chordata > Amphibia > Anura > Pelobatidae > Pelobates > Pelobates fuscus. The sequence goes on from NC_086319.1 coordinate 123,576,733, forward strand.
GACAGTGACAGAGGGAGGGGGTGACACAGTGACAGAGGGAGGGGGTGACACAGTGACAGAGGGAGGGGGTGACACAGTGACAGAGGGAGGGGGTGACACAGTGACAGAGGGAGAGAGGGTGACAGTGACAGAGGGAGGGGGTGACAGAGGGGGTGACAGAGGGAGGGGGTGACAGAGACAGAGGGAGGGGGTGACTAGTGACAGAGGGAGGGGGTGACTAGTGACAGAGGGAGGGGGTGACAGAGGAAGGGGGTGACAGAGGAAGGGGGTGACAGAGGAAGGGGGTGACAGAGGAAGGGGGTGACAGAGACAGAGGAAGGGGGTGACAGTGACAAGGGGAGGGGGTGACACATTGACAGAGAGAGGGGGTGACACAGTGACAGAGGGAGGGAGGGTGACAGTGACAGAGGAAGGGAGGGTGACAGTGACAGAGGAAGGGAGGGTAACAGTGACAGAGGGAGGGAGGGGGTGACTAGAGTGAGGGGGTGACTAGTGACAGAGTAAGGGAGGGAAGGGGTGACTAGTGACAGAGTAAGGGAGGGAAGGGGTGACTAGTGACAGAGTAAGGGAGGGAAGGGGTGACTAGTGACAGAGTGAGGGAGGGGGTGACACAGTGACGGAGGGAGGGTAACAGTGACAGAGGGAGGGTGACAGTGACAGAGGGAGGGTGACAGTGACAGAGGGAGGGGGTGACAGAGGGAGGGGGTGACAGAGACAGAGGGAGGGGTGACTAGTGACAGAGGGAGGGGTGACTAGTGACAGAGGGTGCCTATTGACAGGGGGGTGATAGTGACAGGGGGGTGACAGTGACAGAGGGAGGGGCTGACAGTGACAGAGGAAGGGGCTGACAGTGACAAGGGGAGGGGGTGACACATTGACAGAGAGAGGGGGTGACACAGTGACAGAGGGAGGGAGGGAGGGTGACAGTGACAGGGGAAGGGAGGGTGACAGTGACAGAGGGAGGGAGGGTGACAGAGGGAGGGTGACAGTGACAGAGGGAGGGTGACAGAGGGAGCGGATGACAGTGACAGAGGGAGGGTGACAGAGGGAGCGGATGACAGTGACAGAGGGAGGGGATGACAGTGACAGAGGGAGGGGGTGACACAGTGACAGAGGGAGGGGGTGACAAAGTGACAGAGGGTGACACAGTGACAGAGGGAGGGAGGGTGACAGTGACAGAGGGAGGGGGTGACAGAGGGGGTGACAGAGGGAGGGGGTGACAGAGACAGAGGGAGGGGGTGACTAGTGACAGAGGAAGGGGGTGACAGAGGAAGGGGGTGACAGAGGAAGGGGGTGACAGAGGAAGGGGGTGACAGAGGAAGGGGGTGACAGAGGAAGGGGGTGACAGAGGAAGGGGGTGACAGAGACAGAGGAAGGGGTTGACAGTGACAAGGGGAGGGGGTGACACATTGACAGAGAGAGGGGGTGACACAGTGACAGAGGGAGGGAGGGTGACAGTGACAGGGGAAGGGAGGGTGAAAGTGACAGAGGGAGGGAGGGGGTGACTAGAGTGAGGGGGTGACTAGTGACAGAGTAAGGGAGGGAAGGGGTCACTAGTGACAGAGTAAGGGAGGGAAGGGGTGACTAGTGACAGAGTAAGGGAGGGAAGGGGTGACTAGTGACAGAGTAAGGGAGGGAAGGGGTGACTAGTGACAGAGTGAGGGAGGGGGTGACACAGTGACGGAGGGAGGGTGACAGTGACAGAGGGAGGGTGACAGTTACAGAGGGAGGGGGTGACAGAGGGAGGGGGTGACAGTGACAGAGGGAGGGGATGACAGTGACAGAGGGAGGGGGTGACAGTGACAGAGGGAGGGGGTGACAAAGTGACAGAGGGTGACACAGTGACAGAGGGAGGGAGGGTGACAGTGACAGAGGGAGGGGGTGACAGAGGGGGTGACAGAGGGAGGGGGTGACAGAGACAGAGGGAGGGGGTGACTAGTGACAGAGGAAGGGGGTGACAGAGGAAGGGGGTGACAGAGGAAGGGGGTGACAGAGGAAGGGGGTGACAGAGGAAGGGGGGGGTGACTAGAGTGAGGGGGTGACTAGTGACAGAGTAAGGGAGGGAAGGGGTCACTAGTGACAGAGTAAGGGAGGGAAGGGGTGACTAGTGACAGAGTAAGGGAGGGAAGGGGTGACTAGTGACAGAGTAAGGGAGGGAAGGGGTGACTAGTGACAGAGTGAGGGAGGGGGTGACACAGTGACGGAGGGAGGGTGACAGTGACAGAGGGAGGGTGACAGTTACAGAGGGAGGGGGTGACAGAGGGAGGGGGTGACAGTGACAGAGGGAGGGGGTGACAGTGACAGAGGGTGCCTATTGACAGGGGGGTGATAGTGACAGGGGGGTGATAGTGACAGGGGGGTGACAGTGACAGAGGGAGGGGCTGACAGTGACAGAGGAAGGGGTTGACAGTGACAAGGGGAGGGGGTGACACAGTGACAGAGGGAGGGGGTGACACAGTGACAGAGGGAGGGAGGGTGACACAGTGACAGAGGGAGGGAGGGGGTGACAGAGGGGGTGACAGAGGGAGGGGGTGACAGAGGAAGGGGGTGACAGAGGAAGGGGGTGACAGAGGAAGGGGGTGACAGAGGAAGGGGGTGACAGAGGAAGGGGGTGACAGTGACAGGGGGGTGACACATTGACAGAGGGAGGGGGTGACTAGTGACAGAGGGAGGGGGTGACTAGAGTGAGGGGGTGACTAGTGACAGAGTGAGTGAGGGGGTGACTAGTGACAGAGTAAGGGAGGGAAGGGGTGACTAGTGACAGAGTGAGGGAAGGGGTGATTGGTGACAGAGTGAGGGAAGGGGTGACACAGTGACAGAGGGAGGCATGGGATGACCAGTGACAGAGGGAAGGATGGGGTGACCAGTGACAGAGTGAGAGAGGGGGTGACTAGTGACAGATGGAGGGAGGGGGTGACTAGTGACAGATGGAGGGAGGGGTGACTAGAGTGAGGGGGTGACTAGTGACAGAGTAAGGGAGGGAAGGGGTGACTAGTGACAGAGTGAGGGAGGGGGTGATACAGTGACGGAGGGAGGGTTACAGTGACAGAGGGAGGTTGACAGTGACAGAGGGTGACAGAGGGAGGGGGTGACAGTGACAGAGGGAGGGGGTGACTAGTGACAGAGGGTGACTATTGACAGGGGGGGTGATAGTGACAGGGGGGTGACAGTGACAGAGGGAGGGGGTGACAGTGACAGAGGAAGGGGTTGACAGTGGCAAGGGGAGGGGTGACACATTGACAGAGAGAGGGGGTGACACAGTGACAGAGGGAGGGAGGGTGACAGTGACAGAGGGAGGGAGGGTGACAGTGACAGAGGGAGGGAGGGTGACAGAGGGAGGATGACAGTGACAGAGGGAGGGAGGGTGACAGAGGGAGGGGATGACAGTGACAGAGGGAGGGAGGGTGACAGAGGGAGGGGATGACAGTGACAGAGGGAGGGGGTGACACAGTGAAAGAGGGAGGGGGTGACACAGTGACAGAGGGAGGGAGGGTGACAGTGACAGAGGGGGTGACAGAGGGAGGGGGTGACAGTGACGGAGGGAGGGGGTGACTAGTGACAGAGGGAGGGGGTGACAGAGGAAGGGGGTGACAGTGACAGAGGGAGGGGGTGACTAGTGACAGAGGGTGCCTATTGACAGGGGGGTGATAGTGACAGGGGGGTGACAGTGACAGAGGGAGGGGCTGACAGTGACAGAGGAAGGGGCTGACAGTGACAAGGGGAGGGGGTGACACATTGACAGAGAGAGGGGGTGACACAGTGACAGAGGGAGGGAGGGTGACAGTGACAGAGGAAGGGAGGGTGACAGTGACAGAGGGAGGGAGGGTGACAGAGGGAGCGGATGACAGTGACAGAGGGAGGGAGGGTGACAGAGGGAGGGGATGACACAGTGACAGAGGGAGGGGGTGACACAGTGACAGAGGGAGGGGGTGACACAGTGACAGAGGGAGGGGGTGACACAGTGACAGAGGGAGGGGGTGACACAGGGAGGGAGGGTGACACAGTGACAGAGGGAGGGAGGGGGTGACAGAGGGGGTGACAGAGGGAGGGGGTGACAGAGACAGAGGAAGGGGGTGACAGAGGAAGGGGGTGACAGAGGAAGGGGGTGACAGAGGAAGGGGGTGACAGAGGAAGGGGGTGACAGAGGAAGGGGGTGACAGAGGAAGGGGGTGACAGTGACAGGGGGGTGACACATTGACAGAGGGAGGGGGTGACTAGTGACAGAGGGAGGGGGTGACTAGAGTGAGGGGGTGACTAGTGACAGAGTGAGTGAGGGGGTGACTAGTGACAGAGTAAGGGAGGGAAGGGGTGACTAGTGACAGAGTAAGGGAGGGAAGGGGTGACTAGTGACAGAGTGAGGGAAGGGGTGACTGGTGACAGAGTGAGGGAAGGGGTGACACAGTGACAGAGGGAGGCATGGGATGACCAGTGACAGAGGGAAGGATGGGGTGACCAGTGACAGAGTGAGAGAGGGGGTGACTAGTGACAGATGGAGGGAGGGGGTGACTAGTGACAGATGGAGGGAGGGGGTGACTAGAGTGAGGGGGTGACTAGTGACAGAGTAAGGGAGGGAAGGGGTGACTAGTGACAGAGTGAGGGAGGGGGTGATACAGTGACGGAGGGAGGGTGACAGTGACAGAGGGTGACAGAGGGAGGGGGTGACAGTGACAGAGGGAGGGGGTGACTAGTGACAGAGGGTGACTATTGACAGGGGGGGTGATAGTGACAGGGGGGTGACAGTGACAGAGGGAGGGGGTGACAGTGACAGAGGAAGGGGTTGACAGTGGCAAGGGGAGGGGTGACACATTGACAGAGAGAGGGGGTGACACAGTGACAGAGGGAGGGAGGGTGACAGTGACAGAGGGAGGGAGGGTGACAGAGGGAGGGGATGACAGTGACAGAGGGAGGGAGGGTGACAGAGGGAGGGGATGACAGTGACAGAGGGAGGGGGTGACACAGTGAAAGAGGGAGGGGGTGACACAGTGACAGAGGGAGGGAGGGTGACAGTGACAGAGGGGGTGACAGAGGGAGGGGGTGACAGTGACGGAGGGAGGGGGTGACTAGTGACAGAGGGAGGGGGTGACAGAGGAAGGGGGTGACAGTGACAGGGGGGTGACACATTGACAGAGGGAGGGGGTGACAGTGACAGAGGGAGGGGGTGACAGTGACAGAGGGAGGGGGTGACAGTGACAGAGGGAGGGGGGTGACTTGTTGACAGAGGGAGGGGTTTTCAGTGACAGAGGGAGGGGTTGACAGTGACAGAGGGAGAGGTTGACAGAGGAAGGGGGTGACAGAGGAAGGGGGGGTGACACATTGACAGAGGGAGGGGGTGACTAGTGACAGGGGGTGACTAATGACAGGGGGTGACAGTGACAGGGGGTGACAGTGACAGAGGGAGGGGTGACAGTGACAGGGGGAGTGGGGTGACTAGTGACGGGGGTGATAGTGACAGGGGGGTGACAGTGACAGAGGGAGGGGGTGACAGTGACAGAGGAAGGGGTTGAAAGTGACAGGGGGAGGGGGTGACACATTGACAGAGGGAGGGGGTGACACAGTGACAGAGGGAGGGGGTGACACGGTGACAGAGGGAGGGGGTGACACGGTGACACAGTGACAGAGGGAGGGGGTGACACAGTGACAGAGGGAGGGAGGGTGACAGGGACAGAGGGAGGGGGTGACTAGTGACAGGGAGGGTGACAGGGGCAGAGGGGTTACACATTGACAGAGGGAGGGTAAATGGTGACATACAGGGAGGGAGGGGGTGAGTAGTGCCTACCTGTCTCTCTTGCTCCCTCTGCTCTCTCCCAGGCTGCTGCTCCTTCCCCTGCTGGCTGTGCGCGGGCTCTGTGTGAGAGGAGTGTACAGGAAGTGATGTCACTTCCTGGCTCAGCCTCTCCCCAGCACACAGAGCCACGTGGGACAGGAAGCAGGAGACCTGGCAGAGAGGAGGTGAAGCTGCCAGGTCTTGGGTGAGGGGGGATTTACAGAGCTGTAGGTTGCTGGGGCCCTGCGCTGCATCAGGGGCTCCAGCAACCGAATAAAATATTTTTTTATTTTTTTTTGCCGTTCCAGTTGGAGAGAGGTCTGCTCTCTCCAGCTGGAGCATGGCTGTGCGGCCGGGCCCCTGACTGCCTCGGGCCCTCGGTCCATGACCGATATGCCCGAGTGGTCAGTCCGCCCCTGTCTGGGTGCCAACTCCCACTACTCTTAACCTTTTATAAACCGCAATAATTACCGTGCAGGATTAACTCCACCTCTAGTGGCTGTCTACTAGACAGCAACTAGAGGGCACTTCCTGGAATATAGCACAGAAAACCTGTGATAGTGCATCGCTGGACGTCCTCACACTGTGTGAGGACCTCCAGCGTCGCTGAATTCCCCATAGGAAAGCATTGAAAAGCATTTCCAATGCTTTCCTATGGAGAGCTCCAATGCGCATGCTCGGCATTGCCATGCATGCGCATTAGGTTTCCTCAGCCGGCGGGAAGGATCAGTCTCACCCACCGGCTGACGTAATCACTGGGAGAAGCAGCGGCGAGCAGAAACCACCGCCGAGGGACATCGGCAGGGTCTCAGGTAAGTGACCTGAAGGGGTTTTCACCCCTTCAGCTAACGGGGATTGGGAGGTGGGACCTGCAGTGCCAGGAAAACGGCTACTTAAAATCACCCATCTCAGCAAACAAAAAAGGGTATTCATTTCCACCATATGGCCATATTGTGTCAAGCACACCACTACTTCACAGTACCCCAATATCGGTGGAGCCTACACTAATTCCAACGTGGGAGACAAATCAAATAGTGCTAGTACTAAATAAGCTGAAGTGTATTTAAATAATCTGTTTGTAAGAGCACTGTGAATATATATATATATATATATATATATAGCAAAATAAATGTTATAAATGCAATTTAAAAAACAATTTAGTGTCAAATCAAAACGAGACCAGATTCCCTTTGGGGTTAAAGCGGCACTGTCATGCCGAATCCCGTTTTTTTTTTTTAACCCCCCTCCCGCCTCCACTACATCCAATTGACCCCCTAGTCACCCCCAAATGCCCCTAAGCCCCCCAGATTACCTATTTTAAAATCTGTATCTTCTGCCCCGATCTTTATTCAGGGCGCCGCCATCTTTGTGTGGGTAGATGAAGTCCCTGTGGGACACGTCATCTACCCACACTAGACAGACTGTGAGATTCCCGCACATGCCCAGTGAAACACCTGGACATGCGAACGGGAATTTCATCTATTCATTCATTCATCAGACAGACGAATGAATGAATAGAAAAAATCAGACGAACAAACTAAAACTGAGTATCACTGAGTATCAGTGTTCGTTTGTTCGATCAGTTTATTACACGGAGGGAGCTACCGACGTGCAACTCCCTCCTTGTAATATGTAAAGACAGAAGCGGTGGGGAGGTGTGCTCCCCACCACTTCATAAGCCCCCCAGGTCCCCCCCTCACTCTATGGGGGTCAATATGACCCCCATAATAGCACAAAGGAGATTAAAATCTCCCCAATGCCCCTACTCGCTATACCGCGAGTAGGGGCATGTCCACTAAACAGTGAGCAGCCTGTGGCTGCTCACTGTAAAAACATAAATGGTAATAAGGGGGGGGGGACCTACTGTCCTCCCCCCTGGCCCCCACCCCTGCGCAGTGGGTGGGGGCACTAATAAAATAATAAGGGGGGGGACCTACTGTCCTCCCCCCGGCCCCCACCCCTGCGCGGTGGGTGGGGGCCCTAATAAAACAATAAGGAGGGGGGACCTACTGTCCTCCCCCCGGCCCCCACTCCTGCGTGGTGGGTGGGGGCCCTAATAAAACAATAAGGGGGGGGACCTACTGTCCTCCCCCCCGGCCCCCACCCCTGCGCGGTGGGTGGGGGCCCTAATAAAATAATAAGGGGGGGGACCTACTGTCCTCCCCCCCCTGGCCCCCACCCCTGCGCGGTGGGTGGGGGCCCTAATAAAATAATAAGGGGGGGGACCTACTGTCCTCCCCCCTGGCCCCCACCCCTGAGCGCTGGGTGGGGGCCCTAAATAAAGATAGGGGGGGACCTACTGTCCTCCCCCCTGGCCCCCACCCCTGCGCGGTGGGTGGGGGCCCTAAATAAAGATAGGGGGGGACCTACTGTCCTCCCCCCTGGCCCCCACCCCTGCGCGGTGGGTGGGGGCCCTAATAAAATAATAAGGGGGGGACCTACTGTCCTCCCCCCTGGCCCCCACCCCTGAGCGGTGGGTGGGGGCCCTAAATGAACCCCCCCCATCAAGGTGACTAGGGGTCCCAAGCCCCTAGTCACCCCCCCACCCCAAAACATTCTAACCCCTACCTACCCCCCTCACCCTAAAAATAGTGAGGGGGGAATAAAATAACTAACCTGTAAAAAAAATAATTAAACTTACCATTTGACGTCTTCTTTTTTCTAAATTCTTCTTTCTTCAGCCCCCAAAAAGGCCAAATAAAAATCCATCATACCCGTCGCACTTTAAAAAAAAACAAAAAAAAAACGAGCGCAAAAAAAAAATTAATCCATGTTCACCCATGGAGGGCACGCCGCGTACTGAGCTCCGCAGGGCGGGTCAAGGCTTATATAGCCTTGCCCCGCCCTGCAATTAGGCTTAGAACACACTGATTGGTTGGTTTAAGCCAATCAGAGTGCTCTGTGTCATTTTACAAGCGTGGGAAAATTCCAAAGAACTTTCCCACGCTTGTAAAATGACACAGAGCACTGTGATAGGATGGTTTTCAAGCCATCCAATCACAGTGCTCTGTGTAATTTTACAAGCTTGGGAAAGTTCTTTGGAATTTTCCCACGCTTGTAAAATGACACAGAGCACTGTGATTGGATGGCTTGAAATCCATCCTATCACAGTGCTCTGTGTCATTTTACAAGCGTGGGAAAGTTCTTTGGAATTTTCCCACGCTTGTAAAATGACACAGAGCACTGTGATTGGATGGCTTGAAAACCATCCAATCACAGTGATCTGTCATTTTACACAGCGTGGGAAAGTTCTTTAGAATTTTCCCACGCTGTGTAAAATGACACAGAGCACTCTGATTGGCTTAAACCAACCAATCAGTGTGTTCTAAGCCTAATTGCAGGGCGGGGCAAGGCTATATAAGCCTTGATCCGCCCTGCGGAGCTCAGTACGCGGCGTGCCCTCCATGGGTGAACATGGATTAATTTTTTTTTGCGCTCGTTTTTTTTTTTAAAGTGCGACGGGTATGATGGATTTTTATTTGGCTTTTTTGGGGGCTGAAGAAAGAAGAATTTAGAAAAAAGAAGACGTCAAATGGTAAGTTAAATTTTTTTTTTTTACAGGTTAGTTATTTTATTCCCCCCTCACTATTTTTAGGGTGAGGGGGGTAGGTAGGGGATAGAATGTTTTGGGTGGGGGGGGTGACTAGGGGCTTGGGACCTCTAGTCACCTTGATGGGGGGGGGGGTTCATTTAGGGCCCCCACCCACCGCTCAGGGGTGGGGGCCAGGGGGGGAGGACAGTAGGTCCCCCCCCTTATTATTTTATTAGGGCCCCCACCCACAGCGCAGGGGTGGGGGCCAGGGGGGAGGACAGTAGGTCCCCCCCCTTATTATTTTATTAGGGCCCCCACCCACCGCGCAGGGGTGGAGGCCATGGGGGGAGGACAGTAGGTCCCCCCCCCTATTATTTTATTAGGGCCCCCACCCACAGCGCAGGGGTGGGGGCCAGGGGGGGAGGACAGTAGGTCCCCCCCTTATTATTTTACTAGGGCCCCCACCCACCGCGCAGGGGTGGGGGCCAGGGGGGGAGGACAGTAGGTCCCCCCCTTATTATTTTACTAGGGCCCCCACCCACCGCGCAGGGGTGGGGGCCAGGGGGGGAGGACAGTAGGTCCCCCCCCTTATTATTTTACTAGGGCCCCCACCCACAGCGCAGGGGTGGGGGCCAGGGGGGGAGGACAGTAGGTCCCCCCCCTTATTATTTTATTAGGGCCCCCACCCACAGCGCAGGGGTGGGGGCCAGGGGGGGAGGACAGTAGGTCCCCCCCCTTATTATTTTATTAGGGCCCCCACCCACAGCGCAGGGGTGGGGGCCAGGGGGGGAGGACAGTAGGTCCCCCCCTTATTATTTTATTAGGGCCCCCACCCACAGCGCAGGGGTGGGGGCCAGGGGGGGAGGACAGTAGGTCCCCCCCCCTTATTATTTTATTAGGGCCCCCACCCACAGCGCAGGGGTGGGGGCCAGGGGGGGAGGACAGTAGGTCCCCCCTATTATTATTTTATTAGGGCCCCCACCCACAGCGCAGGGGTGGGGGCCAGGGGGGGAGGACAGTAGGTCCCCCCCCTTATTATTTTATTAGGGCCCCCACCCACCGCGCAGGGGTGGGGGCCAGGGGGGAGGACAGTAGGTCCCCCCCATCTTTAACCCCCGCGCAGGGGGGGGGGGGGGGGGGTTATTAGGTGTTTTTTTGTTTTTTTTTACAGTGAGCAGCCACAGGCTGCTCACTGCTTACTAGACATGCCCCTACTCGCGGTATAGCGAGTAGGGGCATATTATTTACTAATACTAAGTAATCTTTACTTAGTATTAGTACATTTGGCTTCAAGACCAATTCAGGTCTTTCAGCCTTTTAGTAGATAGCTCCCTAATACCGTGGGAATTAGGGAGTTATCTACTAAGCGGCTGCAAGATGCAGCCACAGCAATGAATAGGATCGGAGTTTCATTCATTAGAATGAAATTCCGATACGAACAAAGTACCGAATTGCATCCTAACACCAATGGAGAAACTCTTCTCATTCTGTTAGGATGCAATTCGGCAGTTTTGCCGGCGTTCTGTCTAAGTGACAGGACTTTCGGCAATACTGACAGGAAGCATTGTGGGAACTGGGAGGAAAGCTAGGGATCATGGGAAAATTGCTCTGACCAGCGGAAATGAAGCACACTTTGCTCCTCCGCTGGTCAGAGCTGGTCAAGCGGAGGAATCCTCCATAAGACAGAGTCCCTACTTTGTCTTATGATTTTAAAGAAAACTAAAGAAGAATGGAAGAAAAGAATAACAGATCCTGAGAGAGGCGGAGAAGAGGAAGAGATTGAGGAAAGGTAAGTTCGGCATGACAGTGCCGCTTTAAGCACTCCACCCAGGCCACCAGCTTCAGAGGCTCATTTGGAGGTGAGCACAGGTATATACCGTATTTATCGGCGTATAACACGCACCTCATTTTTAGAAAGAAATTCCAGGAAATTTCCCCCCCTCCCATAGTATTCCCCCCCTCATCCCATAGTATTCCCCCCTCATCCCATAGTATTCCCCCCTCATCCCATAGTGTCCCCCCCTTTCCATATTATTCTCCCCCCCTCCCCTCCCATAGTATCCCCCCCTCCCATAGTATTCCCCCCCTCCCATAGTATTTCCCCCCCCTCCCCTCCCATAGTATTTCCCCCCCTCCCCTCCCATAGTATTCCCCCCCCTTCCCTCCCATAGTATTTCCCCCCTCCCCTCCCATAGTATTCCCCCCCTCCCCTCCCATAGTATTTTCCCCCCTCCCCTCCCCTCCCATAGTATTTCAACCCCCCTCCCCTCCCATAGTATCCCCCCCTCCCCTCCCATAGTGTATTTTCCCCCCTCCCCTTGCATAGTGTACTTTCCCCCACTCCCCTCCCATAGTGTACTTTCCTCCCCTCCCCTCCCATAGTGTACTTTCCCCCCTCCCCTCCCCTCCCATAGTGTACTTCCCCCCCTCCCCTCCCATAGTGTACTTCCCCCCCTCCCATAGTGTACTTCCCCCCCCCCTCCCTTCCCATAGTGTACTTTCCTCCCCTCCCATAATTACTTACCTGTCCTGAAGCGTGGACCGGCTTCACAGCGCGCACCGCGGTACAGGAACTTTAATTTAAGGTTCCGGTTTCCGGCGGGACTGAAAGGAAGTGTGCACACTATTGTGCACACTTCCTTTCAGTCCCGCCGGAAACCGGAACCTGAAATTAAAGTTCCTGTACCGCGGTGCGCGCTGTGAAGCCGGCCCACGCTTCAGGACAGGTAAGTAATTATGGGATATCGGCGTATAACACGCACCCACGATTTTTCCCCTATTTTCAGGGGAAAAAAGTGTGTGTTATACGCCGATAAATACGGTATTTGAGGTGGCCGCGGGTCTCGCGAGATTTACACTGGGGAGCTGGAGGAGCTGCTGGGAGGTGAGTAAACGCTTGCTGCCCGCCCCCCCAGGACCGCCGGGCTTGTAATGAGCTTGGCGGTCCTGGGAGGTATTATCGGCAATATCGGTATCCCTATTGGCCGATACCGATATTGCCGAAAATACCGAATATCGGCCGATTATATCGGTAAAACCGATAATCGGTCGATCCCTAGTCAATATGTCATATGTCAGGTGTCAATCCATATCCATTGTGATTTAGGAATGTTAGGTGATTTCTGCCCTTTATGTATTAAAACCAGACTCTGCATCAACTGTGTAATTTTCCATGGGAGTTTTGCCATGGATCCCCTCCGGCATGCCACAGTCCAGGTGTTAGTCCCCTTGAAACAACTTTTCCATCACTTTTGTGGCCAGAAAAAGTCCCTGTGAGTTTTAAAATTCGCCTGCCCATTGAAGTCAATGGCGGTTCGCCCGGTTCGCGAACGTTTGCGGAAGTTCCCGTTTGCCGTTCGCGAACCGAAAATTTCGTGTTCGCGACATCACTAATGCCTAGGGCAGCACAAAACCAAAATACACCACTGGTTGTGAGCCCGGTTGGATGTACTGCCAAATTCTCGAAAACGCCTTTGGAGACGGCTTATGGTAGAGAAATAAACATTCAATTCACAGGCAACAGCTCTGGTGGACATTCCTGCAGTCAGCATGCCAATTGCACGCTCCCTCAAAACTTGCAATATCTGTGGCAGTGTACTGTGTTATAAAGCTGCACATTTTAGAGTGGCCTTTTATTGTGGCCAGCCTAAGGCACACCTTTGCAATAATCATGCTGTCTAATCAGCATCTTGATATGCCACACCTGTAAAAGACTACCAAACTTAACCGACTGTTAGCACTGATTTCATGGAACTGTTTTGGGCATAGGACCATGTGCACGGAGGGTCAAAATTATGACTTCCAGGAAATTCCTGAACCCCTGAACTGATCTGAGTGATTTTTGGAAATGCTGGTCATCCAGATCAGGGCTATCAGGGGATGTAACATTTGTGGGGATATCATGTGTTTTTAAGGTACTTTTTGGGGTTTCATAAAATTGTATGTTTTTCTATGCTTTGAGATAATTGGGTTAGATTAGTACAGTTCCTGATTCAATTATCTCCCAAGCACAGAGGAGGGATTCTATTGTTTGTGTATGGGAGTGTTTATTCACTTTGTGTCCCTGTGCCCACCAAGGTCCACCTGGGTGTCACCCTTGTTGGGAAACTTGCATAAAAGGCCAGTGTGCCTCCATTAAAATCCTATTCCAGCTTACACTCAAACTGTGTGTCGTCCTGTTATTGGAGGGAAAGAAGATTTACTCCTGTGTCTGCTGTTCCAACTTGCGGCTGATCCAACGAGGAAAGTCCTTGTAAGGACTAGAGCTAATTCCCCATTCGGCCTCAGCAAGGAGCGGTTCCAGGGCCCCAGTCAAGCCACGGCGACTGTGGGCAGAAGTGCTGCGGTTTGTCCCCTGTTCCAGCTAGGAAGCGGCCCTTGGCGGAGGTACCCGGCCGGGGTACAGGGAGTTCTGTTACATTCACTAACACAGATTTAGACAGATTTGAGAACAATATTTTAGAGAAATGGGCCTTTTGTGTACATAGAAAAAGTCTTAGAACTCCGGGTTAGGTAACTAAAATGATGGAACGAAAGGGGGCACTGTCAAAGGGGGGACAAACCACCAAACCCCCCCCCCCCTCCCCCAAAAAAAGCTTTTATACATGTCCCTTTCTAATACTCTCCAACCGCCCTCCTTCCTCTTCCACATAGGAGAATGAAGCTTGAAATACCAAACATGCTGTCAATGGTATATAGTAGAAGTTTTATCATTGACAGTATCTGTACACTAAATATTACCAGATCCATAGGCACACAATCAACACATACTGCCAGGAGGGTCCCTCATACAAACGGATTCAATCACCGGGCCTGGAACCCCGATAGACACAGGGGGTAACCCTGCACACTACCTCCACCCACCGCCTCGCTTTCAACATTGGGCATATCTCTTTTAGATCGATCCTGTATACTGTACACTGCTATTTGTATATACTACTATTTGTATGTCCCTTGTACAGATACCAATACAAATACTCTATTGGGTTCAACTCTGCATATACAACCTCCATATTCAATATTCTGCTATGTATGTTGGGCATATCTCTTTTAGATTGACCCTGTATACTACTATTTGTATGTCCCTTGTACAGATATGAAACCTTTAGATTCAATATTCATGATCCTGGGGGGCGGAGTTTGCCACACCTACCACGAGCTCCGAACCGGCAGGCAGAATCCGGGGGTTAAAACGCAGGCTACCGAGCCCACACTCACCAGAGGATGCACCACTCACGTCGGGGGTGCCCCGCTGAGCATATCGACACCACCCCAGCGTCTGCCGACCCCGGGAACGCTGAGATCTCAATGCGGCCTACTGGGGCTGAGGCAGGGGGGAGACGGCCGCTCCCCTCGAGGCCCTAGCCCACAAGCGATCTTACCACAGAATACCCCCCCCTCTGGACCGGTGGGGGACATCCCGGTCCCCTCTGGACGCATGGACCAGCATGGAACACGAGCATACCAGCCACAAGAAACGAAGGGGCAACAGACCCACGAGGTACAGCCAATATGGCCGCCCAACCTAAGGGGAGAAAGCGGAGCACCTGCCCAGAGGCGCACACATCCCCAATAGAAATATTTGACAGGACCTGCGCTGGCCTCAGGGCAGCACTGCAAAGTCGAGGGGTGACTCCCCGCCAAGCGGATCTAATGGTGGCCTCCTGGATGCGACCAGCAGCGCGCCGCAGGTACTACAAGCAGGCACCCCGAGCATCCAAGATGGCCGCCAGGCACCATAAACACCGGAGGGCCTCGCGGCAGGACTCGGCACCAGGCCTCTCGGACTCACGCACCCATCTGCACACAAGCAATACCAAGATCACAAACCCAGCAACGCACACAAATAAAGCGCCGGACCTTAAACCCGGCTACCAGCGCAGCACCAGGCGCCTCTTCCCAACAGCGGCCACAACTCAAGCGACCGCGAGACAGCACACCAAAAAGAGACGCAATAAAGAGATGCCACAGCGGTCCAGCACATCGCTAGCTTCCCGCTCCAGACCAGCAACCACGGCCTCCAGAACGGATGTCGGCTAAGTACATGGGGACTGCCTCATCATCTGGCATCCAGCCGTGGCCCACATTCACACCATGAGAACTTTGCTTCTGCCCGGACGCTATCCTGTATGGGAGCTGAACTTTGGACGTACCCTTCAAGTTTCGACTCCTATTTACCCCTCATAATTTTTTTTTTCTCCACGAGTACCTAAAATTAACCACTGAGTCTCTGCTTTTTTTGTTAAAACGCGGTGACCAAACTTTAGACACAGCAGACCCTTCTGTCAGCAACAGGTCGTATATTAGTGAACTACAATACTAGATAGCAAGTCTTAAACCATCTTACTGTGTCTATCATATAGAATAGCATGTTTGATTATATAGCCCAGCAAATGAAAATAACGTTCAGGTTACAGAATGATCTTAGTACTGTAAACGCAAATTTACTTAGACTGTACTGTTTTCTTTTCTTTTTTATTTTTACTATAGAGCCTTCCATATGATTTACACACGGAACACATTCTTACACTCACCCATTTCCACGTGTCTAGCAAGCCTATATAATTACAGACATGCGTTTCCAGCTAGGACTAAACATGATTACTCTGAATGTTAATAAGCCTGTTTGTTTATTCGAATTACTCCTGTTCAAAAAAAAAAAAAAAAAGTGCAGCATACCATGCATACTCGAAACGATATATATTGTTAATCTCTCTTATGTCATGTGACATTGCTGAAACATGTATTTAACTCTGCACTCAAAAATAAAGAATTTAAAAAAAAAAAATATTCATGATCCTGCTATGCATATTGTGCTTACCTCTTTTAGATTGATCCTGTATGCTGTATACTACTGTTTAAAAGTCCCTTATACAGATGAAAATATGATATAAGGCTAATTTCTGCAGGACACTCCCCCAATCCCCCCTCCCCCCCCCCGTCGATATACAACCTTTAGATTCAATATTCAATATCCTGCTATGTATATTGTGCTTACCTCTTTTAGATTGATCCTGTATACTGTATACTAATGTTTAAATGTCCCTTGTACAGAGGCAAATATGATATTGGGTTCATTTCTGCAGGACACTCCCCCAACTGCCCCCCCCCCCCATTCCTCCCAGAGGGCTACAGGACGAGGAGCGTAGCTCCACAGATTCAAGGCTGCACTAGAAGCCTCACAAAGCCCCCCCCCCCCCCCCCCCCCGCACAGGACAAAATTTGGACCTGCGAAGGTAGGGGGCACCCCCACTCGACGCTGGCAAATTATAAGACCAGAGAGAACAGATTTTTATGTAATTATGTACAAATTGTTAACAGTTATATTACGTTTATGTTTATGTTTTCATATATGATTTTGGGTATAACAAGCACGAGTGAAAGACTGAACCTACTACTACTAACTAGCTTGGTTGCTTCATCTAAGTGTTGCTTCTAAGTGTGTGTGGTTGGAGATATTCTGGAGAGTTTTACAGAAGCTTCAACTGTCTAAGAGTTGTGCTAAGAGTTTTCTTTTTTACTGTTACAGGTAAGATTCATCTGTAGGAAAAGGTTACTGATTGCACAAGGTTTGATTTCCTGTTGGTAATTATAAGGCATTTGATTTGATTAGGTAGCTACTTGCTATTGATTGCTGTTTAAATTAGCTATTGTTTGCTAATAAGCAGAGGCCTACCCAGGTGTTAAATATTCCTAGTGGGAGGTGATTTTAGGGGTATATAAGGGTTGTTGTCATTAGCTTGGCTAATATAGCTTGGTTGCTTCATCTAAGTGTTGCTTCTAAGTGTGTGTGGTTGGAGATATTCTGGAGAGTTTTACAGAAGCTTCAACTGTCTAAGAGTTGTGCTAAGAGTTTTTTTTTTTTTATTATTTATTTTTGAGTGCATAAAGAAGGTTAACATTCACAAATGCGTGTGTCATGCCCCAACGACAGGCACCCGCTATATAACAGTAAAACATCATTGCTGTGTGACATGACATAAAAATACAATGCACAATTTTTGTTTTAAATGACTCTTGAATAAGACATTGCCCATTTAGTAAAGATGCAGAACAAAGTCAAGTGTGAGCGGATATAAAGCAGTAACTCGAATTGTTATAATTGCAAAGTGAAGTCGCCAGCAGTTATATAATATAGACCGCTTCCAAAATTGAAGCGTTTAAGGCTTTAACAAGACATTCATACATATGGATTTGGACTGTGCTTAAAAACGCCTCGTGGAGCAGTGTACTGCAGTGCCCTCTCGTGGTGTATTGCTAAATGGAGCGATCAGTCGGCCAAATCAGAGTGCTTGCTTTCCAGCGTAAATGCATGGCTCAAGCATGAAAGCAATGCCTCGCCTCTGCTGGTAGAGTTTTCTTTTTTACTGTTACAGGTAAGATTAATCTGTAGGAAAAGGTTACTGATTGCACAAGGTGTGATTTCCAGTTGGTAACTATAAGGCATTTGATTTGATTAGGTAGCTACTTGCTATTGATTGCTGTTTAAATTAGCTATTGTTAGCTAATAAGCAGAGGCCTACCCAGGTGTTAAATATTCCTAGTGGGAGGTGATTTTAGGAGTATATAAGGGTTGTTGTCATTAGCTTGGCTAATATAGCTTGGTTGCTTCATCTAAATGTTGCTTCTAAGTGTGTGTGGTTGGAGATATTCTGAAGATAAACTGGAGGTAATCTGAGGTATTCAGGAGGATAAATAAAAAGTTAAGATTTGTTTGATTTAAATTATTTACCTCATTGGAATAGCAGACTTAGTTCAGTGTAATAGTTGCTATGCATTTGTTTCGCGTTCCACTTTTTGGAGGTTTGGTTGTTGTTTAATCTGTAGACAGCTCTCTATCTTGCGGCAGGAGATTGTATTTTTGAAGTCTGAGATTTGTAAATTATCTGGTAAACAAACTCAGGCTGGAACTGCTGCAAAGCCACTGCCGCAGAGACATACTAGGAATGACAGATGGATTACTGTAGGATGTGGTAGACTTGGAGTTGTGGATAAAAGGCATATTGCACAGTCTGTTGCTCTACATAATTCATTTTCTGCACTTTCAGAGTGTAGTGGTGTTGTGCAGAGAGGCACTGAGGCTAGTGGTGTTGTGCAGAGAGGCACTGAGGCTAGTGGTGTTGTGCAGAGAGGCACTGAGGCTAGTGGTGTTGTGCAGAGAGGCACTGAGGCTAGTGGTGTTGTGCAGAGAGGCACTGAGGCTAGTGGTGTTGTGCAGAGAGGCACTGAGGCTAGTGGTGTTGTGCAGAGAGGCACTGAGGCTAGTGGTGTTGTGCAGAGAGGCACTGAGGCTAGTGGTGTTGTGCAGAGAGGCACTGAGGCTAGTGGTGTTGTGCAGAGAGGCACTGAGGCTAGTGGTGTTGTGCAGAGAGGCACTGAGGCTAGTGGTGTTGTGCAGAGAGGCACTGAGGCTAGTGGTGTTGTGCAGAGAGGCACTGAGGCTAGTGGTGTTGTGCAGAGAGGCACTGAGGCTAGTGGTGTTGTGCAGAGAGGCACTGAGGCTAGTGGTGTTGTGCAGAGAGGCACTGAGGCTAGTGGTGTTGTGCAGAGAGGCACTGAGGCTAGTGGTGTTGTGGAGAGAGGCACTGAGGCAAGTGGTGTTGTGAAGAGAGGCACTGAGGCTAGTGGTGTTGTGGAGAGAGGCACTGAGGCAAGTGGTGTTGTGCAGAGAGGCACTGAGGCTAGTGGTGTTGTGGAGAGAGGCAATGAGGCTAGTGGTGTTGTGGAGAGAGGCACTGAGGCTAGTGGTGTTGTGGAGAGAGGCACTGAGGCAAGTGGTGTTGTGAAGAGAGGCACTGAGGCTAGTGGTGTTGTGGAGAGAGGCACTGAGGTAAGTGGTGTTGTGAAGAGAGGCACTGAGGCTAGTGGTGTTGTGGAGAGAGGCAATGAGGCTAGTGGTGTTGTGGAGAGAGGCAATGAGGCTAGTGGTGTTGTGGAGAGAGGCACTGAGGCTAGTGGTGTTGTGGAGAGAGGCACTGAGGCAAGTGGTGTTGTGAAGAGAGGCACTGAGGCTAGTGGTGTTGTGGAGAGAGGCACTGAGGTAAGTGGTGTTGTGAAGAGAGGCACTGAGGCTAGTGGTGTTGTGGAGAGAGGCAATGAGGCTAGTGGTGTTGTGGAGAGAGGCACTGAGGCTAGTGGTGTTGTGCAGAGAGGCACTGAGGCTAGTGGTGTTGTGCAGAGAGGCACTGAGGCTAGTGGTGTTGTGCAGAGAGGCACTGAGGCTAGTGGTGTTGTGCAGAGAGGCATTGAGGCTAGTGGTGTTGTGCAGAGAGGCACTGAGGCTAGTGGTGTTGTGCAGAGAGGCACTGAGGCTAGTGGTGTTGTGGAGAGAGGCACTGAGGCAAGTGGTGTTGTGAAGAGAGGCACTGAGGCTAGTGGTGTTGTGCAGAGAGGCACTGAGGCAAGTGGTGTTGTGAAGAGAGGCACTGATGCTAGTGGTGTTGTGGAGAGAGGCACTGATGCTAGTGGTGTTGTGGAGAGAGGCACTGAGGCTAGTGGTGTTGTGGATAGAGGCACTGAGGCTAGTGGTGTTGTCGATAGAGGCACTGAGGCTAGTGGTGTTGTGCAGAGAGGCACTGAGGCTAGTGGTGTTGTGCAGAGAGGCACTGAGGCTAGTGGTGTTGTGCAGAGAGGCTTGAAGACTATGGTGAGGCCTAATAGAAAGCAGTTGTTGTTGGGGGATTCCATCATAAGAGGTGTGGAGATGGACAATGGTGGTCTTGTGAGGTGTCTTCCCGGAGCTACTGCTCACAGAGACAGGAGACGTATCTGTAATACTGTTAAGCAAGCAAAGCAGGAAGGGGAATTGGATGTACTTGTCCATTTAGGGACAAATGACTTGGCTTGCAATGAGGTTTCAGAGGTTAAGGAAGTTTTTAGTGTTTTTGCCAATGATATACGGCAGGTTGCTTCCACATTGTCATTCTCTGAAGTTCTGCCTGTGCATAACACTCAGAATGACAGGCGGATGCGTATTAGAGACTTTAACTTGTGGCTTGGTGAATGGTGTCGGGAGCAAGGATTTGGCTTTATTGCTCATGGTAGCTCTGTTTGGAATGGAAATAAACTGTACAAAAAATATGGTTTGCATCTTTCTCAAAAGGGAACAAATGTTCTCAGTGAGCAGTTCAGAGGTTTTGCTAGGATGTATTTAAACTAGGAGGGGGGGCAAAAGGGTGATAAAACATCAATCCAAATGTCCCCCAAAACAAGGACAGAAGGTGCCTGTAGCAAGTGTGTTAAAAAATGATAAGCTTAGAGTCATGTCTACAAATGCTCGCAGTTTAGGGAATAAGATCCATGAACTTGTGGCAATAATGGCAACTGATAGTGTAGATTTAGTCGCTGTTACTGAGACATGGTATAATGAGAAAAATGACTGGGACATAGCAATACCAGGGTACTCTTTATATAGAAAAGACAGGGAAGGCAAGAAAGGGGGAGGGGTGGCCCTGTATGTAAAGGATAGCATAAAATCTAGCCTAATAAAGGTTAGTGAGGCGAACATAGAGTCAGTTTGGGTTATATTAGAATTTGGTAATCACACAGTAACAAGTGTAGCTGTGATTTATAGGCCCCCAGGACAAATTGAAGAGTTAGATAATCTACTAGTTGAAGAAATAGCTAAAATGACAATGAAGGGGGAAGTTATCATCATGGGTGACTTTAATCTTCCTGATGTGAATTGGAAAACAAAAATAGCTACTTGTGCCAGGAGCACACATATTCTAAACTCCCTACTGGGATTGTCTCTAAAACAAGTCGTTGAGGAGCCAACTCGTAAAGAGGCCATACTAGATTTAGTGTTAACAAATGGAGATTTGGTATCAGATATTACTGTAGGTGAAAGTTTAGGATCCAGTGATCATCAGTCAGTGTGGTTTAATATAAGAACAGTGACTGAGTCACACCACACAAAAACAAAAGTTTTAGACTTTAGAAAAACAGACTTTTCTAAAATTAGAATATGTGTAAAGGAGTCATTATCAGACTGGAGCAATTTAAATGGAGTCCAAAAGAAATGGGATTATTTAAAAGTTGCACTACTGAAGACAACAGAAAATTGCATTAGGCCTGTCAGTAAAAGCAAAAAATTCAAGAAACCACTGTGGTACTCCGCAGATGTGGCCAAAATAGTAAAAAAACAAAAAGTTAGCATTTAGTAATTATAAAAAAACCCAGAGTGAGGAAGACAGAATGACCTATAAGATTAGGCAGAAAGAGGCTAAGCAAGTTATAAGAGCTTCCAAATCACACACAGAAGAGAAAATAGCACAGTCAGTAAAAAAGGGGGACAAAACTTTTTTTAGATACATAAATGAGAAAAGAAAAGTAAAACAAGGATTAGTTAGATTAAAAACAAAAGAAGGAAGGTATATAGATGAGGATAAAGGTCTAGCTGACTGCCTCAATGAATATTTTTGTTCGGTATTTACAGATGAAAATGAAGGAAAGGGACCTCAGTTAAGAAAAAGGATAAATGAGTCATTTATTACACGTGAGTTTACAGAGGAAGAGGTTCTATTTCAACTGTCAAAAGTAAAGACTAATAAGTCAATGGGACCTGATGGAATACACGCAAAGCTATTAAAAGAGCTTAGTGGTGTACTAGCAAAACCATTAACAGATTTATTTAACCAATCATTGATAACAGGAGTAGTCCCAGAAGATTGGAAGTTAGCGAATGTTGTGCCCATTCACAAGAAAGGTAATAGGGAGGAGTCGGGCAACTATAGGCCAGTAAGCCTTACTTCAGTAGTGGGGAAAGTGATGGAAACCATGTTAAAGGATAGGATTGTTGAACATCTAAAAACACATGGATTTCAAGATCAGAGACAACATGGGTTTACTTCAGGGAGACCATGCCAAACTAATCTTATTGATTTTTTTGATTGGGTAACTAAAATTATAGATCAGAGTGGTGCAGTAATATTTTTATTAGTGATATTGCAGAAGGTCTTGATGGTAAGGTGTGTCTTTTTGCGGATGATACTAAGATATGTAACAGGGTTGATGTTCCAGGAGGGATAAGCCAAATGGAAAATGATTTAGGTGGTTCCTATATTCAAAAAGGGTTCAAAATCCTTGCCTGGAAATTATAGACCTGTGAGCTTAACTTCTGTGGCTGGTAAAATATTTGAAAGGTTATTAAGGGATAATATTCAAGAATTCCTTGAGAAGAATATGGTTATCAGCAAAAATCAGCACGGTTTTATGAAGCACAGGTCATGTCAAACTAACTTGATTGCGTTCTACGAAGAAGTAAGTAGAAGTATAGATCAGGGTGTTGCAGTGGATGTGATCTATTTGGATTTTGCCAAGGCATTTGATACAGTTCCACACAAAAGATTAGTGTTCAAACTCAAGGAAATCGGTCTCGATGAAAATGCTTGTTCTTGGGTAGAACATTGGCTTAAAAACAGAATACAAAGAGTTGTCGTTAATGGTAAATTTTCAAGCTGGACAGAGGTGGCAAGTGGTGTCCCTCAGGGGTCTGTTCTGGGACCCCTTCTATTTAACATTTTTATAAATGATCTTGAAGACAGCATTGAAAGTCATGTTTCAGTGTTTGCAGATGACACAAAACTTTGTAAAATAATACAATGTGAGCAAGATATTACTTTGCTGCAGAAGGATTTAGATAGACTGGAGGACTGGGCACTCAAATGGCAGATGAAATTTAATGTTGAAAAATGCAAAGTTATGCACTTCGGCGTAAAGAATACACAAGCAACGTATACCCTTAATGGAAGCGAATTAGGGATAACAACACACGAAAAGGACTTGGGAATTGTTATAGACAACAAACTATGCAACAATGTGCAATGTCAATCAGCAGTGGCCAAGGCCAGTAAGGTATTGTCATGCATGAAAAAGGGCATTCATTCTCGGGACGAGAATATCATTTTGCCTCTCTATAAATCACTGGTAAGACCACATATTGAATATGCTGTGCAATTTTGGGCACCTGTTCTAAAGAAGGATATCATGGCACTAGAAAAAGTGCAGAGGCGGGCTACAAAATTAATAAAAGGAATGGAACATATCGGCTATGAAGAAAGGTTAACAAATTTAAACCTATTTAGTTTAGAAAAACGTCGCCTGAGAGGGGATATGATAACATTATACAAATATATTCGGGGCCAATACAAACCATTGTGTGGAAATCTATTCACAAACCGGACTTTACATAGGACACGAGGCCATGCGTTTAGACTGGAAGAAAGAAGATTTCGTCTAAGGCAAAGGAAAGGTTTTTTTACTGTAAGAACAATCAGGATGTGGAATTCTCTGCCTGAAGAAGTGGTTTTATCAGAGTCCATACAGATGTTCAAACAGCTACTAGATGCATACTTGCAAAGACAGAATATTCAAGGATATAATCTTTCAATGTAGGGTAATAACTGCTTGATTCAAGGATAAATCTGACTGCCATTCTGGGGTCAATAAGGAATTTTTTGTCCTAGCTTGTTGCAAAATTGTGCTTCAAACTGGGGTTTTATTTTGTTTTTGTTTTTTCTCTTTTGGATCAACAGCAAAAAACAGGTGTGAGGAAGGCTGAACTTGATGGACGCAAGTCTCTTTTCAGCTATCTAACTATGTAACTATGTAACTAGAAAAATGGTCAGAGTTGTGGCAACTGACATTTAATGTGGATAAGTGCAAGATAATGCATCTTGGACGTAAAAACCCAAGGGCAGAGTACAGAATATTTGATAGAGTCCTAACCTCAACATCTGAGGAAAGGGATTTAGGGGTGATTATTTCTGATGACTTAAAGGTAGGCAGACAATGCAATAGAGCAGCAGGAAATGCTAGCAGAATGCTTGGTTGTATAGGGAGAGGTATTAGCAGTAGAAAGAGGGAAGTGCTCATGCCATTGTACAGAACACTGGTGAGACCTCACTTGGAGTACTGTACACAGTACTGGAGACCCTATCTTCAGAAGAATATTGATACCTTAGAGAGAGTTCAAAGAAGGGCTACTAAACTGGTTCATGGATTGCAGGATAAAACTTACCAGGAAAGGTTAAAAGATCTTAACATGTATAGCTTGGAGGAAAGACGAGACAGGGGGGATATGATAGAAACATTGAAATGCATAAAGGGAATCAACACAGTAAAGGAGGAGACTATATTTAAAAGAAGAAAAACTACCACAACAAGAGGACATAGTCTTAAATTAGAGGGACTAAGGTTTAAAAATAATATCAGGAAGTATTACTTTACTGAGAGGATAGTGGATGCATGGAATAGCCTTCCAGCTGAAGTGGTAGAGGTTAACACAGTAAAGGAGTTCAAGCATGCGTGGGATAGGCATAAGGCTATCCTAACTATAAGATAAGGCCAGGGACTAATGAAAGTATTTAGAAAACTGGGCAGACTAGATGGGCCGAATGGTTCTTATCTGCCGTCACATTCTATGTTTCTATGTTTCTAAAAGGCCGAATGAAAACATTTATCGACGGGTGGGAGACCAACAGACTCCGGACAGGTATGAACTTACCACAACACGTACCTACGCACCCCACGAGATTGACAGACCCATGACACTGAAAATACTATCTATTAATGCCAAGGGATTGAACATCCCCACCAAACGTAGACTTCTCCTAAGAGATTTAAAAGCAAAAAGGGCGGACATAGCACTGGTACAGGAGACACACATCCCGAAGGCCTCACCAATCAAACTAGGGGACAGAACCTACAATGCTACACACGAGGCCAGGGCATTACGAAAACAAGCGGGGGTGGCCATACTCGTACATAAGCGCAGCCCTTTTGTGGTCACACACAAGCAGAAAGACCCTGAAGGCAGATTCTTAGCTATCACCGGCAACCACTACAACACCAAACTACATATTGTAAACGTATACGCACCCAACAAACCAGACAGTGCATACTGGGACACCATAGCATCCCTGCTTACCACCCTACAAGGAGGCATACTGGTAGTAGGAGGGGACCTAAATGCCGTCCCCTGCCCAGCATCCGACCGCAGCTCTAAACCGGGGACACAGCGATCACAGGGTAGAGGGGGACAGGACAAGCTTCTGCACACCTTGCCCCAGCACACCGGACTGATGGACGCTTGGAGACTCCAACACCCAGACACAACAGACTATACATATTACTCGGCCCCTCATACAACATACTCCAGAATAGACAATATACTCCTCAACGGAGCGGGTATGGCCAAACTAATCCACTCAGAGATAAACAACATCACATGGTCTGACCATGCAGATGTAACCATAACCTTAAGAACAGGCCAACACCACAACACCTGGACATGGAGACTCAACACGAACTTACTCACCGACGAGGAAATACTCACCACGACACGACAGAAAATTGCAGACTATTTCACCACTAACGACACGGAAGATGTCAGCCCAACCACACTATGGGCAGCACATAAATCAGTATTTTTTAAATTTGTATTTTATTGAGTTATTCTCAGCATTATACAACTTTTCCAATATATTTGTTAAGAGTAAAAAAAGGAATCAAACATTAATGAGAATATTCAAGGACAGAGGAGTGCATATTTGCATATTGTTCCTGTTCATACGTCCGACTCGCAGGTGCTTGAGCCCAGAGGTCGTAGTAGTGCTAAGCCTTTGCTGGCCGCAGGCATTTTGTAGCAGTCCAGTATCAGTGGAATGATGTAGGTGCAGCGTGGGTAAGGGCTGGTATCCAAGTCTCTACTACGGTTTCTGCTTCTTGGTGGCAAGTTTTGTTATACTTTTGAAGGCGCGCTTGGCGTTGTCTCCACAAACTGCCTTGCTTGGTGAAGTTGGTGTGTCCTCCGGCCGCGGCTGGAGTGACAGGCTCAATTTTTGCAGGAACTGATCGGGGTCATCTCGGGACGTTAGCGTAAAGCTTTCTCCCCCCTTCTCAGCTAGTATTGATCCCTCTGTGCCCCATCGGTACCTGATGGACAAGTCTCGTAGTCTCCTGGCCACTGGTGCCAGCCTTTTTCTCTCTGCTAGAGCCGAGAATGGGATATCAGCAAATATCGCTATTCTGTGGCCTTCATGTGGCACCGTCCCCATCTCTCTGGAGCGCTGCAGTATTTCTGATTTTACCGCTATGTCCCTGGTCACCGCTATTACGTCTCTGGGTGCTTCACTGGGTGCTGCGGCTGCTTTTCTCACTCTGAACACTGATGTGATCGGTGGAGAGTCAGTGGTGCTTTCGGCGCCTATGGCTGTCAGCATAGTGCGAACCCACAGCAGGAGCTTTGTATTTTCGACCGACTCCGGGATGCCCCTAAGTCGCAGGTTTTTTCTCCTGTGACGGACTTCCATAGTGGTCACCACTCTATGTAGTTGCTGTACCTGTGAGGTGAGTTCTGTGAGCTTACGTTCCGTAGCCTGAGACTTCTCCTCTCTAGCGGTCTCTTTTAGTTCCAGTTCCCGCACCTTTTGGTGGACCACCCCTATTTCGGCCTGTACTTCCCGCAGATCCTGCTTCCATACTTTCCTGAGGTCTATTAGGAGGTGTTTTATGTCACCTTTGGTTGAGGGTGACTCATCTTCTTCAGACCCCGACAAAATGGAGGCCTCCTCTGAGGAGGGTAGAGGTGAGGCTACTGCGTCGGCCTGCGAGGCTTCTGAGTCCTCCGTGTCATATTGGGCCTCGGGCGCCATCTTGGGCGTCTGTTGCGGCACCGGCCGTTCGAAGGAGAGCCGTATATCCGGCTGTCTAGTCGGTTCTTGTCGGTGAGGCTTTTTATTTTTGCGCCCCATACTCTCTGCTTTGGGGGGTATCTGTCTTTCTTGTGGAAATTTGTGTTTGTTCGTTGGCTTGAGTCTCTATTCCCTGGGCCGGAACGGAGCTCTCAGGGAAGACGTCCGCTCGGCTTTGTGGTCAGCCACGCCCCACCACATAAATCAGTATTAAGGGGACATCTCATACAAGCCGCCACGCACAAAAAAACGAACCAAAACTAAACACCTCTTAGAATTACAAACTACCATGCGGAAACTTGAACAACAACATAAACAAAACCCCTCCACCACCACATATACAAAACTCCAAACCACACGACACTCGATTAACCCCTTAAGGAACATGACATGTGTGACATGTTATGATTCCCTTTTATTCCAGAAGTTTGGTCCTTAAGGGGTTAAAGAACACACCATAGCGGAAGTGGCACGCTCCATAGTCTGGTCAAAGCGCTTGTTCTACGAAAAAGCTAACAAAATGGACACATTACAACACTTCGTAACACAGCCAACGAACTAGTTCACACCCCTAAAGACATTAACAACGCATTCACTGAATACATCCAGAACCTATATAACCACACCCCACGAGAGGGCAACGCACAGGCCCAATATATCACCCGCATAGCAGAATTCCTATGGACCTACCCAAGGTGACCGCGGTAGAGGCCAACACTCTGGAGAGCCCCATAACACAGAAGGAGGTAGAATCAGTGATATCCACCCTCAAGGGAAACAAAGCACCTGGCCCAGACGGCTACGATATGAGCTACTACAAAAAATATAAGACGGAATTAGCACCCTACCTCACCAAATTATGCAATCATTTCCTCCAAGGGGGTACACCTGACCGCGACATGGCCACCGCCAACATAATCCTGCTAACCAAACCAGACAAAGACGGTACACTAGCCACAAATTACAGACCAATCTCCCTTATCAACACTGACTTAAAAATATTTGCAAAAATACTGGCGAAACGGCTAACTCCACTACTACCTAAATTAATACACCCAGATCAGGTCGGTTTCATGCCGGGACGCCAGCTGTACGAGAATACGCGCAGAGGTGCTGACTTGATGTGGCTCATGTCAAACTCCAAGTCACCATCCCTTGCCCTCTCTCTTGACGCCGAAAAGGCCTTTAACAGAGTTCAATGGCCCTTTCTGTTCCACTTACTGCAAACGCAAGGCTTCCCGGACCCCTACATCACAGCCATAAGAGCACTGTACACGGACCTCCAAGCACAAACCATAATAGCAGGAGCCCCGAAATCATCGTTCCGAGTGAGCAACAGAACGAGACAGGGATGCCCATTGTCACCGCTATTATTCGCGATCGTTTTAGAACCGCTCCTACACCTAATTAGAACTGACCCGAACATTAAAGGAGTGCAAATTGGGAGGGAACAATTTAAAGCTGCAGCATATGCGGATGATATACTCCTCACACTCACAGAACCGACCCTCTCAATGGCCAATCTAGAAAAGCTACTGCAAACATACGGAGACATGGCCGGGTACAAAGTCAACCTCACCAAGTCAACGGCATTGCCATTCCACATACCAGACCATGAGATACAACACATCAGACATACTTACCACATCAAAACCAATGCAACAACGCTCACATACCTTGGCGTTAGACTGACAGCAGACCACAACACATTATTCCAACACAACTATACACCCCTGCTCACTAGGCTTAAAACTGACTTAGACAACTGGACGGACAAGCCAATCACATGGCTAGGTCGTTTACACTCCATAAAAATGAACATACTACCACGACTGCTGTTCCTTTTCCAAGCGCTCCCGATCCGAGTCACCAAGAGCGATTTAGCTGACATACAAAAAGCAATAGATGCCTTTATTTGGCAGAGAAAGCGACCCAGAATAGCCAAGACGGTACTATACAACCCCAAATGGAGAGGAGGCTTGGGAATGCCCCACCTCCACCATTACTACACCGCAGCTCAAGTGGCACAAATCGCCCACTGGCACTGCCCGACTAATCAACCCAGATGGGTCGACATAGAATCCCTCATGACGGGAGCAGACCTACCACAGTTCCATATCTGGACGCCAAGAGAACACAGAGTACCCTTGCGGACAGAATGCCCAGCCATCCTTAACTCCATCAGCTTATGGGACAGAGTCGCACGGAAATTTAAATTCACAGACCTACCTTCCTCAATGACTCCGGTCCTGCGCAACAGAGCATTCCCACCGGGACTTAGGGCGATAGACTTTCAAGGCATAGAAGCCACAGGCCTACAGCACTACACACACCTGTATATAGACAACCAACTAGTACCCTTCCAACACTTGCAAACCCTTGCCCCACTAAAAACGAGAGACTTCTTCCGATATGTCCAACTACGAGATTTTGCACAGACTACAGAGGTCAGAACCGCAAATGCCAAACCGACTACGTTCTTTGAACGAATTTGCTTACAAGAACACATGCCAACAAAATTAATCTCACTACTCTACAACCACATATGCCTAGAATCAGGAACTTGGGGCGCACAGAAATACACTGACAAATGGGAGGCAGATCTAGGCGAAACACTAGAGGGGACAGATTGGCAAGACATATGGGAGGCGAATGCAAAAGTATCCATATGCACGGCCCTCCAGGAACAAACGTACAAAATACTGCTACGGTGGTACACGACCCCAGTCAAACAATGTCACATGCAACTAAGCCCCACAGACACCTGATGGAGGCTATGTGGAGAAAAGGGTACATATATCCACATGTGGTGGCACTGTGCTAGAGTTAAGGAGTATTGGGGAAATATAGCAGATCTCACCTCCAAAATCCTACAACGACGGATAACACCAGACCCTTGGGCGTGCCTACTATCACGGCCAACGGAGGGACTAGACAAACATGACCAAAGACTACTAAATATGCTTTACTTAGCAGCTCGTAGAGCATTGGCACAATACTGGATTAAGCCCGAAGTACCCCAGATTTCCCTAGTAATCTCCAAAATCAGGGACAATTACTTAATGGACAAGTTGACTGCACAGGTCCGCAACACCAGCGCCACATTTCAAAAGAAGGGGGCCTTCTGGGAACAATACGACATTTAACTCGATGCGTCATAGCGCTCACTCATAGACAAATTTTCACTTGTGCACTACGAGGTTATACAGCAAGATATACCCACAGTTTTCTTTGTTATCTTTATTTTCTTTTATCCTGTTCTTTCATTGTATATATTTACCTGTTTATTGAAAAAAAAACAAGAAAAACCACGACCGGCACAGCAAAACGAACCACCACAAAGGCTTCTGCGCAAGCCACTTGAATTGTATCGTTGTTATCTAATGTACGCAATACTAACCTACTCTTCCTTTCTGTAAAC
Source organism: Pelobates fuscus (assembly GCF_036172605.1). NCBI lineage: Eukaryota > Metazoa > Chordata > Amphibia > Anura > Pelobatidae > Pelobates > Pelobates fuscus. Next base: position 123,607,143 of record NC_086319.1, read on the forward strand.
ACTTCTCAAGCAATAACTGATGATTAGGCTTCTGCGTAAGCCAAATGTAATGTCATGCTGTGTGCCTGTTGACACTTAAATAAAGAATTGAAAAAAAAAAAAAAGTCTTAGATCTTTGATATCAGCTTCATAAAATGGGGGCAAAAACAAAGTGTTGCATTCATAATTTTGTCCAGTGTAAGTACTGTTGTGAAGGGGTTATTGAAAACAAAAATGTAAAATTTTGTTTGCGCAAAAAAGATTTTAAAAAATAATTTATCAAAGAATAAAGTTACAGATAAAAAAAACTGTGCCATCCTTTCACATATATTATCCTATATAATGTAATATGTTGCCCCATGTATTGTATATGCATGTATATATATGTATATATGTATTGTATATGCATGTATATATATATAGGTCTGTGGCCTTTGTGCATTGTATTAATGGCAAAGCTATATTTCCTGACTGTGTGAGTATGATGCATGTCATGAGCTGGTGAATGTGACAGGGTTTGTAAAGGGGTACCAGTGGCAGGGAGAATGTGATAGGGCAAAGTGGGTAAATGGGACAGGGTGGGGGGGTTTGTGCGAGAGAATGAGGGAGGGTGAGTATGACATGGTTTGAGGAGGGAGTGTGACAGGGCGAGTGGAGGTAAGTGTGTCAGGGCAATTGCGGAATGGTAGGAGTGATGAGTATGACAGGATTGGAGGGGTTAATGTGACAGGGTAAGTGTGTCATATTTGGGGGTGAGTATCACGGGATTGGGGTGAAGGGTGAATATGGTGTGGAGGAGGGAGTGTGACAGGATTAAGGGGGTTAATGTGACAGGGTGAGTGTGGCAGAGTGTGACAGGATTAGAGTCATTAATGTGACAGGATAAGGGTGGCAGGGTTGGGGGAGGGTGTGACAGAGTGAGAGAAGGTGAGTGTGACAGAAAAAGGGGGGTTAATTTGACAGGGTGAGTGTGGCAAAGCAAGGGTAAGTGAGTTTGGAGAGGGAGAGATTAACAGGTTAACAGAATTAGGAGTGGTTAATGTGAGTGTTTATGCGTGAAGGGATTAACAGCATAGAAACATAGAATGTGACGGCAGATAAGAACCATTTGGCTCATCTAGTCTGCCCAATATTTCAAAATACTTTTAATTAGCCTTATCGTATAGTTAGGATGGCCTTATGCCTATCCCACGCATGCTTAAACTCCTTTACTATGTTAACATCTACCACTTCAGCTGGCAGGCTATTCCATGCATCTACTACACTCTCAGTAAAGTAATACTTCCTGATATTATTTTTAAACCTTTTCCCCTCTAATTTAAGACTATGTCCTCTTGTTGTGGTAGTTTTTCTTCTTTTAAATATTATCTCCTCCTTTACTGTGTTGATCCCCTTAATGTTTTTAAATGTTTCTATCATATCCCCCCTGTCTCGTCTTTCCTCCGAGCTATACATGTTAAGATCCTTTAACCTTTCCTGGTAAGTTTTATCCTGCAATCCATGAACCAGTTTAGTAGCCCTTCTCTGAAATCTCTCTAAAGTATCAATATCCTTCTGAAGATACGGTCTCCAGTACTGCGTACAATACTCCAAGTGAGGTCTCACCAGTGTTCTATACAATGGCATGAGTACTCCCCTCTTTCTAATGCTAATACCTCTGTAACGGACTGTTTTGCACACAAGAGGTTAAAAACCGTTTAGGCGATATTCCCCTTTTCTGGTGCACAGACAGCTACTGCAATCACCAATCTCCCGAATTGCAAACACATGAATTCACCAATCTCCCGAACTGCAAACACATGAATTCACCAATCTCCCGAACTGAAACCAGAGGAATACTCCAAACTCCCAAACAGGAAACACACGAATTCTGTAAACAGCTGAACAGGAAAAACCATGCAAACAGTTTACACTCCTGGCAGTTGCACTGTAACAGCATACAATCCAATTCCCCGCAAGAACGAGACGACACTTCGTTTGAGGGTCAAGCAGAACTGATTTACTGGGGCTACATGCCCGGCTTTTATGCAGGTCTCCCATCTGGTGGACACTCCCCTAGGGGACCAGATGGAAGACTGGGAAACATATTGGACATTGACCAATCACAAGCTTACAATCCCACAATGCATCACAATCCCTCCTCTCTGTCCTGAAGATAATTGGGAAGTAATCCAATTATCTCCAAGGACAGAGGCAAAACTCCATTAACCACATGGCAGACTGTTAAAGTCGTGACTTAAATATGAATATTAATTAATATATAATAATTAAGCAACAAATAACAACTTTAATATTTTTTAGAGTTCGGTATTATGGTCGAATATATAATAGGAAATACACAAAACATTGTAGTATTAAATGTATATTTAATATAATTATAATAACAATTAAACAAATGCCAGCAGAATGTCAATTTACTACAATAATTACACAATACAAACTACAACATATTACTTACACGGCTCCAGCCTGTTTGGCTGGAGCAATACAGTCAGTTACATCTTCAATCAATGCAAGCAAAGGAAAAGCGAGAGAGTTCCTCCTACTATTTGGTTTTATCCAGTAAGTAGGCTGGCCTGTGATGTCACTTCCAGAAGCACATGAGTTAGCACACTGACCCCTAGTGGTGCCTCTAAAGCATTAAGCTCATTATGCTTTTTTATGACAAAAAGTCATTAATTAATAAATACCATTACAAACCACCCTTTGACTTATGTCATAAAACAAACATTATACTTGAATCTACCCTACTTTAACAGTACCTGCCCTACAACAAGACCCACCTTTTGAAGAATGATACCCATTTACCCGTAAAGTTATGACACTTTATTGCTTATTCAAATTTATTTATTTTTTTAAAATAAGCACATACGCACCCTTATAATAATAGACAACTCAAACCATGTTTTATTAGATTAACCAATGATATTGTGTTCATGTGAGGATGTGTTTTGGAGCTTAATATAGTATTAGACACCACAAACTCATAACACCTATGAATCATGGCACAGACCGACTCGATTTCTGTAGCCTCTGGCTGGTCTGTGTGCCTGGAATTTTCACAAACATTAGTCCTGGAAACTGGATACTCTATTCTTCGACAGTCTCATAGAACATACGCATGGAGACAGGGATGAATGAAATAATTTGAGCAAACAAGGACGTAGGATTTTTGTATTTATAGTTCATGTGTGCAGGGACTTTTGTGTGTTTGTGGTCAATTGTCACAGTATCCTGCTCTGGTTGTATTATTTTACCTACTCCCATCACTCGCAGCTTCAGTATTTCTTCTCATAACAGTTCATGTGATCAAGGACTTTTGTGTGTTTGTGGTCACATTGTTTTGTTTTTTCTTTCTTTATACCATTAACCACCTTGACGTAACAGTTTCCTGCTCCTGATGCATTTTGTTCCGACTCTCACCACTCTTAGCTGCAATATTTTTTCTCCTTACAGCAACAGTTGAGCATAGTGTCCAGTGCTTCTTCTTAAAATATCCTTGCTTGAAAGTTCTTGAATGAAAACACAGGCAATGACGAACACAAACATAAATGGCAAATAACTGTGCCAATCATCACAAGTACCATTTGATTGTGGTGTCTTAACCATTTTTCCCTATGGCGTTTGGATAAATACCTACACACCTCTCTTCACATCCAGCACACTCCTGATTCAGAGATAAACACAATATCACTGCTGTATCTACCAATTTAACCCAAACACTCGTTATTACTGCTGCATTTACCAATTTAATCTAAACACTCGTTATTACTGCTGTATTTAACCAATTTAATCTAAACATTAACCAAAACAATTACATTCCTATTTACCACCCTTCTATTTAAACATGTATAGATAACCCAAAATGCCTACTTTCTCTTATCACTCTTCCGTTTTTTGTTAACTGTAACCACTCATGCACTTTAAACAGACACAAATCAAGCACCTACTGGACAATGGGGTTAGAGACCTCCCACCCCAGTTCGGTTTACACAAATACCCCCTGGTCCCTATGGGTCAATTCCCCCTTTCCCAGGCAAGCATACATACATACATACAACAATCAATATATGTATTTCCTAGTCACTAAAAGTCCAATACTCAGTACCCCCTAGCCTAAATTCCCCACCCGCTACTGTAACTAAGTTTACAGCCCACGTTATGGCAGTTCACCCGCTAGGCAGATATGCTCAGTACCCCCTAGCCTAAGTTCCCCACCCGCTACTGTAACTAAGTTTACAGCCCACGTTATGGCAGTTCACCCGCTAGGCAGATATGCTCAGTACCCCCTAGTTTAAGTTCCCCACCCGCTACTGTAACTAAGTTTACAGCCCACGTTATGGCAGTTCACCCGCTAGGCAGATATGCTCAGTACCCCCTAGCCTAAGTTCCCCACCCGCTACTGTAACTAAGTTTACAGCCCACGTTATGGCAGTTCACCCGCTAGGCAGATACACAATAAACCCACGTATTACTTATTTTATATTTCCTGGTCTCTCAGGGATATACAATAGCTAATCCCCTTCCCAGGGTAATATAAAACTGACGCAAAATGCTACTTTTAAGCAATACAGAATTTCAAATGGACTTATGAGTAATACATAAAGTTTTCAAGTGCAATACAATCACTAGAAATAAGAGAATAGTATGCACAAAAGCATAGCATAGACATGTTAAATAGACAATAAAATAAAACATTCAATAGCTCATCAAAGGTCAAAATTTAAACACTGGTCTCCATCTGATATTCTATCTGTGTTCCAATGTCCACCTCTGGTTTCTGCTACATCTGAAAAAGTTAGAAAACAGATCAGGATTACTTTCCTAGTCACTTATAGCGTATACTGCAAATATTTTACTTAGAATATATATATATATATATATATATATATATATATATATACACACACACACACAGACATGTAAACACATTCCTTCAGCTTTTCATTTTATAAACAATTTTTTCAACAAGATTACTTTCTTAATTTTTTTTACAAGGCTCGTAAAAAACAATAAGCTAATAGCTGCTTTCTGCATCTTCTCTGCAATTCAGGAAACACATTTCTAGCCTACCTAAACATGTTTAATAACTCTCCACCCTTTGGTTAAATTATAGAGGAGTGAACCACAACACCTCTTCCGCCTCTGAAAGGATATAGGTCAATATGTCTCAAAGTTCAACGCTTCTGACAGCTATGAGTGACTCCCTATTAATTTCTAGCCTTTCCACGGACATGCTTGCACCTCGCGGCTAAGGGCCTGCACAACTAACCATCCTGTGATGGCAGTGGCTTTCCGCATGGGGGTGACCGCCCCCGCAAAATTATAGAGGAGCAAACATACAGCAGCCTCTTTTCCGGCTCGATTAAAGGTTCTGGGCCAATATGTCTGCAATTTAACCAGTACACTCACGTATCACTTATTGTATATTTCCTGGTCTCTCAGGAATTTCTATTAAATAGCGTATCCCCTTCCCAGGGCAATATACAACAAAAACTAGTCACCAAGGGTCTCTATGGTCATGATAGGCCGCCCTACCACTAGTGTAATACGCCCTTTTTAAAATATATTTACTGGTCTCTCGGAGATTTAGCCTATCTCTTTCCCAGAGCAATATATATAAACAATTACAAATAAGTTACAAAACGCTACTTATAAGTAATACAGGGTTTCAAAATATAATAATACAGGATAGAACTGCACAACAACTATTGGGTATGCTCCCCCTTATCCGGACACGTTTAAATACCCCCTAGCTCAGGTTCCCCACCCGCTACTGTAACTAAAATCACAGCCCACGTTATGGAGGTTCACCCACTAGGCAGATACACCCTAATTCAAAGCATGGAAATATTAAAATCAGTTATAGATGGCTTCTAAAATAATATAAATCTTAATCTGAGCCCATAGACTTACTTTGTTAAAAATGCTAACTTGTTAAAATATTCAGACTAAATAGGACAAAGGAATTATTTTACCATTTTTTCAGTTCATTTGTTACCAGTTCCTGAAATTCCATCATGTGTCCAGTAATTCCATAGTCCTGGATAATAAAGCTGAAAAACACTCCACAAAGGCAATTACATTTACAAAACAATGCAGTTTATTTTTTCTCATACAGGCAAGACTACCCACCCCCAACAAGGACATTCTCCCCCAGCTGTAGCTGTTAAAAAGGTGGTCTCTCCTTCATGAGTCAAAATCATATATATATTTATACTAATATTCTGTGTATACGCACACATAAATCTATTATTCACTGAATCTGCTTTACTAAACGTATCTTTTTCTTAACTACTACGTTTAATAAATTTTGTCCAAATCTCTTTTCAACTAGACAAATCCATGAATGCCAAACAAATGTAAATTAGTACACAAACATGGTCAAATTTAGCAATAAAACCTGGTGAACTAGTTTAGTGAAAAGTCTTTTCCTATGCAAATGGTAGCAAACAATGAAACTAGGTCTCAACTCATTCACACCATGTGGTCAATGGTGGATTAAAATCCACATGGTCAGACAAAAAGTAAAGTATATTTTTTCTATATAAAAATGACCAAAGATTGGTAACAAGCAACACAATAATTCATCACTATGTTCTACAGCAAGAGATACATTAAAAACAAATATCTAATCCCTATTTGCTATCTGTATTCATTCCATTAAAACCAGATCATCAATTTATTCACTTCTATACAGACAGACAATTGACTATATTTATTAAACAAAATGCATAACTTTTGTATTTTCCCTAATATTCCAGCATAATCCCATATCTTCGTCGCCAAGTGTTAAAGTCGTGACTTAAATATGAATATTAATTAATATATAATAATTAAGCAACAAATAACAACTTTAATATTTTTTAGAGTTCGGTATTATGGTCGAATATATAATAGGAAATACACAAAACATTGTAGTATTAAATGTATATTTAATATAATTATAATAACAATTAAACAAATGCCAGCAGAATGTCAATTTACTACAATAATTACACAATACAAACTACAACATATTACTTACACGGCTCCAGCCTGTTTGGCTGGAGCTATACAGTCAGTTACATCTTCAATCAATGCAAGCAAAGGAAAAGCGAGAGAGTTCCTCCTACTATTTGGTTTTATCCAGTAAGTAGGCTGGCCTGTGATGTCACTTCCAGAAGCACATGAGTTAGCACACTGACCCCTAGTGGTGCCTCTAAAGCATTAAGCTCATTATGCTTTTTTATGACAAAAAGTCATTAATTAATAAATACCATTACACAGACAAAGGCCAATAAAATACATAAAAATACATATTGTTACATTTATCACATAAAACATATACATTCAACATATCCCCAGAAAGCTTAGATCTGAGCGCACATTATTACCGGATGGCGCTCACAGGGCCGCCACCAGAAATTTTGGGGCCCCTGACAAAGCACAAGGTCTGGCCCCCCCCGCCCCATCCCCCCAGCCCGCCCCATCCCCCCAGGCCCGCCCACGAGTCCGCCCACAGGACTCTTACCTAGTCCGCAGACAATGATGCAGGACTGAATGTGGTGTGTATAGTGGAAGTGAATTAGAATGTGTGTAATGGATGTAGTGTTTGTGTGTATTAGATACTGTTTGTGCAGTGAATGCAGAGTGTGTGTTTGTGTAGCGGATGCAGTGTGTGTAGTGGATGTGGTGTGTTTGTGTAGTGGATGTAGTTTTTGTGTGTACTAGATGCAATGTGTTTAGTGGATGTAGTGTGTGTTTTAGACGCAGTGTCTCTGTATAGTGAATGCAGAATGTTTAAATGTGTGGTGTATGTAGTGCGTGTACTGTGAATACAGGATGTTTGTGTAGTGGATGCTGTGTGTATAGTTAATGCAGAGTGTGTGTCAGTGTAGTGAATGCAGAGTGTGTGTTAGTGTAATAAATTCAGTGTGTGTGTCAGTGTAGTGAATGCAGAGTGTGTGTGTCAGTGTAGTGAATGCAGAGTGTGTGTGTTAGTGTAGTGGATGCAGTGTGTGTGTTAGTGTAGTAGATGCAGAGTGTGTGTCAGTGTAGTGAATGCAGAGTGTGTCAGTGTAGTGAATACAGTATGTGTGTGTCAGTGTAATGAATACAGTATGTGTGTGTTAGTGTAGTGGATGCAGTGTGTGTGTTAGTGTAGTGAATAAAGCATGTGTGTTAGTGTAGTGAATAAAGCGTGTGTCGGTGTAGTGAATAAAGCTTGTGTGTCAGTGTAGTGAATACAGCGTGTGTGTTAGTGTAGTGAATACAGTGTGTGTGTCAGTGTAGTGAATACAGTGTGTTAGTGTAGTGAATACAGTGTGTTTAGTAGATGCAGTGTGTGTGTTAGTGTAGTGAATGCAGGGTGTGTGTTAGTGTAGTGGATGCAGAGTGTGTGTCAGTGTAGTGAATACAGTGTGTGTGTCAGTGTAGTGGATGCAGTGTGTGTTAATGTAGTGGATGCAGTGTGTGTTAGTGTAGTGGATGCAGTGTGTGTGTTAGTGTAGTGGATGCAGTGTGTGTGTTAGTGTAGTGGATGCAGTGTGTGTGTTAGTGTAGTGAATGCAGTGTGTGTGTGTTAGTGTAGTGAATGCAGTGTGTATGTTAGTGTTGTGGATGCAGAGTGTGTGTTAGTGTAATGAATGCAGAGTGTGTGTTAGTGTAGTGGATGCAGTGTGTGTGTTAGTGTAGTGAATGCAGTGTGTGTGTGTTAGTGTAGTGAATGCAGTGTGTATGTTAGTGTTGAGGATGCAGTGTGTGTGTTAGTGTAGTGGATGCAGTGTGTATGTTAGTGTAGTGGATGCAGTGTGTGTGTTAGTGCAGTGGATGCAGTGTGTGTTAGTGCAGTGGATGCAGTGTGTGTGTGTGTTAGTGTAGTGAATGCAGTGTGTATGTTAGTGTTGTGGATGCAGAGTGTGTGTTAGTGTAATGAATGCAGAGTGTGTGTTAGTGTAGTGGATGCAGTGTGTGTGTTAGTGTAGTGAATGCAGTGTGTGTGTGTGTGTTAGTGTAGTGAATGCAGTGTGTATGTTAGTGTTGAGGATGCAGTGTGTGTGTTAGTGTAGTGGATGCAGTGTGTATGTTAGTGTAGTGGATGCAGTGTGTGTGTTAGTGCAGTGGATGCAGTGTGTGTGTTAGTGCAGTGGATGCAGTGTGTGTGTTAGTGCAGTGGATGCAGTGTGTGTGTGTTAGTGTAGTGGATGCAGTGTGTGTGTTAGTGCAGTGGATGCAGTGTGTGTGTGTTAGTGCAGTGGATGCAGTGTGTGTGTGTGTGTGTGTGTTAGTGTAGTGGATGCAGTGTGTGTGTTAGTGCAGTGGATGCAGTGTGTGTGTTAGTGCAGTGGATGCAGTGTGTGTGTTAGTGCAGTGGATGCAGTGTGTGTGTTAGTGTAGTGAATACAGTGTGTGTGTCAGTGTAGTGGATGCAGTGTGTGTGTTAATGTAGTGGATGCAGTGTGTGTTAGTGTAGTGGATGCAGTGTGTGTGTGTTAGTGTAGTGGATGCAGTGTGTGTGTGTTAGTGTAGTGGATGCAGTGTGTGTGTTAGTGCAGTGGATGCAGTGTGTGTGTTAGTGCAGTGGATGCAGTGTGTGTGTTAGTGCAGTGGATGCAGTGTGTGTGTTAGTGCAGTGGATGCAGTGTGTGTGTTAATGTAGTGGATGCAGTGTGTGTTAGTGTAGTGGATGCAGTGTGTGTGTTAGTGTAGTGGATGCAGTGTGTGTGTTAGTGTAGTGAATGCAGTGTGTGTGTGTTAGTGTAGTGAATGCAGTGTGTATGTTAGTGTTGTGGATGCAGAGTGTGTGTTAGTGTAATGAATGCAGAGTGTGTGTTAGTGTAGTGGATGCAGTGTGTGTGTTAGTGTAGTGAATGCAGTGTGTGTGTGTTAGTGTAGTGAATGCAGTGTGTATGTTAGTGTTGAGGATGCAGTGTGTGTGTTAGTGTAGTGGATGCAGTGTGTATGTTAGTGTAGTGGATGTAGTGTGTGTGTTAGTGCAGTGGATGCAGTGTGTGTGTTAGTGCAGTGGATGCAGTGTGTGTGTTAGTGCAGTGGATGCAGTGTGTGTGTGTGTTAGTGTAGTGGATGCAGTGTGTGTGTTAGTGCTGTGGATGCAGTGTGTGTGTTAGTGCAGTGGATGCAGTGTGTGAGTGTTAGTGTAGTGGATGCAGTGTGTGTGTGTTAGTGCAGTGGATGCAGTGTGTGTGTTAGTGCAGTGGATGCAGTGTGTGTGTTAGTGTAGTGGATGCAGTGTGTGTGTTAGTGCAGTGGATGCAGTGTGTGTGTTAGTGTAGTGGATGCAGTGTGTGTGTTAGTGTAGTGGATGCAGTGTGTGTGTTAGTGCAGTGGATGCAGTGTGTGTGTTAGTGCAGTGGATGCAGTGTATGTGTGTTAGTGTAGTGGATGCAGTGTGTGTGTTAGTGCAGTGGATGCAGTGTATGTGTGTTAGTGTAGTGGATGCAGTGTGTGTGTGTTAGTGTAGTGGATGCAGTGTGTGTGTGTTAGTGTAGTGGATGCAGTGTGTGTTAGTGTTTTTAGTAGTGCATGTATGAATGTAATGAAAGTTATTCCCCCCTCCCTGTTTCTTACCTGGTTCAGGGAGGGGGGAAGATCCTTTGATCCCTGGTGGTTCGATGGCATTCTGGGGCCCCCCGGCTCCCTGTATTTGCAGAGGGGGCCCAGCGGACTGCAGGAGCACTTTCCAGCATTTGCCTGTCTCTTACTCCCGCGAGACATGGTTTGCGCGTCGCGCGGAGCGTTGCCATGGTAACCCATGGCAACACTCTACCGACCGCACATCTCGCGGGAGTTAGAGACAGGCAAATGCTGGAAAGTGCTCCTGCAGTCCGCTGGGCCCCCTCTGCAAATACAGGGAGCCGGGGGGCCCGCGGCTGCACATATATATAGCGATGATCGCTATATATATGTGCAGAGTGTAATTGTGGGGCCCTGGACTGCCAAAGCAGTCCGGGCCCCCAGGACCGCCGGGCCCGTGACAACCGTCACGGTTGTCACCCCCTGATGGCGGCCCTGGGCGCTCAGATCACATACATACAGTTCAATCGCCATGGAGCCAAAGTCTTTCATACAGGCTTTCAGTATACGGCTGGGCTCCATGGCATAGCTATCTGGGGTAGCATGGCTTTAACAGTCCGCAGAAAGGCACGAACCAGCCTTTCTGCATGGAAAAAGAACAGTGTTAAACATGGGGCCATAGTCCAGTGGCAGGAGGCGGGCGACCAGGCTCCTCCAGTGGCCAGTGGCGAGGTTGGTTCCACCACAACCTCTTCCTATACAACCAAGCATTCTGCTAGCATTTCCTGCTGCTCTATTACATTGTCTGCCTACCCCTAAATCCCCTTCCTCAGATGTTGAGGTTAGAACTCTATGAAATATTCTATACTCTGCCCTTGGGTTTTTACGTCCAAGATGCATTATCTTGCACTTATCCACATTAAATGTCAGTTGTCACAACTCTGACCATTTTTCTAGTTTACCTAAATCATTTGCCATTTGGCTTATCCCTCCTGGAACATCAACCCTGTTACATATCTTAGTATCATCAGCAAAATGACATACCTTACCATCAAGACCTTCTGCAATATCACTAATAAAAACATTAAAGAGAATTGGTCAAAGTACAGATCCTTGAGGTACCCCACTGGTGACAAGCCCAAGTTTCGAATATACTCCATTGACTACAACCCTCTGTTGCCTGTCACTCAGCCACTGCCTTACCCATTCAGCAATATTGAAATCCAAAAGATTGCAGTTTATTGATAAGCCTTCTATGTGCAACAGTGTAAAAGGCCTTACTGAAATCTAGGTAAGCAATGTCTACTGCACCACCCTGATCTATTATTTTAGTTACCCAATCAAAAAAAATCACTAAGATTAGTTTGGCATGATCTCCCTGAAGTAAACCCATGTTGTCTCTGATCTTGAAATCCATGTGTTTTTAGATGTTCAACAATCCTATCCTTTAACATGGTTTCCATTACTTTCCCTACTACTGAAGTAAGGCTAACTGGCCTATAGTTGCCTGACTCCTCCCTTCTACCTTTCTTGTGAATGGGCACAACATTTGCTATCTTCCAATCTTCTGGGACTACTCCTGTTAACAATGATTGGTTAAATAAATCTGTTAATGGTTTTGCTAGTACACCACTAAGCTCTTTTAATAACTTTGGGTGTATTCCATTAGGTCCCACTGAGTTATTTCTCTTTACTTTCGACAGTTGAAATAGAACCTCTTCCTCTGTAAACTACCTCTTTCTCTGTAAACTCTGTAAAAGCATGGGGTGGGTTACAATTTGTGGGGAGGTGACAGTATTAGGGGAGGCTGACAGTGTGTTTAGGGAGGCTGACAGTATGTGGGAGTATGGTAACACTACATTATGGGGGATGACAGTGTGTGGGGGACATGACAATGTGTGTGTGAGGAGAGTGATACTGTGTGTGTGTAAGGTGGTGATAATGTGAGTGAGGGGGATGATGGTTTCTGGGTGGGGCAGTGGTGTATTTTGTTTTCATGCTGCCCTAGGCATGGCTAACCCCTTAATCTAAATTTGCCCCACCCCTTCCTGCCACGGTCGCACCTCTTCCTGATTAAGAAACCACCCCTTCCTCTTTAGACTCCACCTTTTCCTACTCCTTTTAAGGGGATACTATAGTACAAGGAAAACAAAGCTGTTTTTTTCTGGCACTATAGTGCCGCCCTCCCTCGTACCCCCTCCTTTGAGAGCAAGGCCTGCACTAGCTATTACAGCTTAGGTGGTATAACCCCCACCTCAGGATTTGATGGTCCCAGGTAGCAAACAGGAGACAAATAGTTATATGTAAAGATAACTATTTATTCTAAAAAACATAAAAACATAAGAACAATAAAGTAGTCTTAAAATTGAGTATGGGTGTCCCACTTGATGCATTTTGCCTGTCCAGAGGCTTTTTCAAAAGTGTGGGGTGGTCCTCTTGATGTCCTGTATATATGGGATGAGCTTGATTGTAGAATGCTACCTGGTGAATTCTATTTCCGGTTTTGCAGGACACACTGGAAGTGATGCGTCGAGGTTGTGAGTTCAGTGGTTTGAATAAGCTCATGGGATGCATGCTTGGAACGCACGTAATGTAAAAAATGGCGTCAGTTGCGTTCCAAACGCTCATACATATTATAGATCGTAATAATCTCTAAAAAGTAATAATCAATCTTGTATGATTATTATACACTTTTTACATATGCATAGCATAATAACCTAATAGCCATAATATGGAGTAAGGTAACATACCGTTAAGGACCTGTGACAGTCCTGAACCGTCATAACGGTAATCGTTACTCACCCGTTCGCCGTCGTTCCCCCGGCGGCGAGCGGCGGTGCTCCTGGTGTGGGGAGACTGCCTTCAGCCCAGACAGTCTCCCTGTGGCGAATTAGGCTCAACAGAGCGGTCACATGGTCACAATAGGTGTCCTAGTGTCTCCCTGCAAGTGTAAAATAAACAAAATAAAGGTTAATGTTAATAAAAAAATAGAATTATATATGTGTGTATATATATGATATATATAGTGTATTTTTATATTAATGTATACATATACGTCTATAAATATAAAAATACACTTATAATTAAATTACACACGTAAATATATATATATACAATATATATGCTAACTATATATATTGTATATATATATATATTATTATTATAAAATACAAATAATAAGTACATTAAATAAAAAATTTAAAAGTAATAATAATTGTTTTTTTTTTAAATTATATATCTATATGAAATTTTATTCTAATTGTATTTTGATATTAATATATATATATTTATATCAAAATACACTTAGAACGAAATTATATATACATCTACCGTATATACTCGAGTATAAGCCGAGTTTTTCAGCCCATTTTTTGGACTGAAAAACCCCAACTCGGCTTATACTCGAGTCAAGGTCTGTATTATGGCAATTTGCATTGCCATAATACAGACTGGGGGCTGTGGGGGCTGGCAGAGCTGTAACTTACCTGTTCTGCAGCTCCTGTCAGCTCTCTCCTCCTCCGCGCCGTCCGTTCAGCACCTCGGTCAGCTCCCAGTGTAAATCTCGCGAGAGCCGCGGCTCTCGCGAGACTTACAGTGTGAGCTGATAGAAGGAGCTGCACGGACGGCGCAGAGGAGGAGAGAGCTGACAGGAGCTGCAGAACAGGTAAGTTACAGCTCTGCCAGCCCCCCTCTCCCCCCCACTGAACTGCCACTGGACCACCAGGGAAGGAGAGCCCCCCCCCTGCCATGTATCAAGCAGGGAGGGGGGACGAAAAAAAGTAATAATAAAATAAAATAATAAATAATAATAAAAATAATAATAATAATAATAATAATAATAAAAAATAATAATAAAAAAGGGGGTATAAGGACCACTGTGGGAGGGGGGGGGTATAAGGACCACTATGGGAGGGAGGGGGTGGGATAAGGACCACTATGGGAGGGAGGGGGGGATAAGGACCACTATGGGAGGGAGGGGGGGGATAAGGACCACTATGGGAGGGAGGGGGGGATAAGGACCACTATGGGAGGGAGGGGGGGATAAGGACCACTATGGAAGGGAGGGGGGGATAAGGACCACTATCGGAGGGAGGGGGTGGGATAAGGACCACTATGGGAGGGGGGGAGAAAAGGAACACTATGGGAGGGAGGGGGGGATAAGGACCACTATGGGAGGGAGGGAGGGGGGGATAAGGACCACTATGGGAGGGAGGGAGGGGGGGATAAGGACCACTATGGGAGGGAGGGGGGGATAAGGACCACTATGGGAGGGAGGGGGGATAAGGACCACTAAGGGGGAGGGGGAAGTAAGGACCACTAGGGGAGGGGAGGGTAAGGACCACTAGGGGAGGGGTGAGTCTGGACCACTGGGGGAGGGGGGTGAAGGAACACGGGGGTGGGGAGGTAAGGACCACTGAGGGAGGAGGAGGGGAGGTCAGGACATATGGGGGGGGGGCAAATATCCTTGCACCGGCCCTGCACACACTGCATTCATACACACACTGCATTCATACACACACTGCATTCATACACACACTGCATTCATACACACACTGCACTCATACACACGCTGCACTCATACACACGCTGCACTCATACACACGCTGCACTCATACACACACACGCTGCACTCATACACACACTGCACTCATACACACACGCTGCACTCATACACACACACGCTGCACTCATACGCACACACTGCATTCATTATACACACACTGTAAATAAATATTCAATTAATATATTTTTTTTAGGATCTAATTTTATTTAGAAATTTACCAGTAGCTGCTGCATTTCCCACCCTAGTCTTATACTCGAGTCAATAAGTTTTCCCAGTTTTTTGGGGAAAAATTAGGGGCCTCGGCTTATATTCGGGTCGGCTTATACTCGAGTATATACGGTATGTATATATAATTGAATCAAAATAATACGAAATATACATATATCCATCTCCAAAATTACATTAATAATTATATAAATATACACGTAGACTTCAAATACATAAACATGCATATATATTTAAATTCTACGTGCGTATTTCTGTAATATTTTTACATAATTAAGTAATTTTATTGATTGCAATTTGAGGGACCTGACTGACAACCCAGGCCAAAAGTCAAGAGAATTTAATTTGCTAGCACTGTATTTTACTGTAACTTTCTATGACACCCTAAAACCTGTACATGGGCCGGCACCATTACCCCGCTGTATTTTACCCTGTAACTTTCTATGACGCCCTAAAATCTGTTTTACTCGGGAGACTTCGCTGAACACAAATATTAGTGATTCAGTAATTCAAAACAGTAATTGCATTTTTCACACACAAACAGCACTTTTACTGATGATATAATTCTTGTGATACATTTTACTGTTTTGAAACACTAATATTTGTGTTCAGCAAAGTCTCCCGAGTATAACAGTAGCCCCCATGTACAGGTTTTATAGCATTTTTGAAAGTTTAAGGGTCAAATATTTTTCATTGAAAATTGCCAGGTTGGTTATGTTGCCTTCGAGAGCGTATGGTAGCCCAGGAATGAGAATTAGAAAAAGAGCCCTGGTCCTTAACCCCTTAAGACCGCAGGACGTTCTATGCCGTCCTTATTTAGATGGCTCTAAAATCCGCAGGGCGGCATAGAACGTCCTGCGGTCTTATGTACTTACCCGGTCGCCGGCGATCCCACGCCGGCGATCGCGGTATGGGGGACTTACCTGGGAGCCCAGGGAGTCCCCCTCCGTCCTCTTCGGCCCCCCAGGGCCATGTGATCGCGAGGTCCTTGCGAGGACCCCGCAATCACATGGACGGCATAGCCGTCCAAGGCAGTGCCAGCAGGGGGAGTGCCTGTAATGACAGGTACTCCCCCTGCTGTCTGAAATTCAAATAAAATCCATTAAAACAGTGTAAAAATAAGATTATATATACTTAGATCATATATATATTTATTATATATATGATCTAAGTATATATATATACACATATACACATATACACATAAATATACATACACTGTCTACATGTATTTTAATATTAATATATACATAATTATATATATATATTAATATCAAAATACACGTACAATGATATTGATTAAATATATATATAATTTGTATTATATATATATTTATATATAATAAAAAATAAATAAATATATAAATACGTTAAAAAATAAAATAAAATAAATAATACAAAATAAATAGATAAAAAATATATAAACATGCGAAATTTCATTCTAACTGTATTTTAAAATTAATATATATATATTGATATCAAAATACATGTAGAACGAAATAATATATATATATATATCTATATACATAAGTATATACGTATATATCACTAAATATATACCTATATATAAATAAAAATAATAAAAAAAATTATATACATATATATGCACACATATATATATACACACCTATATATATAACAATTCTACGCATATATTTATGTAATAATTTTACATAATTAGGTCATTTTATTAATTACAATTAGCGGGACCTGCCTGACAACCCATGCTGAAACTATAGGGAATTTAATTTGCTAGCACTATATTTAACCCTGTAACTTTCCAAGACACCATAAAACCTGTACATGGGGGGGACTGTTTTACTCGGAAGACTTCGCTGAACACAAATATTAGTGTTTCAAAACAGTAAAATATATTACAACGACGATATCGTCAGTGACAGTGACATTTTTTGCATTTTTCACACACAAATGGCACTTACACTGACGATATAATTGTTGTGATACGTTTTACTGTTTTGAAACACTAATATTTGTGTTCAGCGAAGTCTCCTGAGTATAACAGTACCCCTCATGTACAGGTTTTATGGTGTTTTCAAAAGTTACAGAGTCAAATATAAGGTTTGCATTTCAGTTTTTTCACATTAAAATTCGCCAGGTTGCCTTTGAGACCGTATGGTAGCCCAGGAATGAAAATTATCTCCATGATGGCATACCATTTGCAATAGTAGACAACCCAGGGTATTGCAAATAGGGTATGTTTTTTTTTTTTTAGTAGCCACTTGATCCTGATGAAAGTCCTCCTGGAAGGACTGAAACGTTGATCGCAGATATTTTTATTCTACTACAATAAAGTTTGGACTTTTATTAAACCGTGAGTGCAGCCATCTACTTGGATTTTTATATATATATATATATATATACATATATATATATTGATATCAAAATACACATTGGACGAAATAATATATATATCTATATACATAAGTATATATGTATATATCACTATATGTATACCTATATATAAATAAAAATAATTAAAACAAATTTTATATATATATATATATATATATATATATATATATATACACGTCTATATATATAATAATTTTACATATATATTTATGTAATAATTTTACTTAATTAGGTCCTTTTATTAATGGGAAACATCTGTGCCAGGAAAACAATCAGTTTTCCTGGCACTGCAGATCCCCTCTCCCTCCCACCCCCCAATCCTCGGTTGCTGAAGGGGTCAAAACCCCTTCAGTAACTTACCTGAGGCAGCGACGATGTCCCACGTCGCTGCTTCTTCCTCCGGCGCCGCTCCTCCCTGTGATTTCGTCAGCCTGTGGGCGAGACTGATCCCGTCCACCGGCCGGGGAGACCTAATGCCGCGCATGCACATTAGAGCTCCCCATAGGAAAGCATTGAAAATGCTGTTCAATGCTTTCCTATGGGGAAATGAGCGATGCTGGAGGTCCTCACACAGCGTTTTCTGTGCTATGATGCAGGAAGTGCCCTCTAGTGGCTGTCTAGTAGACAGCCACTAGAGGTGGAGTTTACCCTTCAAGGTAATTATTGCAGTTTATAAAAAAACTGCAATAATTACACTTGCAGGGTTAAGAGTAGTGGGAGTTGGCACCCAGACCACTCCAATGGGCAGAAGTGGTCTGGGTGCCTGGAGTGTGTCTTACAATTTGCGGAACCTGCCTGACAACCCAGGCCGAAAGTCCAGGGAATTTAATTTGAAAAACTGAAACGCAAGCCTTATATTTGACTCTGTAACTTTCCAAGACACCATAAAACTTGTACATGGGGGGTACTGTTTTACTCGGGAGACATCGCTTAACACAAATATTTGTGTTTCAAAACTGTAAAATGTATTACAACGATGATATTGTCAGTGAAAGTTACGTTTTTTGCATTTTTCACACACAAACGGCACTTACACTGATGATATTATTGCTGTAATACTTTTTACTGTTTTGAAACACAAATATTTGTGTTTAGCAAAGTCTCCTGAGTATAACAGTGCCCCTCATGTACAGGTTTTATGGTGTTTTCAAAAGTTACAGAGTCAAATAAAAGGCTTGCGTTTCTGTTTTTTTACATTGAAATTCGCCAGATTGGTTACATTGCCTTTGAGACCGTATGGTAGCCCAGGAATAATAATTACCCCCATGATGGCATACCATTTGCAAAAGTAGACAACCAAAGGTATTGCAAATGGGGTATGTTCAGTCTTTTTTAGTAGCCAATTAGTCACAAACACTGGACAAAATTGGCGTTCAAATTAGTTTTTTGCATTTTTCACACACAAACAAATATTAACGTTACTTTGGCTAGTGTTTGTGACCAAGTGGCTACTAAAAAAGACTGCACGTACCCCATTTGCAATACCTTGGGTTGTCTACTATTGCAAATGGTATGCCATGATGGGGGTAATTCTCATTCCTGGGCTACCATACAGTCTCAAAGGCAACGTAACCAAACTGGCGAATTTCAATGTGAAAAAACTGCAAAGTGTAACATGCTATATTTGACCCTGTAACTTCCCAAAACACCATAAAACCTGTACATAGGGGGTACTGTTTTACACGTGAGACATTGCTGAATACAAATATGTGTATTTTATTGCAGTAAAAGCAAACAGTATTTTGACAGTCACAGTTGAAATGTCACGTAAAACTATGAACATTTTAAAAAATCTTATTTTCTCCCATTTTATTTATATTTTATTCATATTAAATTATGTTCCATCAAATATTTGATGTTAAATGAAAGCTCTGTTTCCCCCAAATAAAATGGTATAAAATAAGTGTGGGTGCATTTAATATGAAAGAGGTGAATTAAGGTTGGACAGACATATAGCGCAAATGCCAGGCCGCCCTGCGACCGTGTATGTACACCAGTTTGCCAGCCTCTTATCATGGGGGGCCCAGGAGCTGGCCACCTCAGGATCCCCCCGAGGCTGGCAGTGGTGTTACATGGCGATCGCGCGAGGGAGCTGGCCAGGAGGATCAGTGCTCCCTCGCCGCCTGCAGGACAGGCCGCCGGGCAGCCCCACTGGACCCCAGGGAATCCCTTCAGCACTCCCAAAGGTAGGGATGCTGGGGGATTAAATGAAAATATATATATATATGAGTGTGTGAGTATATGTGTTTTAGTGTGTGTGTGTGTGTTAATTTGTGTGTGTCAGTGTGTGTGTGTGTGTTACTGTGTGTGTGTGTGTGTGTGTGTGTGTTACTGAGTGTGTTAATTGTGTGTTTGTGTCTGTTATTGAGTGTGTGTCTGCTAGTGTGTCAGTAAGTGTGTTAGTTTTTGTGTATGTGTGTGTTACTGTGTGTGTTAGTTTGTGTGTGTCTGTTACTGAGTGTGTGTCTGCTAGTGAGGGTCAGTGTGTGTGTGTAGTGTGTGTGTCAGTAAGTGTGTTACTGTGTGTGTCTGTTACTAAGCGTGTTAGTTTGTGTGTGTCTGTTAGTGTGTGTCTGTTAGTGAGTGTTTGTCAGTGAGAGTGTATGTTTTGTAAGTGAGTGTGTATGTCTGTCTATCAGTGAGTGTGTATGTATGTCTGTCACTGAGTGTGTGTCTGTCAGTAAATGTGTGTGTCTGTTAGTGTGTATGCGTCTGTTCGTGAGAGAGTGTGTTGGGTTAAACCGTCCATAGGAAAGCATTACTCAATGCTTTCCTATGGACGTCGCGGAAGCACCTCTAGCGACTGTCAGTGAGACAGCTACTAGAGGCTGGATTAGCCCTCAGTGAAACATAGCAGTTTCTCTGAAACTGCTATGTTTTCAGCTGCAGGGTTAAAACTAGAGGGACCCGGCACCCAGACCATTGAGCTGAAGTGATCTGAATGCCTATAGTGGTCCTTTAAGTGGATGTATCTGCATGCAGTGGCGTACATACCGCAGTCGCAGGGGTCGCAGCCCTGCGACCAGGTGCCTGCCGCCATGTGTTGCGGCCGTGTCCCGCGCAGAGTAGGTGCGGGGGGGCCCACGGATCAATTTTCACACCGGGGCCCCATGGATCGTGTGTACGCCACTGCCCCCTGAAATCAATGCAAGGTCTAAGATCACCTTTTTTAGACACAAAGAAGAATCCAGCAGGAGAAGAAGTCCTTCTGATAAACCCTTTTTTTTAAATTTTCGTTTATGTATTCCTCTAACACTAGAACACTATGTTCTCTTTAGTGGATAGAGGAGATACTGTACCTCTCGTATAGTTTGTCACTTTAATTGATAGCAATGCCCCCAAAACGGTCAAATTCTAACGTTTTGGCGGGCTGTGACGTCATGATGCCTGCGAGCATGCGCCGCGTCATAAAAAGGGGCAGAGCAACCACGGACGGCGTCTGAACGGCCGAGATCAGCGGAAGGAGTGAGGGAAGTGTCCCTATCAGGTGGGAGAAGACCCACAGGCTGGATCTCTGTCTATGCAGTGGCAACAGGTACCCTGACACTAACTAATTAAAGGGACAGTATAGCCACCAGAACAACTACAGCTTAATGTAGTTGTTCTGGTGAGTATAATAGCTCCCTTCAAGCATTTTGATGTAAACACTGCCTTTTTAGAGAAAGGGTAGTGTTTACATTGCCCTTAGGGACACCTCCAAGTGGCCACTCCTTGGATGGCCACTTGAGTGGCTTCCTGGCTCAGGGCTGCACAGTAAGCAGCCCTGCCGTTCAGCGTCCCCACGCTCTGCATGGAGACGCTAAACTTTCCTCATAGAGATGCATTGATTCAATGCATCTCTATGAGGAGGTCTTGATTGGCCAAAACAGCATTTGAGCCAATCCAATGCTTTCCCTATGGATTGGCTAAGCATTGGATTGGCTACAAATCAGCCATTTTGATGACGTCATAAAGTAGGGGGAGCCAGCGCCTGCGGACTCGTGCAGCGCTGGAAATAAGGTGAGTTTTAAACTTTTATGGGGAGGAAAAGGAGGGGCAAGCCACCTAAATGGTGGGTTAAACACTATAGGGTCAGGAATACATGTTTGTGTTCCTGACCCTATAGTGATCCTTTAAATAAAATGCCTTACCAATTATCAATAGGAAATACAACCTTGTTAAATCTAAAACCTTTTCCTAGATGACTCTTACCTTTAAAAGTAATTAGAGGGGGGCGGGGCCTAACCACAGAGCAGTCGCATGGTGCTGCAGCTCCTGCAAGCTTACGCAAAAACAATCGAATCCTGTTGAACAGAACGTGTGACCTGACTTCTTTTGGATCCTGGGTGAATCGGGACATCGAGCACCACAAGATGACACCTTTCCTGAGGTTTTACGCTTCGGTCCTGACCACCCAGCTAATGAGGCCTACACACGATGCGGACATGGGGGAGACGGCCGCTCTCCCACCGCCCCAACGCACTTTAAGGCACAGCTGGAGCCACCGTTCCCACCCCTATGGACCGGCGGGGGTTATCCCGGTCCCCACAAACCTGGCACACAAAGCTACATGGCCTGCAACTGATCACCAACGCTGGGGCCCTGAGTGCGCTGAACCCAGCAATATGGCGGCTACAAAATCTGGCCCCACACTTACACAACCCCAACCTTCAAGCCTGGACCTGATTTTTCAGAAATTTTGGGCCTGCCTGGAACAACTCCTCGCCAAGTCCTCCCCTGCCCACGGAGCAAAGGAAGAGATAAAGGTGAAGAGGAGACGGAGAGGCCAAATCCCGGGTAAAGCATGCTCACCTATGCCCGCAATGAACGCTGTATACCCACCTAGGCCGGAGGTCCTACGGAGGTTTCCTCCAAAGCTTCAGCCACAACGCCGGAAGCCCGCCCGCCCACCCGCCGCTGGCGGCGGCGAAACACCAGGGCCACCTGCAGCGTCCACACAGGGAAAGACCTGGCTCACATAGATGCCCGAGTCTGTGGCACGCAGAAGCCGACCCGACATGAGGCCTGGGGCCGGGGAGAGGTCCCTTCTCCCTCACAACCTGTCAGCAGCATCTCACAACCTGTCAGCAACATCCAGAGCTTGCACGCTCCGACCGCCACACGAACCGCCAAGGGAATTGACTGAAGCAGCGCCTCGCACACCAGACCCACACGCAGACATCCGAGCACCTTACTAGGACTGACAAACGGAAAGGACTACAGAATTGCAGCTGAGTATCGCCCATTATACAAGCGGACACTGACTAACCGATCGTCGCTACTTACCAAAGCACGCCTCTCCACAACTAGGCTATACTCCTCTCTTTTAGCTTAGGGGAAACTCAGCCTGTTATCTACCCCATTGAAGACCCCTTTACCGGTAGTTGTCTCGACTATAATGCCGTGTGGGTGCTCCTAGTTTATGGCACTCAGGTGCACCTAGCCAGCCATACCTTGCAAGCGAGTTATACCTTTGACTATCCTCATGTAAAACTCAATTTCTTATGTTTATGCAGTACTCAGTAGGCAAATGTTTAAATACTCAGAGATAGATCTGTTGCATGCATCACTCGAATTTTGCCTTACATATATATGTGCCAGCACAGTCATTCTCTAGAACTTCTAAGTACTTATTCTTCTCACAGTCTAGCTAGTTTCAATCTTCTGTAATCTCTCTTTTATTTTATTTAAATCTTCATCAAAACTGTTATGTAATTCCAGAAAACAAATCGTTAATCTTTCTACTTAGACTTGTGCATATAATCCCACTATACCCGAGACCCTTCCTGTCAGCACATAGACGTACACACAGTATATTGTTGAACCAAACTTGTTATAAATATAAAAATGTGCAAATGCTCATGCCACTACCTAACTCTTGTGAACCTTTGAAACACGCTGTTGTGGCGAATGTGATAACCTGTAACCACCTGCACAATAAAAATAAAGAATTTTTAAAAAAAAGTAATTAGAAAAATTGTAGACAGTTGAAGAATCAATAAAACAGAATATTCCCAGAATATCTACTTATATACTTTGTAGGAGCACTTAGAAGCAGCAACCAAGCTATATTAGTCAGCTAATATCTACAACCCTTATATACACTCCTAAAGGCACCACCCCCTAAAAATGTAACACCTGAGTGGGCCTGTGCTTATTTACAAGCAATAGCAAACACCAAACTAATTAAAGCAAATCCCCTACCAATTATCAACAGGAAATCAAACCTTGTTAAATCTAAAAACTTTTCCTAGATGACCTGTAAAAGTAAAAAGAAAAATCTTAGACAGTTGAAGAATCAATAAAACTATCTAGAATATCTCCAAATACACTTTGTAGCAGCTCTTAGAAGCAGCAACCAAGCTATATTATGGTTATTTTAAAAACAATTGAAAATATATATATATTTTTTTAAATGTAAAATTATTCAATAAAAAGTATTTAAAAGAAAATAAGAAATTAGTTATTGTAAATGTTCTGGAATTGGCCATAGTTCAACTTAAAGCATTTACTGTGACAATTCCATTGACATCACAGTGTGTCATGATGTCATTATCAAATGTGAAACTATACATTGCCAGGCAGATATACTTTACTGCATTCATTGTGAGACTTCAGCAACAAGCTGTACTCATTCCTGGAATTTCTTGTTTACTGAGTGTGTTGTGCATATTATTATTATTATTATTATTATTATATCAGAATGGCAGGCTTAGCCTTATTGCCATTCCTTCTTGTCGTGTGGACCTTTCTTGGAGTTGGCTCCACCTATATAATCTCTGTGATTTTAGGACACAGTAAGGCTTTTCTGCCCTTCATAAGGTAAACTATTTTACTGATGTTTTATATTAGAGATGATTTAGTGGAACTGCAGCTTTACTGTCTGAGCTTATTGAAAGAAGCAGACATTCGTGTGACATGTAGATGTGTGAGATTTCCCATTTCTGAAATGTTTCATGCATTAAGCTTTATTACATTTTCTTTTTCTCCTAGTGATGGTGGAGTTCACTACCCAGAGAGTAGAGTATTTACTGTTGTCCTAACTGTAAGCGCCAACTGGGGTAAGTATCACCAGTTCTGCAGGAGTCTTTATATAGTTACTAAATGTGTCTGAGATGCTAGTGGGGATACAGATTTCTGTGTTGAGGCTCCAATTAGACCCTCTGCATCTCACAGCCACATAGACTGTAAATTCTCATCTTCCAGACACATGGTTATCATGCAATAACTATTCTAGGATATTTGTATTTACATGTGACTTATAATCCTTTAAAACTATATTATGTCCATTTTACTATCATAAGATATGTATTGGTAAAAACCTGTAGAGACGTATATTTTAAACCAGTTGCAGTTACCGGTATTTAAAACTTTTCTCACTCAAAACATGTTAAAATGGGAGCAGTGGATATCTTGGTAAATGTATATATAGTGGGCCATCAAACTGGTCACTATAATAATTTTTTATATTTTTTTAATTCTTTATTTTGATTGTGCTTCATTTGTTGTACATAGTGATTGACATGCCTGTGGTGTCAACAATTCTTCACAAAAAGATAATAGGAGCATGACAATTGTATACAGCACAGTTTTGTATCTTTTTTTTTTTAACAACTAGTCATTGCTAAAGCATTATACTGAGTCTGTCAGCTAGCGTATCGTGTGTGTATATGCGCTGAAGGGTCTCCCTTTGGCCGTTGAAGACCTGGACTGTCACACTCGATACTAAGTGGTAAAAGTGTTGTCTGGTTTGTTTGCCACTATAGCGGTCGGCTGTGTCTAGTGAGGTCAGCTGTGTTGTAGTATTGGTTGTTGGGTTGCTAGCCACATTTTTACATTTTTTGGGGTGGCACCTGTCTGTCAGCTGGTTGTGGGGGGAAGGTCATTGTGGCTGTCATATATTAGGTCAGCTTGCGGAGCCATAGACTTAGAAATCAAGTTAAGTAAATTGAACATCATTAAGTAAAATAAATGGAACATCATTAAGTAAATGGAGAGGTAATTATTACTAAAATATAACAAAAATATAAACCGCTGAGGGTAGCCCAAGTATTTAAGTCCTTGCGTTAGTGGAGAAAAGGTGAGTGCACTTTGAGTTGGCCTGCAGTCCTTTCCTAGAGGGGTGGTGTAACTCTTCAGGTCAGTGCGTTGCAAGGTGGTGCCGCCGTTGCTCTTGGTATAAATGGCGTTACCCAGTCAACCAACCACCTCGGTCAGGGTGTTGTCGATAAGGTTCCATTTGGCAGTCCCAGCTCGCTGAGTATGGCAGAAGCCTCCGAGAGGTGAGTGAGGGAGTGTGTCTTGCCATCCTTCTCCGCTAGGAGCCTGTACATACCCCATTTGTAGGGAACCTTGTGGTCTCAGAGTAATTGGGTGATTGGGCAAAGTGACTGTCTTCACAGGATGGTGTGGCGGGACAAGTCCCTATAGAAGGTGAGGTGGTGGCCCTCAAAATCAACAGCAGGTGTCTTCCTGGTTGCTCCCAGAATGATCCCCCTATCAGAGTCCCGGACAAATTTTTTCAGCACGTCTTTGGATGCCTCTTGAGGAGCTTTAGGTGCTTTAGGCAGGTGAAAATAATAGTCTATTGCTACCTGTTTCGACTGTTTTGGTGATAGAAGCGTCGTCATGAGCCGCCTGAGATAATGAGGCATTTCTTCGGCTGTGACGGTTTAAGGGATCCCCTTGAGTCTTACGTTTCGCGCCCTTGTCTTGTCCTCCAGGATAGCCAAACGGTTAAGTATTGCCGCATTGCTCTTCTGGACCGTGTGCAGAACTGAATCTGTAGCAGATTGTGCCACTTTCACAGTCTCCATATCTGCTTCTGTGCTGGCCACACTGGTGGCAAGTTTGGCTACCTCTTCTCTGACCACCGCCACATCTGCTTGAAACATTGCCCTTATCATTCTGCCGCAGCAGCGTGGTGAATGGCTTGAGGGATCTTCTCCAAGCAAGTGTGCTCCCAGTGAGGTCTGCATAGAATGATAGATCCATCTTTTCAAACTGGTAAGGTGAGTTTTCCTTGGTCGCCGCCACTACCGCCATCTTGTCTTTGTGGCGTTGAAATCGTATGATAAGATTTCGGGGTGTCTCGGCGGGTGCCTTAGCTGGTTTCGGGGCACGGAAAAAAAACGTCCAACTGCGCTGTCTTGGCTTGTCGTGGCGGTAGCAGGGCCGTTAGCAGGCACCTCAATATGTGTGGCATTTCCTCCGCAGGAGTGTACTCCGGGATGCCCCGGATTTTGTATTTATTGGCCCATCTTGCGTCCTCGAGTGCCGCAAACTGGCGCTCGTGCCCTTCATTTTGGCTTTTGAGGCCTTGTACCTCCAGTTGCAGAGCAGCTATTTGTGAAGCGTGGCCGGTGGATTCTGTCTCCCGGGCTCCGATTCTCCCTGTTAAGCCATGGATGTCAGCCCTGAGGGAAGCTACGTCCGATTGAAGGGTTCGTTGGAGATTGGCAAGCAGTGATTTGAAAACTGCCGTAGTCACTGGCGAGGTGTCTGCCCTCCGGGTCGCTGGCCCAGGCGCTGGCTCCAGGGGGAGATCTACAGCTTCTTCTCCTGAGGAGAAGTCATCTGAGAGTTCAGAGAAGGTCTCCGGGTAAGCGGCCATTTTAAGTGTTTGGCGTAGCAGTTCAGCTATGTTTGGGCCCTGTCTCGGGTTATCCGGCTTGGGCTTCTTTGATTTACATCCCATTATGTTGGTCCGGTATCGGTTGGCCCAGTAAGCCGATATATTGCCGGTTAGGTGGTGCCAAACTTGTGAATTTGGTAAGTTTGAGTCTGATATTGCAGGAGCTCATGAACCATGCAACTTTCCAGCTTGGCTCCGCCCCTTGAAATCTATTTTCATGTCTCAATCGGTTTATTGATTTAGTTGCCAATGAGAACTATTACAATCAATACACAATATTCTGCTTCTGAAGAAATAAGAGAAAAGAAGAGTTAAAATAGCGACTTGTATGATTACTAGATGAATACTGATGCATGGGCCACACAAGTAACTATAACTAGCTGTAAAGGCTAGAAGAACAGCAAGTCATATAATCCTCTTTCAATATAAGGTCCGGTTGGGGTCAGAAATTGTGTTCGCTGGTGGCTACTATCATCAATGAAGTCTAGATGAAGTTGCTGCCAGTAAGGACAGCTGCCTCTTGCCAAAATATAACCAATAGAACCCCTGTGAGGGTAATAGAATGCTAACTTCCCTATATGGCACATTGAGCTTATATGATAACAAGAATTCCTCTAATATGTATTATATGTAGGAGGGAGTGAAAGTTTGGCTGGAAATACTGTTTGGTACTGTTTGGTATGATCTGTGTTCAGTGTTTCATAATATTTATACAGACTGATTTACTTTCCTATAAATCATTCATAATCCATCTCTTTCCTCAAGTTATTTCTTCAGAACAGTTTCAATCTCAGAAGAAAAACTCACTGTGTTTTGGGATTTAAAAAAAAAACCTCACAATTGTTGGTTTGAAAGTCTGCCATTAATTCTTTTAATTTGTTTTTAGGAATCATTACAGTTTATGTCATGTTCAGATTGATGCAGCTGAGAAGCCAGATAAATAACACCAGCTCATCATGTTCCAACAAGATCCTTCTCGTCTTTGGTTGGCTATGGTGCTTTGGGATATTGATTGTTGGGTGTTTTCAGGTGGGTAATAATGTGGCAAAAATGTTCACTGTTCTTGGAGTAAATTCTAAACATGTAATAATTAAGATTTAACCAAATGGCAAGCTCATTGAATTTAAAATTACAACAACACAAACTCACAAGTAATATTTGGTCATTGATCAACTAATGAGGAATTCAGCTCAGTGTGCAATGACTAAGACCAGAAAATATATTTCCCATAGATTTGTTTGATAAAACCTTATTTATTGCAAAAATGTAATCTATTATTGACCAGTGAACTCAATCTTCATAAAAGGCTGAGAAACATCTTGATCAAAAGCCAAAAAAAAAGATAACTACTTTGAGGAACAACTATGAATAAAGATTGTACCATTCTCAAAAATGGCCACAAGGTGTAGCTACAGTATTGAATAGCTGGAGGAATTCAGTCCTACATGTTATACAAAATGGGTTATCACCTGCATATCTCAATTGGACATTGAGTGGTCTTTCCTGGGCACAGAAAATAATATTTCCACAACTACCCAGAGTACTAAGCTTAAGAATTGTAAGAGCTATTTGCGAGTACACTCAGTGTTTTGCTGATGTGAGGTACTATTGAAGAAGAGTCATAGTTCTGAGATATCAGGTTGTTGCAATAACTCCTGGAGGAACTATTTAGCAGGGAGTCAGAATCCCTAAAACTGGGACTAACCACCTGTATTACACACATACTCTGCAATTCGTTTCGATCCGAATATGAATTCAGACGAATTTCGGACAATTCGGACATTCGGGTACTTCCAAATGTCCGAATTGCTGAAGTGCCGAATTGCCGAAGTGCCGAATTGCCGAGGTCCCGAACTTCCGAAATTACCAAATTTCCAAAGTGTCGAAGTTCCGAAGTGCTGAACTGCTGAAGTTCCGAAGTGTCAAAGTAGCGAAGTTCCAAAGCACAGTAAAGGGGGAACCTATTGCCCCCACCCACCGCTCAGGCCCCCACCTCTGAGCGGCATGGGGGCCCTTAAAAATGTCCCCCCCAGGTGACTAGGGGTCCCCAAACCCCTAGTCACCCCTCCCCCCCAATAAAAAATATCCCCCTACCTACCCCCCTCACCCTAAAAATAATGAGGGGGGACCTTTAACTAAATACCTGTAAAACAAAATAAAACTTACCATTCGATGTTTTCTTTCTTCTAAAATCTTCTTTTTTCAGCCCCAAAAAGGCCAAATAAAAAACAAAATAAACGACGCAATTATAAAAAAAATTAAAAAATTTAAAAATGTAAAAAACGAGCGGCAAAAAAATGAATGTTAAGTTTGGTTATGTTTTGGAGATTTGTAAAGGGTCTCTGTCAATCCCTCCACCACACCCAAAATGAGTTTAAAATTCCCAAAGCTAAAATCCATTCCATCTGTAGATACTTTTTCCACAACACAAAATCCATGAGTACTCCACACTGTCATGTTTTGCTCTATATCGCCTTTCTTTTTCCCTGCTTTGGTTTCTTGTACTGTATTGTGCTGTATTCTCAATAATCGTGAATGATTACAAAATTTATTTAAAAAGGTTATAGCAAAATGCACTGGGTGAGCTGCAGGGTGAGGAATTGGAGGAAATGGGATTGGAGTTTCCTTTCAATTTGTAAAAGTTGCATTCTGTAGGTATGACTTCTGGATGTGTGGTTTTGGTATAAGGTGGGACAATTCACTTTTTTCCAGGTTTTCATATATTTTGTTTTGCCTTGTATAAAATGAGAATCTAACCTATATGTTTAATATTTTGTCTTCCAGTCGCATACATACGTAGTGATCCATCTTATTGGAGGGGCACTTGCATACATGTTTGGTACCATGTATATATTTTGCCTCACTTTAATTGAAAAAAAAAATAATCAAGGCATCAGTAATACCATATGTCTAATAAGAATGGGACTATCTGTCTATAGTCTGTTATTGATGCTGCTTTGTATCCTTTTTAACACGGTTTAATTTGTAATTGATTGTATTCTATATACAATTCAACACAGGAGACATAGGTGGCAAAATAAGGTTAATAGGGTTGTGGACTAAATTTAATTAACCCCTTAACGCCGTTACAGGCTTCTATGCCGTCCCACTTTAAATGGGCTTTAAAGCCGTTGTGGCGGCATAGAACGCCGTAATGGCTTTGAGCCCTGGAGCGCCTGGGATACTTACCTTCCTGGCGCTTCGCTTCGGGAGGACTGCCTGACAGCCCAGACAGCCCTCCCAGGGCAATTCAGGCCCCTGGGGGCCATGTGATCGCGCTCAAAGAACGATCACATGGCAGCAATAGCTATATATATATATATATATATATATACATATATATATATATATCTCATGTATATATACTAAGTCATACTTAGTGTATTTTAATGTTAATATAATTACATATATTAGTATTAAAATACACTTGGAATAAAATTACATATATTTATATATAAGATATATATATATATATATATATATATATATATATATATATATATAGATAGATATATAGATATATATATATATATATATATATATATATAGATAGATATATAGATATATATATATATATATATATATATATATACACATCTAAATATAATTACAATAATAAATAAAATAATAAAATAAATAATTTAAATAATAAAAAATAATTTAAACAAATGATATATACATATATATGTAATCTTATTCTAACTGTACTTTGATATTAATATTTATATAGGTAGTAAAAAATACTTAGAATGAAATTCACATAGAATTTAACATATATATATATATATATATATATATATATATATATATATATATAAAAATTCTATGTGTATATTTATGTAATCTTTTAACATAATTATGTGATTTTAGTAATTAAAATTAAAAAGAAAGTCTAGAGAATTTAATTAGCAAGCACTATATTTAACCCTGCAACTTTCCAAGAGACCATAAAACTTCATGGGGGGTACTGTTTTACTCAGGAGACTTCGCTGAACACAAATATTAGTGTTTTAAAACGGTAAATTGTATTACAACGATGATACTATCAGTGAAAGTGAAGTTGTTTGCCTTTTTCACACACAAATGGCACTCTCACGGATGATATTGTTGTAATACATTTTACTGTTTTGAAACACTCATATTTGTGTTCAGTGAAGTCTCCCGAGTATAACAGTACTCCCGATATACAGGTTTTATACTGTATTGGAAAGTCAGAGAGTCAAATATAAGGCTTGTATTCCAGTTTTTTTCACATTGAAATTTGCCAGATTAGTATGACAACCCAAGGTACAGTATTGCAAGTGGGGTAGTCCAGTTTTTTTGTTTAGTAGCCACTGGCCAAAGTTAGCATTTATATTAGTTTTTTTCTTTTTTCACACAAAAACCAATATGAAAGCTAACTTTGCCTAGTGTTTGTGACTAAGTGGCTACTAAAAAAGACTGAACATACCCCATTTGGGTTGTCTTCTTTTGCAAATGGTATGCCATCATGGTGGCAATTCTCATTCCTGGGCTATGATACAGTCTCAAAGGCAACATAACCAGTCTGGCAAATTTCAATGTGTATAAACTGAAATATGTAACGTGCTATGTTTGAAACACCCAAAAACTTGTTCATAGGGGGTACTGTTGTACTCGTTAGACATCGCTGAATACAAATATGTGTATTTTATTGCTGTAAAAGCTAACAGTATTATGACATTCACAGTTGAGTTTTTTTTTTACAATTTTATTCATATTAAATTATATTTCATATAGAAATATTTGATATGATATGAAAGCCCTGTTTCTCCTGAACAAAATGATATATAAGTGTGGGTGAATTTAATATGAAAAAGGTAAATTACAGTTGAACAGACATATAGCGCAAATTCCAGGTTTTGTTTACGTTTTGTTTTGATCAGAACTTGTACAATTGCCTCCGTCTTCAACCCCTTAAGTACACAGCCTCAGAAGCTTGTCTTACCCTTAAAGACACAAGCAATTTTTTCATTGTTTGCTGTTTGTGTTCAACTGCAATTTGCATCTCTCTCATTTATTGTACCAACACATATTATACACTGTTTTTTAGACGACAAACAGGGCTTTACTTTGATGTGACATATACATATATAAATTCTCATTTATTACGAAAACAAAATGAAAATAATGCAGGGAAAAATTAATTCCCCCCTCCCCCCCCTCCCAAGTTTTGGCAATAATAACATGTGCATAATATGTCCAGATTTGCAAAAGCAATTCAACATCAATTCATTTATGTGTCTTGATTTACAAAATACATAATATGTGTAGGATTTCATTTTATTTTGAAAGTTACAGGTCACAAACTACAAGGTCTAAAATAAAATTTCAATGTGAAACAATTTTAGAAGTTGGTATGTTTGTCTTGGAATTTTAATTCCCATCACAGAAAACAAAATTGCCATACAAAAGTATATATTAATTTAAAGTAGACATCACAGGCTATTTATCTAAGGTTATTTTGACACTTTTTACGTAGTAATTTCACTGCCAATCTCTGCTAAATATTGGAGTAAAATTGTGTTTTTTTTCTCTATTTTGGCATATGCACATATAACAAGGTTTTTGTAATGTGTATTTCGTAAAGCTGGTGTTTGCTATTCCTGTACAGAAACTCATATTGTGTTCAGCTACATCTGCTGTTACAACGATACCCCTTTGCCACTATTCTGTGTCAGCTACAATGCCATAAATGAGACCAAGGTATTTCAGTTTCTATAGTTGGAATTTTCATAGATGGTCCTATATCTGATTTTGTGGCATTATAGCAGTTTGACTGTTCAAATCACCCCACAAAGACCTTCCATTTGAGAAAGCAGACACTCCATGGTATCTTTTTAGGCATATATTATACCTTTACTTGCCACCATTTTTTGGCCAATTTATTTCAAATTATGTGGTGAGAAAAAAACAAAAAAAATTTACATTCATGTTGCAGTTTTTCTGGGAATGTCGCACATTTGATAAGTGCCACTGTCATTAATTCCCCCTAAGTATGCTCACAGTATGTTACAGAGCTGTAAAAGAGACCAGTCAATTTCAGATTTTTAAGTGTGAATTTTCATAGATGGTTTTGATGGGTCCCTATTCTATTTTGAAATATTTTAGCAGGCTGCTTATTCCAAGTACCCCAAAAATACATACTATTTCTTAAAGAAGACATCCAAGGGTATTTCAAAAGGCATATTTTAAACCTTAACGTGGGATCATTTGTTTGCTAGCCTGTACCAAGTGTAGAGGTAATATGCATTTTTCCCCTTTTTAAAATGTCATTTTTACTTTTTAAAAGTTTTTTTTTAACTATTAAACTTTTTTAAAACTTTTAACAACTTTTGTTTTACTATTTTAAAACTTTGTTTAAACTTTTTAAAAGTGTTTTTTACTGCCGCAGTTGTGGCAAACTGAGGTTAATTTTAGTATTGGACAGACATTTTCCGTCCTGGGTCCTTATGGGGAGGACTGCAATGATGAAAAATGTAGGTCTAGCGTCTTTAAGGGGTAAAGAGGCTAATGATGGTTTGTTTTGTTTACTAAACAGCAAACTGTGGTCACTTCATAATCAATTTCTACAAGTTAGGCTACAACAGCTACACAAGTTGCAATTAAATATAGATAGATAGATAGATAGATAGAGATATTTTAAATGTCATAGTTGACTTCCTTAAGATAACATGCTTGCAGTGTTTTCATGCGTCATATATGGGCTCGTGAAAGGTGAAATTGGAAACCCAACTGTAGAGGTAACTTTTACTAGTATTTCACTGAGAATCTACTTAACAATATTTATTTTACTTTATGTAATCCCAGATAATTAAAAGCAAGTTTCTTTATTAAAGGGACATTATAGCCACCAGAAAAACTACAGCTTATTTGTTCTCTTCCGTTTGTTCTGATGAATATAACCATTTCCCTTCAGAGAAAGTGCAGAGTTTACATTACAGCCAGAGGCGGCTCTAGACTTTATGAGGCCTTAGGTGAAACTCAAACATGAGGCCCCACTAACAAAAGAGTAAATAAAATAGAGTTGCAATACATGCATGCTGTTACATATACACATTGATGCACAGTTTACCTGTGTATGTGCCTGAGAGTGTGTCTGACAGAGAGTATCATTGTGTGTGTGTGTGTGTGTGTGTGTGTGTGAATGTATGTCTCTGTGAGCATGTTTGCGTTTTTGCCTGTGAGCATGTATGCGTATGGGGTAGCTGCTTGAAGTGTGTTGTATGTATAGGGGTCTGCCTGTAGCCTTTGTGCATTGTAGACTATGGAGGAAACTATATACTCTTAATACTGGACACTATAATTGTATTGAATTTTAACCACTGGCATATTTTTAAACTATGTATCTCTAACCACTATTTCTTTGTCATTGTATCTTAACTGGGTGTGCTTGTTCTTTAATATATGTATATGTGTGTATATATATATATATATATATATATATATATGTATATATATATATATATATATATATATATACATATATATATATATATATATATATATATATATATATAAAATAAAGATTCAGAGCACTCCAAAGGGCTTGGTGAAAAAATACTTTATCTGTGTAGAAAGATCGACGTTTCGACCCGCAGGTCTTTATCAAGATAACATAACATACAAACAAGTGTTCTTAAATAACCATGGTAATTAGCAGGAAATTACTTACCCCAGTGTGACCGTGGTGCCCCATCGCCATGTGTGGCCGTTGTGTAATGATTAAAATGTGGCGTGTAGCGTGCGTAGCCCAGTGATGACGTAAGCGGTGTGTGTCCAATGAGAATTGTGAAGAGGTATCATGTGTCTATGGTAACAATCGTTGCGGGCGCATGCGTAAAAGCGTGAGGCACGGAGAGTCGCGCCGTGATGACGTAGGTTGTATGTGTCCAATAGAAAATGCGAAGAGAGCGTTGTGTATCTATGACAACCACCTTTTACGTGCGCATGCGTGGAACAATAAAGCACGGAACAATTAAAATCAAGGAAGACATTCTAACAATTATTGATAAGTGAACGCGTAGATACAGAAGTTATTGAATAGTCTAAATTTAGACCACAGATGCATGTATAATGAGTTAACGTGGCATATATGCCGCTGCTAAAAGTTATGAAATAGCGTCCTGTGGCCATGGGAACCAGTTTGGCGTGTGCCTGCATAAAGAGATGAGTGAATCTCAGAGGGATCTAGAGAAATATGATGTGTATGTACGGAATATATGCTAGAGATGTATGATCCTAGATGGATCATAGATATGTGTAAGAGTGGTGATAAATCTAGTGAATGTGACCATAACTTTTAGCAGCAGCATATATGCCACGTTAACTCATTATACATGCATCTGTGGTCTAAATTTAGACTATTCAATAACTTCTGTATCTACGCGTTCATTTATCAATAATTGTTAGAATGTCTTCCTTGATTTTAATTGTTCCGTGCTTTATTGTTCCACGCATGCGCACGTAAAAGGTGGTTGTCATAGATACACAACGCTCTCTTCGCATTTTCTATTGGACACATACAACCTACGTCATCACGGCGCGACTCTCCGTGCCTCACGCTTTTACGCATGCGCCCGCAACGATTGTTACCATAGACACATGATACCTCTTCACAATTCTCATTGGACACACACCGCTTACGTCATCACTGGGCTACGCACGCTACACGCCACATTTTAATCATTACACAACGGCCACACATGGTGATGGGGCACCACGGTCACACTGGGGTAAGTAATTTCCTGCTAATTACCATGGTTATTTAAGAACACTTGTTTGTATGTTATGTTATCTTGATAAAGACCTGCGGGTCGAAACGTCGATCTTTCTACACAGATAAAGTATTTTTTCACCAAGCCCTTTGGAGTGCTCTGAATCTTTATTTTCTACATAACAACGCTCTGCAGCACCAAGGCACTTTTTGAAGAGAAAAGCAAGTAAGGTAGAGTGCCAGACTCCGAATTTGTTTATATATATATATATATATATATATGTATATGTGTGTGTGTGTTTGCTCATACATACATGCATATATTCTGCAGTTTGTCTTGTCCTGCATGCTAAGGCTAGTTGCTTCCTGTCCTGCTCATCACTGGTTTGTTAACTTAAATGTTATTCAACATTCTGCTTATCGCTAAAGACTTTCTCTGTTATTTTTGCTCCCCCCCCCCTTATTTTATTGATACCCACCCAAATGTCTTGCTTGACCAATCCTCACCTCTTCTGTGCATCTCCATTCCATAGCTTTTATTGCAGTCCTGTTTTGACCCTATCATCTCTGTCTTCCACAGTCACAGTTTTAAAAGACCACTTCTATCAAACCTGAACAGTGCAATGCTCTATACTCTCCTCCTCTCCTTCTCTCTTATCTCCCTCAGAATCAAAATATCCCATCCCACCTACTTCCCTCAACCTCACACTCACATTTACATTAATCCCTCTTTGCTACACTCCCCCCTTCTCTCATCTCAAGCCCTGCACTCATTTCTCTATTCTCTCTCTCCTGCTCTAACCCAATTTCACCCTAGTCGCCGCCCATATAAAACCCATTCACACCTCCTGTCACTATCTCTCCTCCTACTTCTGGCAGCTGGTGACGTCTCTCCCAACCCAGGGCCCCACACCTCATCTGCTCACACCAAAATAACTAGAAACCATGCAAGCCTCCTCCAAATACCCTGCAGTTTATCCTCCTCTACCAAAATTCAGTGTGCACTCTGGAACGCTCGCTCCATTTGTAGTAACATCAAATCTACAGCTATACATGACCTCATCATCTCTAACTCACTCACAATACTGGCACTCACTGAGACCTGGCTGTCCCCATCCGATACCGCTACTCCTACTTCTTTATGTTTCGGTGGTCTACAGTTCTCCCATACTCCTAGACTCGACTGTAAAGTAGGTGGTGTAGGCATCCTTCTCTCCCCTCAGTGCACATTTCAACCTATCCTCACTGCCCCTGCCCTATCCTTTACTTCTTTTGAAGTTCACACTATATGCCTTTTTAAGCCCACTCCTTTAAGAATTGCCATCATCTATCGCCCCCCCCTCCGGTCACCCTAAACTAATTATTGAACACTTTTCCTCCTGGTTACCCCACTTTCTTTCCTCTAGCACTCCCTCTCTCATACTTGGGGACTTCAATATCCCTATCAACAAGCTCAACTGCCCTGATGCCTCTCGTCTGCTCTCTGTAACCTCCTCCTTTGGACTCACACAGATTTCTTCCTCAGCAACTCACACTGCAGGAAACACTCTTGACCTCATCTTCACCAATCTCTGTACCACCTCTGATCTCTCCACTGTTCCATTTCGTTTGTCTGACCACCATCAACATTTAACATCTGCATACCCCATACCAAAATTTCACCACCATCAACTCTCCAACCTCGCAGAAACCTCAACTCCCTCGATCTCAAGCACTTCTCCACCACACTCCAAACACTCCTTTTACCCATCTCAATCTCAACTGCCCTAACTCTGCAACCTCACTCTACAACTCCACTCTCTCCTCTCAACTTCACATCATGGCACCTCCTACAGTTAAACGCAGCAAGCACCCCCAACTACAACCCTGGCACACTAAGCTGACCCGTTACCTCCAAAAATGTTCCAGAACTGCTGAACGCTGCTGGAGAAAGTCTCACTTTGCATCTGACTTTATCCACTATAAATTTATGCTGCGCTCCTACAGCATGGCTCTTTCCTCTGCAAAGGTAAACTACTTTAAAACCATCATAAGCACACTGTCCCATCAACCCAAACACCTGTTTCACACTTGTGATGCTCTTCTTCGCCCTGTGACTCCCCCTCCTTCCACCACTTTGTCCGCCACAAACTTTGCATCTCATTTCACTGAGAAGATCTCTACAATCAGGAAAGAGATCTCTAATCTCTCTCCTACCCCTATCATTACATCACCCAACCCCACTCCCCCTGCCATCCTATGCACATTTGCACCTGCTACAGCACAAGAGGTTTCTGCTCTGCTCCTGTCCTCCCGCCCCACCACCTGCTCCCTCGATCCTATTCCCTCGCATCTCATCCGCACTTTGTCTCCCTCTCTTGCTCTTCCTCTCGCTAGCATTTTCAATCTCTCCCTTTCCTCTGGCACATTTCCCTCACCCTTCAAACATGCAACCGTAACCCCGATTCTGAAAAAGCCCAACCTTGATCCTAACTCCCCATCCAACTACCGCCCTATCTCGCTACTGCCATTTGCCTCCAAGATCCTCGAGAGAGAGTTGTGTACGCCAGACTGACAGACTTTCTCGAATCCAACTCTCTGCTTGACCCCCTTCAGTCTGGATTCCGCGCTGGTCACTCTGTCGAAACTGCTGTGACCAAAGTATCCAACGATTTAATTGCTGCAAAATCTCACGGCCAATACTCTATCCTAATCCTCCTTGATCTTTCTGCCGCATTTGACACTGTTGATCATCAACAGCTTCTTCCCATTTTTCGTAACTTTGGTCTACGGGATACTGCTCTCTCCTGGTGCTCCTCCTACCTCTCCCAGCACTCTTTCAGTGTTTCTTTCTCTGGTTCTGCCTCTTCTCCCCAACCCCTCTCTGTCGGCGTCCCCCAAGGATCTGTCCTCGGCCCCCTATTGTTCTCTATCTATACTGCCACCCTTGGTAAACTCATCAGCTCCTTTGGTTTCCAATATCATTTATATGCAGATGACACGCAAATCTACCTGTCCTCCCCTGATCTCTCTCCGCCCACCTTGACTCGGGTTTCTGACTGCCTCTCTGCTATTTCCAACTGGATGGCTGCTCACTTCCTTAAACTCAACCTGTTTTTCCTCCCTCATTTATTATTATTTTCCTGTCCAGTCGCACCTTCCACGCCTCCACGCTCTGTCAGTCCCTGCATTGGCTTCCAGTTAGATAAAGTGCCCAATTCAAAATTCTGGCGCTTGCTTACAAATCCCTACATAATGCTGCTCCAACATACCTATCCTCCCTCATACACAAGTATGTCCCGTCGAGACCCCTGCGCTCATCCCAAGACCTACGCCTATCCACTGCCCGGATCCCCACCTCTGACGCTCGCCTTCAAGACTTCTCTAGGGCTGCACCTATTCTGTGGAACTCCCTTCCCTCCTCAATCAGACTTTCACCCAGCCTCCACTCCTTCAAAAAATCTTTGAAAACTCACTTCTTCATTAAAGCGTATCAATTAAACTGTCAGCAGGCTTCTCATCCCCCACCTCATGACTCCTTTCCTGCAACTGTCAAAAATGACCTACCAAGCACTCAATAAACCCTTCTCTAACAAACTATTTAATTCCCCTACTTTAACCCTTTGTGTCACTATACCCCACTCCCTCTAGCATGTAAGCTCATTGAGCAGGGCAAATGCAGGGCCGGCACTATCCGAGCGCCGGCCCCGCTGTATTCCATGGCGGGCCGGTGGGGAGATCAAAGATCTCCCTCACCGGCCCACTTGAATAGATATGCGGCCGCCGGCGGGGAGAGAGGGAGGGAGCCAGCCTGCCCGGAGAGAGGACCCGGCGGAGCTCTAACTTGCAGCTCCGCCGGGTTCCTCTCGCGAGATCCGGAGCGTTGCCATGGCAACGACCGGATCTCGCGAGAGTGAACTCTAGCCCTCAGGCTAGAGTTCACTCACCACGAGGACCACCAGGGAACACTGCCACTCAGCCTCCCAGTCCCAGGTACCAGTCCCCCCCTCCCAGGCTAAAGGTAAGAAGGGAGGGGGGGGACATAATGCCTGTTATTTTATTTGTTTACCCCCCCTACACACAAAATTCATTCTAACATTTATACATCACTCACACCCATCACAATCAGCACTCTCACACCCATCACACTCACACCCATCACACCCAGCACTCTCACACCCATCACACCCAGCACTCTCACACCCATCACACCCAGCACTCTCACACCCATCACACCCAGCACTCTCACACCCATCACACTCAGCACTCTCACACCCATCACACTCAGCACTCTCACACCCATCACACTCAGCACTCTCACACCCATCACACTCAGCACTCTCGCACCCATCACACTCAGCACTCTCGCACCCATCACACTCAGCACTCTCGCACCCATCACACTCAGCACTCTCGCACCCATCACACTCAGCACTCTCGCACTCTCACACCCAGCACTCTCACACCCAGCACTCTCACACCCAGCACTCTCACACTCAGCACTCTCACACTCAGCACTCTCACACTCAGCACTCTCACACCCATCACCCCCAGCACTCTCACCCCCAGCACTCTCACCCCCAGCACTTTCAACCCCAGCACTCTCACCCACAGCACTCTCACCCACAGCACTCTCACCCACAGCACACACAGCACTCTCACACCCATCACACACAGCACTCTCACCCACATCATACACAGCACTCTCACCCACATCACACACAGCACTCTCACACCCATCGCACACAGCACTCTCACACCCATCGCACACAGCACTCTCACACCTCTCACACCCAGCACTCACACCCATCACACTCAGCACTCACACCCATCACACTCAGCAGTCACACCCACATAACACACAGCACTATCACATCATTCTCACACTCAGCACTCTCACACCCATCACACTCAGCACTCTCGCACCCATCACACTCAGCACTCTCGCACCCATCACACTCAGCACTCTCGCACCCATCACACTCAGCACTCTCGCACTCTCACACCCAGCACTCTCACACCCAGCACTCTCACACTCAGCACTCTCACACTCAGCACTCTCACACTCAGCACTCTCACACCCATCACCCCCATCACTCTCACCCCCAGCACTCTCACCCCCAGCACTCTCACCCCCAGCACTCTCACCCACAGCACTCTCACCCACAGCACTCTCACCCACAGCACACACAGCACTCTCACACCCATCACACACATCACTCTCACCCACATCATACACAGCACTCTCACCCACATCACACACAGCACTCTCACACCCATCGCACACAGCACTCTCACACCTCTCACACCCAGCACTCACACCCATCACACTCAGCACTCACACCCATCACACTCAGCACTCACACCCACATAACACACAGCACTATCACATCATTCTCACACACAGCACTCTCACACACAGCACTCTCACACACAGCACTCTCACACACAGCACATTCAGCACTCTCACACACAGCACTATCACACACAGCACAGTCAGCACTCTCACACACAGCACTATCACACACATCACTCTCACACACATCATACACATCACTCTTACACACAGCACTCTCTAACCCATCACACACAGCACTCTCACACACACACAGCACTCTCACACACATCGTACACAGTACTCTTACACACATCACACTCAGCACTCTCACACTCAGCACTCTCACACACAGCACATTCAGCACTCTCACACACAGCACTATCACACTCAGCACTCTCACACCCATCATACACAGCACTATCATACACAGCACTCTCACACACATTAAAAACAGCACTGTCACACACATCACACACAGCACTGTCACACACCACATTCTTACACACATCACACACAGCATTCTCACACACACCACATACCGCACCCTCACATACCGCACCCTCACACACAGCACCCCTCACACACAGCATCCATCACGCACACATACTGCACCCCTCACATACACACAGAACCCCCCCAACACACTGCACCACACACATACACAATAGTTCCAAACACACACACACACATATATATATATATATATATATATATATATATATATATATATATATATATATATATATATATATATATATATATATATATATATATATATATATATACATACATACATACACACACACACACAGCACCCCTCACACACATACTGCACCCCTAAACACATTACATTCCAGACACACACTAGATCCCTTACCTAACTCTGGATCATCTACACACATATACACACTAGATCCCTATATACACTCTGAATCCGTTATAAACACACACTCACTAGATCTCCTACACATTCTGGGTCCTTCAAACACACACTAGACTCCTATACACATACACACACACACACACACACACACTACACTCTTAACATATACACTCTGAATCCCCTATACACACACACACATACTACACCCCTAAACACACACTTTCTACAAACACTACATCACCTATACACACACTCTATAGCCTGTTTGCACACATGCTACATGCCCTTTACATACATTCTCTACAGCCCTAAGCCACATATGCATCACATTACACCACAGACACAACATGTCTAAAACTTACCTTATTACACAATACCACACGCCAATCAGCTCACTCTACACACACGCAATACCACAAGCAGACTCCAAACACATGCACAATACTCTTTCCTGGCATTTTTGTCTCCTGGTATCCAGTTATAGAGACACCAGAGACAAGTTGCAAGGAAACACAGTGCAAGCATGTTATTAAATTTGCTTGCACTGTGCAGAACAAATACAGTTTTTTTTTTTCTCATGCTAGAGCTCTTCAGCAGAGCTCTGCGCATGGTCTGCCCTGGAAGAGCATTGAACCAACATGCTCACTTTGAGAGGGGGCGTGCTTGTCATTAGTGATGACAAAACACACCTCCTCTGACCCGCCCCCTTCTTAGTGGGCCGCTGGGATAAAAAAATGCCCGGGCCGAATTTTTCTCCTAGTCCGGCCTTGAGCAGGGCCCTCAACCCCCTCTGTTCCTGTACGTCCAGTGGTCTGATCTCAATTATGTGTCTGTTAGTCCACCCATTGTACAGCGCTACGGAATTTGTTGGCGCTATATAAATAATAAAATAATAATAATAATAATAATTGTGTTTATGGCAAAGCTATGTTTCTTGACTGTGTGTATAATGAATATCTTCAACTGGTGACTATGACAAGGTGAGTAAAGGGGTACCAGTGGCAGGGAGAGCGTGACAGGGCGAAGGGGTTAAATGGACAGGGGGGTTGTGAGAGAGTATTAGAGGGGTAATGGTGAGAGGGAGGGGGATGATGTGAGAGGGAGGGGGTGATGTGAGAGGGAGGAGGTGATGGTGAGAGGGAGGGGGGTGATGTGAGAGAGGGTGTGATGGTGTTAAGGAGGGGGGTGATTTGAGAGGGAGAGGATGGTGTGAGAGGGAAGGGGTGATGGTGAGGGAGTGGGGTGATGGTGAGAGGGAGTGGGGGTGATGTGAGGGAGGGAATGATGTGAGAGGGAGGGGGCTGATGGTGAGAGGGAGGGGGTGATGTGAGATAGGGGGTGATGGTGTGAAGAAGGGGGGTGATTTGAGAGGGAGATGATGATGTGAGAGGGAGGGGGTGATGGTGAGGGAGTGGGGGTGATGTGGGTCTGAGGGGGGATGATGTGAGAGGGAGGGGGTGATGTTGAGGGAGGGGATGTGATGTTGAGGGAGGGGGTGATGCTGAGGGTGGGGGTGATGCTGAGGGGGGTGATGCTGAAGGAGGGGGGGTGATGCTGAGGGAGGGAGGGTTTGATGGTGAGGGGACTGCATACCTTAATTTATTCCCTGGTGGTCCAGTGGGTTCCCTGGTGGTCCAGTGTGGGCTGCCTGGTGGTCAAGTGGGCTCCCTGGTGGTCCAGTGTGGGCTGCGTGGTGGTCCAGTGGGATCCCTGGTGGTCTGGTCGCCATTACTTCCGGTCTGCAGCTCCACAAAGCTGCAGA
This sequence comes from Pelobates fuscus, assembly GCF_036172605.1. Taxonomy (NCBI): domain Eukaryota; kingdom Metazoa; phylum Chordata; class Amphibia; order Anura; family Pelobatidae; genus Pelobates; species Pelobates fuscus. The sequence continues at coordinate 123,651,108 of NC_086319.1, forward strand.
CCCTGTATCTTGCGAGACCTGTCAGAGTGTTGCCATAGTAACCCGTGGCAACGCTCTGATCAGCCAGTTTTCGAGACACATGGTCTGCAGCTCTGCTCATTGCGGAGCTGCAGACCTGTGTCTGCAATGGCTGGCCGGGCAGGCAGGAGGGGCCTTGCACCCGGCGGCATACCAGGCAAGCCACCGGGCCCCCTCCTGTTGTTGGCTCCTCAGTCACTGACCGAGGAACCAACACAGTCTGCCCTCAGGAGGTTTAGGCGGCCACGAGGCCCCAGCCAGTGCGAGGCCTTAGGCAGCCGCCTAAACCACCTAATTAGAGAGCCGGCTCTGAATACAGCCTAGGGACACCTCCCCAGCCACTATCTTTCTGGGGAAGTGCTGCACAGTGTGCAGCATTGCCATTCGATGTTTAACACAGTAAAGGAGTTTAAGCATGCGTGGGATAGGCATAAGGCTATCCTAACTATAAGATAAGGCCAGGGACTAATGAAAGTATTTAGAAAATTGGGCAGACTAGATGGGTCGAATGGTTCTTATCTGCCGTCACATTCTATGTTTCTATGTTTACCCTCTGCATGGAGACACTGAACTTTCCTCATAGAGACGCATTGATTCGATGCAATTCTATGAGGAGATGCTGATTGGCGAGGGCTGTGTTCCTCCTTGACAGTCTCAGTCAATCCAATGCTTTCCTGTGAAATCATGGTGATTGGTTCAGATCACCACTTCTGATGATGTAAGCAAAGCAGGCAGATCAGGGGCAGAGCCAGCAGCAGCAGACTGAAATAAAAAGTAAGATTGTGCTATATTTAGAGGGGCAAGAGGGGACCATGGGGGGTAAATGTTGGTTTTAACACTATAGGGTTAGGAATACATGTTTGTGTTTCTGACCCTATAGTGTTCCTCTAAAGTGAGAATTGTGAGGAGTTTAAACACACCTTGCATTTATGCAGTTATGTATCGTCATATGTCTCTGAGTCTGTTTCATGTAATCTCTGTACTTATCTTGGTCTGGGGATCCATGTGTCTCTGGGGTTTTATTGTCATGGTGGGGAGGAAGTATGGTCCCAGCTTTAGATCTGGGCCCAACGTATCTCTTGGGAGTGTAAGCCCTGGCAGGAAATCCTGAAAAGGCCAGAAAGATGGGCTAGGGGCAGGAACAGGCCAAAGACCAGCTTCAAGCTCAAGCTTAGCCCCTAGGTAGAGTAAATCTAGACTTATATTGAGTGTCTAAGGGGTGCCATTGTCTTTTTTGGGTTATGGGTTGGTTTGAATTTGAAAGTTGAATTTTAACTGTGGAAAAGATTTGGAGATTAGAATTTTGGAGCATTTCATCTATTTAAAATCATAATAAAATGCTCGTATTTACTCCATTATATCCAAAAATATAGGAAGCTATATAGATAACAATAAAAGTGTATTTTCTCTTTAGGTTATATTCCTGTTTCATGACTTCTTATAGATTTAGTCTTCCAAATAAATAAATAAAAAGTGAAAATTAGTCCTGATCTAATTCTACTGAAAACCATACATGTCTTGTGTGCTCTCTCCTAGAATGTCCACTTAGCAGGGGCCATGTTTGAGTGGCTTACGACATTTGGACTGTTTAGTTTCCTGTTAACACTCTTTCCAGATTTCCAGGTTTGTATGTAAATGTAAATCTTAGGAACACAATGTACATATAACCTTGTTATGCCTTGTTCTGTGATTCATTCTCTAGTTATTTGCTATCCACTTGCTATTTCCTTTAAGGATGACTCGAGATTTCTGCATGCTGGAGTGTTTTATTAATTCTTTGCTTTCTACTCTCAAAACTCCCAACAAATGGGAAGGGAGAATTAGGATGGGGTAGGCCGGAGCTCTGAGGGGGCATCATAAGTTACACAACTCATGTTATTTGTAATGCCCACAATGGACGGCTCACAGGTATTCTGCCTACTGGGCACCCAGTATTTAGGACCATATGGGAAGCGGTGCTGAAGTGCTAGTCCTAGTGTCTGCTGCACAGCATGAGCACATCAAGTGAGGCACTTGTGGTGTGGTGCCCTTGGTGTCCCCAGATATGGGATGCCAGGGATCTGAAGAACAGGACTGCAAAATCATGACTGTCCCACCGAAATCGAGACTGTTGGAATGCATGTACTTTTTATACATTATTTGTTATGTGTGCAGTCCTTAAGGAGACATGTAAACATAAGCACTTCATTCACTGTCTTCTCTGCAGTTTGAATCTTAAAAATGCATGATTTGCTGGGGCGGAGCTTAGCTTCCTAGCAGGGTGGACGTGCTTCACGACAGCTCCTGCACACCAACTACTAAAACGGGGGATATACCCCGATCCATCGCACGCACACTGCTGGGAAGGTGTTTACAGAGTGGGGGAGACCCTGGGAATCATTTTGGTATGAAACATATGCCAGCAACTCACCGGGTCCCCACAATTCCAGCTTGAGCCTAACCGTGATCAAGCCAGGGAGAGGCGGCCGCTCTCCTGGATGGCAACCTCGCGGATGATTCCCTCACAGTACTCACCTTTAAACCCCCCCCCTGTGGACCGGCGGGGGTCATCCCGGTCCTCGCTGGGGACGATTACCCCCACACCACGACCAGCACGAGAAGCAACACCAAAAGCGAGACGAAACAGCCAAGTCCCAAACAAGATGGCGGCACAGGCACAGTCTGCCAGGAACCGCACACTCCACATGCCACCCCAGCGCATAGAGGAGTTCTACGGCAGGCTGTGTGCCAGTCTGTGGACTACACTTCACACCCAGAGACAGGCCTTCACGAGGGCGCTGAAGGAGGTAGCGGCATGGATCCGCCCGGCAACACGACGGCAAATAGGCGGGAATCCCCCTCGCAAACACAAGCCGAAAACAGCTCAGTCACCAGATGAGTATTCAAGTCGGGCGCCATCTGCGCGACACCACCACAGAACGGCAGTCCCTCACATGACGTCAGCCACGAGATGGTGCCGACAGCGGCGATCTCTCCAGCCTACGAGTTACACCACCAAGCAAACGACACGGAAAGCGGCTCCTACCCATCGCAAAGATCACGCTGCACACCAAGACAGTGCACAAGAGAAAGCCTCGCTGACGACCGTAAGAGCTGGAATCAGGCCCAGGGACTCCATCGGCAGGGCCAGCTATGCTGGCATTCGAGACATTCCCACACAGGGCATAGGCTGAAGTGCCTTCCACCCTGCCCCACAGCCGACAGACCTTGAACTGATCCGTGTGGGCATTTTCCTCGGCTGCCCCAGCTACTGCCAGAACACCGTGATACCTTGTCGGGTTTGTAACCCATTTACCACCGAACTCTCCTATCTCTGGCAGGGGGGGACTTTCGCCAATGTTACAGTATATTATTTAGTTAAACTGAAATGATCTCCCTCACTAGCACAGCTATTGATTATAGTGTTTCCTTTTTGACAAGAATTGCTGCTAGTGATCCCACAATCTGTTATGTCTTGCTACAGCATACTCACCTAGTTAAGACTGGTCATGACAAGGATGAAACACTTTAGCAACTGGGCACACTCCCTAAGCACGACATGTTCACTGGAAGAGTTGCAGGATTAGCCAGATACTACAATACTAGAAGCAGGCAAGCCTCACACACGAGGGATGCTATCCTGCCGTTTTTACATTGTTAGAGGGTTTTTTTGTTTTTTGTTTTTTTTTATTTAGTTTAGTTCTCTCATCTTGATTTTTGTAAGGGGATACCAGTATACTTCATTCATGTTAACGAATAGGCTATATCTCTCACTTAGCAGATACACACATGAGCTGATGAATAGGATGTTATACCAAACACACAGATGTAACACTCTTAATATGTCAAGCTATGTGCAAAGCCATTATATTACTGTTTACTAGATAGGAGCAGGAATTAAGCTACGAAGGTTTAAGCAGATATAGTACCTTTAGTATGCCAAGCTAGGTGCCAAACCATTTGCACAGATCCTCCTGACTGCTGCCCTTCAAAGCCCCGCAGTTTAAGCAGTTTAAGTGGGTACAGTGCAACAGGTCTGTAACTAGCCCAGCAGGTCCTACACGGGTAGGACTCACGATCAGTCTATTATCACAAATGAAAGCACTGTACTGTAGAAAAGCAGCTACCTGGCCTGTTTAACTTGTGACTGGTTATGTTGTCATTCTCGTTTGTTTTTGTTCTGTTTTTTCTCCTTTGTTCTCGCTTTTTAACACAGGGAGGGAGAAAGAAGGAGAAAGGCAACCTTAGTTAAGCGTGTGATCCTATAAATCTATGACCGTCAGTATGACAACCCGAAATAGTATATTGTCTGCCTTCTCGTATAACTGACATGTTAACCTAATCCTTGACGTATCTACACAAAACTATAAAAAAGTGAAAACACACTAGCATAAGTAATTTTGCAATGTAAACCATACTATTAGCACAAACCGTACTATTAATATAATTAATCTAGAACTGTTAAGCGTAGACCGTCCTACTTTATTTTATTTTTACTATTGCTAATTTCACTGTTTAGCTATACTTAAAATTGTAAAAAATGTGCAATTCCTCATGCCACTGTCAAACTCCAGTACATCTTTTAACACGCTGATGTGGCGTATGTCGCTACCATGTAACACCCTGCACAACAAAAATAAAGAATTAAAAAAAAAAAAATGCAAGATTTGCAATGCGCACTGAATCTATAAGCCCAATCCAACATAAATAAAATTCTATCCACTTTGTACTTTTACAAACATCTATAAAATAAGGTGTAGTTATACCTTAATAGGGTTTATCAGCCAGCAATACCATGAAGTTTAAAGATAAATATACCCGTCACAATAGTGTATTCCTGTTTGACAACACATTATACAATGTAAAATATTGTGTATGTTTTATTTAATACACTTGATTAAAGAACCACTATAGTGCCAGGAAAACATACTCGTTTTCCTGGCACTATAGTGCCCTGAGGGTGCACCCACCCTCAGGGCCTCCCTCCCGCCGGGCTCTAGGGGGAGTGGAAGTGGTTAAATTTACCTCTTTCAACAGCGCCGGGCGGGAGACTCTCCTCCAGCCACGCACGCATTCAGCCAGTCCATAGGAAAGCATTCACAATGTCAATGAGACAGCCGCTAGAGGCTGGATTAACCCTATTATAAGAATAAGGGTTAAACCTAGCTGGACCTGGCACCCAGACCACTTCATTAAGCTGAAGTGGTTTGGGTGCCTATAGTGGTCCTTTAACTCTTTGTTCATGGGTATAGTGACCTGAGATTTATTTTCTTTTAACAGCAAATTACTATAAAAAGGCCAGAAGATTGGAGGGAACACTGGTTCGTCATGAGGGAGACGATACAGACTATGGAAGAATTCCCGTAAATGAACAGCTATGGTATAATGTATGTCGCCTTTCTTTTTTCCCTGCTTTGGTTTCATATACTGTGTTGTGATGTATTCTCAATAAACGCTGAATAATTAAAAAAACAAGAAATTGAAAAGGGGTATCGCAAAATGCCGTGGGTGAGCTGCAGGGTGATGAATTGGAGGAAAAGGGATTGGAGAGTTACCTTTTAATTTATAAAAGGTATATTCTGTAAGTGTCAATGAAAGGGTTAAAAATATACCCGTCACAATAGTGTATTCCTGTTTGACAACACATTATACAATGTAAAATATTGTGTATGTTTTATTTAATACACTTGATTAAAGGACCACTATAGTGCCAGGAAAACATACTCGTTTTCCTGGCACTATAGTGCCCTGAGTGTGCCCCCACCCTCAGGGCCTCCCTCCCGTCGGGCTCTAGGGGGTGGAAGTGGTTACATTTACCTCTTTCAACAGTGCCGGGCGGGAGACTCTCCTCCAGCCAAGCGCGCATTCAGCCAGTCCATAGGAGAGCATTCACAATGCCAATGAGACAGCCACTAGAGGCTGGATTAACCCTATTATAAGAATACGGGTTAAACCTAGCTGGACCTGGCATCCAGACCACTTCATTAAGCTGAAGTGGTCTGGGTGCCTATAGTGGTCCTTTAACTCTTTGTTCATGGGTATAGTGACCTGAGATTTATTTTCTATTAACAGTAAATTACTATAAAAAGGTCAGAAGATCGGAGGGACAACTGGTTCGTCATGAGGGAGACGATACAGACTATGGAAGAATTCCCGTAAATGAACAGCTATGGTATAATGTATGTCGCCTTTCTTTTTTCCCTGCTTTGGTTTCATATACTGTGTTGTGCTGTATTCTCAATAAACGCTGAATAATTAAAAAAACAAGAAATTGAAAAAAGCTTAGCCCCTAGGTAGAGTAAATCTAGACTTATATTGAGTGTCTAAGGGGTGCCATTGTCTTTTTTGGGTTATGGGTTGGTTTGAATTTGAAAGTTGAATTTTAACTGTGGAAAAGATTTGGAGATTAGAATTTTGGAACATTTCATCTATATAAAATCATAATAAAATGCTCGTATTTACTCCATTATATCCAAAAATATAGGAAGCTATATAGATAACAATAAAAGTGTATTTTCTCTTTAGGTTATATTCCTGTTTCATGACTTCTTATAGATTTAGTCTTCCAAATAAATAAATAAAAAGTGAAAATTAGTCCTGATCTAATTCTACTGAAAACCATACATGTCTTGTGTTCTCTCTCCTAGAATGTCCACTTAGCAGGGGCCGTGTTTGAGTGGCTTACAACATTTGGACTGTTTAGTTTCCTGTTAACACTCATTCCAGATTTCCAGGTTTGTATGTAAATGTAAATCTTAGGAACACAATGTACATATAACTTTGTTATGCCTTGTTCTGTGATTCATTCTCTAGTTATTTGCTATCCACTTGCTATTTCCTTTAAGGATGACTCGAGATTTCTGCATGCTGGAGTGTTTTATTAATTCTTTGCTTTCTACTCTCAAAACTCCCGACAAATGGGAAGGGAGAATTAGGATGGGGTAGGCCAGAGCTCTGAGGGGGCATCATAAGTTACACAACTCATGTTATTTGTGACGCCCACAATGGACGGCTCACAGGTATTCTGCCTACTGGGCACCCAGTATTTAGGACCATATGGGAAGCGGTGCTGAAGTGCTAGTCCTAGTGTCTGCTGCACAGCATGAGCACATCAAGTGAGGCACTTGTGGTGTGGTGCCCTTGGTGTCCCCAGATATGGGATGCCAGGGATCTGAAGAACAGGACTGCAAAACCATGACTGTCCCATCGAAATCGAGACTGTTGGAATGCATGTACTTTTTTTTTTTAAATCTTTATTTTTGTTGTGCATATGCATATAACAATCGCCCACGAGGTACCCCAAAGGCAATCCTCTGGCGCAATACAACATTCAAAACGGAGGTACATAACAGAAAAAGCACATTTATGTAGATAAAGCTTTCGACAAGTATAATAATACAGAAGTGACGAGGAACCTGGTGGCCGTCTCATTAATACATATGGATTCATTTTTATTTGTTGGTTCCGTGTGTCCTCTGTCCTACTAGTTCTTATAATCCTATTTGTCTAGGTGCTGTATTTTATAGCGCTTAACTGTTCTACTACTTCTCAATGGCTATATTGATATAACTGTGTAAACAAAAAACTAACAACTAAAAAATAATCAGGAAAATAAAAACACTTTTGGATGATGCTCATGGAAGCTATTGGTGTTGTCAACCCCTCTGGTCAGGCTTGGAGTTCGCATTGTCCCCCCCTTCCCGCTGATACTGCCGGGTTGGGGCAGGTCCCGTCTAAAGTATATATGTGGCGTTTAGTGTCGGCCTGTGGGCGTTCGCCCTACCAGAAGGGTGCAGAAGAGAGAGAGAAAGAGAATGGAAAAGAGAAGAGAAGAGAGAAGATGGGAGGGGATGGGGGATGTTTCACCGAGCTGGATGGCGGCGCTGTCTTTACATGGGTTGTGTGTGGTCCCGTTGGGGTTGGGATCTTGTGTGGGCTTATCCCATGGTGGGATGGCGTGGGGTAAAGCGTTATCTATCCGTAAAGATATACCTCATGCTAGATCGCTCGAGGTCCAAGAATGCATGTACTTTTTATACATTATTTGTTATGTGTGCAGTCCTTAAGGAGACATGTAAACATAAGCACTTCATTCACTGTCTTCTCTGCAGTTTGAATCTTAAAAATGCATGATTTGCAATGCACACTGAATCTATAAGCCCAATCCAACATAAATAAAATTCTATCCACTTTGTACTTTTACAAACATCTATAAAATAAGGTGTAGTTATACCTTAATAGGGTTTATCAGCCAGCAATACCATGAAGTTTACAGATAAATATACCCGTCACAATAGTGTATTCCTGTTTGACAACACATTATACAATGTAAAATATTGTGTATGTTTTATTTAATACACTTGATTAAAGAACCACTATAGTGCCAGGAAAACATACTCGTTTTCCTGACACTATAGTGCCCTGAGGGTGCACCCACCCTCAGGGCCTCCCTCCCGCCGGGCTCTAGGGGGGGGTGGAAGTGGTTAAATTTACCTCTTTCAACAGCGCCGGGCGGGAGACTCTCCTCCAGCCACGCGCGCATTCAGCCAGTCCATAGGAAAGCATTCACAATGTCAATGAGACAGCCACTAGAGGCTGGATTAACCCTATTATAAGAATAAGGGTTAAACCTAGCTGGACCTGAAGTGGTCTGGGTGCCTATAGTGGTCCTTTAACTCTTTGTTCAAGGGTATAGTGACCTGAGATTTATTTTCTTTTAACAGCAAATTACTATAAAAAGGCCAGAAGATTGGAGGGAACACTGGTTCGTCATGAGGGAGACGATACAGACTATGGAAGAATTCCCGTAAATTAACAGCTATGGTATAATGTATGTCGCCTTTCTTTTTTCCCTGCTTTGGTTTCATATACTGTGTTGTGATGTATTCTCAATAAACGCTGAATAATTAAAAAAACAAGAAATTGAAAAGGGGTATCGCAAAATGCCGTGGGTGAGCTGCAGGGTGATGAATTGGAGGAAAAGGAATTGGAGGAAAAGGGATTGGAGAGTTACCTTTTAATTTATAAAAGGTATATTCTGTAAGTGTCGATTAAAGGGTTAAAAATGAAGTACGTAAATGGACAGACTATTTTAGAAATAGCAATTCTTAAATGTCAGCTTAAAAGTAAACCCTGTTGCAGACCATCAAAGAGATAACCTTTTAACCTCGCTACCAGAAATACATGTTGTTGGCTGCTAAATAAACAATATCGTGTTTAGCTGATGTAATCTTGTCATGTTACTTTTGCTGTAACTTCTGTCTATAAATATGTTTGCCTAACTCTTTGTACACTGGCAGTAGCCCAATTTGAAACACGTTGTCTTTGTATCACTGAAAGGCTCTCTCCGAATGTTCGGTCCAAAAACAGCAATTTTACTTACCGTAAATTCCTTTTTTCTTTGTATAGTGGCAGTACTTACAGTTGGGATGTTCCTTCCAATCTGGGACAAGAAGCTCCCCCTTCTTCCGGTTTTTATGCCTGTGCTCCGCCTGCTGCCTCCATAAATCCTGTATGCCCTGTACACACGCCAGTAATAAAAAAGAACCCAAACGGAGACTGAATCATGCAAAATTCATTTAATCTATACAAAAAAGTGGAGGGAAAGCCAGTACTGCCACTATACAAAGAAAAAAGGAATTTACGGTAAGTAAAATTGCTGTTTTTCCCTTCGTATAGTGGCAGTACTTACAGTTGGGATATATCAAGATCCCGGTAAAAAAACAAAGGGTGGGGACTCAGCAGGCCACAGCTTGCAACACCTTACGCCCAAATTCAGCCTCAGATGATGAGAATATGTCCAGCCTATAATGCTTGATAAAGGTATGCAATGAAGACCAAGTAGCCGCTTTGCAGATGTCTTCAGGCGAAGCCGCGGCTCTTTCAGCCCATGAGGTAGCCATAGCCCTAGTTGAATGAGCCCTTAATGGGAATTTTAGGGGAATCCCTTTGGAGCGATAGGCCAACCTGATGGTATTTGTCAGCCATCTAGCTAATGAGGGACCAGAGACAGCATTACCCGCACATTTGCCTTGAAAGTAAATGAAAAGATGATCTGAGGATCTAAACTCCTGAGTTTTATGAAGGTAGCATTTCAGGGATCTCCTAACATCAAGAAGATGCCATTTCTTTTCTAGCTCAGATGTGGGTGATTGACAAAAGGCTGGCAGAACAATAGGCTGGTTGATCGTAGCCCTTGAAATAACCTTAGGCAAAAATGAAGGTCTGGGATGTAGAACTACTTTTTCTTGATGAAAAATGGTGAATTCCGGTGAAGATGATAGAGCTCGGATTTCACCAATTCTCCTAGCGGAGGTAACCGCCACCAGGAAGGCCGTCTTGAAGGTAAGGAATTTGATGGAGACTTGAAACAAAGGTTCAAATGGTGGTTCACAAAGGGCCTGAAGAACCAGAGACAAATCCCATGTAGGAAAGGAAACCAGCCTGGGAGGCCTCTTCAACCGTATGGACTTAATAAACCTTCGAACAAGAGGGTTAGATGCAATATCCTGAACCAGGAAGTGACTAAGCGCAGAAATTTGGCCCTTGAGTGTAGATACCCCTAGGCCGGCTTCAAACCCATCTTGCAAAAAAGAAAGAATTGTCGGAACTGAGGCTTTGGCCGGATCAGAATTCCGGAGATAACACCAGGTTCTGAACTTCATCCAAACCCTGAAATAGATTCTTGAAGTGGACGAGCGGACAGATGACAGCAAAACGTCACATAGACGGTCAGAAAGACCCTGACCCTGGAGTATCATCCTTGCAGCAACCATGCCGTCAGGTGAAACATTGCTAGGGTTTCTTCTGGAAGCTTCACGTTCTCTAAAATGTGAGAAGAGACCGGGAGGTGCCAACGAGAGATGGCCATGTTTTCCACTTCCGAAAACCAACTTCTGTTCGGCCAGAAGGGCAGGACTGCCAGAATTCTTGCCTTCTCCCATCTTATTTTCTGAACAATTCGTGGTATAAGGGCTATAGGAGGGAAGACATAAGCCAGATCGAAAACCCAAGGGAACGATAGACCGTCTAGGACAGGGGTAGGCAACCTTTTAGCAGCACTGTGCCGATATAGGATTGTGATGTCCCGTAGCGTGCCGATCCTCAGGCCCGTCACTACCAGGCAAGCTAACCAAGCAATTGCTTGGGGCCCCAAGCTGGCCTGGGCCCCCAAGCAGGGCCGGCCATTTCTATAAGGCTGCAGCCGCCTGAGCGCTCTATAGAGAGCCTCAGACGGCTGCAGCACTGCCTCTCTCGTCATCTCCCCTTCCCTGTAGCGTGGTTGAGCTCCTCTTCCTCTTGTCAGTCCGGCTGGGTACCACGCGGTACAGGGGATTTAGTTTCCTGTTCCCGGCCAGGCTGACAGGAAGTGCACCCTGAGCTCGGCCACGCTACAGGGAAGGGGAGGTGAGAAGAACATAGGGAGGGAGGGAGGGAGGGGGAGTAAAAAGAACATAGGCGGGGGAGTAAAAAGGACACGGGGGAGGGGAGTAAGAAGGACACAGGGGGAGGGGAGTAAGAAGGACACAGGGGGAGGGGAATAAGAAAGACACAGGGGGAGGGGAATAAGAAGGACACAGGGAGGGTGGGAGGGGAGTAAGAAGGACATAGGGAGGGGAGTAAGAAGAACATGGGGAGGGGGGAGAGTAGTAAGAAGAACATAGGGGGAGTAGTAAGAAGAACATAGGGAGGGGGAGGAGTAAGAAGAACATGGGGCAGAAAGAAGAACATAGGGAGGGGGAAGGAGTAAGAAGAACACGGAGGGGGGAGGAGTATAAGAACACGGGGGTGAGGAGATGAGGAGAACACAGGGAGGGGGGAGGTGAGGAGAAGGGGAGATTACGAGAACACAGGGAGGGGGAGGTGAGGAGAAGGGGAGATTAGGAGAACACAGGGAGGGGGATGGTGAGGAGAAGGGGAGATTAAGAGAACACAGGGAGGGGGTGAGGAGAAGGGGAGATTAGGAGAACACAGGGAGGGGGGTGAGGAGAAGGGGCGATGAGGAGAACACAGGGAGGGGGTGAGGAGAAGGGGAGTTGAGGAGAACACAGGGAGGGGGTGGAGAAGGGGAGATGAGGAGAACACAGGGAGGGGGGTGAGGAGAAGGGGAGATGAGGAGAACACAGGGAGGGGGTGAGGAGAAGGGGAGATGAGGAGAACACAGGGAGGGGGGTGAGGAGAAGGGGAGATGAGGAGAACACAGGGAGGGGGTGAGGAGAAGGGGAGATGAGGAGAACACAGGGAGGGGGGTGAGGAGAAGGTGAGATGAAGAGAACACAGGGAGGGGGTGAGGAGAAGGGGAGATGATGAGAACACAGGGAGGGGGTGAGGAGAAGGGGAGATGAGGAGAACACAGGGAGGGGGGTGAGGAGAAGGGGAGATGAGGAGAACACAGGGAGGGGGTGAGGAGAAGGGGAGATGAGGAGAACACAGGGAATTTTCAATTGAAAAGTTTTATGCACATTATATGCAACAGCAGTATTAGCACTGTAAACCTTTTTTATTTATATAAAGTGTGGGTGAACTTAAACTGTATGGCTATGTTGTGGTTCCTGTAGGCTTTGCGTGGGGGGGCACCATGTCCATTCTGCTTGGGGCCCCCAAATTCCTTCAAACGGCCCTGCCAATCCTATTTTTTTAAATTGACGTGTGTGTGCTGCCGTATTCTGCTTGTGTTATGTATACTGTAATTGCTTTGTATCGTTGTATTTGTGCGTATATGAGCTATTATATTGTATTTGTTCATTAGTAGTTTATGGTATCGTGTATGATACATATGAATGTGGGCTGTGTATGAGGGCTGCTTGTGGAATTGTGTGTGGATGGATATGTCACATTGTGTGTTAGGTAGTGTATGGGGGCTGTTTTGGGTTTTGCACGTGAGAGGCTGCATGTGGGATTGTGTGCATGTATGTAGATTGTTAGTGGTGTTGCGTTTGTGGGGATTGTGTGTATGTTTGTGTGTGGGCTGTTCGTATTATTTGTATGAGGGGAGGCTTATTCTGCAGGTCTGTGTATATCTAGCAGTGTGGGTGGCTTCCCTGGGTTCCAGTGGGGACCAGCCTGGGCAGGTACAGGTCAAGGACAGGAGCTGCAACATCAGCTGTGGGCTGCTCTACCACAGTGTGGATTCCCATTCACAAGTGCTGGGAGGAAGTGATCTAAGTGCTGCAATGCAAAAATTGAGGATTGTCATTCACTACCTCTTTGTATTAGCAGATATCTGAAGTTTCACTGAGACTCCTGATAGGCCAGACCCTGTTTGGCTCTAGCAGCCTGGAGTGCCGTGGAAAGACACCTCGAGTGCCGTGCATGGCACTAGTGCCGTAGGTTGCCTACCCCTGGTCTAGGACATCTGGGTAATCTTTTGAATGAAGTGACGCAAATCTCTGCACCTTTCTGTTCCTCCTTGTTGCCAACAAGTCCATCTCTGGCCTGCCGAAGCGTGCAACCAGCTCCAGAAAAACTTTGTTTGATAGAGCCCAGTCTGCTTGAGACCAATGGCTTCTGCTGAGGTCGTCTGCAATAACGTTTAGAGACCCTTTGATATGGGTAGCTGATATTGCGCGAAGATTCGCTTGGGCCCAAGCCATTATGTGGTAGCAAAGATCTTGAAGAGCTTTTACCTTTGTGCCCCCTTGGCGATTCAAGTAGGCCACCGTAGTGGCGTTGTCCGACTGAATCCTTACCGACTGATTGGTGATGAGAGAACTGAAGGAAATCAGGGCTTCCCAAACCGCTTTTAATTCCCTGAAATTCGAGGAAGCGCATGCCTCTTCCTTGTTCCAAAGCCCTTGATGGAAATGAGAGCCTAGATGAGCGCCCCAACCCGTCTGGGAGGCATCTGTGGTTATCGTAATCCACCGTTTTAGTGCGAACGACAGGCCCTTTGAAATGTTGTCTCTTACTTTCCACCAGTTCAGTTGTCTTTTCACCGTGTCGGATAGACGGAAGGGAGAGTCCAGATCTTCCTGTTTCCGCGTCCACTGGGACAGAATGTCCCACTGTAACGGTTTGGATTCCGCTTTTGCCCAGGCGACGGCCGGTATTGTAGCCGTTAGGAGGCCTAGCAACCTCATAGCATCTCTGATTGAGCTTAAGTTTCTTTGCAGCTTTGATACTGCTTTGAAAATCCCCACTTGTTTCTTTTCTGGAAGAAAAAGAGATAGGGACTGGGAATCTATCCGAAGCCCCAAGAATACTAAACTCCGAGACGGAGTTAATTCGGACTTTTTCAGGTTCAGGATCCAACCGTGATCTTTTAAAACCTGCCTTGCAATCTTGAGATGAAGTTCTAGCAGTTGTCCTGACTGTGCTTTTAGGAACCAGTCGTCCAGATATGGAACAATCGCAATACCTTTCAGACGTAAAACTGCTGCCACGGGTGCCAGAATTTTTGTAAAAACTCGAGGAGCTGAAGCTAGGCCAAAGGGAAGAGCCTTGAACTGCAAATGGAGAATCCTTCGCCTTCTCGTTAGAACTGCAAATCTGAGAAACTTCCGGGAAGATTCTGCCACTGGAACATGCAGATAGGCGTCTTTTAAATCCAACTTTGCCATGAAATCTCCCTTTTGTAAGATGTGTGTTACAGACAGAATGCTCTCCATACGGAACTTCTGGTATGGTATGCAGGTGTTGACCTGCTTTAGGTCTAGGATCGGACGAAAGGATCCATCTGGTTTTTGTACCAGGAAAAGGCGTGAGTAGACTCCTTGAAATTCCCAACCTTTGGGTACCTTCTCCACCACATTTTTTCTTAAAAGGATGAGTGCTTCCGTAAGCAGGGCCTCTGTTTTTACCTTTGAAGGATAGCTTGACAGAAGGAAGGATGGCCGAGGACTTGATGAAAACTTTATCCTGTAACCTTCTGAAACGGTTCTTAAAATCCACCCATTTGAAGTGCTCTTTCTCCATTCGTGGGTGAAGAACCGAAGGCGTCCTCCCACTCTTTTGGCGTCAAAACTTCCTCTTTTTGTCTTGTCTGTTGGATTCATGCCTAGACCACTGGCTGTTGTTGCCACCCTGTTTGTGGAACCTGCGAAACCGCCCTTGGTAACGAAAGGACCGCTGGCCCTTGTACTGGAATCTCTTATATCCCTGGGCTCTTGGTTCCAGTGGAAGGGCTTTCTTTGTATCTGACATTTGTTTAATAATGTCTTCCAACGGGGTACCAAACAACTTGTTCCTCTCGAAGGGTAATTCACATAAAGCTGCTTTCGATGCTGAATCAGCTGTCCATGTTCGAAGCCAAAGAGCCCTCCTGGCTACTGAAGATAAACCCATAATTCTTGCTGATAAACGAAGAAACTCCTCAGCAGCATCCGAAAGGAATTCATTGGATAGCTTCAGTAGGAACATGAGATGGGAAGGGTCCGTATCGGATTTTCCCATAAGGGAATCTTCCAGTGCTTGAAGCCAAACACTCTGGGCTCTGAGCACTGCTGTACCCGCAACTTCAGCTCTGCACTGAAAACCTGCGGCCTGGTATATTCTTCTACATGAAGTTTCGGCTCTTTTGTCCATAGGATCTTTGAGGCCTGAGACTTCGCCAATGGGTATAGTGGTTTTCTTAGATAGTTGGGCAATCTGAATATCTACTTTAGGAAGATCTTCCCACTTTTCCTCAGACTGTAGTTTGAACAGTAGTTTAAAATGTTTTGAAATGAACGCCCGTCTTTCAGGATTCTTCCATTCCCTGTGAAGGAGATCCAATATTTTTGGAGACATAGGGAAACCTTTAACCTTCACATTGGTAGGTTCCGTCTCTTGAAAAGCCGCACTCACTTCTTTAATGAATCTTCTCAACTCTTCTGGTGGAAAACCCTCCTCCACACTAGAAGTTAGGCTGGAAATATCCGAAGGGGAAGAAAAGGAACATTCTCCAGAAGAGACGTCAGACTCAGAAGGGGATCTATTCCTCCTACGTTTTTTAGGCAATTTCTCCTGAATTGCAGGGTCTTTCTTCATCGTATCCTTAAAAGACTCAAATGTCTGGGACAAATTTTCCTGAAACCAGCCCAGGAAGGATGCCATATCCGACTGTTTTGTTTTTTCCAGTAATTCCGAAGCGCACTGGTTACATGTCTTTTTGCGACATCCGTCAGGTAGAGGAACAGCACATTCCAGACAACTTAAGTGCTTAGACTTGCTTGTGGCTTTTTTGGGCACAGAAGTAGACATCTTGTCCTTATCTGCCTTGTCCGGAGCTATAGGGCTGGACATATCTGCGAATCAGAATAAGGAATGAAATTAATACAATTTTTAAAGAAAATAAACGCATGCAAAATAATAGGTGATAAAGAGGAGAGTTTAAATAGTTAAACCTCACCTTTAGCCACCTGAGGTCCGTGTAGGAGGGCTGGTGACACGGAAAAACCGAACTGCACACCCACCCTTGGGGTCAGAAGGGTTCAGCACAGCTTAAATACCGTTATTTGAATTTTTGCGCCAAAACTCCGGATCGCGCATGCGCAGTAGCGCGATACCGGGTTTGGTGGAACGCAACGTCACCCGGGCGTGCGTTCCACTGCTGTGCGCATGCGTAAAGTCCCACGAGGAGGACCGCCCGGGAACTCCTGTGGAAGAGCCACATAAATTGCCCTACCTGGTCGCGTTCCGTAACGCTAGACCGGAAACACTCTGCCACTCAGCTCCCGCCCGGGGAGCTATCGGGCGCACACCTCCCCGATCAGCAGCCTGTGCTGATCGCACCTTCTCCACCAGACTGGGGAACCTGTCCGTCCCGTTTGCCGGGACAAGAAGAACTGGCGTGTGTACAGGGCATACAGGATTTATGGAGGCAGCAGGCGGAGCACAGGCATAAAAACCGGAAGAAGGGGGAGCTTCTTGTCCCAGATTGGAAGGAACATCCCAACTGTAAGTACTGCCACTATACGAAGGGAAAAGTGAGGTGCATGGAACGTTTTGCCCAGCAGTGTAATATGACCCCAACAGTGACTTCTGGAGGTGTGCTTTTGTTTTGTTTGTTTTTATCAGGTTTTCATATTTTTGTTTTGCCTTGTATAAAATGAGAGTCTAATCTATGTATTTAATATTTTGTCTTCCAGGAGCATAAGTACGTAGTGATCCATCTTAGCGGAGGGGCATTTGCATACACATTTGGTGCCATGTGTAAATTTTGCATCAAATTAATCGAAAACCCAAAACAATCAATGCATCAGTAACACAGTGTTCTTGCTGATGGAGTCCTCTATCTATACTCTGATATAGGTGCTGCTTTGTATCCTTTTTAACACAGTCTAATTTTCAATTGTATTCTGTATTTAATTGTGCAGTTAACATGGGTGACATTGGGTGGCTAAATAAGGTTAATGTGTTTAGCCAGGAAAGGTACATTCAGATATACTCTGGTTTTCAAGTACAACCTGGGGATGTTATTTCTGCCCAACAATAATGGTTTGTTTTGTTTACTAAAAAGCAAACAGTGGTCACTTGATAATCGACTTGTACAATTTAGCCTACAACAGTTAAGTTGAAATTACACTTAGATGATAAATATATAGATAGATAAATAGATAGATATTTTAATTCCATAGTTGACTTCCTTAAGATCCATGTTTGCAGTGATTTAAGGCATCATATATGGACTAGTGAAAAGTGAACGTGGAAACCTGACTGTAGAGGTAAATTTAATTAGTATTTTGCTATTATTCTGCTTAACAGTTTTTATTTTACTTTATGCAATCCCAAATAATCACAAGCAAGTTTACTTATTAAAGTGGGAATTGTGGGGAGTTTAAAACACACTTTGTTTGGTTTTCAGGTTTGTATGTAAATGTGTGGTGGATTCCTCTGTAAAGCACATAGCCTTCTTACCAGGTAAACCAGTTGGGCTGTTGATAAAGTCCTCCATTCACTTCCAGTGCAAATAGAAGGAGGTGTATGTGGAAAGTTCAATCTCAGCAACTGTTGTCTGCACATAGATGATGAAGGGCAGGCAGTGGCTGATCTCACAAGCCACATGGCTAAACTGACGCATGTACCGACTTAAGCCTGGAACGGGTACAATTCTAGTAGTTGGTTTGGAAGTAGGTACGAGCAGCTTGGAGGGATCAAGACATTGGTAGGAGGAGTCATGTTGATTATAGTGTGTCTCTTTCTACCATGTTTGGTTCCATTGGTAATTAGGTCCATACAGAGTGTCATAGAGAGCACGACAGAAAGGAAACCAGCTGCGCATGTAATGGCTGTTTGCAAGTATGAACCCTTAGCCCAGAGAGAATATATTCAGAATGAGGAGTGCTGAAGGAATTTGTAAGGATGCTAAGATGCTTACGAGGTCTGTTCTGATTCATGACAACCTGAGGTGTAAGCAAACTATGGTTAAGTGATGCATCTGGAATTGTGAAATATCAGAAGCATCAAAGGGGGGAATGTGGTGGAATCTCAGTAAAAAATAAATTTACTAGGACAAGATTGCCATGTGGCATATGTGTAAATGTTGTATCAGTTAGTTAGTTACACGTAGCTAAGATACAATCAACACTGTATTGAGCAAATGCAGGAATGAAGAAACTGAAAACACTTCCCCTCCTCCATTGTTCTGGGTGAGCCATGTGGTCTAACAGGTAAGGGAAGTTAGGCTTTGTTCAGCTGATTGTGTAAAGAGTATATGTGGGTAGAGTTAACTATAGGAGGAGCTATATGTCTATATCATGCATTTACACAGTCAGTTCTGGGCTCAGATCTTGCTGTATTTTGGTGACATTAGTCCCTCTGAGCCCCGGTCGGTGAATCGAATAAAGAATCTCTTCCTTCCTGAAGAAACCTGTGTCCATCTCTCTGTGCTTGGCTTCCGTCAGTTTCTCCGGTATCAAATGTACATCGTTAGGAACACAATGTACATATAACTCTGTTATGATGTTCTGTGATTCATTCTCTAGTTATCTGCTATCCACTTGCTATTTCTGTTAGTTATGACTTGAGATTTTATTTCAGTCTCCCTTCCTCAGCTGCATGCTGGAGTGTTGTATTCATTTTTTACTTTCTACTCTTGTAACTCCTGACAATTGCGATGGGGGAATTGGGAAGGCGTGGGCAGGGCCCTGAGGGGACATCATCAGGTACGCAACCCACGTTACTTGTGACACCCATAATGGCGGTTCACAGGTAGGCTGCGTGGTCGGCATTTAGGACCATATGAGGAGCGGTGGGGATATGCTCCCTGCGTGGCCATAGTGCCTGTTGCACAGCACAAGCACATCACATGAGGCACTTACGGTTTGGTGCCCGAGGACAGTTCCTTGGTGTCCCCAAATATGAGATGCCAGGATCTGAAGAAAAACAGGACCCCAAAATAGTGACTGTCCCACTGAAATCGAGACTGTTAGGATGCTTGTACTTTTTATACATTATTTGCCATGTCTGCAGTCCTTAAGGAGACATGCAAACATAAGCACCTTTCACTGTCTTCTTTGCATTTTGAATCTTGTAAATGCATGGTTTGCAATTCACACTGAACCTATAAGCTCAAACCAACACATAAAATGCTAGCCACTTTGTAATTTTGTAAACATCCATAGAAGGTGTAGAGTTATACCTTAATGGGGTTAATTTGCCAGCAATACCAGAAATTTTACAGGTGGATATCCCAGTCACAATAATGTATCAATAACGTATTGATGTTTGACAGCACATTATACAAGGTAAAATATGTATGTTTTATTTAATACACTTGACTAACTGCATGTAAATGGGTGTAATGACCTGAGATTTATTTCCCTTTAATAGCAAATTACTGTAAGAAGGCCAGAAGACTAGAAGAACAATAGATTCTTAATGCGGGACACGAAACAAACTACAGAAGAATTCCTGTAAAATGAACAGCTCGCAGCTGAAGGTGGCTTTGTTGACAAAAATAAACTTTACCTAATCTGCTTCTATATAGTCTGTCTGAATGTCTTTTTTTTTTCACCGAACACTGGTTTTAGAAGGAAAAGTAATATATTCTTTATTCCTTATATAAATAACATGTTCAGAGATGTGTCAATATAAAAATATATGAAGCTATCAAAAAAATATAAAAACATTTCTAAATATTAAACCATTTTAAAAGTTTACCCCGAAATATTACATCAAGGCCTAATTCAGCCAAATTTACAAAAGCAAATTTTATACTTAGGGTTAATCACTTAACTAGAAGTCTCAATTCTCTCATGACTTGCTAGCCAACCAAGAAGATGGATTATTTTTTATTGTGGCCTGCATTCATTTTTTTTCTCCAGCATTTATTTATTTTCCAAATTCTTTCCCGTGTCCTTTCTTTTGACTCAGCCCTTCATCCTTTCGAAGTAAATAAAATGAGTACCATTAAATTGAGTAATAGTAACAACCCCTGGATGTTGGGCTAAGGTTAACATCCCCAGGACGTACTTAAAAACCAGAGTAATATGAATGTGCCTTTCCTGGTTAAATACTTGCTTGTTATTATTATTATTATTTTAATTAAAGGCTTCGCTGATTATGGATTTTTTTTTTTTTTTTGTCCATCTTTCTTTTATTGAGGCATATATATGACGGGGTACAGAATAAAGAGTAGGGAATGCACATTTTTGTACAGGTTGGGAGCAGGATAACACAATATAGCATCTCCTGTGAGTATCAGCCTCATTTTATATGAATAAGGTGTAGCATAGTTATACCAACAAGTTGAACGATCAGTAGTAAAAGTAACGAAGCATCGTAACCACAGGCTTAATACATATCTGAACATTTTAGTCGTGAAGTAGGTGTTTGCAGCAGCTTTTCAGTCTAGCACAGATAGGGTGACTGGGAAATTAATGCTAAACTGTGGGCCCACACGGCATGTTCGTGGGCTTAATGTGCTTGTCGTTAACAGGCTATGTTTCGAGGGTCAGTTTATGTGAGTGTGATAAAATAATAAAATAACATACTCCACCTATACCCGTGGTGCTAGGCCTAACCAACAATAAAACAACATTAAAACTTAAAGCATAACTGCACGTGGTATTCCGTCTCCCGGCACATGAGCTTTATGTGGCTGTAAATTTATGCCCTTGGGCAGCATGTTTCTTCGGGCTGAGCTGGTGTCAGGCGGGGGGGAGGGGGGGGGGTGGGATACTGCGGTCTGTAGACCGTCTACTTATGTGTGTAGCGGGTAGCTACCTGTGACATGTGTTGGCACTCTTATGTTGAAAACAACAATAAATATTCTCCTTAGCGGGGCATTCTTTAAACAATGCTGTCTAGTATCTATCGATCAAGACAGAGGCTGTGTACATAACGTTTCGTGGCTTGTAGTCTTAGCTAACTTTGGGTAAGGTTGCATTTTCGCGGTTATGCTTTATGTAGCAAAAACATTTAAGCCTCAGCTGCAAAAACAAGGAAGTACCTATTATGATAATTAGTACATATAAGCTCAGGTGCAGCGTGAGTGAGGAGAGCAACTAATAACACACTAACAAACATAGATAAACTATACGTGAATGCGGAAAGTCCACAGAACCACCAAACAAGTAACCCCAACAGGATTTCAAGTACTGTTCTGCGGTCTGTCCATTACTCGCCCCCTATGTTGTGCATGGTTCTCTGCTGAACGTCCATAGCTATAGGGGTCTTCCATGTTTGCATGTAGCAGTCAGCCGACTCCCATCGTTGGAACCCTAACATTAAGTCCCCTTCTCGAGGTGTTTCTTCTGATGCCTTGTTGGGGTGGATGTGTTCCCCTCGCGCTGACAGTTGCTGCTCTGATGTGTACCGCATTCCCCTCGGACTGGCGGTGTGTGGGTAGATATGCTGCTCGCTCCGGTCATTGCCAGAAATCCGTGCTGAGTCTCCATGGAGCTTGCCCTTAGGAGCAGTGCTTGTAGTTATGCTTGTGGTCCGCTGTCAGCTCTGCTGCGTGAGTGTCTTCTGGGTGCTCGAAGTGCTTGTGCAAATGTGTCTCTGTCTGAGGCGCCGTGTGAAGGTGCGCCGGAGCGACGGGATCCTCCCACCTTGCCGCCATTTTGGGGCCTTCGTCTTCTCTGGAGTTGCAGGCGTCTTTCGCTTGGTTAGGAGTGGAGGGGAGCAATTCTTAGGCTGCTGTTGGGCAGCGAGATGCATTCTCTCCTCGAGGTTGCGCCAGAACTTTGCAAAAGCTCTGTCCAGCCTAACCAAGATGTCTGGCTGGTCTTCAGTTGTGTCTAAGTGCCTCATGGCATCCGCCATATTTGTTGAGTCGGAAGGAGTGCCCGTCGCTGTAGCGCTCTCAGATGCTTGGGGACGGCCCGGGATAACCCCCACCAGGCCACAGGGGGGGGAACGAGGGCCCCAGATCAGGTCTCCAGTCGTGTTGGGGAGCAGGAGAGCGGCCGCCTCTCTCGCGTCCACCATGCTGGTAGGCCTTGCCAGGGTACCGGGTGCGTATCTCTTTTTTTGCCTCTTAACTGGTATCTGCGTGTGCACCTCGGTGTCCCTTTGTGCTGGGAGACCTTTATTTGCCGCTTAATCATCGTTTTCTTTTCTTAAATTCGCTTTAACTGTATGAAGTAGCCGGAGCCCCTGAGACAAGCGTCCTCTCGGCTCTGTGGTCAGGCCCCGCCCCCCTGATTATGGATTTTTTTTTATCTATTGCCAATCAGTCAGATAGGTATGTCCTTAAAAGGTGTTCCGGCCGGCTTCACTGGAATGCAAATACGTTCCACCAACCCGGAAGTGATAGATCTCGGGCAGCGATCGATGATGACATCAGCAATGTGGGTCTGGAACGCAAATGCGTTTCATATGGTCCGTTGGTTTCCTCCATACTTCTGATAGATTTCTCTTCACATAAAATCCATCATTTGGACAATGCATGTCCATATCAATGTAAAAATACAAAAAATAAGAATGAAAGGCACATTAGTAAGAACTCAAAGACTTATTAGTAAAAAAAATACAGAGAATTATTGGATCGAAACATCCCAAGGTACTATATTGGTAGTTATACAATAGATATGTAGTGTAAAGGTATAAGAATAAGGGGTGAATCAAAATATAGGAATAAGAGGTGAGTAAAAAAGATAAGGGGGTGATATATACAAGAGAGAATTGGAAGAACAGATTGAATGCAAAGAAATATAAAATATACTACATACTGAAAAAAGTGCGTCTAAATTGTATACACTATTCCATAGAAAATGTAAAGTAATAAAAATGAAAATATAAAAAATATACATATATGTACATATGCATATACACATATATTTATATATATATATATATATATATATATATATATATATATATATATATATATATATATATATATATATATATATATATATAGAAGGCTTGGCCTGTAATTGTGGGAGGCACTATCATCCCTATTTAAACCCGGTGAGCCCCTGCTTACCTGTCGACGATCTCGGAAGTGATTCGTTCTACTTCCGGTTCACGTAATCCAGACGCGGCAGCAAGCGAGATAGGGTCATCATATCGAGGTCGGGCCGGTAAATGGAAGCCTAAACCGCTGTACAAGGCTGTCCCACGGGTAAAACAGTGAGTGACTGCACGGGCGCATCCAGCGCCACGAGCAGCATTAGTTAGGGATCCCCTTCGTCCCTCAGGCTCCCCGGCAACGTGCTAGCCTCAAAGGGACCCCCCACGTACTCACAGGGGCACGGCACATAAAGGGTGCATACTCGCTTGCATGCCGCGTACCGGCTTCGTTTTACCATTCAGACGCTGCAATACTGTTTTGTAGCTACCTCTTACATATGTTTATCTTGCTGTTAATGTTTTCGCAACATTGGACAGACGTTCATTGCATTTTAGAAAATGTACAAATACATTGATTTTATGAAGCTGTTATTTCTTTTATAGATTGTGCCCCAGCTAGCAATTGTTTAATTTTTCATAAGCAACCTGTTTAAAAAATAATTATTTGTAGCGATATAGAGAACACCTCAGAATGCCTCTCTAGAGGTGTGTATAATACTTCTTTGTATAATTTATCTACGCTGTTTTGGTTTAAAAAAGTAAAAGGTTTTAACTGTCAGAATGTCGTTTACTCAGTAGGTGGGGCTAAATATCGCCACCTTGTGGCTATGGTCAATATATATGGGTTTCATTCATTTAAAGGTTTGTATAAACTTTCATATACTTTTTCACATTTTACACTGTGTCAAAAAACTGAATTTAATTATCAGATGGGTCTAGGTCCTGCTGGTGTCGGGTGCCTAACGGCTCCACACGCTCTGTATACATTAAAAGTTAAGTTTATGGTATTTATACGGTTCTGGTTAAATTTCGTTTTTTTATGGTGTGGCAATTATTTGCAACTGTATTCCCCTGACAATTTAGTTGTGGTAATGAAAGCATGCACACACGCTCTCCATGCTCTTATGTACATTTATACAGCAGCAGCTGTCTACTTTTGATATTATCTTATAGTATATAATTGCCAAAGATTCTTCATTTGGCCGTCAATAAGCTTTGTACTATTGTTGTCATCTACTGTGTTTTTCTTAGTACAGTTATATGTATACGCCCTTTTATATACACTAATCTGTCTGAGGAGTATCACTAAACAGCCAGCAATCGTACGGCTACACCGTTAGTTATACTCTGTCATTCGCACGTTTCCCTGTACTTATCTTCATTCACATCTTCGCCTAAACTTTCATTCAATTCTATAACACTCACGTTAATCGGTCATTATGTACCACGGCATTTCGCGTGGTCTGGCTTTCGGTTAACTGTCGTCAGCTCAGTACCATTTATGAATGTTTAGTTGTCCGTTTGCCTAAATTACTATTCCTGTACATATGAGTCTTTCTTTAAAATCAGCCTTTTCATTGTATTTATGTCTAAATTAAAAACGAACATCAATATCCTAATCAGGATGTTTTAGGGCAATTAAGGTCATATATTCACGGTGTATTAATTTTCTTAAACCATAGTTAAGGTGTTTTGGTATATGTAAGCTTGTTAAATAAGATTATTTTACGCCCACTTCTGTCTCCTGCATCTCATGTTCCTAATTACACTAGGCTGTATTTAAATTAGATGTCAAGTTAAGTTAGTTTATCTTCCCTCTGGTTAAAGTTCATACAATTACCATCTCTGATTACAACGGTGCCTTCTTGCTTAAATACGCCACTTCATTTTAAGAGGTCTCAGCTTATTTATTATACTACATTGGGCGCTCAGTTATAGTTGACTTCTTCTAAAAGCAGTAATGATTAGGGTGCCTATTAAGCTTACCGTGTTCCCATTTTTAGCATTTGCCGGGCAGCCAGTCTATCGTTGGCCCTTTATAGCATGTTGTTATACATTTTCATGAACATTTCTGATTAAGCGCTAAGGTGGTTACCCCAGCACACATTACAAGTTACAGGGAGTACCGGCAGTTACATTCTTTCTACGTCTAGTGTCCGTTCACTTAAAGTCATATGTTTAACCATTTGTATGCTTACAGCGGCCGGTAATGGAGACACTCTCATACAATCTTTTTCGTTTATTTTATGCAAACTGTCGTTTATTTTTAAATGAACCTTCATCGTTATATTTCTTATGGTATCATATAAACTATCAAGTAGTACCACGCTGGTTTTTCGCTCCGTCATAGCAGTAATAGTTCATTCCGTTTAAACAGCACTGATATAATCCTTCATTATTATGTTCTTTTCCTGTACCTTTGTCCATATACATACACAAATGTAACGTGTACAATGACAGGATCATTAATTTACTAAAGTATTTTCCTTAAAGCAATTGTGTGTTTTGAGTATATAAGCATGTTATACTATGGTTAATATCATGCTCAGCTTCTGTCTGGGGCATTACTTATTGCTAACTAAGCTACGCTAAGTAATTAAGATGACAATTAATTATGTTTTATTTTCTCCTGTTATAAGATATTCCATCCTTCTTGGTTAAAACGCAAATGCAGCAGTTAAAGAGTTCTAGTTATCACCCTATCAACACAAGTCAAATCTTCGTAACATTAGTCTACATGTACGGGTCATGTAGGTTCATTTACCGCCATACCTACATGTATCAAAGATACTAATACTCTGATAGCGGACCTCAAAGAAATCAAAGAATTTGATGGGGTATTAATAACAATGGATGTCAACAGTTTATATACAGTGATACCGCACCAGGAGGGT
Source organism: Pelobates fuscus (assembly GCF_036172605.1). NCBI lineage: Eukaryota > Metazoa > Chordata > Amphibia > Anura > Pelobatidae > Pelobates > Pelobates fuscus. Next base: position 123,677,219 of record NC_086319.1, read on the forward strand.
ATTGAGGCGATGAGACAACTACTATCTACGTCTACACAGTACTGTGGTCCACCTATTGAATTTACTTTGGAATTATTATCTCTGGCGTTGTATAATAATTATTTTAGGTTTGAAAAGCAATGGTTCTTACAAGTCTCTGGTACGTCCATGGGGGCCGCGATGGCCCCAATGTATGCTAATACATTTATGTTCGACTTTGAACAAAAACATATATTGACACAATATCGAGAGCAAATAGTCAGATACTATCGCTTCATTGACGATATTTTAATTCTCTGGAGGGGCACAGATGAGGAAGCGAGGACATTCGTACAACATATCAATGACCTGCCTACGCCAATAAGAGTGACCTCACACATCGATCACAATAATGTCCAATTCCTTGACCTTGAAATATCAGTCATCAATCATCAGTTGGAGTATAAGTTATATACAAAACCCACTGACAGGAACACCATTCTACACTATGATAGTTTTCACCCCCAACATCTGAAGAAAGCCCTGCCACTATCTCAGTTCCTAAGGGTCTATAGAAACAATTCCCAGGAGGAACAACGCAAAGAACAATTGAAGATGATGTATTCTAAATTCAAAAAGAGGGGATACAAACGACCGATTCTTGAAAAAGCATTGACACAAGCAGGAGAACAATATCAGAAAGGAAATAATGTAAAAAAGGAACCTAACAATCGAATAATTTTTCCAGTAATGTTACACACTGCAAGCCAGGAAATCTCTGAAATTGTCACTCGCAACTGGAACATCTTGCGACAAGACACAACACTGCCGAAGGAACTGACGAATAAGCCCATGTTCTGCTATAAGAAGAATAAAAACTTGAGAGACCTGTTAGTTAAAACAGATCCCATTCATTGTTATAACATCACAAAGAAAGGAACTATGAACAATGGTTGTGTCAGATGCTTAGGGTGTGTGACCTGTGGGCATATAATTCCTTCCAAGGTAGTTACCCACCCCCATAGTGGTAAAGTCTACAAAATAGCCCACAGGATACACTGTCGCACGGAATTTGTCATATATAAACTCACATGCCCTTGTGGGCTGAGTTATATAGGAAAGACAGAAACAGCACTGTGCGAGAGAATTAGGGGCCACAGATCAAGTATCCGCCTTGCCTATCGTGATGGCAAGTCGGACAAACCTGTGGCCCGACATTTTCTGGAAAAACAACACCCACTCTCTGCCTTGCGCTGCGTGGCATTTGACCATGTGCCAGTGGCGGCTAGAGGTGGGGATAGAGGGAGACTTCTCTTACAAAGAGAAACTTACTGGATAACAGAACTCGATACGATCTCCCCTAGAGGTCTCAATGAAAAATGTTCATTCTTTCCTTTTCTTTAACCGGTCCTTAGGTGTATGTTTAACAAGACTTACGGTTTAAGTATGTGCCCATGCCCTCTCCACTGAAATGTATGGAAATGGAACAATTCTGAGAGCTACCCTGGGGAGTAAGCTACAGGATTAGTTCCATGTGTTAATAATATACGATATATATTATTTTATTGAAGATATCCCCTAGAGGGAGAATTACTCTGGTCAAACTGGAATTTTAAAATGTACTTATTAATGTTTAGATTGTAACCATAGACACTGACCAAAAATTACTTACATAAATATCTTAGCCTGAAGAAATTTATAATATAGACAATGCGTCTTATATTTTCTTGTTTTCCTTTTCTTACCTCACCACTAATCAGAGACAGATTATTAATGTTTTAGCACGTATGATACGCACATATAAGTACATCGAGGCACACACACAGTCTCAAATATTTGTAATATAACATAGTACATTCACTAAGGATCCTATACTTTATAAGCAAATCACTAGAACAAATATTGTTCATATAACACATTTATGATAGTGTACCAATACCTTACTGATGATATATATTGACTTGTGTTTATATATAAATTGACACATGTTTATCACTTGTATAGATTTTTTTGAGCAAGCATATATTTTTTTCTTTCCCTTTAGTTTTAAACTACTAGCTAACAGAATGTGAGTAATATAATCTACTTCTTGAATATGAATAATGAACATCTAAAGATGAATAGCAATAATAACAGTGTGAATCCATTGGGATGCTCGGCGAGCACCAAGGTTGGATCCAAATAGTCCGTAATCACTGAGAGACTGGCTCTGTATTAGTAGGGAGAATATTCCTAACGATGGCTGTAAACATAGTAGCATCCTTGCTGGTTAAACCAGCGGTTGCTTGGTTACTATGACGCTATCGGATCAGAGTTCCGGCCTCCCGATCATGTGATGCGGAAGTCCACACCAACGCTAGACATGCGCAATGGGACTGAGTGAACGCCGAGCATCGGAGCTAATGGAGCACAGCTGATAAGGTCAGTGTTTATTGGTTAAATGTGATTTATTTGTCCTATATATGTTTGTTTTATGCCATGTAATGTGCCTTTGGTGTCCTGATGAAAGCTCCGATCGGGAGCTGAAACGTTGACCTGACTATCTTCACCTATTAATAAATTGGATGAAAGAAGCCCATGAGTGCCGGTAATTTTTTGATTTTTTATGAATTTGGGACTTGGCACCTGGCAGTATCATTAGTAAAAGTTGGAGTGCAGGGGTTTTCTCATTTGTTTTGTATATATATATATATATATATATATATATATACACATATACATAAAAAGTCTGAAAAAAATAAATTATAGAAAACAAATGTAATCAAAATCCACATTAAGTCCTAATGGTTGTAGTGTTTTCAATCTGTGTATCCAGAATCCCTCCCTTTGTCGAAGTTTCATTGTTATTCTTATATGATTTTAGCATGCACATGGTCAGATATGATTATATTACTTTCTTTTGTATTATTCTGTTCATGCTGACCAGTTACTGAAGTTTACGAAGACTCCTCCACTGGTACTTTACTCATATTAGTTTCCCCAGTTTTATTGTATAGCATTGATCCTGCTGTCATAATCAGTTAGAACTGTATTCTGGATGGCATTTACAAATTTAAAAATATGTGCAGCCTGTCAATTGTTGTTATATAAGCAATATGTGTCCATCTTTTATAGTCGTCCTACTGTCTTTAAATTTTCATGCTGTATCACTGCACTTCAAAAATAACGAATAATATATATATATATATATATATATATATATATATCCACAGACATCAGGTGGAAGGGGTTTTCAATCATAATGTTTCCCCACCATAACCTATTTGGATCAGGGCCGGACTGGCCCACCGGGATACTAGGAAATTTCCCGGTGGGCCGGCACACTATGGGACCGGTGCGCGGCCGCCTAGCGTGCACCAGCCTGGGCCGCAATTAGAGGGTGACCGGAAGGAGGGGATGCGCTCCCCTCCTGCCAGTCACAGAATGTAGCGTGGCCGAGCAGGCAGACCACAGATGGGGAGCTTCCACACACACAGAACCCCTACACACATAACCCCTTCACACACACAGAACCCCTCCACACACACAGAACCCCTTCACACACACAGAACCCCTCCACACACACAGAACCCCTTCACACACAGAACCCCTCCACACACAGAACCCCTTCACACACACAGAACCCCTCCACACACACAGAGCCCCTGCACACACACAGAACCCCTGCACACACACACAGAACCCCTCCACACACCCTGCACCCCCAACCACACATATCACCCCCACACACACTGCACCCCCCACACACACTGCACCCCTCACTGCAGTCTGTGTGTGTGTATTCAGCAGTCTGTGTGCGTATTCACCAGTCTGTGTGCATGTTCAGCAGTCTGTGTGCGTATTCAGCAGTCTGTGTGCGTATTTAGCAGTCTGTGTGCGTGTTCAGCAGGCTCTATATGTGTATGTAGCAGCCTGTGTGTGTGTAGTCACCAGTCTCTGTGTGCGTGTACAGCAGTCTGTATGTGTGTGTATTTAGCAACCTGTGTATATATACAGCAGTCTCTATATATGTGTATTCAGCAGTCTGTGTGTGTTTTTTGCGGTTTGTGTGTATTCAGCAGTGTGTGTGTGTGTGTATTCAGCAGTCTATCTGTGTGTGTAAGTATTGTATTCAGTGGCGTACACACAACCCATGGGGCCCCGGTGCAAAAACTGACCCGTGGCCCCCTCCCCACCCCCCGCGCGCTTACTCTGTGCAGGTTGGGGCCGCAACACATGGCGGCGGGCACCTGGTCGCAGGGGTCGCATGGCTGCGACCGCGGTATGTACGCCAGTGCATGCAGATACACATACACTTAAAGGACCACTACAGACACCCAGATCACATCAGCTCAATGAAGTGGTCTGGTTGCCAGGTCCCTCTAGTTTTATCCCTGCAGCTGAAAACATAGCAGTTTGAGAGAAACTGCTATGTTTCACTGAGGGTTAATCCAGCCTCTAGTGGTTGTCTCATTGACAGCCGCTAGAGGAGCTTCCGCGATTCTCACTGTGAAAATCACAGCGAGAAGATGCTGAACGTCCATAGAAAAGCATTGAGTAATGCTTTCCTATGGGCGGTTTGAATGTGCGCGCGGGTCTTGCCACGCGTGCGCATTTGGAGCTGAGAGGCGGATCGGGGCGGAGAGATCCCCAGCGCCAAGGGAGTCCGGTGCTGGAGAAAGGTAAGTGCTTAAGGCACACACACACTCTCATGAACAGACGCATACACACTAGCTAACAGACACACACACACTCTCCCGAACAAACGTATACACACTAGTTAACAGACACACACATTTACTGACAGACACACACTCAGTGACAGACATACATACACACTCACTGACAGGCAGACACATACACACTCACTTACAAAACACACACTCACTAACAGACGCACACATATTAACACACTCAGTAACAGACACACACAGTAACACACTCACTGACACACTCTAACACTAACACACACACTCTAACACTAACACTCTAACACTAACTCACACACACACTCTAACACACACAGACTCTAACACTAACACACACACACTCTAACACTAACACACTTTCTAACACACACACTCTAACACACACACTAACACACACACTCTAACACTAACACACACACTCTAACACACACACACACTCTAACACACACATGTTTTTTGTAAAATTTAATCCCCCAGCCTCCTTACCTTTTGGAGGGCTGAGGGGGTTCCCTGGGGTCCAGTGGTGTTGCTGGCCCTGCTGTAACCAGGTGACACCGGTGTAACCCGGTGACACCAGGGCCAGCCTCGGGGGACCCTGAGGTGGCTAGCTCCTGGGCCCCCCAGGAGAAGAGGCTGGCCGCACTGGCATACATTACGGGTCGCCACTGGTATGTACGCCACTGATTGTATTTGTTGGAGGTACCAATAAATATAAGCCTCAGTTTATTGATAATTTATATTTTTATTCCTTTGAGTGGTTGCGTAGTCAGGGCCCCAGTGCATTGGTTTGCCCATTATGCTGTTACGATGGCACTGGTCTAATGTGTGTGCTCTGATGATCATGCTCCTACAAAATGTAAATGAAATTACTAATTTGAGTACCAGAAAGGGGATGAGCTGTAACAGTCATTTTTGGCCAAGAAGAGGTTAAAGACTTCTAGTGTGTATGTATTTCTCTGTTTTGTTTTTCTTTTAGCGATTTTTGTATCGCTAATGGGTGTCCCATTTTTATTTTTTTTCAAAATCTGGTCACCCTAGACACATGGAGGGTTGGGAGGGGGCTATAGGGACACATGGAGGGCTGAGAGAACTATAGGGACACATGGAGTACTAGGAGAGAGGGCTAATAGGACACCTGAAGGGCTGGGGGGCTACTGAGACACATGGAGGGCTGTGGGGTAATGAGACACATGAAGGGGTTGGGGAGTAAAAAGACACACGTCGAACACGACACACTACAGGGTATAACCACAGTCTCCCAATAAATGCTTAGCCACAGCGGCTACCATATACTGCACTCAACTATGGATGGTATACACTAAAGTGGTTTGCAAAACTTGAAGTCTCCTAAGGGAGCGGAGCAAGGCCCTCGCGTAGGATGTAAAGTAGATAAGCTAACTGTTATATTGAGATTGGAAAAGAAGACTAAGTGCTGATGCACAAAAATTAATGTACACCGTGACCCGTATATGTGGCTGACATACATACCCATGTAATGTGATCTCTATAATGTGGACCTTGTACTGTTTGTACATGTTACCCCCCCCCTTTTTTCATTCTGTACCCCCAAAGTCAAATGTTATGTTCTTCTGAAAAAACAATAAAAAACAGATATTAAAAAAAAAAAAAGACACACGGAGGTGTGTGGGGAGAAAGAGACAGACGGGTTGGAAAAGGGGAACAGGAGACACACACAGAGGAGCTGGGGAAGACGAACACGAGACACACAGAGGGAGTGGGGAAGGAGAGAATGAGACACACAGAGGAGCTGTGGGGAAAGATACACATAGAGTTGCTGGGGCCGGGGAAAGAGACAAAGGGGCTGGGGCTGAGAGACACGTGAAAGGGGTTTGGTGAAGAAAGACAAACAAACTTCACTTGTGTCTCCTGCTCTCCCTGAAAGTCGGCTGGTGAGAGAAAGATGTGATATTAAAGGGACACTATAGTCACCAGAACTACTACAGTTGATGTAGTGGTTCTGGTGTCTATTGTCTGTTCCTGTAGGCTGAGCACTGTAAATGCTACCTTTTCAGAAAAAAGGCAATGTTTACATTGTTGCCTAGGCACATCTCTAGTGACAGTCACTCAGACGGCCACTAGAGATGCTTCCTAGTCCAGTGCTACACAGTGTGCAGCACCTATGTTTAGCATCTCCACGCACTGCATGGACGCTCCCCATAGAGATGCTTTGATGCAATGCATCTCTATGAGAAGATTCCGATTGGTGCGGTGATGCGCAGCATATTGCCAAACATGCGCAATAGCCCCCCAATGCTTTCCTATGCAAATTTAATTGCCGTTGACTGAAATCATCCAGTTGTCAGCCAAAATGAAGAGTACACTCTTATTACTTAAAACAAAAAACAAGATTTTTTTTACTGCTGTGCATTAGCATACAATTTCAGTCCAAATTACCAAACATGTCTTAATATATCAAGGTAGTTGGACTGAAACATTGGACTGAAACAAATGCACGTTTGCATCTGCTTACAATAAATCTGATCTGCTTTATTTTGAAGCCCTATGAGTGCTATTTTTCATGTTTGAGTGATAGTTTTTAGTTTTAAGTGGACTGGGGTGCGTTCTGGGTTGCCCTCGGTGGCTACACCTGGCGTCACCGTCATAGCCTGTTTGAGGTTGGACCCCCGCGGTTTTGAGAGCTGTTGACCCACTGTGTCTAGGAGTGAGTCACTGAGGTTTGCGCTGCCCTGTGTCCTGTAGGGAGGCGTGAGGTGTGCATGGGCTGGGTGATACGCTATTGTTTGTGACATTTGTTATGTGTGAAGCACAGCTAGTATATATAGTCTGGGGGAAGTGGGGCCTGTGTGAGCGGTTGTGGTCCGACTATGTGATCTGCAGGTTGCAGAGTCGTGTGTGGACAGACCAGTAGTAGGCTCACGTAGGGAGGCTCCATGGAGTGTAGCGCCCCTGTACCTTGGGGCCAAAGGGGGGGGGTGTGTGCAATATCATGCACCGGAGCACAGAAACCCAATCTCTGGGTGTAACAATCATTTCCTAATGGTCTGGTGGGTAGGTTAAGGCAATTATCTCGCTTGAAATATGCCCAGCTGTCGGTATGTGGAGGCTAAATAAAAGTAAATCAGTAACATAGCATAACATAAAGTGTCCCGGAGTTAAAACAGAACTTTGTGGCGGTAGACTTGTGGTCAGGTCGCGTTGCCTCGTTTCCCTCTGGGTGTGGGGACGTCTTTGTCCTCCGTGGGCGTCATTCGAGGGTGGATGGTGGCGGCTACAGGTTGGTCAGCTAGGCCCAGTGTGGCCAACAGGGCCGAGCCCTCCTTGGGATCTGAGGCCTTATAGTTTTGTCCTTCCTTAGAAACCCAGATGGTTTTTGGCGTTGCACTTTGGAATATTTTTAATAGGTTGTGTTTTCCAATTACTTCACAAAGCATACCAATTCCTAAAGAAGACACCCCAGGGTGTTTCAAAAGGCATATTTTAAACCTTAGCGTGGTATCATTTTTTCGCTAGCCTGTACGAAGTGTAGCGGTAATACACATTTTTTTTACTTTGAAATTTTTTTTTTGTTTAGCTTTTAACAGCTTATTTTACTATTTTAAAAAGTTTCAAAGGTTTTTTTCACTTTTTATTTGTAACTTTTAACCCCTAACTAGCCTAACAGTAAATTCCCCAATCTCCCCACTAACTTCTACCCACCCTAGCTAAATAAATAAATGTTTTACAAATATTTAAGTAACTAACTAAATAAATGTAACCCCTGAGGAGTAAATAAAAAAAAAATTAATCCTCAGGGTTAAAAGAAAAATCAGATTGCAGTGAAATACCGTGATCTGCATTTTGATCACTGCAGACAGTGATCAAAGGGCGGGGAAGGGGTTAAATTGTATTTGAAAAGGTTGAGGGGGGTGGGATTTTATTACTAACAATTTTCTTTTACAGCCAGAGACAGATCAGCACCATCTGTCTCCCTGCACTTCACAGGAGCTACAGGGAAACAGATCGGGTTTCACTGCAGCACGTGTGATCACATGGGCTGTGAAAGTGAAACTGACCATAGTAGTGTGCCTCCGACACGGAGACACACTACAGGAACATTAAGCCCACGATTGCCGCAATCTGGGGTTAATATTAGTTTTTGGCGGAAATTTTCCGTCCAGCGTCCTTAAGGGGATTGCTGCAATGACGTAAAATTTCCGTCCAGCGTCCTTAAGGGGTTATGGGTGCTGGGACACTGCACCCAGACCACAACAATGAGCTGAAGTGGTCTGAGTGCCTATAGTGTCCCTGTAAAATGTAATATTTAAAGTAATACAACAAAACCCTCTATTTTAAAATGGTAAAATTAGTTAAACAATACTTTTTTGGCGAACAGCTGGACTGAAGCTTGGGTAATGGTCAAGAAAACGGTTCACTCTATTAATCTGCAAGAAACTTACTACAAATTATTGTACAGCTGGTGTCTTGTGCTTTCTCATATTGTTAAGCTTGATAAAAATATTTCTGATAGGTGTTGGAGATGTAATCAGGATAAGGGTGCTTTGTACCACATATGGTTTTAAGCTAAAATACTCCAAATCTTAAATTATATATTTTAAGCAAAAATCTCCTTAAATTCTACTATGTGGTTATCTCATATGGAATATCTAAGGGGTAATAAAGCAAATTATCTCTTGGAAATTAACATGTTACTTGCCACCACAATCTGTATTGCAAGAGAGTGGCAAACATCTGATCTTCGTTCTTGGGCTGCTACTAATAATCAAATCTCATTTCAGGGGGAAATGGAACGTTGTTTCTTCTCGCATAATTAGTAAACTACTTTGTATAGTGAGATATGGACTCCTTGGTTTAAATTCATCAAAAACTAGGAATCCAAAATGCAGTAGTGCTTAAACCTTTGTTACATAACCGCCGTGGTCTAAGACCTCCAAAGATTGCTGATGTGTTTTGTCGAATGTTGGATGTATGTTGTTAATTTCTTAGTTGTTTTATATGGTGAAAGATACCTGTTGTATATAACTGAAATAGATTTTATTAGGGATCTCAAAAAAAAAGTATAAAACTTTTCCCCCTTTTTTGATCAATTGATGTCTGGAATTGTATGCTTTGTTAATGCTGCTGCTTTGTCTGTACTTTTCATATACTCAATAAAAATATTTGTGATAAAAAACAAAAAATCTTGCTGAAACAACTGATAAACATGCACCCATTTTATACTCATACATTACTATGGATGTTAAGATAATAATAGACTTAACCTGCTCTCAAAGTTTTAGGGTAAGTTTAGTTTAAGGCACATCTTAAGCAAGACCGATTTCATACAGTCTGGCAGCCATAAGAGATAATGTACTTCCTTTTTGATAGTCCAGTAGGATTCTATTTCCTCCCATTGAGGTGGATAGGTGAGCTGAAACCATGTTGCCCACCATAGCCGCCCTATAATAGACACGGTTTTAAAGACCTCCCAAATTGACTGGGTGTTGAAGAAGTCTCGTAGCTACCCAAATCATTTTATTCTGCCAAGGAAATTGTGTGAATAGCTTTTGTAAACCAGATAATTAATTGTAGTTTGGGTAGGAGGCACATTTTTTTGCAGCTGTAGATTATAACCAGGGAGGGAATACACTTTACTTCACATGAATTAAGTATCATTACAAATTCTTGCACTAATTTTATATAATTATGATTCGAGACAAAACCTGCATTTAAGATTCGGGCAGATGGACTCTTATATAAGGCCCTTCCTGCCGCGGAAAACCAAACTGCCTCAAGACGGCCCCCAGAAACCCTCGATGGAGACGGTGAAAAGCTTTCTCTGCAACAAGAGATGCTAACAATCCCCTCAGAGGAGTTTGTCTTAGGCTATATAATAATTCCAGCACCTTCCTTTTAATCTCTGAGCCCTGCCTTCCTTTCACAAAACCCACTTGATCATCTTGAACAATTTCAGGAAGTATAGGGCCCAGCCAAGCCACATATATTTTTTGCCTCTACCTTTTAAACCCCTGCCCTTGTTATTCTCCCTATTGCCTCTCCCTATATAACATTGCCTCCTTGTGTCTGTTCCCAACTCACAATCCTCCCCTTTCCTCTCTCGAGTGTCAGCCCTATTCTCCCCCTTGTGCCTTTCGTCATTGCTCCAGCTTGTGTGTCTCCCCATCCCCTACTCTTCTCCCTATAATAAAATAAATGATTTACATATTAATTACAAACTAATTGTATTAAAATAAATGCTCGTTTTCTTGATGTGAGTCCATTTGGTCTGATTAACCCGTGGTGTTGGATTTCCACATATTTCTTAACAGAAGGATTGGTTGACCCTGCAAATCCAAAATCACCTATAAAAAAAAAAAATATAATGCAATTATTTAAATGTTTCAAAATTCCTCAGTTCCTCATTTACATATGTATGATTATGTAAATAATTCACACACACACACACACACAAATAAATATATATATATATATATATATATATATATATATATATATATATATAAAAACTTAAGAAAATCTACCTTGTTACATTATTGCCCCTGAACCATTCTTGTTGAAACTTAAGCACCAGCTTCAATAACATGTGTCATCAAACTGTGAAATGGTAATATTATGGTAATTCTAACTCATTTTGGATTTTTTCCCTCATTACGATCCAGTTTTCTTTCCAGATTTCTGGCTTTTTTATAATTAGTTGCTGTTAAAAGAAAAGACATTAGAGGTTGCATTAAACATTTTTGTCAAGTGGAGCAAAAACTGAGATAAATTAACCCCTACTGTGTGTCAGTATATGTTTTGAAAGGGTTGGAATTTCAGCGAGATTCAATCTTTATGAAATACATACATGTTTCATATGGCTGTGCTAGAGCTGTTTTAAGTAAAAAAACATCATATAACATATTTAACAATGTAAACATGGTTGTATGTGTGTATCGAGAGGTTATGGGTTTGAAAGTGGGGTAGGGACCATCTTACCATTAGTGCCTCTTGGGAGACGGGCCAGCAAACAACGTTCCTCCCTCCCACCAACTCTCTTTTCTGTTTATTTTCTATGTCACAGCTACCGGGGGTCGTGTCCTTGCCAGTAGGTGTTGGGGAGCTATCACATGATATGTCAGGAGATGGAGAACGAGGGGCTCAACTGCCCCTGCTCTGTAGGGTAAACTTTTCAGTTACCGAAAAGCTAGAAGCCGGCTGGTGATAAGCATTAAAAGGAAAAGGGAATTTGGTTTGGGCGAGGGGGGAGGCGAGAACACAGTAGGCACGTTGTCTCGTTCATTAGCAAGGACGTTTATGTAAAGTCTGTAGGGCCTAGGTGTTAATTTATATGTGAAGTTATGGATTATTTATGTATTATCTCTGGTTATAATAAAATGATAACGTTAATACACCCTGTTCCAAATTATTATGCAAATTATATATATTTTTTTTAATTCTTTATTTTTTAATTTTGAATGATGTACGTTTTTGTGGTGGGGGTACAGAAAGAAAGTAGGGAATTAGAGTTTGTGGTACAGGTTTGCATTACATTGGACTGTTTTTCATAGTATTCTAACTTTCCACGTGCAACTGGAAGTTGTTCGTCAGTAGTTTTAGCATACATACATAGCAAGTATATATTTTCTACGCTCATGTCAACATGTATTTTCCTTTCTTCTTGGGTATGGGGTGGGGTACAGAAGTAAGAGGGGTGGGGGTAGGGGTACCTTCCATTTTGCGGTGTGTTATATACATTTTGAGGTGTATTGTGTGACTCGTTCCTGTCTCGCGTTCTATTTGCCGTGTACCTCTCGAATGTGGGCTTTGATAGTTGGGTTAATTGCATGTTTGGTGTCTTTTCTGTTTGAGGTAGTAGGGTGAATGGGAGTAAGGGGCGGGGGTCGGTATGTGTCGTCTTAGGTTTTCTTCCTGGCGTGGTTTTCCGTGTAGTGTGCTTTTCTTGTTCTGAGAGTGTTTTTTGCTTATGTCGTGGTCCATGTGTGGGTATGAGTGTTGTCTTAAGGTCGTTCCTTAGTTGGGTGGGTGTCTTTGGTCTTAGATGTTTGCGTTTCTAGTAGTTTTTGCATGGTCTTGATGTTGGAAAGCAGTGTGGGTTTGGGAGGGAAAAAAGGGGGGGGAGAAGGGTGGCCATTCTGGTAGGTGGGGTGCCCCATTGGGGGAGGGTGGCGGGGTTCGTGTGCCCCAGTTCGAAGTGTCTTGAGTGTGTGGCTTGCTCAGTGTGTGCTGGCGAGGGTCGGGAATTCGTAAAACCATGGGTCCCATATTTTATGGACGTGCTTGGTGGTGTCGTGCACTATTGCGGACAATTCGTCCATTTTAATTGCATGCAAATTATATTTAAGTGTCACAAAGATTAAATATTTCGTTTTTCAGTTTAACTCATGGATGGCATTGTGTCTGAGGGCTCTTTTGAGCACTGAAAACAATCTCGGACACCTGTGATAATTAGATTGCCAGGTGAGCCCAATTTAAGGAAAAACTACCAAAGGAGGGTGTTCCAGATTATTAAAGGACCACTATAGGCTCCCAAACCACTTTAGCTTAATGAAGTGGTCTGGGTGCCAGGTCCATCTAGGATTAACCCTACCTGCTGTAAACATAGCAGTTTCAGAGAAACTGCTATGTTTACATAGGGGTTAATCCAGCTTCTAGTGGCTGTCTCATTGACAGCCGCTAGAGGCGCTTCCGCACTTCTCACTGTGATTGTCACAGTGAGAAGATGCCAGCGTCCATAGGAAAGCATTGAGAATGCTTTCCTATGGTCTGGCTGAATGCGCGTGCAGCTCTTGCCGCGCATGCGCATTCAGCCGATGATCTCAGAAGAGGGGGGAGAGTCCCTAGCATCGAGGGAGCCCAGCGCTGGAGAAAGGTGAGTGTTTGACCCCCTTCCTCCCCCTTCAGCCCGGCGGGAGTGGGAGCCTGGGGGTGGGGGCACCCTCGGGGCACTATAGTGCCAGGAAAATGAGTTTGTTTTCCTGGCACTATAGTGGTCCTTTAAGCAGAGCACCATTTTCATGCAATATGGGGAAGCAAAAGGATCTCTCTGCTGCCAAAAAGAGTGAAATAGTTCAATGCCTTGGACGAGGTATGAAAACATTAGATGTTTCACGAAAACTTAAGCGTGATCATCGCACTATTAAGAGATTTGTGGCTGATTCAGAACACAGACGGGGTCGTGCAGATAAAGACACATTGAGGATTTCTGCCAGATCCATGCATTGGATCAAGAGAGCAGCTGCTAAAATACCATTACATAGCAGCAAACAGATATTTGAATCTGCTGGTGCCTCTGGAGTCCCACGGTCATCAAGGTGGAGAGTCCTCCAGAGTCTTGCAACTGTGCATAAACCTTCTATTCGGCCACCACTAACCAATGCTCACAAGCAAAAACGGCTTCATTGTGCAGAAAAATACATGAAGACTAATTTTCAAACAGTCCTGTTCACTGATGAGTGCCGTGCAACCCTGGATGGTCCAGATGGATGGAGTAGTGGATGGTTGGTGGACGGCCACCCTGTTCCAACAAGGCTGCAACGTCAGCAAGGCGGTGGTGGAGTCATGTTTTGGGCCGGAATCATGGGAAGAGAGCTTGTCGGCCCCTTTAGGGTCCCTGAAGGTATAAAGATGACCTCTGCAAAGTATGTGGAGTTTCTGACTGACCACTTTCTTCCCTGGTACAGAAGGAAGAACTATGCTTTCCATAATAAAATCTCATGCTGCAAAGAATACCTCTACATCAATGGCTGCTATGGGGATATAAGGAGAAAAAGCCATGGTGGGGCCTCCATCCTCCCCTGACCTCAATCCTATTGAGAACCTTTGGAGCATCCTCAAGCAAATGATCTATGAGGGTGGGAGGCAGTTTACATCCAAACAAAAGCTCTGGGACCCTATTCTGACATCTTGCAAACAAATTAAGCAGAAACTGTCCAAAAACTCACAAGTTCAATGGATGCAAGACTTGTGAAGCTCCTATCAAATAAGGGGTTCTATGTTAAAATGTAACGTGACCTGTTAAAATGTTTAAAACGTTAAAATGTTGTTATAAGTTTGATTGAAATAACTTTTGAGTTCAGTAAATCTGCTGCAAACACAACAAATGTAGATTTTCAGTTCTTTACAACCTATGAAGTGTTTTGAAACTTACTGTGCGTAATAATTTGGAACAGTGCATTGTAAGTTTTTTATGTTTTAAAAAAAATACTGTTATCAGTAGGAGGCTTGTTCAATAGAATTTGAATTGTACTCTTCATACTTGATAACATGAGAATTATGCTGACTGTTATTTACACCAAATATTTAGGTAAATGAGAAAAATATAATTTGCATAATAATTTGGAACAGGGTGTAAAGGTTGGGTGAGTCCTACAGTCTAATGTTTAATAAATGCTATGGCCTGTTTCATCCAAATTCGGTGTCTGACGTTATTGGGGAATATTTGCGGTAGGCTATTTATTCTTATTTGCATCAAATTCTCCCCTACGTCCATACATAAGTAAAACCCTCCAGTATGTAGACTAAGACGGTAGATTGGAAGAAGCATATCTATCTGGAATAGTGAATGAAACAATGTGCAATGCATGACAGAGTTTTTTTTTTTTTTATTTAAGATTTTTATTGTGCATATGGAATATAGAACAATACAATGTGTCACATTATGCATTTTCATAGAATGAGCACGTTACAATAGATGACATAGTAATTGATTTCACAATATGCATTTTCGTAGAATTAATACATTACAGTAGACGACACAGTAGTTAAAATTAGTAGTTGGTTTCAAAACAAAGTAGGTGAGTAAGCTTATTGCTAAACTGTTATGGCAAGGTAGTTACTCAATGGATAGTCAGGTTGGTCGAGTATAAACCTAGAACAATACTCATAATTCAACCAAGTAGAATTAACAAGAATTAACATAACTAAGAGGAGAAGCGTAGCTGTTGCAGTGTTGCTAGTTAAAGCAGGGATTAAATAGGAAATTCAATGAAGTCGTATGGACACGAACAGTGGGTAGTTTCGAGCATTATATTGAAAGTGTATGTAGTCTTGATGAGCTAGTAGATTGATGAGTGATTGTATTTAGAGTGGGCATTAGGATGGTGGATAACATGGGTTACGTGGGGGGGGAGGGGGAGAGGGAGAGGGGGGATGGGAGGAGGGTTAGATGTCAGGAAGTGAAGCCAAGGCTTCCAAATTTTGGTAAAGGTTTGAAAATATATACTTTAAATATAATACAAAACTAAACAAATATAGAACTGAGCATAGAACAATTGAAAACGCAATGTTACCTAATTAGAAGATACAGACACACTGCTAGAGGTGGGCTGTGAGGCTAGATCCAAGAATTTGGGTGGATGTGGAGTTGGCATTTCTGAGCTCCCTGCCTTGACTTTCTTTCTAACAGGATTATTCTCCAAAGTGAGCATTCAAAGTGAATTTAAAGAGAATTGCAAATTTAAGGCCAAAGTAGCCACACTGAAGAAAGTTTTTTTTCCAATTTGATTATTTTTACCTTAACGTTGAAAATCACTTTCAGTTCTCCCTTTAGTAATAGCTCTGTAAGAGCTCTATTAAGTAAAGTCTGAATGGCCCCTAGTGAACAGTTTGAAACCATCCAGCTGCGTACAAGGTAATTCATATTGTAAAATCCAGACATGTCTCACACCTACCGCATGGGAGGAGGCTGGGGAAAAATATTTAGTGCCCCCTCACCATTTGTATTTAGAGACCCTCCTGCAGCAGTGGAGTGTAGAGGGTGGGAGGCCATATGCTTTGTCATCAGCGGCGTACATAACGCGGTCGCAGGGGTCGCAGCTGCAACCGGGCCCGCCACTCGAGGGGGCCCGGCCGCCCTGCAAACCCTGTGACCGGGTATCCGCCGCCATCATCTTCTGTGGCCCCGACCCACGCGGCAAACCGCCGGGGCCGCCGTCCAAGGGGTCCATCGGGTGGCCCATGCTGTCAGGGCCACCCGATGGATGTGGATTGTCAGGGGGCCAGGTCAGTGCTGGGCGCTTTAACAGCGCGACCAGGCCCCCTGTGATGACATCACAAGCTGGGAGGAAGTGACCGCATGTCACTCCTCCCAGCTAACACTGAGAGCCGCGCAGGAGGAAGCATCCACCTGAGCCACCACTGGACCCCAGGAAAAGTCACCCTCCTGCACCTTAAAGGTAGGAAACAGGAGGGTGACTTAAACATTTTGTGTGTGTGTGTTTGTATGTATGTGTGTCTGTCTGTCTGTATGTGTGTCTATCTGTTTGTATGTATGTCTTTGTATGTATGTGTGTGTGCCTGTGTGTATGTATGTGTGTCTGTCTGTTTGTGTGTCTGCCTGTATGTGTGTGTGCTTGTCTGTTTGTATGTATGTATGTGCATCTTGTGTGTGTGTGTCTCTCTGTATGTGTGTCTGTCTGTATGTGTCTGCCTGTGTGTATGTGTGCCTGTCTGTTTTTTTATGTATGTGCCTTTGTATGTGTGTGTCTGTCTGTCTGTATGTGTGCCTGTCTGTTTGTATGTATGTGTCTGTGTGTCGGTCTGTATGTGTCTGTTTGTGTATCTATGTATGTGTGTGTGTGTGTCTGGCAGGGGGGGGAGGGTGGGGGGAGGGCACAGATCATTTTCGCACCGAGGCCCCATGGTTTGTGTGTACCCCACTGTTTGTCATGTTTTATTATAAAGCCCCCTGTCACTGGCAATGTGTGGGGGCAGGTGGAGCCAGGGCCGGTCTTAAGCCTTTAGGCGCCCTGTGCGAAAAATCTTCACAGCGCCCCCTCCCTCCCCACCCCCTGTCTTCCATGTATTGTGTGTGTGTATAGGAGTGTAGTGATTGTATAGGGGGTTTATTAAATTAAAAATGATTTAAATACAAATATTCCTTTCTCCTTTCCTGTTGTTACCTAGTTGAGAGAGGGGCATGCTGATCTAAATCGGGTCTGCCCCTCCACTGGGTACAGACCATGCGTAACTGTCTCGCAAGCTCAGGGACTTGCAGTGTCCTGTGGTAATCTGCGGCAGCACTCTGATTATCCCGAGCTAGGAAGACAGCTACAGCCGACAGAAGTGCAGGCCAGAAGTGCCAGCCTGCCTCCCTTATATTACAGAGGAGCAGACTAAATATGTCACATAATACTATGAATGATTTTGCTTTGGAGCTCTGGATTATACTTATTTACCTTGACCTCTTTGGAATAAAAATTTGTAGTAATGTGCTGCTTCTCCATTTATCACAGAGCTCCACAACAATAAAACTCCCAGTAATGTGGAGCTCTGTGACAAGATCATACACTACACAACAATACAACTCTAAATAATGTGTCTATTAGTGCATCCCTAACTATAAAACACAGAGTAATGTGCTCCACTGCAATACATCTCACTATAATATGATGTTATGTTTGTGTTGTCTGTGTATGTGAGAGGTGTGATGACTATTTGTGATATGTATGCTATGTGTTGGCTGTGTGTGATATTTGTAAGGGGTGTATTAACTGTGTGATATGCGTGTATTGGTTGTATGTGATATTTGTGCTGGGTTTATTGGCTGTGTGTGATGGGTATTTAATTCAGATAAAAATATGCATTTAGGACTATGTGTGAATGCAGGTGTATATTTTTGCAGAGTTATGTGCACACAGTCCCACAGTCAGATGCACACAATTATACATATACAATGTCAAATCCACCACATGCATACAGTCGCAGGCAAATAGTCACAGGATCAGGCAGAAACACAGGTACAGGCAGTCACACACATACACAGTTACAGACAGATAAACACTCACACACAATTACAGGCAGACAGTCACACACACAGGTACAGACAGACAGTAACATACATTTAGCCACTCATTCAGTCTTACACACACACACACTTACATGCAGACAGACAGCCACACACACACACAGGCAGGGAGTCACATACAGACAGCCACACACAGGCAGACAGTAGACCGAAATTTTCGGCCAAAAATGGGCCTATCATGTTTTGGCCGAAAACGGGTCAAATTTGCTGAAATTAAAAAAAAAAGAAATGTAACTATGTAAAAACAAAAAATGTTTTTTTTTTAGAATTTTCATTTTTGTAGTGCATAGATTAACAGACATGCTTGCATTAACAATTCAGATAATTATATATCACAATGAAAGATAGTAATGATTACATGAAAAGTCAAGAATACTGCACTTGGAACAAGTGAGGTGAAAGAACACTAGAACACTGTGGGACAGGGTAGGGGGGGGAACACTATGGGACAGGGGAGGTGGAAATAACACTGGGACAGGGGAGGGGGTGAAGAACACTATGGGACATAGGATGGGGGAAAGAACACTGGGACAGGGGAGGGGAAAAAAGAACACTATGGGACAAGGGAGGGGAGAAAATAACACTATTGGACAGGGGAGGGGGGAACACTATGGGACTGGGGAGGAGGGGGGAAGAACACTATGTGACAGGGAGGTGGTGAAGAACACCATGGGACAGAGGATGGGGTGAAAGAACACTATGGGACAGGGGAGGGGGGAACACTATAGGACTGGGGAGGAGCGGGGGAAGAACACTAAAAAAGACGGAGGGCAGAGGAACACTAGAGGGCGGAGAGAGGAATATTAAGCGGGGGGGACCACTAAATACAAGGGAGAAGGGAAGTGTTTCATATTAGATTAATTAAATTTATTAATAAGTTTAATATTATTCAAATTATAGGAAAAACATTTTTTTTACATTATTTGGGGAAAAAAAGGATTTTTCGGTTTCGGTTTTCGGCCAAGGGCATCCCGAATTTTCAGTTTTGGTTTCGGCCCAGAATTTTCATTTCAGTGCATCCCTAAAACACACTCCTGCATTCAAACTCCCAAAAAAATATACAAGCACACCCCTTCACTCAAATACTTCACGCAAATGTACATCTGCATTAAAAAGTGAACATTACATTCAAACACACCCCTGCAATCAAACTCAAACATTAGGGAGCGGGGCCTAACCAGCATGGCCGACGGACGTGTGTGAGATGAGCTCCTCACACAAAACGAGACTTACACGGCTTAAATGGAGGTATAACCCCTAAAATCAAAACCAACGAAATAACACACTATACAAAACCTTTGGGGAACCCTCCCAAGCGACCTTGGAGACTCATCCCGCATCCTGACGCCGAAACCAGATTCTGCATGACGGATCCCAAGGGAGAGGGAAACGGCCGATCCTCCACCCGGGAGCTGCCAGACCACTACTACAGACCCGTTCCCCCCCTCTTTGGACCGGCGGGGGTCATCCCAGTACCAACTGGAGGACAGGCAGCTAAGTTCACCTCAGAAATGCATACCGTCTCCTCTTGCCCCAGGGCCACGACCAAGATGGCGGCCAGAGCGGAGAAACTCGGTACAACAGACTGGGAAGCCAACTTCAAAACCAAATTTGACCTGGTGTGCCATTCTGGCGCCGGATCGAAGCCCGTGCTAAGCAGACGCAGCCACCCATCACTTGGACTTTAAAGACCCTGACAGAAGCCTTCTCAACACACCGATAAGCCCAGCCACAGGCCAAGGACACTCAGCATGCAGACCGCGCAAACCTGTGCAAGGCTGGAAACAAATGCCGATAAGAGCAACGAAGCGACTACCTGAACCGGGAAAACACTCGGAAGGAATACGGGAGACTATCACTACCAAACGAGGCAGACAAAGACCCACTCCGCGACCCTGGCTGAAAGCCCCTCACGCATCCAGCTACCAGCGGGCTCGACCACAACAGCCGTGGACGGCATGTTGCCTCCCCTTGTGTGGAGCCCAAACCCCTCCACAGGCATTTTATCAGGCATACCCCGGAGTGGCATAGTCCCGCACCCTGCTCCCCGACCCTTGCTGTCACGGAACTGTAGGTCCAGTTTCGGGAACCCCAGACCGGAGGGTCCCTCACAGAACGCCAGCAGGACTCTGGCAATTATGCCCTGGCAGCCTCACACCGTGGTGCATCGGCTAAACAGCCAACAGACATTAACCCAACTTACCTCACACCCTCTTACATCTCCACCCCATGACCCATGAGAGACAGAACTGGTAGTGCAGGGCCATAGACACAACACAAAAACACAAGTCCTCTCAATATGCTCCTACAGAGCCACACCACTTGCAGCTGAGACCTGGTCAGTGCAACACTGCACCCACACCTAAGCTTTAAAATGTCTGGACCTACCAACCTTGACTAACCTAGCAGGTATCACACACGTAGGGCTTAGACTCACACCAACATCACGGACGATTGACAAAGCTTGTACTCCACAAAACGCTCCATATACTACTCGAGCCTGAAATGTGAATCTTGCTATTCTTCCTGCTCACCGCATGTACAGTCCATACATGACAACGCTCGCATAAACGCAGGCCACCCAGAGGCCATTAACGCGACTCACTTAAGCGGACCCCCAACTTGAATGTGTAGAGGGTCATCTGCACTGCCCTATACTAACAACGCCACCAGAAATCTACTCTTGACGCACCCTCCAGCTCATAGCAGCCTGTCCTCCCATTACCCAACATGACACACAGCAATCAACCTATCTATTTGACTAATACCCGCACGTTAAGTTTTAACTACATGTAAAATGAGCAGACCCACAGTCACAATGTTTTCAATGTTATCATATGCTCTAACTACTTGTAAAAAAATGTTCTCATGCATGCTTATGCTGTTGTGGCAAGGCTTGCCTGTAATGTTCTTTGTGCACAACAAAAATAAAGAATATCTAAAAAAAAAAAAAAAAAGGGAACATTACTGTGGCAAATCCAGCCACTGTTCATTGTCCTTTATGTATATGTAATGTTATGCATACGTGTATACACCTTTAAGAACCAAGCGTATGTATTCTGTGTAACATGGTTCAAGGAAATCCTAGCGTTCATATGCTGCCGGCATACGAAAACCGCCAGCATTCATGTAATCGTTTCACGAACGGTGAATTTCAACACCCTTCGTGAAACGAACAAACTACCAAATGGAGACTGTGGCAAAACCAACTTCGCCACTGTGAACTGGAGAAGCCTGGTTGCTAGCCTCCTGCCCTGCGACTATGGCCCTGGACATATTGTACTGTAAAAACTATATTTGGACATGTAATAATGTATATGGCTGCTACTGGCCCTTTAAAATCATCTATGAACAGATTGGGACTTTTGGGACTACTGTCCCTTTAAGACTGTGAAGCATATTCTAGTGTACTGCCTGTAATATTGTATATGTATTCATGTGTTAAGTTTAACCTGGGTGATATGTATGCAGCATTCATCTGATTGTTCGGTAGAATCAATCCATTCATTATATTGAGTGAAACTACCGAACAACCAGACCACCCAGGAATAAGTGTGCCTCCAATTACAGTTTGCAACAATGTTGCAAACGGGTAATTGGCAATCAGTGTAATGTATTCTTTGTCCTCTGGGTGGCCGCCATTCGGGAAACAAACACGTGGCGGCGGCCATCTTAAACTACCGAACAGCGGTGTTTTGCCGTCGAGTGTCTGGAACTAAAATCGGACACTTGACTAGGCAAACACCGCTGAGACCTCCATACTTCCAGAAATTCGTATGGAAACTACCGAATGACCCGCCGTTCGGTAGAAAGAACCCCACAAACAAGGGAATTCATTCAAACCCTCTCCAGGCTCTATAACACAGGCAATTCGTCTGTTTTCATTCCCTTGTTTGTGACCGACCGCAGGGCCAAAATGCATGGAACTGTTTTCGGATACTTTACCCATGCGGTCGGTCAAATCTTTGGAAACCCATATCTGCCAAACTGTTCATCCGAATGACTTGAATTTTGGATATGTTTCCCCCCTGAATAAGGGCTATTCAGCGATGCTGGATGTAAAGGTGTACCCCCTGTTTTTGGGGTACATCCAGAACTTGGCTGGAAAAGTGTACCGGATAATTGGGTTTAATTTTATCTGAGGGGAGGGGATGTGTGGGCTGAACCATGTATGTGATTGGTTATTTTATGCCTCCCCCTGGGTGTGGCCTGTATGTGGATTATTGTAATAAAAGCCAGGCTGGATGAGCCAGTCCGGAGTTCCTGTTTAACCCTCAAAATGAAGTGTCGTCTCGTTCTTGGGGGGAATTGGATTGTAAGCTGACTGCCAGGAGTGTAAGCGGATTGTATGCTTTTCTTGTTCAGCTGTTCCAGTTCGGAGTGTTATCTTGTATCCAGTTTGGGAGTTTGGTGTTCTGCAGTAGCTGTGCCTGTCTCTCAAAAAGGGGATTATCGCCTAAACTGGGTTTTATCCTCTTGTAAGGGAAACGGTCCGCAACAGAGACCACACACAGGAGGTCGTGTGGCGCCCATTAAGGATTGCAACATTGTTGCAATCGGCAATTAAGAGGATTCAGGGTGGCCGTCGTTCGGCTACCGACCACGCGGCGGTCGGCCATCTTGGATCCTTTGTTAAGTTCAGCGGTATTTGGTCGTCGAGCGCCTGGAACTAAAATCGGCTACTCGATGGCACGAATACCGCTGGACTTCCAAGCCGTTCGGGACCCCCGGTCCTTCGGTAATGTGTTTCTATATAGTCATTCGGTAGTTTGAAGGTAACTTAGAAATAATGTGTATTTCGTGCGGCGTTCGGTTATTTAAGCTGGGATCTAAGCGGTACTTTCACGAAACGTGCGCTCAGACCCCAGCTATCTACCGAATGTTCATTCGTTTAAATCAGACGAATATTGTATAAGTTATAGATTTTTGTGTGAAATATTGGTTCTGCTGCACGAGGGGATAATCCACTTAACTGTTTATTCTGGTGGGAGTGTCCCTCTCGTGCAGCAGTGTATTATGGGAGAAATGTCCAGGTTGCTAAGTTCCCCATGTAGTCCCCTACTGTACAACCCCTGCAATATCAGTAGGGAAACCCCTTGCATGGGGAATTGCATAAATACTGTGACCTGTGAATAAAGCACTCAGTTGACTCCCAGCCTATGTTTCGTCTAGTTCTTGGGAGGGAAGGATTCTTATTACGCTACCTGGAATATTGTATGCTGTACCTGCCTATGCTGATTATTGCCTGTGTTCCTGTCTACCAGCGGAGATCTTGTGGATTATACTGCCCCTCCGCTACAATTGGTGGCAAGCAACAGGATTTCAACTACCCAGCAAAGCAGCGTTCGGCAGAATCCTAACGAACAGAGAAAAGAAACCAACAATTCGTGAGTTTATTCATTCGGTGGAAACCGGAACCCGGGAACACGGGGAAACTCACGAACGGCCGTTAAATGAACACGGAGGTACCCAGTCGGGTTGCCCGTCGATCCGTTACAAGTACATTCAGACACACCCCTGCAATCAAACTCAAACATTGCCCTGTCTTAAAACGCAAACTACATACAAGCACCCCTTCAAACACCAATACTGTACATTACACTACAGTGACAATAAATGCCACAGCGCTGTACAGATATACAACATAGAAATTTTGACTTAGGGTGCCTTGAAAAACTATTGAAATATTAAGGGCGACTTGAATATAAAAAGTTTGGGAACCACTGATTTAACTGATTTGGGGAAATCCTTAGTCTGCCTGTTCTCCTTTTTCATGTCTTACATGGGTGATGGTGGAACAGGAGCCACTAATCAGCACAATCCTACCGGATTTGAGACAGCTGGGAGGCACACTCCATAAAAATATATCAATGGTTCACACCACACAAACACATCCTGCATCCACGTGCAGATACACCTTACATACGTATATCCTATTATCACACACGCCCCACAGAAAAGCTCACATTCTTTCCCAAACACACACTCCACACAAAACCAACTCTGCAAGCTAGGAACATGATAACAAAATACAAAAATGTTCACAATTTGTTGCTTCCTATTTAGCAGGGACATATGGGCCCAAATCCATTTCTCCCACTTTTGTATCCTAATGTCCACCGTTTTTGGACAAGGTCAATATTCTCAGTGTGTCTAAATTTGTACCAGAACTCCACAGTAAATTCGTTCAGAGTAATTTGTCTTTAAATAACAATGTGTTTAGAAACCACACTGTGTTTATAACATACATTGTTCTTCCTCTAAATTACATTTTAAGAGGGCGGAGCCTGACCTCGGAGCTGAGCGGATGCGTGCTGCTCGAGCTCCCGACCGCCGGACTGGCTTTTTGGGGAAAAAACCCAGCTGTCGCACAACGACTGAGGCCACATTGGGCCACTACAACTGGGCACGCGCCGACAAACCGGCAGACACCTTTCCCCAGGGCCTACGGTACCGCAAACCGCGGCAGCAATCTGAGGCCTGCAGACGACTAGGAGGGGGAAGTGCGGCCGACTTTCATACCGACTGGTACGTCCAGCAGACCCACTCCACTCCTACCCCCCCCCTCTGGACCGGTGGGGGTCATCCCGGTCCCTGCTGGCCGGCGCCCCGGAGTATCTCTGGGAACAGAGCGACCGCACGAGGAGGAACCGCACCCAAGATGGCGGCCCAGCAGCAATCCACGGCAATGGACACAAGCATTGAGTCGGGCGCAGGGCCCCTGGAGGCCTTTGATCAGCAGTGCAAGCGCTTTTGGGAGATACTGTGCAATCAGGGCCTGACCCGCAGAAGAGCGGTGAAAGTGGTGGCACACTGGATCCGACCGGTAACCCGGCGCCGCTACTATGGGCCCCTACCGCGAACCCCTAAAACGACTGCACAGCAAGGCAGGCGACAGCGACCAACTAAACAGGCAGGGGAGCCGCATGGTATCTCTGCCGACGCTCGCTCCCGTGTTCACAGGAGCTGGAGTGTCAGGAGAGCCCAACCCACGTGTAACCCTCACGACGCCAGAACCTGGTACCAGCATGGAGCACCCCCACATTCCACAAACCCAGCGACATACAGGGGCCTAACCTGGAGGTCCAGCCCGGGGTCTAGCGGCGGAGCTGCACCCCGAAAGAGGGGCACCCTTAAGGACACAAAACTAGAGGCCCTGCAGAAGAGCTGGAAGGAACGTAGTCTTAACAAGCCAAGAACCGGCCGAAGCAACGCTAGCAAACCGCGGGGCGACATCGGAGCATGCCTGAAACTTCCGCCTGCTAGCATCCCCCCCTCCCTGGGTATTGGCTGAACTTTTTATCGCTTGGACTGCATCTGAGCCAGTGGTGTATTTTGGATGTGTGCTGCCCTAGGCACGACTAACTTTGGACACCCCCAAAATCTTAATTTGCCCCCCGAATTAATGTCAAAGCCATTTTTTTGACTGACAGACACATGGCATCATTGATACATGCACTGACATACACTCACTGACAGATACACAGTCATTGGCACACACATTCCGTCATTAGCACACACACTGTTTAACCAACACACACTTTCACTGACAGACACACACTGACACACCCACTGACTGACAGGCACACACTCTCAGATACACATAAATGGCATACACACACTGACACACACTCACAGGCACACCCATTCTCACTGACAGACACACACTGACAGCTACACTCACTCACTCACAGTAAGGTGGACAGCCCCAGAACACGAGGCAAACAAGACATTTGTCTGGGAGCTTAGGGTGGCATTTTTTGGCGCCCCCCCTGAAAGTGCCGCCCTAGGCAAATGCCTTGTTTGCCTTGTGGTAAATACATCCCTGATCTGAGCTACAGGTTCACTACCAATTGTTTGGACATATGTTATAAAAATGGTAACCCTGCAGCCACTATGCCTCTCAGACCCTGCACGTTATACCTTTTATTTTGCAAATCAGCTCAATGTTTAGTATTTTTCTTCTATAAGCCTTTGCCTTACTTAATCATCTCATATTAGATTGCATACCTCCCACGGGCATTATCTACCTATAAAATGCGCAACTACACTGTTAGATAAACGTAGTTAAAAGAAAAAACAAATTGTGTTGTTTAACCTAACGTTGGCAGCAACTGATAACTCTATAGCAAAGCTATCTTCCTGTATTTTAACCTGATGTTGACAGAGTCTCAATCTATAAAATGCCTAAACAGCATGATTTAAGCTTATTCATATATAATTTGTATTTTTATGCAACTGCCTACATCTTGTTCTTTTCATGTTCTAAAATATAAAAATTGTGCTGTATAACAAGCCACATGTTGAAATGATGACAAACCGCTTGCAGCAGCTGTTGTGGCGCTGTACGCTTTACTGTTACTCCATGCACGAATAAAAATAAAGAATTTAAAAAAAAAAAATTACATTTTAATTGCATTAAATGTTCATAGTAAGTCATCTACAATTTCTCAAGACAGCCACACTGCTGAACACCCCACTATCACCTCTGATGTGTCCCTCTTTGTCTATTTGAAATATTGGGAGGCATAATTTTGGTTTGCCGTAAGGAAATGTGATAGGTGACATTGTATCTGAAAGCCTTTATGAGGGCTTTTCCTTCTATGAGAGCTCAGTCGTGTTGTGTCGTGGTTTTGAATGTTTCTGTTTCTTTTTGAAATCCTTGATTTTGATATACTCTTTTATGAGGATGAATAAAGAAGAGTTAGAAGAAAGAAGACTTTGGATGTCAGTATACTTGTTTTAATTTTTACACACAACTCTTAATTTTACTGGATTCCTTTAGTTGTATTACTGTGAGTAGATAGGATTCTTTATTTTAAATGTGGGGTGGCTAGGGTAATGGGGAGCCCTAATCACCCAGGGGACATGCTTGTATTTGCAAAGGCGGAAAATTGCATGCCCACCCTCTATTTTTTAATTATTTGGGTGGGTACTGGGGGAGATACTATGTCTCCCTTGATATTATTTTAATAGCCATTAGGATTCTTCCCCCCCTCCCATTTTCTTTTATTAAATAGTCACCACTCACTGTCCATGCGTCCAGTGCTCTGTATAAACCCCATTATTTATTTTAAAGGGACACTATAGTCACCAAAACAACTTTAGCTTAATGAAGCAGTTTTGGTGTAAAGATCATGTCTCTGCAGTCTCACTGCTCAATTCTCTGCCATTTAGGAAAAATCACTTTGTTTATGAACCCTAGTCACACCTCCCTGCATGTGACTTGCACAGCCTTCCTAAACGCTTCCTGTATAGAGTCATCTAAAGTTTATCCTTCCTTTATTGCAAGTTCTGTTTAATTTAGATTTTCTTATCCCCTGTTATGTTAATAGCTTCCTAGACGCTACAAGGGCCTCCTGTATGTGATTAAAGTTCAATTTACAGAGAAAGATATACAAATGTTTAAAGTAAATTACATTTGATTGAAAGTGAAACCATTTTTTTTTCATGCAGGCTGTGTCATCAGAGTCAGGGAGATGTGACAAGGGCTGCATAAACAGAAACAAAGTGATTTAACTCCTAAATGGCAGTGAATTGAGCAGTGAAACCTGAAAAGCATGATCTATACACTAAAACTGCTTCATTAAGCTAAAGTTGTTTAGGTGACTATAGTGTTCCTTTAAAGGAACGCTATAGGGTCAGGAGCATCTGACCCTATAGTGTTAAAACCACAATTAAGTTGCCTTGATCCCCCACCCGCCTCCTTAGAATGGGTTAAAACTTACCTTATTTCCAGCGCTGCTCGGGTCTGCCCCTGATCCTGATCCGCCTCTTTAGCTGAAATCATCAAAATTGATAATCACAGCCAATTCACGATTGCCAAGGAGGCGGGGCAGGGCCAAACGCTGGCCTGTCCAATCAGCATCTCTTCATAGAGATACATTGAATCAAAGCACCTCAATGAGGAAAGTTCAGTGTCTCCATGCAGAGCGTGAAGAGGCTGAACGTCAGTGCTGCACACTGCAGCACTGCCCCGGGAACCATCTCCAGTGGCCATCTGAGGAGTGGCCACTGGAGGTTTCCTTAGGTTTTACTGTAAACACTGTGTTTTCTATGAAAAGACAGTGTTGCATGAAAATGCCTGCAAGGACTGTCTACACTAACCAGAACAACTACAATGAACTATAGTTGTTCTGGTGACTATAGTGTCCCTATTTTGGCTCGATAACAATAGCTTGTTCCACATCTTGTTCAACTCTATGGTGATACAGATTATTTTTAACTTAGAATGCGTTCATGTTATATTGAATCTAAATATAATATGAATCTAAATATAATTATGAAATTATATTTGAATTTTGTAATTATTTTTTGTACTTTCTAGACAGATGAAAATCATGAGTAAGATGGTAACTCACACATATTTCGTTTTTAAATTGCTGTAATGTGTCCAAGACATCCTATATTTGTAGATTTTTTTACTATTTTACTTCATATAACATTTCACTCAATTATACATTTTCTAAATTTTCTCTTCTGCTGTTTTTTTTTTCCTAAAGTGTAAATTACCAGAAATTTGAAGTGAATTCAAAATGAAATTCAAGTTTCAAACCATAATAATCACATTTCTAGTCAGATATGTATTACTTTTGGCTGTTCCTGAAATAAATTTTGAATTGCACTTAAAATTCCTGACAATTCACATTTTAGAGAAATACACTGTTTGTAATTAAGATTGTTGTTTAGCAAATTCATTTAAATATACATGAATTAAAATTTACCTGTGCAGTCGGGTCATCAAGAGTACCCTTCACTAAGCCATAAATATTGCATGAAACCACTGAAAAAAAATGGTATAGTAAGGAATATATCTAGATTGTCCACCCATGGGAGGAGGTTGGAGGTACACTGGCATGTCACCTTCATGTATCTTAATTTATTTCACACCCGTAGCCCGAGGATGACAGTGACCTGTACAATCTCCCTATTATCATAAACCTATCTCCCATCCAATGCTCACAGGTGGGTGCATGTGGGGGGCCAGTTTTGTTGCTGACTAGACAGCAATAGCTTTAATACCAGAGTGAAGCTGCTGGCTGCTCTCTGTTTAATAGATACGCTCACACCCACAGCATGGATGTTAGAGGCATACAGGAGGTGTTAATTATATTATATTATGGGAGTCGGACTGACACCTAAGGCTTTTTTTAATTTAACTTTTTAATGTGGCTGATGGCTAATAAGTGCTGGCCAACTGCCATAATATTTAACCTTTGCGCTGTCAATAATTTTATTTTTAACTATTTGCCCACTGGCTGCTAGAGCTGTCAATGACCAAATAGTTGGGACATTTAATATCCAGGTCCAAATCTTTTGAACAACGCCTGGATTTTGCAGTCCAAATGGTCCAAACCAAATGGTTTTGCCCCATTTTGAATTTAGTAGATAACATTGTTAATGTTAAAATAGCAGAGTTGGAAGAATTTAGTTATTTTAGCCACATTTTTTAAATCGTTCTTAAAGGACCACTATAGTGCCAGGAAAACAAATTTGTTTTCCTGGGTCTATAGTGTTAATAGGTCCCCCCCCTCCCTCATGGCCCCCCTCCCGCCGGCCTCAAGAGGGGTTAAGGGGTTAAACACTTACCTTTCTCCAGCGCCAGGCTCCCTCGGTCCTGGGGACGCTCCTCCCTCTTCCGACGTCATCTGCCGAATGTGCATGCGCGGCAAGAGCCGCGCGCGCATTCAATCAGTCCATAGGAAAGCATTTCTCAATGCTTTCCTATGAACGGCAGCGTCTTCTCACCGTGATTTTCACAGTAAGAAGCGCGGAAGCGCCTCTAGCGGCTGTCAATGAGACAGCCACTAGAGGCTGGATTAACCCTAATGTAAACATAGCAGTTTCTCTGAAACTGCTATGTTTACAGCTGCAGGGTTAACCCTAGATGGACCTGGAACCCAGACCACTTCATTGAGCTGAAGTGGTCTGGGTGCCTAAAGTGGTCCATTAACCGACGATAAGTTGAAGTTTAGTAGATTTTGATACAGTAATTAAATTTAGTCCATGTGCCTTATTCTGCCACCCAATGGCTCCTGTGTTAAAAGCACAAGTCTTTACAGAACACACTTTGCACATCATTTGATTGTATAAAAAGGATACAAGCCAGCACCAATGCTAGACTAAAGATAGATAGTCCCATTCTAAGAAGGCACACGGTATTACTGTTCCAACTAGGACTTTTTCGATATCCCATTAATGAGAGGGAAAAGGAATACATCACACCAAATATGTATGTCAATGCTCCTCCAACATGATGAATCACTGGGTGTGTATACTCCTGGAAAACAAAATATAAGTTAGATCAGGGCTTGACAATTTTGCTTGGAAATTAGAAGCCAGCTAAAAAGGTTTTTCAACGCCCAAAGTACCAATCTTAAAGGGACACTATAGTCACCAGAACTACTACAGCTTATTGTAGTCGTTCTGAAGTCTATAGCCTACCCCTACATACTTTTCAATGTAAACACTGCCTTTTCACTGTTTACATTGCAGCCTAGTAACACCTCTAGCGACAATCAATCAGCTGGACTCTAGAGGTGCATCTTGGGTTAGTATGAAGATGCTTAATGCCCCCCCCCCTACGTGAGCATTGATTCAATGCATCGCTATGAGGAGATGCTGATTGGGGTTGCGTGTGTAATAGTCTCCAAATGCTTTCCTATGGGAGTGATGATCAAGTGATGATGATCTTAGCAATGGCGAGATCAGCAAGGCATTGGGAAAAAAAAGTAAGTAAAAGCACCATTCCAATGTGATTGGAATGGTGTCTAAACAGACACACTCACTGACAGCAAACACACACACACACACACACACACACTCAATGACAGACAGAAACAGTCACTGATTCTGCAACACACACACACACATTTTCACATATACTCACAAATATTTGTTTTATTTAAATGTGTTCACCCAGCCTCTCTACCTTTCCCCGGAGTCCAGTGGGGCTGCTCTGATCATCTTAATTCTCCCTTGTGTGCTGTTTAGTGAGCCGGGGCCGGAGTGATGTCATATTCCGGCTCACAGCATCATTGGAGGGTGCCAATTTTTGGACTGTCCCCTGAACCTAGGACAGCTGAGAGGTATGGTGTAGCTGATATGCCTGTATGCACATTTGTCAAAGAGTCTTGTTTGTCATTTTGTTACCCACCTGAAAGAAGACAGCTATCACAATTCCACAGCACCACAGCCACCCAAAGCTGAGAAGCATCATGTTATACTGTGATGAGCTGGGGTCATTTGTCTGGCTTCTCAGCTGCATCAGTCTAAACATCACATAAACTGTGATTGCTCCTAAAAACAAATTGAAATAATCAATAGGAGACTTTCTGAACCAACACTTGTGAAAAACATTTTACAACTAGATTTTTGTTTGGAGGAATGTTTTTAGTGTTGGGAAAGCAAAACCATCATTTAGATGTTACTGTAACCTCTGTGGAAGACTAACATTATTATACTCGCTATATGGTTTTATTTTTATATGGCTATGATATAAGCATATTTAAACATGCATGTAAATATGAATACAATGTCACCCTTCTAATAAAAATAAACTCTCTCTTACTATCACAGTTCAGGGATACTTCATAAGCAAATTCCAAATTGAAGTCCAATCAAGGAGAGCATTAAGCACCTTTAATGTTTTCTCTTTTGTATAATAGAATAGAAATCTGATATCTACGTATAGCATATATAGTAGTAAGAGGGAGTAAGACCATGTATAGAAAGCTCTGAAAACTGGAAAAATATAGGGATTCACCAGAAACCTATACAAACATAATTCATAGAGTGCTTAGTACTATAAGATAGTAGCAGGTATCCAGGAGCTTACTGAAAGGATGAGTGCTATTATAGATAATAAAATATTTTGAAAATAAATATGATTAAAACATATTGATGGATATCTTGAGTGTCTAGTGTTAAAGATAACTGTATGGCATGGGTGTCCTTAACTCTGGAAAATGGAGCATCCCAGGGTAAATACCACCTCTTGCCAATTGTTATACTTCCAAATAGAGTGAAAGATACAATAGCCAAATGTTATAGATGTGCTTAAAATAACACTGACTATTATTATGCAAGCAAAACCAGTACCATACACTGGTTGCTGTGGGCAATATAAAAATATCGCTGGAAAACAACTGAGAGTATAAAAAGTCAAATTTATTCCAAAATATTTAAAAATAGAATTAAAAATAAGCCCACAGACACAATACCAGTCTATTAAAGGTGCAAAATACAAAATAACCTTGTTCTCAGGCAAAGATGGATGTAGATGTTACTTGCGATATTAACATCCAGATTCTGATTGCCGGTGAGGACGGCGTGAGGACAGCGTGCGTGCCACAGTGTGTTCCACCTCGAGCCTCACTTCAGGGGAACAGTGCTGCTTGTCAGAAGATGTTACTGGGATGCCTGGGATCCATGGTGATGTATACGATCTTTACGCTGATACCTTGGCTGGTTGTGACTCGGTAGACATGCTGTGTATTGTCTGACGCGTTTCGTAGGGAACAGCCCTACTTCCTCAGAGACGTGTAAGGTGACCTCCACGTGGGGATGTTTAAATACCCCTCAGTTGCATCCATCCTTGCCTGAGAACAAGGTTATTTTATATTTTGCACCTTTAATAGACTGGTATTGTGTCTGTGGACTTATTTTTAATTCTATTTTTAAATATTTTGGACTAAATTTGACTTTTTATACTCTCGGTTGTTTTCCAGTGATATTTTATTATTGCCCACAGCAACCAGTGTATGGTACTGGTTTTGCTTGATCTTGGCAAGTATTATACTTGCGTAATAATAGTCAGTGTTTTTCTAAGCACATCTATAACATTTTTGCTATTGTATCTTTCATCTATTTGGAAGTATAACAATTGACAAGAGGTGGTATTTACCCTGGGATGCTCCATTTTCCAGAGTTAAGTACACCCATGCCATACAGTTATCTTTAACACTAGACACTCAAGATTTATATGTTTTAATCATATTTATTTACTTCAAAATATTTTATTATCTATAATAGCACTCATCCTTTCAGTAAGCTCCTGGATACCTGCTACTATCTTATAGTACTAAGCACTCTATTTCTCTTTTGTATGTTGCAGCGTTATGCTGCAA
The DNA here is from genome assembly GCF_036172605.1 of Pelobates fuscus. Taxonomy (NCBI): domain Eukaryota; kingdom Metazoa; phylum Chordata; class Amphibia; order Anura; family Pelobatidae; genus Pelobates; species Pelobates fuscus. The sequence goes on from NC_086319.1 coordinate 123,710,776, forward strand.
TTGTTTAAATCATTATTTTTTCTTTCTCAAATTAACATACACTCAATATTCCATTATAATAAAGCGAAAAAACATAATTCTTAAATAGATAGAAACATAGAATGTGACGGCAGATAAGAACCATTCGGCCCATCTAGTCTGCCCAGTTTTCTAAATACTTTCATTAGTCCCTGGCATTATCTTATAGTTAGGATAGCCTTATGCCTATCCCACGCATACTTAAACTCCTTTACTGTGTTAACCTCTACCACTTAAGCTGGAAGGCTATTCCATGCATCCACTACCCTCTCAGTAAAGTAATACTTCCTGATATTTTTTTTAAACCTCTGTCCTTCTAATTTTAGACTATGTCCTCTGGTTGTGGTAGTTTTTCTTCTTTTAAATATAGTCTCCTCCTTTACTGTGTTGATTCCCTTTATGTATTTAAATGTTTCTATCATATCCCCCCTGTCTCGTCTTTCCTCCAAGCTATACATGTTAAGATCCTTTAACCTTTCCTGGTAAGTTTTATCCTGTAATCCATGAACAAGTTTAGTAGCCCTTCTTTGAACTCTCTCTAAGGTATCAATATCCTTCTGAAGATATGGTCTCCAGTACTGTGTACAGTACTCCAAGTGAGGTCTCACCAGTGTTCTGTACAATGGCATGAGCACTTCCCTCTTTCTACTGCTAATACCTCTCCCTATACAACCAAGCATTCTGCTAGCATTTCCTGCTGCTCTATTACATTGTCTGCCTACCTTTAAGTCCTCAGAAATAATCACCCCTAAATCCCTTTCCTCAGATGTTGAGGTTAGGACTCTATCAAATATTCTGTACTCTGCCCTTGGGTTTTTACGTCCAAGATGCATTATCTTGCACTTATCCACATTAAATGTCAGTTGCCACAAGTCTGACCATTTTTCTAGTTTACCTAAATCATTTTCCATTTGGCTTATCCCTCCTGGAACATCAACCCTGTTACATATCTTAGTATCATCCGCAAAAAGACACACCTTACCATCAAGACCTTCTGCAATATCACTAATAAAAATATTAAAGAGAATGGGTCCAAGTACAGATTCCTGAGGTACCCCACTGGTGACAAGCCCAAGCTTCGAATATACTCCATTGACTACAACCCTCTGTTGCCTGTCACTCAGCCACTGCCTTACCCATTCAACAATATTGGAATCCAAACTCAAAGATTGCAGTTTATTGATAAGCCTTCTATGTGCAACAGTGTCAAAAGCCTTACTGAAATCTAGGTAAGCAATGTCTACTGCACCACCCTTATCTATAATTTTAGTTACCCAATCAAAAAAATCAATAAGATTAGTTTGGCATGATCTCCCTGAAGTAAACCCATGTTGTCTCTGATCTTGAAATTCATGTGTTTTTAGATGTTCAACAATCCTATCCTTTAACATGGTTTCCATCACTTTCCCCACTACTGATGTAAGGCTTACTGGCCTATAGTTGCCCGACTCCTCCCTATTACCTTTCTTGTGAATGGGCACAACATTCGCTAACTTCCAATCTTCTGGGACTACTCCTGTTAACAATGATTGGTTAAATAAATCTGTTAATGGTTTTGCTAGTACACCACTAAGCTCTTTTAATAGCTTTGGGTGTATTCCATCAGGTCCCATTGACTTATTTGTCTTTACTTTTGACAGTTGAAATAGAACCTCTTCCTCTGTAAACTCCCGTGTAATAAATGACTTTGATTTATCATTTGATATTTGATATTTGATTTATGATTTATCCTTTTTTTTAACAGAGGTCCCTTTCCTTCATTTTCAGCTGTAAATACCGAACAAAAATATTCATTGAGGCAGTCAGCTAGACCTTTATCCTCATCTACATACCTTCCTTCTTTTGTTTTTAATCTAACTAATCCTTGTTTTACTTTTCTTTTCTCATTTATGTATCTAAAAAAAGTTTTGTCCCCCTTTTTTACTGACTGTGCTATTTTCTCTTCTGTGTGTGATTTGGAAGCTCTTATAACTTGCTTAGCCTCTTTCTGCCTAATCTTATAGGTCATTCTGTCTTCCGCACTCTGGGTTTTTTTATAATTACTAAATGCTAACTTTTTGTTTTTTACTATTTTGGCCACATCTGCGGAGTACCACAGTGGTTTCTTGAATTTTTTGCTTTTACTGACAAGCCTAATGCAATTTTCTGTTGCCTTCAGTAGTGCAGCTTTTAAATAATCCCATTTATTTTGGACTCCATTTAAGTTGCTCCAGTCTGATAATGACTCCTTTACACATATTCTAATTTTAGAAAAGTCTGTTTTTCTAAAGTCTAAAACTTTTGTTTTTGTGTGGTGTGACTCAGTCACTGTTCTTATATTAAACCACACTGACTGATGATCACTGGATCCTAAACTTTCACCTACAGTAATATCTGATACCAAATCTCCATTTGTTAACACTAAATCTAGTATGACCTCTTTACGAGTTGGCTCCTCAACGACTTGTTTTAGAGACAATCCCAGTAGGGAGTTTAGAATATGTGTGCTTCTGGCACAAGTAGCTATTTTTGTTTTCCAATTCACATCAGGAAGATTAAAGTCACCCATGGTGATAACTTCCCCCTTCATTGTCATTTTAGCTATTTCTTCAACTAGTAGATTATCTAACTCTTCAATTTGTCCTGGGGGCCTATAAATCACACCTACACGAGCTACTGTGTGATTACCAAATTCTAACGTAACCCAAATGGACTCTATGTTCGTCTCACTAACCTTTATTAGGCTAGATTTTATGCTATCCTTCACATACAGGGCCACCCCTCCCCCTTTCTTGCCTTCCCTGTCTTTTCTATATAAAGAGTACCCTGGTATTGCTATGTCCCAGTCATTTTTTTCATTATACCATGTCTCAGTAACAGCGACTAAATCTACACTATCAGTTGCCATTATTGCCACAAGTTCATGGATCTTATTCCCTAAACTGCGAGCATTTGTAGACATGACTCTAAGCTTATCATTTTTTAACACACTTGCTACAGGCACCTTCTGTCGTTGTTTTGGGGGACAATTGGATTGATGTTTTATCACCCTTTTGCCCCCCCCTCCTAGTTTAAATACATCTTAGCAAAACCTCTGAACTGCTCACTGAGAACATTTGTTCCCTTTTGAGAAAGATGCAAACCATCTTTTTTGTACAGTTTATTTCCATTCCAAACAGAGCTACCATGAGCAATAAAGCCAAATCCTTGCTCCCGACACCATTCACCAAACCACAAGTTAAAGTCCCTAATACGCATCCGCCTGTCATTCTGAGTGTTATGCACAGGCAGAACTTCAGAGAATGACAGTGTGGAAGCAACCTGCCGTATATCATTGGCAAAAACACTAAAAACTTCCTTAACCTCTGAAACCTCATTGCAAGCCAAGTCATTTGTCCCTAAATGGACAAGTACATCCAATTCACCTTCCTGCTTTGCTTGCTTAACAATATTACAGATACGTCTCCTGTCTCTGTGAGCAGTAGCTCCGGGAAGACACCTCACAAGACCACCATTGTCACTCTCCACACCTCTTATGATGGAATCCCCCAACAACAACTGCTTTCTATTAGGCCTCATCATAGTCTACAAGCCTCTCTGCACAACACCACTAGCCTCAGTGCCTCTCTCCACAACACCTCTAGCCTCAGTGCCTCTCTCCACAACACCTCTAGCCTCAGTGCCTCTCTCCACAACACCACTAGCCTCAGTGCCTCTCTGCACAACACCACTAGCCTCAGTTCCTCTCTGCACAACACCACTAGCCTCAGTGCCTCTCTGCACAACACCACTAGCCTCAGTGCCTCTCTGCACAACACCACTAGCCTCAGTGCCTCTCTGCACAACACCACTAGCCTCAGTGCCTCTCTGCACAACACCACTAGCCTCAGTGCCTCTCTGCACAACACCACTAGCCTCAGTGCCTCTCTGCACAACACCACTAGCCTCAGTGCCTCTCTGCACAACACCACTAGCCTCAGTGCCTCTCTGCACAACACCACTAGCCTCAGTGCCTCTCTGCACAACACCACTAGCCTCAGTGCCTGTCTCCATGACACCATTACACTCTGAAAGTGCAGAAAATGAATTATGTAGAACAACAGACTGTGCAATATGCCTTTTATCCACAACTCTAAGTCTACCAGATCCTACAGTAATCCATCTGCCATTCCTAGTATGTCTCTGTGGCAGTGGCTTTGCAGCAGTTCCAGCCTGAGTTTGTTTACCAGATAGTTTACAAATCTCAGACGTCAAAAATACAATCTCCTGCCGCAAGGTAGAGAACTGTCTACAGATTAGACAACAACTAAACCTCCAAAAAGTGGAACGCGAAACAAATGCATAGCAACTATTACACTGAACTAAGTCTGCCATTCCAATGAGATCAATTATTTAAATCAAACGAATCTTAACTTTTTATTTATCCTCCTGAATACCTCAGATTACCTCCAGTTTATCTCCAGAATATCTCCAAACACAGACACTTAGAAGCAACACTCTCCAGAATATCTCCAACCACAGACACTTAGAAGCAACACTCTCCAGAATATCTCCAACCACAGACACTTAGAAGCAACACTTAGAAGAAGCAACCAAGCTCTATTAGCCAAGCTAATGACAACAGCCCTTATATACTCCTAAAATCACCTCCCACTAGGAATGTTTAACACCTGGGTAGGCCTCTGCTTATTAGCAAACAATAGCTAATTTACACAGCAATCAATAGCAAGTAGCTACCTAATCCAATCAAATGCCTTATAATTACCAACAGGAAATCAAACCTTGTGCAATCAGTAACCTTTTCCTACAGATGAATCTTACCTGTAACAGTAAAAAAGAAAACTCTTAGCACAACTCTTAGGCAGTTGAAGCTTCTGTAAAACTCTCCAGAATATCTCCAACCACAGACACTTAGAAGCAACACTTAGAAGAAGCAACCAAGCTCTATTAGCCAAGCTAATGACAACAGCCCTTATATACTCCTAAAATCACCTCCCACTAGGAATGTTTAACACCTGGGTAGGCCTCTGCTTATTAGCAAACAATAGCTAATTTACACAGCAATCAATAGCAAGTAGCTACCTAATCCAATCAAATGCCTTATAATTACCAACAGGAAATCAAACCTTGTGCAATCAGTAACCTTTTCCTACAGATGAATCTTACCTGTAACAGTAAAAAAGAAAACTCTTAGCACAACTCTTAGGCAGTTGAAGCTTCTGTAAAACTCTCCAGAATATCTCCAACCACAGACACTTAGAAGCAACACTTAGAAGAAGCAACCAAGCTCTATTAGCCAAGCTAATGACAACAGCCCTTATATACTCCTAAAATCACCTCCCACTAGGAATGTTTAACACCTGGGTAGGCCTCTGCTTATTAGCAAACAATAGCTAATTTACACAGCAATCAATAGCAAGTAGCTACCTAATCCAATCAAATGCCTTATAATTACCAACAGGAAATCAAACCTTGTGCAATCAGTAACCTTTTCCTACAGATGAATCTTACCTGTAACAGTAAAAAAGAAAACTCTTAGCACAACTCTTAGGCAGTTGAAGCTTCTGTAAAACTCTCCAGAATATCTCCAACCACAGACACTTAGAAGCAACACTTAGAAGAAGCAACCAAGCTCTATTAGCCAAGCTAATGACAACAGCCCTTATATACTCCTAAAATCACCTCCCACTAGGAATGTTTAACACCTGGGTAGGCCTCTGCTTATTAGCAAACAATAGCTAATTTACACAGCAATCAATAGCAAGTAGCTACCTAATCCAATCAAATGCCTTATAATTACCAACAGGAAATCAAACCTTGTGCAATCAGTAACCTTTTCCTACAGATGAATCTTACCTGTAACAGTAAAAAAGAAAACTCTTAGCACAACTCTTAGGCAGTTGAAGCTTCTGTAAAACTCTCCAGAATATCTCCAACCACAGACACTTAGAAGCAACACTTAGAAGAAGCAACCAAGCTCTATTAGCCAAGCTAATGACAACAGCCCTTATATACTCCTAAAATCACCTCCCACTAGGAATGTTTAACACCTGGGTAGGCCTCTGCTTATTAGCAAACAATAGCTAATTTACACAGCAATCAATAGCAAGTAGCTACCTAATCCAATCAAATGCCTTATAATTACCAACAGGAAATCAAACCTTGTGCAATCAGTAACCTTTCCCTACAGATGAATCTTACCTGTAACAGTAAAAAAGAAAACTCTTAGCACAACTCTTAGGCAGTTGAAGCTTCTGTAAAACTCTCCAGAATATCTCCAACCACAGACACTTAGAAGCAACACTTAGAAGAAGCAACCAAGCTCTATTAGCCAAGCTAATGACAACAGCCCTTATATACTCCTAAAATCACCTCCCACTAGGAATGTTTAACACCTGGGTAGGCCTCTGCTTATTAGCAAACAATAGCTAATTTACACAGCAATCAATAGCAAGTAGCTACCTAATCCAATCAAATGCCTTATAATTACCAACAGGAAATCAAACCTTGTGCAATCAGTAACCTTTTCCTACAGATGAATCTTACCTGTAACAGTAAAAAAGAAAACTCTTAGCACAACTCTTAGGCAGTTGAAGCTTCTGTAAAACTCTCCAGAATATCTCCAACCACAGACACTTAGAAGCAACACTTAGAAGAAGCAACCAAGCTCTATTAGCCAAGCTAATGACAACAGCCCTTATATACTCCTAAAATCACCTCCCACTAGGAATGTTTAACACCTGGGTAGGCCTCTGCTTATTAGCAAACAATAGCTAATTTACACAGCAATCAATAGCAAGTAGCTACCTAATCCAATCAAATGCCTTATAATTACCAACAGGAAATCAAACCTTGTGCAATCAGTAACCTTTTCCTACAGATGAATCTTACCTGTAACAGTAAAAAAGAAAACTCTTAGCACAACTCTTAGGCAGTTGAAGCTTCTGTAAAACTCTCCAGAATATCTCCAACCACAGACACTTAGAAGCAACACTTAGAAGAAGCAACCAAGCTCTATTAGCCAAGCTAATGACAACAGCCCTTATATACTCCTAAAATCACCTCCCACTAGGAATGTTTAACACCTGGGTAGGCCTCTGCTTATTAGCAAACAATAGCTAATTTACACAGCAATCAATAGCAAGTAGCTACCTAATCCAATCAAATGCCTTATAATTACCAACAGGAAATCAAACCTTGTGCAATCAGTAACCTTTTCCTACAGATGAATCTTACCTGTAACAGTAAAAAAGAAAACTCTTAGCACAACTCTTAGGCAGTTGAAGCTTCTGTAAAACTCTCCAGAATATCTCCAACCACAGACACTTAGAAGCAACACTTAGAAGAAGCAACCAAGCTCTATTAGCCAAGCTAATGACAACAGCCCTTATATACTCCTAAAATCACCTCCCACTAGGAATGTTTAACACCTGGGTAGGCCTCTGCTTATTAGCAAACAATAGCTAATTTACACAGCAATCAATAGCAAGTAGCTACCTAATCCAATCAAATGCCTTATAATTACCAACAGGAAATCAAACCTTGTGCAATCAGTAACCTTTTCCTACAGATGAATCTTACCTGTAACAGTAAAAAAGAAAACTCTTAGCACAACTCTTAGGCAGTTGAAGCTTCTGTAAAACTCTCCAGAATATCTCCAACCACAGACACTTAGAAGCAACACTTAGAAGAAGCAACCAAGCTCTATTAGCCAAGCTAATGACAACAGCCCTTATATACTCCTAAAATCACCTCCCACTAGGAATGTTTAACACCTGGGTAGGCCTCTGCTTATTAGCAAACAATAGCTAATTTACACAGCAATCAATAGCAAGTAGCTACCTAATCCAATCAAATGCCTTATAATTACCAACAGGAAATCAAACCTTGTGCAATCAGTAACCTTTTCCTACAGATGAATCTTACCTGTAACAGTAAAAAAGAAAACTCTTAGCACAACTCTTAGGCAGTTGAAGCTTCTGTAAAACTCTCCAGAATATCTCCAACCACAGACACTTAGAAGCAACACTTAGAAGAAGCAACCAAGCTCTATTAGCCAAGCTAATGACAACAGCCCTTATATACTCCTAAAATCACCTCCCACTAGGAATGTTTAACACCTGGGTAGGCCTCTGCTTATTAGCAAACAATAGCTAATTTACACAGCAATCAATAGCAAGTAGCTACCTAATCCAATCAAATGCCTTATAATTACCAACAGGAAATCAAACCTTGTGCAATCAGTAACCTTTCCCTACAGATGAATCTTACCTGTAACAGTAAAAAAGAAAACTCTTAGCACAACTCTTAGGCAGTTGAAGCTTCTGTAAAACTCTCCAGAATATCTCCAACCACAGACACTTAGAAGCAACACTTAGAAGAAGCAACCAAGCTCTATTAGCCAAGCTAATGACAACAGCCCTTATATACTCCTAAAATCACCTCCCACTAGGAATGTTTAACACCTGGGTAGGCCTCTGCTTATTAGCAAACAATAGCTAATTTACACAGCAATCAATAGCAAGTAGCTACCTAATCCAATCAAATGCCTTATAATTACCAACAGGAAATCAAACCTTGTGCAATCAGTAACCTTTTCCTACAGATGAATCTTACCTGTAACAGTAAAAAAGAAAACTCTTAGCACAACTCTTAGGCAGTTGAAGCTTCTGTAAAACTCTCCAGAATATCTCCAACCACAGACACTTAGAAGCAACACTTAGAAGAAGCAACCAAGCTCTATTAGCCAAGCTAATGACAACAGCCCTTATATACTCCTAAAATCACCTCCCACTAGGAATGTTTAACACCTGGGTAGGCCTCTGCTTATTAGCAAACAATAGCTAATTTACACAGCAATCAATAGCAAGTAGCTACCTAATCCAATCAAATGCCTTATAATTACCAACAGGAAATCAAACCTTGTGCAATCAGTAACCTTTTCCTACAGATGAATCTTACCTGTAACAGTAAAAAAGAAAACTCTTAGCACAACTCTTAGGCAGTTGAAGCTTCTGTAAAACTCTCCAGAATATCTCCAACCACAGACACTTAGAAGCAACACTTAGAAGAAGCAACCAAGCTCTATTAGCCAAGCTAATGACAACAGCCCTTATATACTCCTAAAATCACCTCCCACTAGGAATGTTTAACACCTGGGTAGGCCTCTGCTTATTAGCAAACAATAGCTAACTTACACAGCAATCAATAGCAAGTAGCTACCTAATCCAATCAAATGCCTTATAATTACCAACAGGAAATCAAACCTTGTGCAATCAGTAACCTTTTCCTACAGATGAATCTTACCTGTAACAGTAAAAAAGAAAACTCTTAGCACAACTCTTAGGCAGTTGAAGCTTCTGTAAAACTCTCCAGAATATCTCCAACCACAGACACTTAGAAGCAACACTTAGAAGAAGCAACCAAGCTCTATTAGCCAAGCTAATGACAACAGCCCTTATATACTCCTAAAATCACCTCCCACTAGGAATGTTTAACACCTGGGTAGGCCTCTGCTTATTAGCAAACAATAGCTAATTTACACAGCAATCAATAGCAAGTAGCTACCTAATCCAATCAAATGCCTTACAATTACCAACAGGAAATCAAACCTTGTGCAATCAGTAACCTTTTCCTACAGATGAATCTTACCTGTAACAGTAAAAAAGAAAACTCTTAGCACAACTCTTAGGCAGTTGAAGCTTCTGTAAAACTCTCCAGAATATCTCCAACCACAGACACTTAGAAGCAACACTTAGAAGAAGCAACCAAGCTCTATTAGCCAAGCTAATGACAACAGCCCTTATATACTCCTAAAATCACCTCCCACTAGGAATGTTTAACACCTGGGTAGGCCTCTGCTTATTAGCAAACAATAGCTAATTTACACAGCAATCAATAGCAAGTAGCTACCTAATCCAATCAAATGCCTTATAATTACCAACAGGAAATCAAACCTTGTGCAATCAGTAACCTTTTCCTACAGATGAATCTTACCTGTAACAGTAAAAAAGAAAACTCTTAGCACAACTCTTAGGCAGTTGAAGCTTCTGTAAAACTCTCCAGAATATCTCCAACCACAGACACTTAGAAGCAACACTTAGAAGAAGCAACCAAGCTCTATTAGCCAAGCTAATGACAACAGCCCTTATATACTCCTAAAATCACCTCCCACTAGGAATGTTTAACACTTGGGTAGGCCTCTGCTTATTAGCAAACAATAGCTAATTTACACAGCAATCAATAGCAAGTAGCTACCTAATCCAATCAAATGCCTTATAATTACCAACAGGAAATCAAACCTTGTGCAATCAGTAACCTTTTCCTACAGATGAATCTTACCTGTAACAGTAAAAAAGAAAACTCTTAGCACAACTCTTAGGCAGTTGAAGCTTCTGTAAAACTCTCCAGAATATCTCCAACCACAGACACTTAGAAGCAACACTTAGAAGAAGCAACCAAGCTCTATTAGCCAAGCTAATGACAACAGCCCTTATATACTCCTAAAATCACCTCCCACTAGGAATGTTTAACACCTGGGTAGGCCTCTGCTTATTAGCAAACAATAGCTAATTTACACAGCAATCAATAGCAAGTAGCTACCTAATCCAATCAAATGCCTTATAATTACCAACAGGAAATCAAACCTTGTGCAATCAGTAACCTTTTCCTACAGATGAATCTTACCTGTAACAGTAAAAAAGAAAACTCTTAGCACAACTCTTAGGCAGTTGAAGCTTCTGTAAAACTCTCCAGAATATCTCCAACCACAGACACTTAGAAGCAACACTTAGAAGAAGCAACCAAGCTCTATTAGCCAAGCTAATGACAACAGCCCTTATATACTCCTAAAATCACCTCCCACTAGGAATGTTTAACACCTGGGTAGGCCTCTGCTTATTAGCAAACAATAGCTAATTTACACAGCAATCAATAGCAAGTAGCTACCTAATCCAATCAAATGCCTTATAATTACCAACAGGAAATCAAACCTTGTGCAATCAGTAACCTTTTCCTACAGATGAATCTTACCTGTAACAGTAAAAAAGAAAACTCTTAGCACAACTCTTAGACAGTTGAAGCTTCTGTAAAACTCTCCAGAATATCTCCAACCACAGACACTTAGAAGCAACACTTAGAAGAAGCAACCAAGCTCTATTAGCCAAGCTAATGACAACAGCCCTTATATACTCCTAAAATCACCTCCCACTAGGAATGTTTAACACCTGGGTAGGCCTCTGCTTATTAGCAAACAATAGCTAATTTACACAGCAATCAATAGCAAGTAGCTACCTAATCCAATCAAATGCCTTATAATTACCAACAGGAAATCAAACCTTGTGCAATCAGTAACCTTTTCCTACAGATGAATCTTACCTGTAACAGTAAAAAAGAAAACTCTTAGCACAACTCTTAGGCAGTTGAAGCTTCTGTAAAACTCTCCAGAATATCTCCAACCACAGACACTTAGAAGCAACACTTAGAAGAAGCAACCAAGCTCTATTAGCCAAGCTAATGACAACAGCCCTTATATACTCCTAAAATCACCTCCCACTAGGAATGTTTAACACCTGGGTAGGCCTCTGCTTATTAGCAAACAATAGCTAATTTACACAGCAATCAATAGCAAGTAGCTACCTAATCCAATCAAATGCCTTATAATTACCAACAGGAAATCAAACCTTGTGCAATCAGTAACCTTTTCCTACAGATGAATCTTCCCTTTAACAGTAAAAAAAGAAAACTCTTAGCACAACTCTTAGGCAGTTGAAGCTTCTGTAAAACTCTCCAGAATATCTCCAACCACAGACACTTAGAAGCAACACTTAGAAGAAGCAACCAAGCTCTATTAGCCAAGCTAATGACAACAGCCCTTATATACTCCTAAAATCACCTCCCACTAGGAATGTTTAACACCTGGGTAGGCCTCTGCTTATTAGCAAACAATAGCTAATTTACACAGCAATCAATAGCAAGTAGCTACCTAATCCAATCAAATGCCTTATAATTACCAACAGGAAATCAAACCTTGTGCAATCAGTAACCTTTCCCTACAGATGAATCTTACCTGTAACAGTAAAAAAGAAAACTCTTAGCACAACTCTTAGGCAGTTGAAGCTTCTGTAAAACTCTCCAGAATATCTCCAACCACAGACACTTAGAAGCAACACTTAGAAGAAGCAACCAAGCTCTATTAGCCAAGCTAATGACAACAGCCCTTATATACTCCTAAAATCACCTCCCACTAGGAATGTTTAACACCTGGGTAGGCCTCTGCTTATTAGCAAACAATAGCTAATTTACACAGCAATCAATAGCAAGTAGCTACCTAATCCAATCAAATGCCTTATAATTACCAACAGGAAATCAAACCTTGTGCAATCAGTAACCTTTTCCTACAGATGAATCTTACCTGTAACAGTAAAAAAGAAAACTCTTAGCACAACTCTTAGGCAGTTGAAGCTTCTGTAAAACTCTCCAGAATATCTCCAACCACAGACACTTAGAAGCAACACTTAGAAGAAGCAACCAAGCTCTATTAGCCAAGCTAATGACAACAGCCCTTATATACTCCTAAAATCACCTCCCACTAGGAATGTTTAACACCTGGGTAGGCCTCTGCTTATTAGCAAACAATAGCTAATTTACACAGCAATCAATAGCAAGTAGCTACCTAATCCAATCAAATGCCTTATAATTACCAACAGGAAATCAAACCTTGTGCAATCAGTAACCTTTTCCTACAGATGAATCTTACCTGTAACAGTAAAAAAGAAAACTCTTAGCACAACTCTTAGGCAGTTGAAGCTTCTGTAAAACTCTCCAGAATATCTCCAACCACAGACACTTAGAAGCAACACTTAGAAGAAGCAACCAAGCTCTATTAGCCAAGCTAATGACAACAGCCCTTATATACTCCTAAAATCACCTCCCACTAGGAATGTTTAACACCTGGGTAGGCCTCTGCTTATTAGCAAACAATAGCTAATTTACACAGCAATCAATAGCAAGTAGCTACCTAATCCAATCAAATGCCTTACAATTACCAACAGGAAATCAAACCTTGTGCAATCAGTAACCTTTTCCTACAGATGAATCTTACCTGTAACAGTAAAAAAGAAAACTCTTAGCACAACTCTTAGGCAGTTGAAGCTTCTGTAAAACTCTCCAGAATATCTCCAACCACAGACACTTAGAAGCAACACTTAGAAGAAGCAACCAAGCTCTATTAGCCAAGCTAATGACAACAGCCCTTATATACTCCTAAAATCACCTCCCACTAGGAATGTTTAACACCTGGGTAGGCCTCTGCTTATTAGCAAACAATAGCTAATTTACACAGCAATCAATAGCAAGTAGCTACCTAATCCAATCAAATGCCTTATAATTACCAACAGGAAATCAAACCTTGTGCAATCAGTAACCTTTTCCTACAGATGAATCTTACCTGTAACAGTAAAAAAGAAAACTCTTAGCACAACTCTTAGGCAGTTGAAGCTTCTGTAAAACTCTCCAGAATATCTCCAACCACAGACACTTAGAAGCAACATTTAGAAGAAGCAACCAAGCTCTATTAGCCAAGCTAATGACAACAGCCCTTATATACTCCTAAAATCACCTCCCACTAGGAATGTTTAACACCTGGGTAGGCCTCTGCTTATTAGCAAACAATAGCTAATTTACACAGCAATCAATAGCAAGTAGCTACCTAATCCAATCAAATGCCTTATAATTACCAACAGGAAATCAAACCTTGTGCAATCAGTAACCTTTTCCTACAGATGAATCTTACCTGTAACAGTAAAAAAGAAAACTCTTAGCACAACTCTTTGACAGTTGAAGCTTCTGTAAAACTCTCCAGAATATCTCCAACCACAGACACTTAGAAGCAACACTTAGAAGAAGCAACCAAGCTCTATTAGCCAAGCTAATGACAACAGCCCTTATATACTCCTAAAATCACCTCCCACTAGGAATGTTTAACACCTGGGTAGGCCTCTGCTTATTAGCAAACAATAGCTAATTTACACAGCAATCAATAGCAAGTAGCTACCTAATCCAATCAAATGCCTTATAATTACCAACAGGAAATCAAACCTTGTGCAATCAGTAACCTTTTCCTACAGATGAATCTTACCTGTAACAGTAAAAAAGAAAACTCTTAGCACAACTCTTAGGCAGTTGAAGCTTCTGTAAAACTCTCCAGAATATCTCCAACCACAGACACTTAGAAGCAACACTTAGAAGAAGCAACCAAGCTCTATTAGCCAAGCTAATGACAACAGCCCTTATATACTCCTAAAATCACCTCCCACTAGGAATGTTTAACACCTGGGTAGGCCTCTGCTTATTAGCAAACAATAGCTAATTTACACAGCAATCAATAGCAAGTAGCTACCTAATCCAATCAAATGCCTTATAATTACCAACAGGAAATCAAACCTTGTGCAATCAGTAACCTTTTCCTACAGATGAATCTTACCTGTAACAGTAAAAAAGAAAACTCTTAGCACAACTCTTAGGCAGTTGAAGCTTCTGTAAAACTCTCCAGAATATCTCCAACCACAGACACTTAGAAGCAACACTTAGAAGAAGCAACCAAGCTCTATTAGCCAAGCTAATGACAACAGCCCTTATATACTCCTAAAATCACCTCCCACTAGGAATGTTTAACACCTGGGTAGGCCTCTGCTTATTAGCAAACAATAGCTAATTTACACAGCAATCAATAGCAAGTAGCTACCTAATCCAATCAAATGCCTTATAATTACCAACAGGAAATCAAACCTTGTGCAATCAGTAACCTTTCCCTACAGATGAATCTTACCTGTAACAGTAAAAAAGAAAACTCTTAGCACAACTCTTAGGCAGTTGAAGCTTCTGTAAAACTCTCCAGAATATCTCCAACCACAGACACTTAGAAGCAACACTTAGAAGAAGCAACCAAGCTCTATTAGCCAAGCTAATGACAACAGCCCTTATATACTCCTAAAATCACCTCCCACTAGGAATGTTTAACACCTGGGTAGGCCTCTGCTTATTAGCAAACAATAGCTAATTTACACCGCAATCAATAGCAAGTAGCTACCTAATCCAATCAAATGCCTTATAATTACCAACAGGAAATCAAACCTTGTGCAATCAGTAACCTTTTCCTACAGATGAATCTTACCTGTAACAGTAAAAAAGAAAACTCTTAGCACAACTCTTAGGCAGTTGAAGCTTCTGTAAAACTCTCCAGAATATCTCCAACCACAGACACTTAGAAGCAACACTTAGAAGAAGCAACCAAGCTCTATTAGCCAAGCTAATGACAACAGCCCTTATATACTCCTAAAATCACCTCCCACTAGGAATGTTTAACACCTGGGTAGGCCTCTGCTTATTAGCAAACAATAGCTAATTTACACAGCAATCAATAGCAAGTAGCTACCTAATCCAATCAAATGCCTTATAATTACCAACAGGAAATCAAACCTTGTGCAATCAGTAACCTTTTCCTACAGATGAATCTTACCTGTAACAGTAAAAAAGAAAACTCTTAGCACAACTCTTAGGCAGTTGAAGCTTCTGTAAAACTCTCCAGAATATCTCCAACCACAGACACTTAGAAGCAACACTTAGAAGAAGCAACCAAGCTCTATTAGCCAAGCTAATGACAACAGCCCTTATATACTCCTAAAATCACCTCCCACTAGGAATGTTTAACACCTGGGTAGGCCTCTGCTTATTAGCAAACAATAGCTAACTTACACAGCAATCAATAGCAAGTAGCTACCTAATCCAATCAAATGCCTTATAATTACCAACAGGAAATCAAACCTTGTGCAATCAGTAACCTTTTCCTACAGATGAATCTTACCTGTAACAGTAAAAAAGAAAACTCTTAGCACAACTCTTAGGCAGTTGAAGCTTCTGTAAAACTCTCCAGAATATCTCCAACCACAGACACTTAGAAGCAACACTTAGAAGAAGCAACCAAGCTCTATTAGCCAAGCTAATGACAACAGCCCTTATATACTCCTAAAATCACCTCCCACTAGGAATGTTTAACACCTGGGTAGGCCTCTGCTTATTAGCAAACAATAGCTAATTTACACAGCAATCAATAGCAAGTAGCTACCTAATCCAATCAAATGCCTTATAATTACCAACAGGAAATCAAACCTTGTGCAATCAGTAACCTTTTCCTACAGATGAATCTTACCTGTAACAGTAAAAAAGAAAACTCTTAGCACAACTCTTAGGCAGTTGAAGCTTCTGTAAAACTCTCCAGAATATCTCCAACCACAGACACTTAGAAGCAACACTTAGAAGAAGCAACCAAGCTCTATTAGCCAAGCTAATGACAACAGCCCTTATATACTCCTAAAATCACCTCCCACTAGGAATGTTTAACACCTGGGTAGGCCTCTGCTTATTAGCAAACAATAGCTAATTTACACAGCAATCAATAGCAAGTAGCTACCTAATCCAATCAAATGCCTTACAATTACCAACAGGAAATCAAACCTTGTGCAATCAGTAACCTTTTCCTACAGATGAATCTTACCTGTAACAGTAAAAAAGAAAACTCTTAGCACAACTCTTAGGCAGTTGAAGCTTCTGTAAAACTCTCCAGAATATCTCCAACCACAGACACTTAGAAGCAACACTTAGAAGAAGCAACCAAGCTCTATTAGCCAAGCTAATGACAACAGCCCTTATATACTCCTAAAATCACCTCCCACTAGGAATGTTTAACACCTGGGTAGGCCTCTGCTTATTAGCAAACAATAGCTAATTTACACAGCAATCAATAGCAAGTAGCTACCTAATCCAATCAAATGCCTTATAATTACCAACAGGAAATCAAACCTTGTGCAATCAGTAACCTTTTCCTACAGATGAATCTTACCTGTAACAGTAAAAAAGAAAACTCTTAGCACAACTCTTAGGCAGTTGAAGCTTCTGTAAAACTCTCCAGAATATCTCCAACCACAGACACTTAGAAGCAACATTTAGAAGAAGCAACCAAGCTCTATTAGCCAAGCTAATGACAACAGCCCTTATATACTCCTAAAATCACCTCCCACTAGGAATGTTTAACACTTGGGTAGGCCTCTGCTTATTAGCAAACAATAGCTAATTTACACAGCAATCAATAGCAAGTAGCTACCTAATCCAATCAAATGCCTTATAATTACCAACAGGAAATCAAACCTTGTGCAATCAGTAACCTTTTCCTACAGATGAATCTTACCTGTAACAGTAAAAAAGAAAACTCTTAGCACAACTCTTAGGCAGTTGAAGCTTCTGTAAAACTCTCCAGAATATCTCCAACCACAGACACTTAGAAGCAACACTTAGAAGAAGCAACCAAGCTCTATTAGCCAAGCTAATGACAACAGCCCTTATATACTCCTAAAATCACCTCCCACTAGGAATGTTTAACACCTGGGTAGGCCTCTGCTTATTAGCAAACAATAGCTAATTTACACAGCAATCAATAGCAAGTAGCTACCTAATCCAATCAAATGCCTTATAATTACCAACAGGAAATCAAACCTTGTGCAATCAGTAACCTTTTCCTACAGATGAATCTTACCTGTAACAGTAAAAAAGAAAACTCTTAGCACAAATCTTAGGCAGTTGAAGCTTCTGTAAAACTCTCCAGAATATCTCCAACCACAGACACTTAGAAGCAACACTTAGAAGAAGCAACCAAGCTCTATTAGCCAAGCTAATGACAACAGCCCTTATATACTCCTAAAATCACCTCCCACTAGGAATGTTTAACACCTGGGTAGGCCTCTGCTTATTAGCAAACAATAGCTAATTTACACAGCAATCAATAGCAAGTAGCTACCTAATCCAATCAAATGCCTTATAATTACCAACAGGAAATCAAACCTTGTGCAATCAGTAACCTTTTCCTACAGATGAATCTTACCTGTAACAGTAAAAAAGAAAACTCTTAGCACAACTCTTAGACAGTTGAAGCTTCTGTAAAACTCTCCAGAATATCTCCAACCACAGACACTTAGAAGCAACACTTAGAAGAAGCAACCAAGCTCTATTAGCCAAGCTAATGACAACAGCCCTTATATACTCCTAAAATCACCTCCCACTAGGAATGTTTAACACCTGGGTAGGCCTCTGCTTATTAGCAAACAATAGCTAATTTACACAGCAATCAATAGCAAGTAGCTACCTAATCCAATCAAATGCCTTATAATTACCAACAGGAAATCAAACCTTGTGCAATCAGTAACCTTTTCCTACAGATGAATCTTACCTGTAACAGTAAAAAAGAAAACTCTTAGCACAACTCTTAGGCAGTTGAAGCTTCTGTAAAACTCTCCAGAATATCTCCAACCACAGACACTTAGAAGCAACACTTAGAAGAAGCAACCAAGCTCTATTAGCCAAGCTAATGACAACAGCCCTTATATACTCCTAAAATCACCTCCCACTAGGAATGTTTAACACCTGGGTAGGCCTCTGCTTATTAGCAAACAATAGCTAATTTACACAGCAATCAATAGCAAGTAGCTACCTAATCCAATCAAATGCCTTATAATTACCAACAGGAAATCAAACCTTGTGCAATCAGTAACCTTTTCCTACAGATGAATCTTCCCTTTAACAGTAAAAAAAGAAAACTCTTAGCACAACTCTTAGGCAGTTGAAGCTTCTGTAAAACTCTCCAGAATATCTCCAACCACAGACACTTAGAAGCAACACTTAGAAGAAGCAACCAAGCTCTATTAGCCAAGCTAATGACAACAGCCCTTATATACTCCTAAAATCACCTCCCACTAGGAATGTTTAACACCTGGGTAGGCCTCTGCTTATTAGCAAACAATAGCTAATTTACACAGCAATCAATAGCAAGTAGCTACCTAATCCAATCAAATGCCTTATAATTACCAACAGGAAATCAAACCTTGTGCAATCAGTAACCTTTTCCTACAGATGAATCTTACCTGTAACAGTAAAAAAGAAAACTCTTAGCACAACTCTTAGGCAGTTGAAGCTTCTGTAAAACTCTCCAGAATATCTCCAACCACAGACACTTAGAAGCAACACTTAGAAGAAGCAACCAAGCTCTATTAGCCAAGCTAATGACAACAGCCCTTATATACTCCTAAAATCACCTCCCACTAGGAATGTTTAACACCTGGGTAGGCCTCTGCTTATTAGCAAACAATAGCTAATTTACACAGCAATCAATAGCAAGTAGCTACCTAATCCAATCAAATGCCTTATAATTACCAACAGGAAATCAAACCTTGTGCAATCAGTAACCTTTTCCTACAGATGAATCTTACCTGTAACAGTAAAAAAGAAAACTCTTAGCACAACTCTTAGACAGTTGAAGCTTCTGTAAAACTCTCCAGAATATCTCCAACCACAGACACTTAGAAGCAACACTTAGAAGAAGCAACCAAGCTCTATTAGCCAAGCTAATGACAACAGCCCTTATATACTCCTAAAATCACCTCCCACTAGGAATGTTTAACACCTGGGTAGGCCTCTGCTTATTAGCAAACAATAGCTAATTTACACAGCAATCAATAGCAAGTAGCTACCTAATCCAATCAAATGCCTTATAATTACCAACAGGAAATCAAACCTTGTGCAATCAGTAACCTTTTCCTACAGATGAATCTTCCCTTTAACAGTAAAAAAAGAAAACTCTTAGCACAACTCTTAGGCAGTTGAAGCTTCTGTAAAACTCTCCAGAATATCTCCAACCACAGACACTTAGAAGCAACACTTAGAAGAAGCAACCAAGCTCTATTAGCCAAGCTAATGACAACAGCCCTTATATACTCCTAAAATCACCTCCCACTAGGAATGTTTAACACCTCGGTAGGCCTCTGCTTATTAGCAAACAATAGCTAATTTACACAGCAATCAATAGCAAGTAGCTACCTAATCCAATCAAATGCCTTATAATTACCAACAGGAAATCAAACCTTGTGCAATCAGTAACCTTTTCCTACAGATGAATCTTACCTGTAACAGTAAAAAAGAAAACTCTTAGCACAACTCTTAGGCAGTTGAAGCTTCTGTAAAACTCTCCAGAATATCTCCAACCACAGACACTTAGAAGCAACACTTAGAAGAAGCAACCAAGCTCTATTAGCCAAGCTAATGACAACAGCCCTTATATACTCCTAAAATCACCTCCCACTAGGAATGTTTAACACCTGGGTAGGCCTCTGCTTATTAGCAAACAATAGCTAATTTACACAGCAATCAATAGCAAGTAGCTACCTAATCCAATCAAATGCCTTATAATTACCAACAGGAAATCAAACCTTGTGCAATCAGTAACCTTTTCCTACAGATGAATCTTACCTGTAACAGTAAAAAAGAAAACTCTTAGCACAAATCTTAGGCAGTTGAAGCTTCTGTAAAACTCTCCAGAATATCTCCAACCACAGACACTTAGAAGCAACACTTAGAAGAAGCAACCAAGCTCTATTAGCCAAGCTAATGACAACAGCCCTTATATACTCCTAAAATCACCTCCCACTAGGAATGTTTAACACCTGGGTAGGCCTCTGCTTATTAGCAAACAATAGCTAATTTACACAGCAATCAATAGCAAGTAGCTACCTAATCCAATCAAATGCCTTATAATTACCAACAGGAAATCAAACCTTGTGCAATCAGTAACCTTTTCCTACAGATGAATCTTACCTGTAACAGTAAAAAAGAAAACTCTTAGCACAACTCTTAGACAGTTGAAGCTTCTGTAAAACTCTCCAGAATATCTCCAACCACAGACACTTAGAAGCAACACTTAGAAGAAGCAACCAAGCTCTATTAGCCAAGCTAATGACAACAGCCCTTATATACTCCTAAAATCACCTCCCACTAGGAATGTTTAACACCTGGGTAGGCCTCTGCTTATTAGCAAACAATAGCTAATTTACACAGCAATCAATAGCAAGTAGCTACCTAATCCAATCAAATGCCTTATAATTACCAACAGGAAATCAAACCTTGTGCAATCAGTAACCTTTTCCTACAGATGAATCTTACCTGTAACAGTAAAAAAGAAAACTCTTAGCACAACTCTTAGGCAGTTGAAGCTTCTGTAAAACTCTCCAGAATATCTCCAACCACAGACACTTAGAAGCAACACTTAGAAGAAGCAACCAAGCTCTATTAGCCAAGCTAATGACAACAGCCCTTATATACTCCTAAAATCACCTCCCACTAGGAATGTTTAACACCTGGGTAGGCCTCTGCTTATTAGCAAACAATAGCTAATTTACACAGCAATCAATAGCAAGTAGCTACCTAATCCAATCAAATGCCTTATAATTACCAACAGGAAATCAAACCTTGTGCAATCAGTAACCTTTTCCTACAGATGAATCTTCCCTTTAACAGTAAAAAAAGAAAACTCTTAGCACAACTCTTAGGCAGTTGAAGCTTCTGTAAAACTCTCCAGAATATCTCCAACCACAGACACTTAGAAGCAACACTTAGAAGAAGCAACCAAGCTCTATTAGCCAAGCTAATGACAACAGCCCTTATATACTCCTAAAATCACCTCCCACTAGGAATGTTTAACACCTGGGTAGGCCTCTGCTTATTAGCAAACAATAGCTAATTTACACAGCAATCAATAGCAAGTAGCTACCTAATCCAATCAAATGCCTTATAATTACCAACAGGAAATCAAACCTTGTGCAATCAGTAACCTTTTCCTACAGATGAATCTTACCTGTAACAGTAAAAAAGAAAACTCTTAGCACAACTCTTAGGCAGTTGAAGCTTCTGTAAAACTCTCCAGAATATCTCCAACCACAGACACTTAGAAGCAACACTTAGAAGAAGCAACCAAGCTCTATTAGCCAAGCTAATGACAACAGCCCTTATATACTCCTAAAATCACCTCCCACTAGGAATGTTTAACACCTGGGTAGGCCTCTGCTTATTAGCAAACAATAGCTAATTTACACAGCAATCAATAGCAAGTAGCTACCTAATCCAATCAAATGCCTTATAATTACCAACAGGAAATCAAACCTTGTGCAATCAGTAACCTTTTCCTACAGATGAATCTTCCCTTTAACAGTAAAAAAAGAAAACTCTTAGCACAACTCTTAGGCAGTTGAAGCTTCTGTAAAACTCTCCAGAATATCTCCAACCACAGACACTTAGAAGCAACACTTAGAAGAAGCAACCAAGCTCTATTAGCCAAGCTAATGACAACAGCCCTTATATACTCCTAAAATCACCTCCCACTAGGAATGTTTAACACCTGGGTAGGCCTCTGCTTATTAGCAAACAATAGCTAATTTACACAGCAATCAATAGCAAGTAGCTACCTAATCCAATCAAATGCCTTATAATTACCAACAGGAAATCAAACCTTGTGCAATCAGTAACCTTTTCCTACAGATGAATCTTACCTGTAACAGTAAAAAAGAAAACTCTTAGCACAACTCTTAGGCAGTTGAAGCTTCTGTAAAACTCTCCAGAATATCTCCAACCACAGACACTTAAAAGCAACACTTAGAAGAAGCAACCAAGCTCTATTAGCCAAGCTAATGACAACAGCCCTTATATACTCCTAAAATCACCTCCCACTAGGAATGTTTAACACCTGGGTAGGCCTCTGCTTATTAGCAAACAATAGCTAATTTACACAGCAATCAATAGCAAGTAGCTACCTAATCCAATCAAATGCCTTATAATTACCAACAGGAAATCAAACCTTGTGCAATCAGTAACCTTTTCCTACAGATGAATCTTACCTGTAACAGTAAAAAAGAAAACTCTTAGCACAACTCTTAGACAGTTGAAGCTTCTGTAAAACTCTCCAGAATATCTCCAACCACAGACACTTAGAAGCAACACTTAGAAGAAGCAACCAAGCTCTATTAGCCAAGCTAATGACAACAGCCCTTATATACTCCTAAAATCACCTCCCACTAGGAATGTTTAACACCTCGGTAGGCCTCTGCTTATTAGCAAACAATAGCTAATTTACACAGCAATCAATAGCAAGTAGCTACCTAATCCAATCAAATGCCTTATAATTACCAACAGGAAATCAAACCTTGTGCAATCAGTAACCTTTTCCTACAGATGAATCTTACCTGTAACAGTAAAAAAGAAAACTCTTAGCACAACTCTTAGGCAGTTGAAGCTTCTGTAAAACTCTCCAGAATATCTCCAACCACAGACACTTAGAAGCAACACTTAGAAGAAGCAACCAAGCTCTATTAGCCAAGCTAATGACAACAGCCCTTATATACTCCTAAAATCACCTCCCACTAGGAATGTTTAACACCTGGGTAGGCCTCTGCTTATTAGCAAACAATAGCTAATTTACACAACAATCAATAGCAAGTAGCTACCTAATCCAATCAAATGCCTTATAATTACCAACAGGAAATCAAACCTTGTGCAATCAGTAACCTTTTCCTACAGATGAATCTTACCTGTAACAGTAAAAAAGAAAACTCTTAGCACAACTCTTAGGCAGTTTTTTTTTTTGTAAATCTGTTTATTGAAAGGTCTACGAAGGTAACAAAATCAAGCGGATAGGACACGCAGGTCTGGCATTGCAGATTAAACAACATGTGAAAACAGTTAGATATTATTTATGAGTGTTTATCAGAGATCAACAGCGATCTATGCAGTGTCATATAATACATTGACTGGACCCGGCCTTACAGAATCTTAACTTCAACAAATGAAAAAAGGAAGAAAAAAAGAAAAAGAAAAAAAAGAGGCATAGGTAACCCCGCATAATAAACCCTTTATACACTGGATCCCTGGGCATTATGCAATATTCATGAACGGGTGACGTCCGGGATCGACCCGCCCTTGTGTGCAATACTCATCATAGGAATCTTTATTACAGTGTGCTCGACTTAATTATCTATTTGGAGAGTAAGGTATCCGAAAATTAGCGAGTTAGCAGTGTCAATCCCAGAACAAAACCCTGGATATAATAAGGATACCTGCAAGTTCTGAGGTGAAAACCCCAGACCTTGAGTTAACCAGGGAGTCGGGTCCTATGACTAACAGTAGCTTCGTATGTGACACATCGACTAGCCCCATCATCCCAGCATTGGGTCAGGCCTACAGGTCATCACGTGTCGTTGCATCTGAGAGAAAGGGGGGGGGGAAGCGTAAGGGATTTCACTCTCTCAAGTGTCATAAGAGATGTGTATTGTGTTGTGTGGTGTGGATGCTATTGTTATAGAAGGAGAGATTGTATCGTGAGTGCGTCACATCTGGGACCTACGTCTCGGTGGGTGTTGTCTCGCCATAAGGCAGTTAACTACCGAATCTGATAGTCAGATGTTTCAGAACCCTCCATGGGTGTTCGCTGACTTCTGGTACTGTCTTGTGTATGTCTCAAGTCGCCTCTTCGCGTTTCAGGAATTAAGTGTGTAGTCATTATCTCAAAAAAAAGTGTCTAAGAGATTCCTCCGGTCCGAATCCGGAGCCCCGGTCACCGACAAGAGGGGTAGAGGAGGGGGGTGAAAGAGGATAGGGTGGATGGGATAGACAAGGTATTGCCTCTTCTGCCTAGCTCGGGACGGCGCGTGCCCCCGTCGGGCCACCCGATATGCCCCCAGTACCACGGCATCGAGAAATATACATAAACCACGGCGTCCAAACCTCCGTATGTTTTGTTTCCCTGCCTGTTAGGGCGGAGTAGGCTGCTTCGGCACCCTGAATCTCCTCAACTCTGCGAATCCATTCGGATTTGGAAGGTACATCAGATGTTTTCCAATGGGCTGGAATGGTGGCTTTGGCGGCGTTGAGCAGGTGCCGCAATATCGACTTCTTGTACGAGGATATAGAGGACGTTGTGATGTGTAGTAAAGCGAGTTCTGCAGACCAGTCTGGGATATCCCCCAGGATCAGTACGATTGTTTCCCTGATCATCTCCCAGTATGGGGTGATAGCCTTGCAGTCCCACCATATGTGTAGCACTGTTCCGCGCGTCTCTTGACACCTCCAGCATACAGAGGGTATGGAGGGGAATATGCGGTGCAATAAAGTTGGCGTCCTATACCAATGAGAGATGAGTTTATAATTCACCTCTTGGTAATAAGAACTCATGGAGCTCTTATGTTGCCATAATAATGCTATTTCCCACTGTTGTACCGTGAGAGATTTTCCAAGTTGTTCTTCCCATTGTCTTTTGAATGTCTGTGGTGCTTCCGCATGATTGGTCAGGAGGTGCTGATATAAGACTGAGATGGCGTGTTCCACCACTGTACCCCGGTCGCAGAGGTTCTCGAACCACGTGAGGGTTCTGTGTAGTTTTTCTTTATGTGGTAATGTTTCATAAAAGTGCTGTAGTTGGAAGTAACGGAAGCAGGTGAGAGGCGTCCGTGGTCTGTCGCCCAGCAGCGAGGGCAAAGTCCGCAGCCTCCCGCCCTCCAGAACTCTGTGTATTGGTATATATGTCCCTATGTCCTGTAAGGGCAAGGCTATGGGAGGAAGTCCCCCACCTATGGCCGTATTGTGCGTGAGCGGGAGCATCGGGCTAGGGGATGGGGATATGTGATCCAGCTGTTTCACAGATCTCCAACCCACCAGGGTTTGGAAGATCAGTCCCTCCACTGGGAGGTGGACCGGTGATCGTCCCGAGGAGCCCCATATTTGTTCTTCCATTGTCGGACCAATAAGACCTCTATCCAGTACCACCCAATGCTTGGCGGAGGATGTTACATGCCAGTCTAGGATGCGTTGCATGATCGTGGCCTGATAGTGTTTCCTAAAGTCAGGCAATGCCAATCCACCCTGGATTCTAGGTCGGCAGATGATTTCGTGTCGGATCCGAGATCGACCGCCTCTCCAGACGAACTTGAGCACCGCCGTCTTCAGGGTAGAGAAGAAGACCAGCGGTAGAGCAAGAGGTATGGTCTGCATAAGGTACAGAACCCGCGGAAGAATGTTCATCTTGATTACCGCGACTCTGCCGTGCCATGTGATGTGCGGGTGCGCCCACCTGGTGAGGTCCGAGAGTACGGTCCTTAATAAGGGTGTGAAGTTGTGTTGGTAAATGCTACCCGGGTCCTCCGCCACCCAGACCCCCAGGTACTTCATTTTGTCACGACACCAGTGAAATGCGAACTCTGTCTCCAAGGAATGGAATTCCTCTGTGGGGAACGTGATGTTCAGGACCTCGCACTTCGAGACATTGAGCTTAAATCCGGATATCTGCCCGAATCTATCGAATTCCTTGAGGAGGCACGGCAACGTGATCCTGGGATTGCGGACAAAGAAGAGGAGATCATCCGCGTACGCTGCCACTTTGTGTTGTACCCCCTTCCAATCATACCCCTGGATGTCTGGGTTACTGCGAATCGCTTGTAACAGAGGTTCCAGGGAGAGAGCGAACAGTAAGGGCGAAAGCGGGCATCCCTGTCGGGTTCCGTTGTTGATCGCGAAGTCCCCAGTCGTGGCCCCGTTAACCCGCACAGATGCCCGTGGCCTGCTATATATCGCGGATATCCAAGCAAGGAGTCTCTGCCCGCCTTGCAATTGGAGGGTCTCCAGCATATACGTCCAGTTGACACGATCGAATGCCTTTTCGGCATCGGTCGATAACAGGAGCAGCTGTGTCCCCAATCTCCTCGCATGGTGCTGAATGGAAAAAAGTCTCAATGTGCTATCTCGGGCCTCCCTACCCGGAATGAAGCCCGTCTGGTCAGGGTGTATAAGGTCCGGAAGCAAGTGTTTAAGACGGGTGGCTATTACCTTCGTGAACATCTTGGCATCTACGTTTAATAAGGAGATCGGCCTATAGCTACCACAATGTAAGGGGTCTTTCCCCGGTTTCAGTAAGACCGTGATGGTGGCAGCCAAGGATTCCGTCCCCAGGGTTCCACCCTCTCCAACTGCGTTGACTGCCTTAGAAAGCCGGGGCAGCAATATATCCGTAAAACACTTGTAGTAACCCGTGGGGAAACCGTCTGGTCCGGGGGCCTTGCCCGTTTTGGAAGCCTTAAGGGCCGCAGCTAGTTCTTCTATGGATATCGGGGCATCCAAAAGTGTAGCTGATTCCTGGTCGATCACCTTGGTGATCGTTCCGGCCAGATATTCTCGTGTCGCGTTGCGTACCCTCGAGTCTGTAGAGGCTCCATTAGGGCCATAGAGGTTATACAATCGTTCATAATATAGCCGAAACTCTTCCGCAATTCTCTGCGGGAATGGGGAGACTTCTCCCGAAGTCAGCTGGATCTTATGGATTTGTCTTTGGGGCTGGGGGCCCTTTAGCAGTCTCGCCAGATATTTGCCCCCCTTATTGGCGTGCGTGTAGTAGAAACCCTTTGTGCGTTGAACCGAGCTAAGGTGCCTTTTAAGGATAAGGTCCTTCAGTTTCCTCCTCTGCTCCATTAGTTAGCCATATGTAGCGTTAAGTTGGGAGCGTTTATGTTGGCGTTCTAGAGTAGAGATAGCAGCATAAACTTCGACCATATCCTGCGTATGGGCCTTACGCTTCTGGGACGCGATGCGTATGAGTGTGCCCCGGATTACACTCTTGTGAGCCTCCCAGATGGTGATCGGGGAAGACTCCGGGGTGTCATTTTCCCTGAAGTATTGGTCCAGTTCTTGTTGGATTTGCAGTCTAACGCCCGGGTCCATTAATAAAGATGGATTGAGCCTCCAGGTCCAGTTCTTCGGTCTGTAAAGAGGTGAGTTCAGCTCTATCCCGACTGAGCCATGGTCTGACCAGGTGGTTGTTCCTATGTCGGCCCCTCGGAGATGGGAGAGTCCTTCTCTCGCGATGAAGATATAATCTATACGTGAGTAACGATTATGGAGTGCGGAGTAATAGGTAAAATCTTTTGTCGAGGGGTGGAGGGCCCTCCAGCAATCCACTAGTCTTAGGGAATCGAGTGACTGCCGGATTGACCTGATGTTGCGTTGTGGTATACAGCTATGACCCGTGGAGGAGTCCAGGGTCGGATCTAGTGGGGCGTTGAAGTCCCCTCCCACCACCAATATCCCATCTGTGAAGTCCTCTAGTTGGAGTAAGACATTGTGAATGAACGATGCTTGCCTTTTGTTGGGTACATATATAGTTGCTATGGTATAAATCTTATCCGCTATGATGCCTTTGAGGAAGAGATATCTCCCCTGGGAGTCCTGGACACGTTCCAATTCTTTAAAATCCAGTTCCGTCGCAATTAATATGGCTACACCAGATTTGTGAGCTGTAGGGTGGTTGCAGAAGTAGTTAACAGGGTAGTGTCTACTCCGTAGTCCAGGTGCCGATCCTTCCTTGAAGTGCGTTTCTTGCAGCAGGGCAACTGAGATGTGTTTCCTTCTCATTTCCCGCAGCAAGTGCGTGCGCCTTTCCGGGATGTTAAGTACCCTGCAGTTCTGGGTGAGGAACCGCAGAGGTGCACTCTGGAATGCCATACTCACCTATACGTCCCGGCAGGTTTCCCAAATGAAGGAGGGCCGGGTAGTATCCCCAAGATGCCAGAGGGCCAGGGGCAATCGCGCACCCGAGGCGTGGGCCGGCCGGCGGGCGGCAAGAAAAGAGCAGGGGGTGAGAGGGGGGAGGACGTGTGGAAAGGAGGGCGAGGGTAACGAGGAGGGGGGAAGAGTAGGAGATAGTAGTAGTTGGTAGCCGGTGAACCGAAGTCGGTACAGGAGGGTCAGGCTAGCAGTGTATTATGTATGTATAAGAAGTCGTGTAACTGTACGTAGGTCACTTCCCCGATACCAGTGGGCTTCCCGAAGTAGGAACCCTTCAACAGGGTGAGGGGGAGACTCGCGCGGTAACCGGATGCGGCAGAGGATAGCTCCGGGACCAGCCCAGGAGTCCAAGTTCCTACCGTCCGGTCACCAATCAACTAGCGCGAGTGTAGGTTTCAGAGAACGTGGGTCAAGTCCCAGCCAAGTGAGATGTCAGAGAGTCGATGGGTCAAGTACGAGGTCATCCGCTCCACCGAGCCCCCCAGTTGTAGCTCTGAATAAACAGTATCAACATGTAAACAGTGCGCTTCACAAATGGAGCGAGCAATTAATAACATCAAACATTATGGTCAAATATACATTGCCCCCCCAAGATATAATACAAGGAGCCCCCTGGTACCCACATATCCACCTCTAGCTTCCGGGAACCCTGCGCCCTATGTGTCCCCGGGTGACAGCAACGTCCAGTGCATCGCCGGGGGGGGAGGGGGAGAAATACTCAGGGTCACAATTACACTAAATGACTAGGGGTAAGTGTAAACGCTGCATGCGCTGTTATGAATCAGTAGGCCTACAATGTAGCGGTAAACCATACAGGCGACCCACCAATCGGAGAGGGGGAGGGGGGGGGGACCACGCCAAGGTACCATGGTTGAGTATAAACGTTGTACGCGCTGTTACGTGCCAGTGGGCCCAGGATGTAGCGGTGGGTCATGCAATCGTTCCAACAGCCGGGGAGGAGGGGGGGGGGGGGGCCGGGGATGTGGTGAGAGGGAGCTGCGGGCCTCCATAACCTTCCGTGCTAACATAATTGAAAATGTACGTGGGTACAGGCCCAAGGTGAGGTGCAGACACAAAATCAGCAAAACATCACATTGTATAGTAAAGCTTAATATGTAATTCCCACTTCCCCCCATCCCCCTCCCAAAGCGAATCAAAAAGGAGTCATCAGTCCCCCTGCTGTCCCTGTCAAGAAGGAGTCCCCTACAGCAGTTAAACATTCGACCCCAAGCAGTCTGCGCTCGGGTTAAACTCACGAGAGATGCCCATCATGAGACAACAGGTGCGGATACATTGCATTGCCCCCCTCTCCCCCCACCCCAAGGCAAGGTGAACCCGTTCTAGCGAGCAAAGAATTGGTGGTTGGAGACATATACAGGTCGGAGCCAATACCCCCATGGGACCCTCGCTTGTGCCAGAGATAGGAACAGTATCCCCACCCAATCTGTATGTCCCATTTCCCCCCCTCCCAAAGCCATATCCCTTTGTATAGTGCCCAAAGTACAGAGTACCTGAAACGGAGTAATAATTCAAACCTGCTTCTCGTAGACTCTGGGAGGTGAAATCGGCCAACTGGCATCAGCTTAAAGGGTCACATCGTGGTCGGGTAAGAAGGGCGTTTGAGATGTAGAGGGCGCAAACAAGGAGAGCCGCCCCGGGTCGGTACCAAGCGGTGCAAGGGTCCTGGCTGGCCTCCGGTGTCACTCCTCTGGAGACAACGGATCTCCGCGGCTTCCCATATGCTGAACAGGGGGCGCTCTCCCACCCCGATTTCTGGATCCCCTGTG
Organism: Pelobates fuscus; assembly: GCF_036172605.1. Lineage (NCBI taxonomy): Eukaryota > Metazoa > Chordata > Amphibia > Anura > Pelobatidae > Pelobates > Pelobates fuscus. Next base: position 123,741,033 of record NC_086319.1, read on the forward strand.
CGGTCTTGGTGGTGGATGCAGAGGGCCCAGGATCCAGTCAGAGACCGGCGGTGAGGGTAGGCCCAATTCTCCCATGAAGCGTGGTACCTCTTCTGGCCACCTCAGCGAGATCCAACGGTTTTGATGTCTGACTTGCAGGGAGAAGGGGAATCCCCATTTATAAGGTATGTTGCGGTCTCTTAGTATTGTAGTGACCGGTCTTAAGGCCCTCCTGGCTTCAAGCGTCATTGGGGAAAAGTCATTATAGAGGGAGACCTGGGTCCCCCGGAAGGGCCAGGTCTGCCGTTCCCTGGCCTTCAGCATTATGGCGTTTTTTATTGGGAACGAGTGTAGGCAGCAAATAAGATCGCGCGGTCCCTCCTCGGCTGAGCGAGGTCGCAGAGCTCTATGTGCCCTCTCAAACTCAATTTCTGCCGGTGGAGACGGTTGTAGGAGAGAACTAAAGAGATCCGTGAGTGTGGCCACTGCATCCTCCGGTCCCTCAGCTTCTGGAACCCCACGGACACGTATGTTGCACCGTCTCCCCCTATTGTCAACATCTTCCATCTGTCGGCGTAGGGAGAGCAACATCTGGCCCTGACGCGCCACCGCGGTGTCAGTGGCCGTCACCCTGGCTGTAAGGGCCTCATTCGCTTCCTCCAATACTGTAATGCGGCCTGCCTGCGCGGTGAGGTCGTGGCGCATCTCCGCTATCTCGGAGCGCAGGGTATCCTGGATTGCGGCAATAATGGCTTGGAGGTCAGCTTTTGTTACTGCTGATTCCTTTAGGTCCCGCAGGGAAGCTTCAATGCGGCTCAAGGCAGGCACCTCCATGTCCGGCGCTGGTGTAGTGGGCGCCGCCATTTTGGGGCTAGGGGGGCCTCCGCTCGATCCCTGTTGCGGCTGTAAGAAGCCGTCCAGCGGTCCCTGTTGCGAGCTCTTAGGGGTCTGGGGGTGCTCCGGGCGTTTTGTGCGCCCCATGAGGTTAGTTTATGTGCGCTTATTCGGCTATTCGGGGTCCGGTGGAGCGGAGCACTTTCCTCACGCGGCCATCTTGGCTCAGAAGTCAACTCTTAGGCAGTTGAAGCTTCTGTAAAACTCTCCAGAATATCTCCAACCACGGACACTTAGAAGCAACACTTAGAAGAAGCAACCAAGCTCTATTAGCCAAGCTAATGACAACAGCCCTTATATACTCCTAAAATCACCTCCCACTAGGAATGTTTAACACCTGGGTAGGCCTCTGCTTATTAGCAAACAATAGCTAATTTACACAGCAATCAATAGCAAGTAGCTACCTAATCCAATCAAATGCCTTATAATTACCAACAGGAAATCAAACCTTGTGCAATCAGTAACCTTTTCCTACAGATGAATCTTACCTGTAACAGTAAAAAAGAAAACTCTTAGCACAACTCTTAGGCAGTTGAAGCTTCTGTAAAACTCTCCAGAATATCTCCAACCACAGACACTTAGAAGCAACACTTAGAAGAAGCAACCAAGCTCTATTAGCCAAGCTAATGACAACAGCCCTTATATACTCCTAAAATCACCTCCCACTAGGAATGTTTAACACCTGGGTAGGCCTCTGCTTATTAGCAAACAATAGCTAATTTACACAGCAATCAATAGCAAATAGCTACCTAATCCAATCAAATGCCTTATAATTACCAACAGGAAATCAAACCTTGTGCAATCAGTAACCTTTTCCTACAGATGAATCTTACCTGTAACAGTAAAAAAGAAAACTCTTAGCACAACTCTTAGGCAGTTGAAGCTTCTGTAAAACTCTCCAGAATATCTCCAACCACAGACACTTAGAAGCAACACTTAGAAGAAGCAACCAAGCTCTATTAGCCAAGCTAATGACAACAGCCCTTATATACTCCTAAAATCACCTCCCACTAGGAATGTTTAACACCTGGGTAGGCCTCTGCTTATTAGCAAACAATAGCTAATTTACACAGCAATCAATAGCAAGTAGCTACCTAATCCAATCAAATGCCTTATAATTACCAACAGGAAATCAAACCTTGTGCAATCAGTAACCTTTTCCTACAGATGAATCTTACCTGTAACAGTAAAAAAGAAAACTCTTAGCACAACTCTTAGGCAGTTGAAGCTTCTGTAAAACTCTCCAGAATATCTCCAACCACAGACACTTAGAAGCAACACTTAGAAGAAGCAACCAAGCTCTATTAGCCAAGCTAATGACAACAGCCCTTATATACTCCTAAAATCACCTCCCACTAGGAATGTTTAACACCTGGGTAGGCCTCTGCTTATTAGCAAACAATAGCTAATTTACACAGCAATCAATAGCAAATAGCTACCTAATCCAATCAAATGCCTTATAATTACCAACAGGAAATCAAACCTTGTGCAATCAGTAACCTTTTCCTACAGATGAATCTTACCTGTAACAGTAAAAAAGAAAACTCTTAGCACAACTCTTAGGCAGTTGAAGCTTCTGTAAAACTCTCCAGAATATCTCCAACCACAGACACTTAGAAGCAACACTTAGAAGAAGCAACCAAGCTCTATTAGCCAAGCTAATGACAACAGCCCTTATATACTCCTAAAATCACCTCCCACTAGGAATGTTTAACACCTGGGTAGGCCTCTGCTTATTAGCAAACAATAGCTAATTTACACAGCAATCAATAGCAAGTAGCTACCTAATCCAATCAAATGCCTTATAATTACCAACAGGAAATCAAACCTTGTGCAATCAGTAACCTTTTCCTACAGATGAATCTTACCTGTAACAGTAAAAAAGAAAACTCTTAGCACAACTCTTAGGCAGTTGAAGCTTCTGTAAAACTCTCCAGAATATCTCCAACCACAGACACTTAGAAGCAACACTTAGAAGAAGCAAACAAGCTCTATTAGCCAAGCTAATGACAACAGCCCTTATATACTCCTAAAATCACCTCCCACTAGGAATGTTTAACACCTGGGTAGGCCTCTGCTTATTAGCAAACAATAGCTAATTTACACAGCAATCAATAGCAAGTAGCTACCTAATCCAATCAAATGCCTTATAATTACCAACAGGAAATCAAACCTTGTGCAATCAGTAACCTTTTCCTACAGATGAATCTTACCTGTAACAGTAAAAAAGAAAACTCTTAGCACAACTCTTAGGCAGTTGAAGCTTCTGTAAAACTCTCCAGAATATCTCCAACCACAGACACTTAGAAGCAACACTTAGAAGAAGCAACCAAGCTCTATTAGCCAAGCTAATGACAACAGCCCTTATATACTCCTAAAATCACCTCCCACTAGGAATGTTTAACACCTGGGTAGGCCTCTGCTTATTAGCAAACAATAGCTAATTTACACAGCAATCAATAGCAAGTAGCTACCTAATCCAATCAAATGCCTTATAATTACCAACAGGAAATCAAACCTTGTGCAATCAGTAACCTTTTCCTACAGATGAATCTTACCTGTAACAGTAAAAAAGAAAACTCTTAGCACAACTCTTAGGCAGTTGAAGCTTCTGTAAAACTCTCCAGAATATCTCCAACCACAGACACTTAGAAGCAACACTTAGAAGAAGCAACCAAGCTCTATTAGCCAAGCTAATGACAACAGCCCTTATATACTCCTAAAATCACCTCCCACTAGGAATGTTTAACACCTGGGTAGGCCTCTGCTTATTAGCAAACAATAGCTAATTTACACAGCAATCAATAGCAAGTAGCTACCTAATCCAATCAAATGCCTTATAATTACCAACAGGAAATCAAACCTTGTGCAATCAGTAACCTTTTCCTACAGATGAATCTTACCTGTAACAGTAAAAAAGAAAACTCTTAGCACAACTCTTAGGCAGTTGAAGCTTCTGTAAAACTCTCCAGAATATCTCCAACCACAGACACTTAGAAGCAACACTTAGAAGAAGCAACCAAGCTCTATTAGCCAAGCTAATGACAACAGCCCTTATATACTCCTAAAATCACCTCCCACTAGGAATGTTTAACACCTGGGTAGGCCTCTGCTTATTAGCAAACAATAGCTAATTTACACAGCAATCAATAGCAAGTAGCTACCTAATCCAATCAAATGCCTTATAATTACCAACAGGAAATCAAACCTTGTGCAATCAGTAACCTTTTCCTACAGATGAATCTTACCTGTAACAGTAAAAAAGAAAACTCTTAGCACAACTCTTAGGCAGTTGAAGCTTCTGTAAAACTCTCCAGAATATCTCCAACCACAGACACTTAGAAGCAACACTTAGAAGAAGCAACCAAGCTCTATTAGCCAAGCTAATGACCACAGCCCTTATATACTCCTAAAATCACCTCCCACTAGGAATGTTTAACACCTGGGTAGGCCTCTGCTTATTAGCAAACAATAGCTAATTTACACAGCAATCAATAGCAAGTAGCTACCTAATCCAATCAAATGCCTTATAATTACCAACAGGAAATCAAACCTTGTGCAATCAGTAACCTTTTCCTACAGATGAATCTTACCTGTAACAGTAAAAAAGAAAACTCTTAGCACAACTCTTAGGCAGTTGAAGCTTCTGTAAAACTCTCCAGAATATCTCCAACCACAGACACTTAGAAGCAACACTTAGAAGAAGCAACCAAGCTCTATTAGCCAAGCTAATGACAACAGCCCTTATATACTCCTAAAATCACCTCCCACTAGGAATGTTTAACACCTGGGTAGGCCTCTGCTTATTAGCAAACAATAGCTAATTTACACAGCAATCAATAGCAAGTAGCTACCTAATCCAATCAAATGCCTTATAATTACCAACAGGAAATCAAACCTTGTGCAATCAGTAACCTTTTCCTACAGATGAATCTTACCTGTAACAGTAAAAAAGAAAACTCTTAGCACAACTCTTAGGCAGTTGAAGCTTCTGTAAAACTCTCCAGAATATCTCCAACCACAGACACTTAGAAGCAACACTTAGAAGAAGCAACCAAGCTCTATTAGCCAAGCTAATGACAACAGCCCTTATATACTCCTAAAATCACCTCCCACTAGGAATGTTTAACACCTGGGTAGGCCTCTGCTTATTAGCAAACAATAGCTAATTTACACAGCAATCAATAGCAAATAGCTACCTAATCCAATCAAATGCCTTATAATTACCAACAGGAAATCAAACCTTGTGCAATCAGTAACCTTTTCCTACAGATGAATCTTACCTGTAACAGTAAAAAAGAAAACTCTTAGCACAACTCTTAGGCAGTTGAAGCTTCTGTAAAACTCTCCAGAATATCTCCAACCACAGACACTTAGAAGCAACACTTAGAAGAAGCAACCAAGCTCTATTAGCCAAGCTAATGACAACAGCCCTTATATACTCCTAAAATCACCTCCCACTAGGAATGTTTAACACCTGGGTAGGCCTCTGCTTATTAGCAAACAATAGCTAATTTACACAGCAATCAATAGCAAGTAGCTACCTAATCCAATCAAATGCCTTATAATTACCAACAGGAAATCAAACCTTGTGCAATCAGTAACCTTTTCCTACAGATGAATCTTACCTGTAACAGTAAAAAAGAAAACTCTTAGCACAACTCTTAGGCAGTTGAAGCTTCTGTAAAACTCTCCAGAATATCTCCAACCACAGACACTTAGAAGCAACACTTAGAAGAAGCAACCAAGCTCTATTAGCCAAGCTAATGACAAAAGCCCTTATATACTCCTAAAATCACCTCCCACTAGGAATGTTTAACACCTGGGTAGGCCTCTGCTTATTAGCAAACAATAGCTAATTTACACAGCAATCAATAGCAAGTAGCTACCTAATCCAATCAAATGCCTTATAATTACCAACAGGAAATCAAACCTTGTGCAATCAGTAACCTTTTCCTACAGATGAATCTTACCTGTAACAGTAAAAAAGAAAACTCTTAGCACAACTCTTAGGCAGTTGAAGCTTCTGTAAAACTCTCCAGAATATCTCCAACCACAGACACTTAGAAGCAACACTTAGAAGAAGCAACCAAGCTCTATTAGCCAAGCTAATGACAACAGCCCTTATATACTCCTAAAATCACCTCCCACTAGGAATGTTTAACACCTGGGTAGGCCTCTGCTTATTAGCAAACAATAGCTAATTTACACAGCAATCAATAGCAAGTAGCTACCTAATCCAATCAAATGCCTTATAATTACCAACAGGAAATCAAACCTTGTGCAATCAGTAACCTTTTCCTACAGATGAATCTTACCTGTAACAGTAAAAAAGAAAACTCTTAGCACAACTCTTAGGCAGTTGAAGCTTCTGTAAAACTCTCCAGAATATCTCCAACCACAGACACTTAGAAGCAACACTTAGAAGAAGCAACCAAGCTCTATTAGCCAAGCTAATGACAACAGCCCTTATATACTCCTAAAATCACCTCCCACTAGGAATGTTTAACACCTGGGTAGGCCTCTGCTTATTAGCAAACAATAGCTAATTTACACAGCAATCAATAGCAAGTAGCTACCTAATCCAATCAAATGCCTTATAATTACCAACAGGAAATCAAACCTTGTGCAATCAGTAACCTTTTCCTACAGATGAATCTTACCTGTAACAGTAAAAAAGAAAACTCTTAGCACAACTCTTAGGCAGTTGAAGCTTCTGTAAAACTCTCCAGAATATCTCCAACCACAGACACTTAGAAGCAACACTTAGAAGAAGCAACCAAGCTCTATTAGCCAAGCTAATGACAACAGCCCTTATATACTCCTAAAATCACCTCCCACTAGGAATGTTTAACACCTGGGTAGGCCTCTGCTTATTAGCAAACAATAGCTAATTTACACAGCAATCAATAGCAAGTAGCTACCTAATCCAATCAAATGCCTTATAATTACCAACAGGAAATCAAACCTTGTGCAATCAGTAACCTTTTCCTACAGATGAATCTTACCTGTAACAGTAAAAAAGAAAACTCTTAGCACAACTCTTAGGCAGTTGAAGCTTCTGTAAAACTCTCCAGAATATCTCCAACCACAGACACTTAGAAGCAACACTTAGAAGAAGCAACCAAGCTCTATTAGCCAAGCTAATGACAACAGCCCTTATATACTCCTAAAATCACCTCCCACTAGGAATGTTTAACACCTGGGTAGGCCTCTGCTTATTAGCAAACAATAGCTAATTTACACAGCAATCAATAGCAAGTAGCTACCTAATCCAATCAAATGCCTTATAATTACCAACAGGAAATCAAACCTTGTGCAATCAGTAACCTTTTCCTACAGATGAATCTTACCTGTAACAGTAAAAAAGAAAACTCTTAGCACAACTCTTAGGCAGTTGAAGCTTCTGTAAAACTCTCCAGAATATCTCCAACCACAGACACTTAGAAGCAACACTTAGAAGAAGCAACCAAGCTCTATTAGCCAAGCTAATGACAACAGCCCTTATATACTCCTAAAATCACCTCCCACTAGGAATGTTTAACACCTGGGTAGGCCTCTGCTTATTAGCAAACAATAGCTAATTTACACAGCAATCAATAGCAAGTAGCTACCTAATCCAATCAAATGCCTTATAATTACCAACAGGAAATCAAACCTTGTGCAATCAGTAACCTTTTCCTACAGATGAATCTTACCTGTAACAGTAAAAAAGAAAACTCTTAGCACAACTCTTAGGCAGTTGAAGCTTCTGTAAAACTCTCCAGAATATCTCCAACCACAGACACTTAGAAGCAACACTTAGAAGAAGCAACCAAGCTCTATTAGCCAAGCTAATGACAACAGCCCTTATATACTCCTAAAATCACCTCCCACTAGGAATGTTTAACACCTGGGTAGGCCTCTGCTTATTAGCAAACAATAGCTAATTTACACAGCAATCAATAGCAAGTAGCTACCTAATCCAATCAAATGCCTTATAATTACCAACAGGAAATCAAACCTTGTGCAATCAGTAACCTTTTCCTACAGATGAATCTTACCTGTAACAGTAAAAAAGAAAACTCTTAGCACAACTCTTAGGCAGTTGAAGCTTCTGTAAAACTCTCCAGAATATCTCCAACCACAGACACTTAGAAGCAACACTTAGAAGAAGCAACCAAGCTCTATTAGCCAAGCTAATGACAACAGCCCTTATATACTCCTAAAATCACCTCCCACTAGGAATGTTTAACACCTGGGTAGGCCTCTGCTTATTAGCAAACAATAGCTAATTTACACAGCAATCAATAGCAAGTAGCTACCTAATCCAATCAAATGCCTTATAATTACCAACAGGAAATCAAACCTTGTGCAATCAGTAACCTTTTCCTACAGATGAATCTTACCTGTAACAGTAAAAATGAAAACTCTTAGCACAACTCTTAGGCAGTTGAAGCTTCTGTAAAACTCTCCAGAATATCTCCAACCACAGACACTTAGAAGCAACACTTAGAAGAAGCAACCAAGCTCTATTAGCCAAGCTAATGACAACAGCCCTTATATACTCCTAAAATCACCTCCCACTAGGAATGTTTAACACCTGGGTAGGCCTCTGCTTATTAGCAAACAATAGCTAATTTACACAGCAATCAATAGCAAGTAGCTACCTAATCCAATCAAATGCCTTATAATTACCAACAGGAAATCAAACCTTGTGCAATCAGTAACCTTTTCCTACAGATGAATCTTACCTGTAACAGTAAAAAAGAAAACTCTTAGCACAACTCTTAGGCAGTTGAAGCTTCTGTAAAACTCTCCAGAATATCTCCAACCACAGACACTTAGAAGCAACACTTAGAAGAAGCAACCAAGCTCTATTAGCCAAGCTAATGACAACAGCCCTTATATACTCCTAAAATCACCTCCCACTAGGAATGTTTAACACCTGGGTAGGCCTCTGCTTATTAGCAAACAATAGCTAATTTACACAGCAATCAATAGCAAGTAGCTACCTAATCCAATCAAATGCCTTATAATTACCAACAGGAAATCAAACCTTGTGCAATCAGTAACCTTTTCCTACAGATGAATCTTACCTGTAACAGTAAAAAAGAAAACTCTTAGCACAACTCTTAGGCAGTTGAAGCTTCTGTAAAACTCTCCAGAATATCTCCAACCACAGACACTTAGAAGCAACACTTAGAAGAAGCAACCAAGCTCTATTAGCCAAGCTAATGACAACAGCCCTTATATACTCCTAAAATCACCTCCCACTAGGAATGTTTAACACCTGGGTAGGCCTCTGCTTATTAGCAAACAATAGCTAATTTACACAGCAATCAATAGCAAGTAGCTACCTAATCCAATCAAATGCCTTATAATTACCAACAGGAAATCAAACCTTGTGCAATCAGTAACCTTTTCCTACAGATGAATCTTACCTGTAACAGTAAAAAAGAAAACTCTTAGCACAACTCTTAGGCAGTTGAAGCTTCTGTAAAACTCTCCAGAATATCTCCAACCACAGACACTTAGAAGCAACACTTAGAAGAAGCAACCAAGCTCTATTAGCCAAGCTAATGACAACAGCCCTTATATACTCCTAAAATCACCTCCCACTAGGAATGTTTAACACCTGGGTAGGCCTCTGCTTATTAGCAAACAATAGCTAATTTACACAGCAATCAATAGCAAGTAGCTACCTAATCCAATCAAATGCCTTATAATTACCAACAGGAAATCAAACCTTGTGCAATCAGTAACCTTTTCCTACAGATGAATCTTACCTGTAACAGTAAAAAAGAAAACTCTTAGCACAACTCTTAGGCAGTTGAAGCTTCTGTAAAACTCTCCAGAATATCTCCAACCACAGACACTTAGAAGCAACACTTAGAAGAAGCAACCAAGCTCTATTAGCCAAGCTAATGACAACAGCCCTTATATACTCCTAAAATCACCTCCCACTAGGAATGTTTAACACCTGGGTAGGCCTCTGCTTATTAGCAAACAATAGCTAATTTACACAGCAATCAATAGCAAGTAGCTACCTAATCCAATCAAATGCCTTATAATTACCAACAGGAAATCAAACCTTGTGCAATCAGTAACCTTTTCCTACAGATGAATCTTACCTGTAACAGTAAAAAAGAAAACTCTTAGCACAACTCTTAGGCAGTTGAAGCTTCTGTAAAACTCTCCAGAATATCTCCAACCACAGACACTTAGAAGCAACACTTAGAAGAAGCAACCAAGCTCTATTAGCCAAGCTAATGACAACAGCCCTTATATACTCCTAAAATCACCTCCCACTAGGAATGTTTAACACCTGGGTAGGCCTCTGCTTATTAGCAAACAATAGCTAATTTACACAGCAATCAATAGCAAGTAGCTACCTAATCCAATCAAATGCCTTATAATTACCAACAGGAAATCAAACCTTGTGCAATCAGTAACCTTTTCCTACAGATGAATCTTACCTGTAACAGTAAAAAAGAAAACTCTTAGCACAACTCTTAGGCAGTTGAAGCTTCTGTAAAACTCTCCAGAATATCTCCAACCACAGACACTTAGAAGCAACACTTAGAAGAAGCAACCAAGCTCTATTAGCCAAGCTAATGACAACAGCCCTTATATACTCCTAAAATCACCTCCCACTAGGAATGTTTAACACCTGGGTAGGCCTCTGCTTATTAGCAAACAATAGCTAATTTACACAGCAATCAATAGCAAGTAGCTACCTAATCCAATCAAATGCCTTATAATTACCAACAGGAAATCAAACCTTGTGCAATCAGTAACCTTTTCCTACAGATGAATCTTACCTGTAACAGTAAAAAAGAAAACTCTTAGCACAACTCTTAGGCAGTTGAAGCTTCTGTAAAACTCTCCAGAATATCTCCAACCACAGACACTTAGAAGCAACACTTAGAAGAAGCAACCAAGCTCTATTAGCCAAGCTAATGACAACAGCCCTTATATACTCCTAAAATCACCTCCCACTAGGAATGTTTAACACCTGGGTAGGCCTCTGCTTATTAGCAAACAATAGCTAATTTACACAGCAATCAATAGCAAGTAGCTACCTAATCCAATCAAATGCCTTATAATTACCAACAGGAAATCAAACCTTGTGCAATCAGTAACCTTTTCCTACAGATGAATCTTACCTGTAACAGTAAAAAAGAAAACTCTTAGCACAACTCTTAGGCAGTTGAAGCTTCTGTAAAACTCTCCAGAATATCTCCAACCACAGACACTTAGAAGCAACACTTAGAAGAAGCAACCAAGCTCTATTAGCCAAGCTAATGACAACAGCCCTTATATACTCCTAAAATCACCTCCCACTAGGAATGTTTAACACCTGGGTAGGCCTCTGCTTATTAGCAAACAATAGCTAATTTACACAGCAATCAATAGCAAGTAGCTACCTAATCCAATCAAATGCCTTATAATTACCAACAGGAAATCAAACCTTGTGCAATCAGTAACCTTTTCCTACAGATGAATCTTACCTGTAACAGTAAAAAAGAAAACTCTTAGCACAACTCTTAGGCAGTTGAAGCTTCTGTAAAACTCTCCAGAATATCTCCAACCACAGACACTTAGAAGCAACACTTAGAAGAAGCAACCAAGCTCTATTAGCCAAGCTAATGACAACAGCCCTTATATACTCCTAAAATCACCTCCCACTAGGAATGTTTAACACCTGGGTAGGCCTCTGCTTATTAGCAAACAATAGCTAATTTACACAGCAATCAATAGCAAGTAGCTACCTAATCCAATCAAATGCCTTATAATTACCAACAGGAAATCAAACCTTGTGCAATCAGTAACCTTTTCCTACAGATGAATCTTACCTGTAACAGTAAAAAAGAAAACTCTTAGCACAACTCTTAGGCAGTTGAAGCTTCTGTAAAACTCTCCAGAATATCTCCAACCACAGACACTTAGAAGCAACACTTAGAAGAAGCAACCAAGCTCTATTAGCCAAGCTAATGACAACAGCCCTTATATACTCCTAAAATCACCTCCCACTAGGAATGTTTAACACCTGGGTAGGCCTCTGCTTATTAGCAAACAATAGCTAATTTACACAGCAATCAATAGCAAGTAGCTACCTAATCCAATCAAATGCCTTATAATTACCAACAGGAAATCAAACCTTGTGCAATCAGTAACCTTTTCCTACAGATGAATCTTACCTGTAACAGTAAAAAAGAAAACTCTTAGCACAACTCTTAGGCAGTTGAAGCTTCTGTAAAACTCTCCAGAATATCTCCAACCACAGACACTTAGAAGCAACACTTAGAAGAAGCAACCAAGCTCTATTAGCCAAGCTAATGACAACAGCCCTTATATACTCCTAAAATCACCTCCCACTAGGAATGTTTAACACCTGGGTAGGCCTCTGCTTATTAGCAAACAATAGCTAATTTACACAGCAATCAATAGCAAGTAGCTACCTAATCCAATCAAATGCCTTATAATTACCAACAGGAAATCAAACCTTGTGCAATCAGTAACCTTTTCCTACAGATGAATCTTACCTGTAACAGTAAAAAGAAAAACTCTTAGCACAACTCTTAGGCAGTTGAAGCTTCTGTAAAACTCTCCAGAATATCTCCAACCACAGACACTTAGAAGCAACACTTAGAAGAAGCAACCAAGCTCTATTAGCCAAGCTAATGACAACAGCCCTTATATACTCCTAAAATCACCTCCCACTAGGAATGTTTAACACCTGGGTAGGCCTCTGCTTATTAGCAAACAATAGCTAATTTACACAGCAATCAATAGCAAGTAGCTACCTAATCCAATCAAATGCCTTATAATTACCAACAGGAAATCAAACCTTGTGCAATCAGTAACCTTTTCCTACAGATGAATCTTACCTGTAACAGTAAAAAAGAAAACTCTTAGCACAACTCTTAGGCAGTTGAAGCTTCTGTAAAACTCTCCAGAATATCTCCAACCACAGACACTTAGAAGCAACACTTAGAAGAAGCAACCAAGCTCTATTAGCCAAGCTAATGACAACAGCCCTTATATACTCCTAAAATCACCTCCCACTAGGAATGTTTAACACCTGGGTAGGCCTCTGCTTATTAGCAAACAATAGCTAATTTACACAGCAATCAATAGCAAGTAGCTACCTAATCCAATCAAATGCCTTATAATTACCAACAGGAAATCAAACCTTGTGCAATCAGTAACCTTTTCCTACAGATGAATCTTACCTGTAACAGTAAAAAAGAAAACTCTTAGCACAACTCTTAGGCAGTTGAAGCTTCTGTAAAACTCTCCAGAATATCTCCAACCACAGACACTTAGAAGCAACACTTAGAAGAAGCAACCAAGCTCTATTAGCCAAGCTAATGACAACAGCCCTTATATACTCCTAAAATCACCTCCCACTAGGAATGTTTAACACCTGGGTAGGCCTCTGCTTATTAGCAAACAATAGCTAATTTACACAGCAATCAATAGCAAGTAGCTACCTAATCCAATCAAATGCCTTATAATTACCAACAGGAAATCAAACCTTGTGCAATCAGTAACCTTTTCCTACAGATGAATCTTACCTGTAACAGTAAAAAAGAAAACTCTTAGCACAACTCTTAGGCAGTTGAAGCTTCTGTAAAACTCTCCAGAATATCTCCAACCACAGACACTTAGAAGCAACACTTAGAAGAAGCAACCAAGCTCTATTAGCCAAGCTAATGACAACAGCCCTTATATACTCCTAAAATCACCTCCCACTAGGAATGTTTAACACCTGGGTAGGCCTCTGCTTATTAGCAAACAATAGCTAATTTACACAGCAATCAATAGCAAGTAGCTACCTAATCCAATCAAATGCCTTATAATTACCAACAGGAAATCAAACCTTGTGCAATCAGTAACCTTTTCCTACAGATGAATCTTACCTGTAACAGTAAAAAAGAAAACTCTTAGCACAACTCTTAGGCAGTTGAAGCTTCTGTAAAACTCTCCAGAATATCTCCAACCACAGACACTTAGAAGCAACACTTAGAAGAAGCAACCAAGCTCTATTAGCCAAGCTAATGACAACAGCCCTTATATACTCCTAAAATCACCTCCCACTAGGAATGTTTAACACCTGGGTAGGCCTCTGCTTATTAGCAAACAATAGCTAATTTACACAGCAATCAATAGCAAGTAGCTACCTAATCCAATCAAATGCCTTATAATTACCAACAGGAAATCAAACCTTGTGCAATCAGTAACCTTTTCCTACAGATGAATCTTACCTGTAACAGTAAAAAAGAAAACTCTTAGCACAACTCTTAGGCAGTTGAAGCTTCTGTAAAACTCTCCAGAATATCTCCAACCACAGACACTTAGAAGCAACACTTAGAAGAAGCAACCAAGCTCTATTAGCCAAGCTAATGACAACAGCCCTTATATACTCCTAAAATCACCTCCCACTAGGAATGTTTAACACCTGGGTAGGCCTCTGCTTATTAGCAAACAATAGCTAATTTACACAGCAATCAATAGCAAGTAGCTACCTAATCCAATCAAATGCCTTATAATTACCAACAGGAAATCAAACCTTGTGCAATCAGTAACCTTTTCCTACAGATGAATCTTACCTGTAACAGTAAAAAAGAAAACTCTTAGCACAACTCTTAGGCAGTTGAAGCTTCTGTAAAACTCTCCAGAATATCTCCAACCACAGACACTTAGAAGCAACACTTAGAAGAAGCAACCAAGCTCTATTAGCCAAGCTAATGACAACAGCCCTTATATACTCCTAAAATCACCTCCCACTAGGAATGTTTAACACCTGGGTAGGCTCTGCTTATTAGCAAACAATAGCTAATTTACACAGCAATCAATAGCAAGTAGCTACCTAATCCAATCAAATGCCTTATAATTACCAACAGGAAATCAAACCTTGTGCAATCAGTAACCTTTTCCTACAGATGAATCTTACCTGTAACAGTAAAAAAGAAAACTCTTAGCACAACTCTTAGGCAGTTGAAGCTTCTGTAAAACTCTCCAGAATATCTCCAACCACAGACACTTAGAAGCAACACTTAGAAGAAGCAACCAAGCTCTATTAGCCAAGCTAATGACAACAGCCCTTATATACTCCTAAAATCACCTCCCACTAGGAATGTTTAACACCTGGGTAGGCCTCTGCTTATTAGCAAACAATAGCTAATTTACACAGCAATCAATAGCAAGTAGCTACCTAATCCAATCAAATGCCTTATAATTACCAACAGGAAATCAAACCTTGTGCAATCAGTAACCTTTTCCTACAGATGAATCTTACCTGTAACAGTAAAAAAGAAAACTCTTAGCACAACTCTTAGGCAGTTGAAGCTTCTGTAAAACTCTCCAGAATATCTCCAACCACAGACACTTAGAAGCAACACTTAGAAGAAGCAACCAAGCTCTATTAGCCAAGCTAATGACAACAGCCCTTATATACTCCTAAAATCACCTCCCACTAGGAATGTTTAACACCTGGGTAGGCCTCTGCTTATTAGCAAACAATAGCTAATTTACACAGCAATCAATAGCAAGTAGCTACCTAATCCAATCAAATGCCTTATAATTACCAACAGGAAATCAAACCTTGTGCAATCAGTAACCTTTTCCTACAGATGAATCTTACCTGTAACAGTAAAAAAGAAAACTCTTAGCACAACTCTTAGGCAGTTGAAGCTTCTGTAAAACTCTCCAGAATATCTCCAACCACAGACACTTAGAAGCAACACTTAGAAGAAGCAACCAAGCTCTATTAGCCAAGCTAATGACAACAGCCCTTATATACTCCTAAAATCACCTCCCACTAGGAATGTTTAACACCTGGGTAGGCCTCTGCTTATTAGCAAACAATAGCTAATTTACACAGCAATCAATAGCAAGTAGCTACCTAATCCAATCAAATGCCTTATAATTACCAACAGGAAATCAAACCTTGTGCAATCAGTAACCTTTTCCTACAGATGAATCTTACCTGTAACAGTAAAAAAGAAAACTCTTAGCACAACTCTTAGGCAGTTGAAGCTTCTGTAAAACTCTCCAGAATATCTCCAACCACAGACACTTAGAAGCAACACTTAGAAGAAGCAACCAAGCTCTATTAGCCAAGCTAATGACAACAGCCCTTATATACTCCTAAAATCACCTCCCACTAGGAATGTTTAACACCTGGGTAGGCCTCTGCTTATTAGCAAACAATAGCTAATTTACACAGCAATCAATAGCAAGTAGCTACCTAATCCAATCAAATGCCTTATAATTACCAACAGGAAATCAAACCTTGTGCAATCAGTAACCTTTTCCTACAGATGAATCTTACCTGTAACAGTAAAAAAGAAAACTCTTAGCACAACTCTTAGGCAGTTGAAGCTTCTGTAAAACTCTCCAGAATATCTCCAACCACAGACACTTAGAAGCAACACTTAGAAGAAGCAACCAAGCTCTATTAGCCAAGCTAATGACAACAGCCCTTATATACTCCTAAAATCACCTCCCACTAGGAATGTTTAACACCTGGGTAGGCCTCTGCTTATTAGCAAACAATAGCTAATTTACACAGCAATCAATAGCAAGTAGCTACCTAATCCAATCAAATGCCTTATAATTACCAACAGGAAATCAAACCTTGTGCAATCAGTAACCTTTTCCTACAGATGAATCTTACCTGTAACAGTAAAAAAGAAAACTCTTAGCACAACTCTTAGGCAGTTGAAGCTTCTGTAAAACTCTCCAGAATATCTCCAACCACAGACACTTAGAAGCAACACTTAGAAGAAGCAACCAAGCTCTATTAGCCAAGCTAATGACAACAGCCCTTATATACTCCTAAAATCACCTCCCACTAGGAATGTTTAACACCTGGGTAGGCCTCTGCTTATTAGCAAACAATAGCTAATTTACACAGCAATCAATAGCAAGTAGCTACCTAATCCAATCAAATGCCTTATAATTACCAACAGGAAATCAAACCTTGTGCAATCAGTAACCTTTTCCTACAGATGAATCTTACCTGTAACAGTAAAAAAGAAAACTCTTAGCACAACTCTTAGGCAGTTGAAGCTTCTGTAAAACTCTCCAGAATATCTCCAACCACAGACACTTAGAAGCAACACTTAGAAGAAGCAACCAAGCTCTATTAGCCAAGCTAATGACAACAGCCCTTATATACTCCTAAAATCACCTCCCACTAGGAATGTTTAACACCTGGGTAGGCCTCTGCTTATTAGCAAACAATAGCTAATTTACACAGCAATCAATAGCAAGTAGCTACCTAATCCAATCAAATGCCTTATAATTACCAACAGGAAATCAAACCTTGTGCAATCAGTAACCTTTTCCTACAGATGAATCTTACCTGTAACAGTAAAAAAGAAAACTCTTAGCACAACTCTTAGGCAGTTGAAGCTTCTGTAAAACTCTCCAGAATATCTCCAACCACAGACACTTAGAAGCAACACTTAGAAGAAGCAACCAAGCTCTATTAGCCAAGCTAATGACAACAGCCCTTATATACTCCTAAAATCACCTCCCACTAGGAATGTTTAACACCTGGGTAGGCCTCTGCTTATTAGCAAACAATAGCTAATTTACACAGCAATCAATAGCAAGTAGCTACCTAATCCAATCAAATGCCTTATAATTACCAACAGGAAATCAAACCTTGTGCAATCAGTAACCTTTTCCTACAGATGAATCTTACCTGTAACAGTAAAAAAGAAAACTCTTAGCACAACTCTTAGGCAGTTGAAGCTTCTGTAAAACTCTCCAGAATATCTCCAACCACAGACACTTAGAAGCAACACTTAGAAGAAGCAACCAAGCTCTATTAGCCAAGCTAATGACAACAGCCCTTATATACTCCTAAAATCACCTCCCACTAGGAATGTTTAACACCTGGGTAGGCCTCTGCTTATTAGCAAACAATAGCTAATTTACACAGCAATCAATAGCAAGTAGCTACCTAATCCAATCAAATGCCTTATAATTACCAACAGGAAATCAAACCTTGTGCAATCAGTAACCTTTTCCTACAGATGAATCTTACCTGTAACAGTAAAAAAGAAAACTCTTAGCACAACTCTTAGGCAGTTGAAGCTTCTGTAAAACTCTCCAGAATATCTCCAACCACAGACACTTAGAAGCAACACTTAGAAGAAGCAACCAAGCTCTATTAGCCAAGCTAATGACAACAGCCCTTATATACTCCTAAAATCACCTCCCACTAGGAATGTTTAACACCTGGGTAGGCCTCTGCTTATTAGCAAACAATAGCTAATTTACACAGCAATCAATAGCAAGTAGCTACCTAATCCAATCAAATGCCTTATAATTACCAACAGGAAATCAAACCTTGTGCAATCAGTAACCTTTTCCTACAGATGAATCTTACCTGTAACAGTAAAAAAGAAAACTCTTAGCACAACTCTTAGGCAGTTGAAGCTTCTGTAAAACTCTCCAGAATATCTCCAACCACAGACACTTAGAAGCAACACTTAGAAGAAGCAACCAAGCTCTATTAGCCAAGCTAATGACAACAGCCCTTATATACTCCTAAAATCACCTCCCACTAGGAATGTTTAACACCTGGGTAGGCCTCTGCTTATTAGCAAACAATAGCTAATTTACACAGCAATCAATAGCAAGTAGCTACCTAATCCAATCAAATGCCTTATAATTACCAACAGGAAATCAAACCTTGTGCAATCAGTAACCTTTTCCTACAGATGAATCTTACCTGTAACAGTAAAAAAGAAAACTCTTAGCACAACTCTTAGGCAGTTGAAGCTTCTGTAAAACTCTCCAGAATATCTCCAACCACAGACACTTAGAAGCAACACTTAGAAGAAGCAACCAAGCTCTATTAGCCAAGCTAATGACAACAGCCCTTATATACTCCTAAAATCACCTCCCACTAGGAATGTTTAACACCTGGGTAGGCCTCTGCTTATTAGCAAACAATAGCTAATTTACACAGCAATCAATAGCAAGTAGCTACCTAATCCAATCAAATGCCTTATAATTACCAACAGGAAATCAAACCTTGTGCAATCAGTAACCTTTTCCTACAGATGAATCTTACCTGTAACAGTAAAAAAGAAAACTCTTAGCACAACCCTTAGGCAGTTGAAGCTTCTGTAAAACTCTCCAGAATATCTCCAACCACAGACACTTAGAAGCAACACTTAGAAGAAGCAACCAAGCTCTATTAGCCAAGCTAATGACAACAGCCCTTATATACTCCTAAAATCACCTCCCACTAGGAATGTTTAACACCTGGGTAGGCCTCTGCTTATTAGCAAACAATAGCTAATTTACACAGCAATCAATAGCAAGTAGCTACCTAATCCAATCAAATGCCTTATAATTACCAACAGGAAATCAAACCTTGTGCAATCAGTAACCTTTTCCTACAGATGAATCTTACCTGTAACAGTAAAAAAGAAAACTCTTAGCACAACTCTTAGGCAGTTGAAGCTTCTGTAAAACTCTCCAGAATATCTCCAACCACAGACACTTAGAAGCAACACTTAGAAGAAGCAACCAAGCTCTATTAGCCAAGCTAATGACAACAGCCCTTATATACTCCTAAAATCACCTCCCACTAGGAATGTTTAACACCTGGGTAGGCCTCTGCTTATTAGCAAACAATAGCTAATTTACACAGCAATCAATAGCAAGTAGCTACCTAATCCAATCAAATGCCTTATAATTACCAACAGGAAATCAAACCTTGTGCAATCAGTAACCTTTTCCTACAGATGAATCTTACCTGTAACAGTAAAAAAGAAAACTCTTAGCACAACTCTTAGGCAGTTGAAGCTTCTGCAAAACTCTCCAGAATATCTCCAACCACAGACACTTAGAAGCAACACTTAGAAGAAGCAACCAAGCTCTATTAGCCAAGCTAATGACAACAGCCCTTATATACTCCTAAAATCACCTCCCACTAGGAATGTTTAACACCTGGGTAGGCCTCTGCTTATTAGCAAACAATAGCTAATTTACACAGCAATCAATAGCAAGTAGCTACCTAATCCAATCAAATGCCTTATAATTACCAACAGGAAATCAAACCTTGTGCAATCAGTAACCTTTTCCTACAGATGAATCTTACCTGTAACAGTAAAAAAGAAAACTCTTAGCACAACTCTTAGGCAGTTGAAGCTTCTGTAAAACTCTCCAGAATATCTCCAACCACAGACACTTAGAAGCAACACTTAGAAGAAGCAACCAAGCTCTATTAGCCAAGCTAATGACAACAGCCCTTATATACTCCTAAAATCACCTCCCACTAGGAATGTTTAACACCTGGGTAGGCCTCTGCTTATTAGCAAACAATAGCTAATTTACACAGCAATCAATAGCAAGTAGCTACCTAATCCAATCAAATGCCTTATAATTACCAACAGGAAATCAAACCTTGTGCAATCAGTAACCTTTTCCTACAGATGAATCTTACCTGTAACAGTAAAAAAGAAAACTCTTAGCACAACTCTTAGGCAGTTGAAGCTTCTGTAAAACTCTCCAGAATATCTCCAACCACAGACACTTAGAAGCAACACTTAGAAGAAGCAACCAAGCTCTATTAGCCAAGCTAATGACAACAGCCCTTATATACTCCTAAAATCACCTCCCACTAGGAATGTTTAACACCTGGGTAGGCCTCTGCTTATTAGCAAACAATAGCTAATTTACACAGCAATCAATAGCAAGTAGCTACCTAATCCAATCAAATGCCTTATAATTACCAACAGGAAATCAAACCTTGTGCAATCAGTAACCTTTTCCTACAGATGAATCTTACCTGTAACAGTAAAAAAGAAAACTCTTAGCACAACTCTTAGGCAGTTGAAGCTTCTGTAAAACTCTCCAGAATATCTCCAACCACAGACACTTAGAAGCAACACTTAGAAGAAGCAACCAAGCTCTATTAGCCAAGCTAATGACAACAGCCCTTATATACTCCTAAAATCACCTCCCACTAGGAATGTTTAACACCTGGGTAGGCCTCTGCTTATTAGCAAACAATAGCTAATTTACACAGCAATCAATAGCAAGTAGCTACCTAATCCAATCAAATGCCTTATAATTACCAACAGGAAATCAAACCTTGTGCAATCAGTAACCTTTTCCTACAGATGAATCTTACCTGTAACAGTAAAAAAGAAAACTCTTAGCACAACTCTTAGGCAGTTGAAGCTTCTGTAAAACTCTCCAGAATATCTCCAACCACAGACACTTAGAAGCAACACTTAGAAGAAGCAACCAAGCTCTATTAGCCAAGCTAATGACAACAGCCCTTATATACTCCTAAAATCACCTCCCACTAGGAATGTTTAACACCTGGGTAGGCCTCTGCTTATTAGCAAACAATAGCTAATTTACACAGCAATCAATAGCAAGTAGCTACCTAATCCAATCAAATGCCTTATAATTACCAACAGGAAATCAAACCTTGTGCAATCAGTAACCTTTTCCTACAGATGAATCTTACCTGTAACAGTAAAAAAGAAAACTCTTAGCACAACTCTTAGGCAGTTGAAGCTTCTGTAAAACTCTCCAGAATATCTCCAACCACAGACACTTAGAAGCAACACTTAGAAGAAGCAACCAAGCTCTATTAGCCAAGCTAATGACAACAGCCCTTATATACTCCTAAAATCACCTCCCACTAGGAATGTTTAACACCTGGGTAGGCCTCTGCTTATTAGCAAACAATAGCTAATTTACACAGCAATCAATAGCAAGTAGCTACCTAATCCAATCAAATGCCTTATAATTACCAACAGGAAATCAAACCTTGTGCAATCAGTAACCTTTTCCTACAGATGAATCTTACCTGTAACAGTAAAAAAGAAAACTCTTAGCACAACTCTTAGGCAGTTGAAGCTTCTGTAAAACTCTCCAGAATATCTCCAACCACAGACACTTAGAAGCAACACTTAGAAGAAGCAACCAAGCTCTATTAGCCAAGCTAATGACAACAGCCCTTATATACTCCTAAAATCACCTCCCACTAGGAATGTTTAACACCTGGGTAGGCCTCTGCTTATTAGCAAACAATAGCTAATTTACACAGCAATCAATAGCAAGTAGCTACCTAATCCAATCAAATGCCTTATAATTACCAACAGGAAATCAAACCTTGTGCAATCAGTAACCTTTTCCTACAGATGAATCTTACCTGTAACAGTAAAAAAGAAAACTCTTAGCACAACTCTTAGGCAGTTGAAGCTTCTGTAAAACTCTCCAGAATATCTCCAACCACAGACACTTAGAAGCAACACTTAGAAGAAGCAACCAAGCTCTATTAGCCAAGCTAATGACAACAGCCCTTATATACTCCTAAAATCACCCCCACTAGGAATGTTTAACACCTGGGTAGGCCTCTGCTTATTAGCAAACAATAACTAATTTACACAGCAATCAATAGCAAGTAGCTACCTAATCCAATCAAATGCCTTATAATTACCAACAGGAAATCAAACCTTGTGCAATCAGTAACCTTTTCCTACAGATGAATCTTACCTGTAACAGTAAAAAAGAAAACTCTTAGCACAACTCTTAGGCAGTTGAAGCTTCTGTAAAACTCTCCAGAATATCTCCAACCACAGACACTTAGAAGCAACACTTAGAAGAAGCAACCAAGCTCTATTAGCCAAGCTAATGACAACAGCCCTTATATACTCCTAAAATCACCTCCCACTAGGAATGTTTAACACCTGGGTAGGCCTCTGCTTATTAGCAAACAATAGCTAATTTACACAGCAATCAATAGCAAGTAGCTACCTAATCCAATCAAATGCCTTATAATTACCAACAGGAAATCAAACCTTGTGCAATCAGTAACCTTTTCCTACAGATGAATCTTACCTGTAACAGTAAAAAAGAAAACTCTTAGCACAACTCTTAGGCAGTTGAAGCTTCTGTAAAACTCTCCAGAATATCTCCAACCACAGACACTTAGAAGCAACACTTAGAAGAAGCAACCACGCTCTATTAGCCAAGCTAATGACAACAGCCCTTATATACTCCTAAAATCACCTCCCACTAGGAATGTTTAACACCTGGGTAGGCCTCTGCTTATTAGCAAACAATAGCTAATTTACACAGCAATCAATAGCAAGTAGCTACCTAATCCAATCAAATGCCTTATAATTACCAACAGGAAATCAAACCTTGTGCAATCAGTAACCTTTTCCTACAGATGAATCTTACCTGTAACAGTAAAAAAGAAAACTCTTAGCACAACTCTTAGGCAGTTGAAGCTTCTGTAAAACTCTCCAGAATATCTCCAACCACAGACACTTAGAAGCAACACTTAGAAGAAGCAACCAAGCTCTATTAGCCAAGCTAATGACAACAGCCCTTATATACTCCTAAAATCACCTCCCACTAGGAATGTTTAACACCTGGGTAGGCCTCTGCTTATTAGCAAACAATAGCTAATTTACACAGCAATCAATAGCAAGTAGCTACCTAATCCAATCAAATGCCTTATAATTACCAACAGGAAATCAAACCTTGTGCAATCAGTAACCTTTTCCTACAGATGAATCTTACCTGTAACAGTAAAAAAGAAAACTCTTAGCACAACTCTTAGGCAGTTGAAGCTTCTGTAAAACTCTCCAGAATATCTCCAACCACAGACACTTAGAAGCAACACTTAGAAGAAGCAACCAAGCTCTATTAGCCAAGCTAATGACAACAGCCCTTATATACTCCTAAAATCACCTCCCACTAGGAATGTTTAACACCTGGGTAGGCCTCTGCTTATTAGCAAACAATAGCTAATTTACACAGCAATCAATAGCAAGTAGCTACCTAATCCAATCAAATGCCTTATAATTACCAACAGGAAATCAAACCTTGTGCAATCAGTAACCTTTTCCTACAGATGAATCTTACCTGTAACAGTAAAAAAGAAAACTCTTAGCACAACTCTTAGGCAGTTGAAGCTTCTGCAAAACTCTCCAGAATAACTCCAACCACAGACACTTAGAAGCAACACTTAGAAGAAGCAACCAAGCTCTATTAGCCAAGCTAATGACAACAGCCCTTATATACTCCTAAAATCACCTCCCACTAGGAATGTTTAACACCTGGGTAGGCCTCTGCTTATTAGCAAACAATAGCTAATTTACACAGCAATCAATAGCAAGTAGCTACCTAATCCAATCAAATGCCTTATAATTACCAACAGGAAATCAAACATTGTGCAATCAGTAACCTTTTCCTACAGATGAATCTTACCTGTAACATTAAAAAAGAAAACTCTTAGCACAACTCTTAGGCAGTTGAAGCTTCTGTAAAACTCTCCAGAATATCTCCAACCACAGACACTTAGAAGCAACACTTAGAAGAAGCAAACAAGCTCTATTAGCCAAGCTAATGACAACAGCCCTTATATACTCCTAAAATCACCTCCCACTAGGAATGTTTAACACCTGGGTAGGCCTCTGCTTATTAGCAAACAATAGCTAATTTACACAGCAATCAATAGCAAGTAGCTACCTAATCCAATCAAATGCCTTATAATTACCAACAGGAAATCAAACCTTGTGCAATCAGTAACCTTTTCCTACAGATGAATCTTACCTGTAACAGTAAAAAAGAAAACTCTTAGCACAACTCTTAGGCAGTTGAAGCTTCTGTAAAACTCTCCAGAATATCTCCAACCACAGACACTTAGAAGCAACACTTAGAAGAAGCAACCAAGCTCTATTAGCCAAGCTAATGACAACAGCCCTTATATACTCCTAAAATCACCCCCACTAGGAATGTTTAACACCTGGGTAGGCCTCTGCTTATTAGCAAACAATAACTAATTTACACAGCAATCAATAGCAAGTAGCTACCTAATCCAATCAAATGCCTTATAATTACCAACAGGAAATCAAACCTTGTGCAATCAGTAACCTTTTCCTACAGATGAATCTTACCTGTAACAGTAAAAAAGAAAACTCTTAGCACAACTCTTAGGCAGTTGAAGCTTCTGTAAAACTCTCCAGAATATCTCCAACCACAGACACTTAGAAGCAACACTTAGAAGAAGCAACCAAGCTCTATTAGCCAAGCTAATGACAACAGCCCTTATATACTCCTAAAATCACCTCCCACTAGGAATGTTTAACACCTGGGTAGGCCTCTGCTTATTAGCAAACAATAGCTAATTTACACAGCAATCAATAGCAAGTAGCTACCTAATCCAATCAAATGCCTTATAATTACCAACAGGAAATCAAACCTTGTGCAATCAGTAACCTTTTCCTACAGATGAATCTTACCTGTAACAGTAAAAAAGAAAACTCTTAGCACAACTCTTAGGCAGTTGAAGCTTCTGTAAAACTCTCCAGAATATCTCCAACCACAGACACTTAGAAGCAACACTTAGAAGAAGCAACCAAGCTCTATTAGCCAAGCTAATGACAACAGCCCTTATATACTCCTAAAATCACCTCCCACTAGGAATGTTTAACACCTGGGTAGGCCTCTGCTTATTAGCAAACAATAGCTAATTTACACAGCAATCAATAGCAAGTAGCTACCTAATCCAATCAAATGCCTTATAATTACCAACAGGAAATCAAACCTTGTGCAATCAGTAACCTTTTCCTACAGATGAATCTTACCTGTAACAGTAAAAAAGAAAACTCTTAGCACAACTCTTAGGCAGTTGAAGCTTCTGTAAAACTCTCCAGAATATCTCCAACCACAGACACTTAGAAGCAACACTTAGAAGAAGCAACCAAGCTCTATTAGCCAAGCTAATGACAACAGCCCTTATATACTCCTAAAATCACCTCCCACTAGGAATGTTTAACACCTGGGTAGGCCTCTGCTTATTAGCAAACAATAGCTAATTTACACAGCAATCAATAGCAAGTAGCTACCTAATCCAATCAAATGCCTTATAATTACCAACAGGAAATCAAACCTTGTGCAATCAGTAACCTTTTCCTACAGATGAATCTTACCTGTAACAGTAAAAAAGAAAACTCTTAGCACAACTCTTAGGCAGTTGAAGCTTCTGTAAAACTCTCCAGAATATCTCCAACCACAGACACTTAGAAGCAACACTTAGAAGAAGCAACCAAGCTCTATTAGCCAAGCTAATGACAACAGCCCTTATATACTCCTAAAATCACCTCCCACTAGGAATGTTTAACACCTGGGTAGGCCTCTGCTTATTAGCAAACAATAGCTAATTTACACAGCAATCAATAGCAAGTAGCTACCTAATCCAATCAAATGCCTTATAATTACCAACAGGAAATCAAACCTTGTGCAATCAGTAACCTTTTCCTACAGATGAATCTTACCTGTAACAGTAAAAAAGAAAACTCTTAGCACAACTCTTAGGCAGTTGAAGCTTCTGTAAAACTCTCCAGAATATCTCCAACCACAGACACTTAGAAGCAACACTTAGAAGAAGCAACCAAGCTCTATTAGCCAAGCTAATGACAACAGCCCTTATATACTCCTAAAATCACCTCCCACTAGGAATGTTTAACACCTGGGTAGGCCTCTGCTTATTAGCAAACAATAGCTAATTTACACAGCAATCAATAGCAAGTAGCTACCTAATCCAATCAAATGCCTTATAATTACCAACAGGAAATCAAACCTTGTGCAATCAGTAACCTTTTCCTACAGATGAATCTTACCTGTAACAGTAAAAAAGAAAACTCTTAGCACAACTCTTAGGCAGTTGAAGCTTCTGTAAAACTCTCCAGAATATCTCCAACCACAGACACTTAGAAGCAACACTTAGAAGAAGCAACCAAGCTCTATTAGCCAAGCTAATGACAACAGCCCTTATATACTCCTAAAATCACCTCCCACTAGGAATGTTTAACACCTGGGTAGGCCTCTGCTTATTAGCAAACAATAGCTAATTTACACAGCAATCAATAGCAAGTAGCTACCTAATCCAATCAAATGCCTTATAATTACCAACAGGAAATCAAACCTTGTGCAATCAGTAACCTTTTCCTACAGATGAATCTTACCTGTAACAGTAAAAAAGAAAACTCTTAGCACAACTCTTAGGCAGTTGAAGCTTCTGTAAAACTCTCCAGAATATCTCCAACCACAGACACTTAGAAGCAACACTTAGAAGAAGCAACCAAGCTCTATTAGCCAAGCTAATGACAACAGCCCTTATATACTCCTAAAATCACCTCCCACTAGGAATGTTTAACACCTGGGTAGGCCTCTGCTTATTAGCAAACAATAGCTAATTTACACAGCAATCAATAGCAAGTAGCTACCTAATCCAATCAAATGCCTTATAATTACCAACAGGAAATCAAACCTTGTGCAATCAGTAACCTTTTCCTACAGATGAATCTTACCTGTAACAGTAAAAAAGAAAACTCTTAGCACAACTCTTAGGCAGTTGAAGCTTCTGTAAAACTCTCCAGAATATCTCCAACCACAGACACTTAGAAGCAACACTTAGAAGAAGCAACCAAGCTCTATTAGCCAAGCTAATGACAACAGCCCTTATATACTCCTAAAATCACCTCCCACTAGGAATGTTTAACACCTGGGTAGGCCTCTGCTTATTAGCAAACAATAGCTAATTTACACAGCAATCAATAGCAAGTAGCTACCTAATCCAATCAAATGCCTTATAATTACCAACAGGAAATCAAACCTTGTGCAATCAGTAACCTTTTCCTACAGATGAATCTTACCTGTAACAGTAAAAAAGAAAACTCTTAGCACAACTCTTAGGCAGTTGAAGCTTCTGTAAAACTCTCCAGAATATCTCCAACCACAGACACTTAGAAGCAACACTTAGAAGAAGCAACCAAGCTCTATTAGCCAAGCTAATGACAACAGCCCTTATATACTCCTAAAATCACCTCCCACTAGGAATGTTTAACACCTGGGTAGGCCTCTGCTTATTAGCAAACAATAGCTAATTTACACAGCAATCAATAGCAAGTAGCTACCTAATCCAATCAAATGCCTTATAATTACCAACAGGAAATCAAACCTTGTGCAATCAGTAACCTTTTCCTACAGATGAATCTTACCTGTAACAGTAAAAAAGAAAACTCTTAGCACAACTCTTAGGCAGTTGAAGCTTCTGTAAAACTCTCCAGAATATCTCCAACCACAGACACTTAGAAGCAACACTTAGAAGAAGCAACCAAGCTCTATTAGCCAAGCTAATGACAACAGCCCTTATATACTCCTAAAATCACCTCCCACTAGGAATGTTTAACACCTGGGTAGGCCTCTGCTTATTAGCAAACAATAGCTAATTTACACAGCAATCAATAGCAAGTAGCTACCTAATCCAATCAAATGCCTTATAATTACCAACAGGAAATCAAACCTTGTGCAATCAGTAACCTTTTCCTACAGATGAATCTTACCTGTAACAGTAAAAAAGAAAACTCTTAGCACAACTCTTAGGCAGTTGAAGCTTCTGTAAAACTCTCCAGAATATCTCCAACCACAGACACTTAGAAGCAACACTTAGAAGAAGCAACCAAGCTCTATTAGCCAAGCTAATGACAACAGCCCTTATATACTCCTAAAATCACCTCCCACTAGGAATGTTTAACACCTGGGTAGGCCTCTGCTTATTAGCAAACAATAGCTAATTTACACAGCAATCAATAGCAAGTAGCTACCTAATCCAATCAAATGCCTTATAATTACCAACAGGAAATCAAACCTTGTGCAATCAGTAACCTTTTCCTACAGATGAATCTTACCTGTAACAGTAAAAAAGAAAACTCTTAGCACAACTCTTAGGCAGTTGAAGCTTCTGTAAAACTCTCCAGAATATCTCCAACCACAGACACTTAGAAGCAACACTTAGAAGAAGCAACCAAGCTCTATTAGCCAAGCTAATGACAACAGCCCTTATATACTCCTAAAATCACCTCCCACTAGGAATGTTTAACACCTGGGTAGGCCTCTGCTTATTAGCAAACAATAGCTAATTTACACAGCAATCAATAGCAAGTAGCTACCTAATCCAATCAAATGCCTTATAATTACCAACAGGAAATCAAACCTTGTGCAATCAGTAACCTTTTCCTACAGATGAATCTTACCTGTAACAGTAAAAAAGAAAACTCTTAGCACAACTCTTAGGCAGTTGAAGCTTCTGTAAAACTCTCCAGAATATCTCCAACCACAGACACTTAGAAGCAACACTTAGAAGAAGCAACCAAGCTCTATTAGCCAAGCTAATGACAACAGCCCTTATATACTCCTAAAATCACCTCCCACTAGGAATGTTTAACACCTGGGTAGGCCTCTGCTTATTAGCAAACAATAGCTAATTTACACAGCAATCAATAGCAAGTAGCTACCTAATCCAATCAAATGCCTTATAATTACCAACAGGAAATCAAACCTTGTGCAATCAGTAACCTTTTCCTACAGATGAATCTTACCTGTAACAGTAAAAAAGAAAACTCTTAGCACAACTCTTAGGCAGTTGAAGCTTCTGTAAAACTCTCCAGAATATCTCCAACCACAGACACTTAGAAGCAACACTTAGAAGAAGCAACCAAGCTCTATTAGCCAAGCTAATGACAACAGCCCTTATATACTCCTAAAATCACCTCCCACTAGGAATGTTTAACACCTGGGTAGGCCTCTGCTTATTAGCAAACAATAGCTAATTTACACAGCAATCAATAGCAAGTAGCTACCTAATCCAATCAAATGCCTTATAATTACCAACAGGAAATCAAACCTTGTGCAATCAGTAACCTTTTCCTACAGATGAATCTTACCTGTAACAGTAAAAAAGAAAACTCTTAGCACAACTCTTAGGCAGTTGAAGCTTCTGTAAAACTCTCCAGAATATCTCCAACCACAGACACTTAGAAGCAACACTTAGAAGAAGCAACCAAGCTCTATTAGCCAAGCTAATGACAACAGCCCTTATATACTCCTAAAATCACCTCCCACTAGGAATGTTTAACACCTGGGTAGGCCTCTGCTTATTAGCAAACAATAGCTAATTTACACAGCAATCAATAGCAAGTAGCTACCTAATCCAATCAAATGCCTTATAATTACCAACAGGAAATCAAACCTTGTGCAATCAGTAACCTTTTCCTACAGATGAATCTTACCTGTAACAGTAAAAAAGAAAACTCTTAGCACAACTCTTAGGCAGTTGAAGCTTCTGTAAAACTCTCCAGAATATCTCCAACCACAGACACTTAGAAGCAACACTTAGAAGAAGCAACCAAGCTCTATTAGCCAAGCTAATGACAACAGCCCTTATATACTCCTAAAATCACCTCCCACTAGGAATGTTTAACACCTGGGTAGGCCTCTGCTTATTAGCAAACAATAGCTAATTTACACAGCAATCAATAGCAAGTAGCTACCTAATCCAATCAAATGCCTTATAATTACCAACAGGAAATCAAACCTTGTGCAATCAGTAACCTTTTCCTACAGATGAATCTTACCTGTAACAGTAAAAAAGAAAACTCTTAGCACAACTCTTAGGCAGTTGAAGCTTCTGTAAAACTCTCCAGAATATCTCCAACCACAGACACTTAGAAGCAACACTTAGAAGAAGCAACCAAGCTCTATTAGCCAAGCTAATGACAACAGCCCTTATATACTCCTAAAATCACCTCCCACTAGGAATGTTTAACACCTGGGTAGGCCTCTGCTTATTAGCAAACAATAGCTAATTTACACAGCAATCAATAGCAAGTAGCTACCTAATCCAATCAAATGCCTTATAATTACCAACAGGAAATCAAACCTTGTGCAATCAGTAACCTTTTCCTACAGATGAATCTTACCTGTAACAGTAAAAAAGAAAACTCTTAGCACAACTCTTAGGCAGTTGAAGCTTCTGTAAAACTCTCCAGAATATCTCCAACCACAGACACTTAGAAGCAACACTTAGAAGAAGCAACCAAGCTCTATTAGCCAAGCTAATGACAACAGCCCTTATATACTCCTAAAATCACCTCCCACTAGGAATGTTTAACACCTGGGTAGGCCTCTGCTTATTAGCAAACAATAGCTAATTTACACAGCAATCAATAGCAAGTAGCTACCTAATCCAATCAAATGCCTTATAATTACCAACAGGAAATCAAACCTTGTGCAATCAGTAACCTTTTCCTACAGATGAATCTTACCTGTAACAGTAAAAAAGAAAACTCTTAGCACAACTCTTAGGCAGTTGAAGCTTCTGTAAAACTCTCCAGAATATCTCCAACCACAGACACTTAGAAGCAACACTTAGAAGAAGCAACCAAGCTCTATTAGCCAAGCTAATGACAACAGCCCTTATATACTCCTAAAATCACCTCCCACTAGGAATGTTTAACACCTGGGTAGGCCTCTGCTTATTAGCAAACAATAGCTAATTTACACAGCAATCAATAGCAAGTAGCTACCTAATCCAATCAAATGCCTTATAATTACCAACAGGAAATCAAACCTTGTGCAATCAGTAACCTTTTCCTACAGATGAATCTTACCTGTAACAGTAAAAAAGAAAACTCTTAGCACAACTCTTAGGCAGTTGAAGCTTCTGTAAAACTCTCCAGAATATCTCCAACCACAGACACTTAGAAGCAACACTTAGAAGAAGCAACCAAGCTCTATTAGCCAAGCTAATGACAACAGCCCTTATATACTCCTAAAATCACCTCCCACTAGGAATGTTTAACACCTGGGTAGGCCTCTGCTTATTAGCAAACAATAGCTAATTTACACAGCAATCAATAGCAAGTAGCTACCTAATCCAATCAAATGCCTTATAATTACCAACAGGAAATCAAACCTTGTGCAATCAGTAACCTTTTCCTACAGATGAATCTTACCTGTAACAGTAAAAAAGAAAACTCTTAGCACAACTCTTAGGCAGTTGAAGCTTCTGTAAAACTCTCCAGAATATCTCCAACCACAGACACTTAGAAGCAACACTTAGAAGAAGCAACCAAGCTCTATTAGCCAAGCTAATGACAACAGCCCTTATATACTCCTAAAATCACCTCCCACTAGGAATGTTTAACACCTGGGTAGGCCTCTGCTTATTAGCAAACAATAGCTAATTTACACAGCAATCAATAGCAAGTAGCTACCTAATCCAATCAAATGCCTTATAATTACCAACAGGAAATCAAACCTTGTGCAATCAGTAACCTTTTCCTACAGATGAATCTTACCTGTAACAGTAAAAAAGAAAACTCTTAGCACAACTCTTAGGCAGTTGAAGCTTCTGTAAAACTCTCCAGAATATCTCCAACCACAGACACTTAGAAGCAACACTTAGAAGAAGCAACCAAGCTCTATTAGCCAAGCTAATGACAACAGCCCTTATATACTCCTAAAATCACCTCCCACTAGGAATGTTTAACACCTGGGTAGGCCTCTGCTTATTAGCAAACAATAGCTAATTTACACAGCAATCAATAGCAAGTAGCTACCTAATCCAATCAAATGCCTTATAATTACCAACAGGAAATCAAACCTTGTGCAATCAGTAACCTTTTCCTACAGATGAATCTTACCTGTAACAGTAAAAAAGAAAACTCTTAGCACAACTCTTAGGCAGTTGAAGCTTCTGTAAAACTCTCCAGAATATCTCCAACCACAGACACTTAGAAGCAACACTTAGAAGAAGCAACCAAGCTCTATTAGCCAAGCTAATGACAACAGCCCTTATATACTCCTAAAATCACCTCCCACTAGGAATGTTTAACACCTGGGTAGGCCTCTGCTTATTAGCAAACAATAGCTAATTTACACAGCAATCAATAGCAAGTAGCTACCTAATCCAATCAAATGCCTTATAATTACCAACAGGAAATCAAACCTTGTGCAATCAGTAACCTTTTCCTACAGATGAATCTTACCTGTAACAGTAAAAAAGAAAACTCTTAGCACAACTCTTAGGCAGTTGAAGCTTCTGTAAAACTCTCCAGAATATCTCCAACCACAGACACTTAGAAGCAACACTTAGAAGAAGCAACCAAGCTCTATTAGCCAAGCTAATGACAACAGCCCTTATATACTCCTAAAATCACCTCCCACTAGGAATGTTTAACACCTGGGTAGGCCTCTGCTTATTAGCAAACAATAGCTAATTTACACAGCAATCAATAGCAAGTAGCTACCTAATCCAATCAAATGCCTTATAATTACCAACAGGAAATCAAACCTTGTGCAATCAGTAACCTTTTTCTACAGATGAATCTTACCTGTAACAGTAAAAAAGAAAACTCTTAGCACAACTCTTAGGCAGTTGAAGCTTCTGTAAAACTCTCCAGAATATCTCCAACCACAGACACTTAGAAGCAACACTTAGAAGAAGCAACCAAGCTCTATTAGCCAAGCTAATGACAACAGCCCTTATATACTCCTAAAATCACCTCCCACTAGGAATGTTTAACACCTGGGTAGGCCTCTGCTTATTAGCAAACAATAGCTAATTTACACAGCAATCAATAGCAAGTAGCTACCTAATCCAATCAAATGCCTTATAATTACCAACAGGAAATCAAACCTTGTGCAATCAGTAACCTTTTCCTACAGACGAATCTTACCTGTAACAGTAAAAAAGAAAACTCTTAGCACAACTCTTAGGCAGTTGAAGCTTCTGTAAAACTCTCCAGAATATCTCCAACCACAGACACTTAGAAGCAACACTTAGAAGAAGCAACCAAGCTCTATTAGCCAAGCTAATGACAACAGCCCTTATATACTCCTAAAATCACCTCCCACTAGGAATGTTTAACACCTGGGTAGGCCTCTGCTTATTAGCAAACAATAGCTAATTTACACAGCAATCAATAGCAAGTAGCTACCTAATCCAATCAAATGCCTTATAATTACCAACAGGAAATCAAACCTTGTGCAATCAGTAACCTTTTCCTACAGATGAATCTTACCTGTAACAGTAAAAAAGAAAACTCTTAGCACAACTCTTAGGCAGTTGAAGCTTCTGTAAAACTCTCCAGAATATCTCCAACCACAGACACTTAGAAGCAACACTTAGAAGAAGCAACCAAGCTCTATTAGCCAAGCTAATGACAACAGCCCTTATATACTCCTAAAATCACCTCCCACTAGGAATGTTTAACACCTGGGTAGGCCTCTGCTTATTAGCAAACAATAGCTAATTTACACAGCAATCAATAGCAAGTAGCTACCTAATCCAATCAAATGCCTTATAATTACCAACAGGAAATCAAACCTTGTGCAATCAGTAACCTTTTCCTACAGATGAATCTTACCTGTAACAGTAAAAAAGAAAACTCTTAGCACAACTCTTAGGCAGTTGAAGCTTCTGTAAAACTCTCCAGAATATCTCCAACCACAGACACTTAGAAGCAACACTTAGAAGAAGCAACCAAGCTCTATTAGCCAAGCTAATGACAACAGCCCTTATATACTCCTAAAATCACCTCCCACTAGGAATGTTTAACACCTGGGTAGGCCTCTGCTTATTAGCAAACAATAGCTAATTTACACAGCAATCAATAGCAAGTAGCTACCTAATCCAATCAAATGCCTTATAATTACCAACAGGAAATCAAACCTTGTGCAATCAGTAACCTTTTCCTACAGATGAATCTTACCTGTAACAGTAAAAAAGAAAACTCTTAGCACAACTCTTAGGCAGTTGAAGCTTCTGTAAAACTCTCCAGAATATCTCCAACCACAGACACTTAGAAGCAACACTTAGAAGAAGCAACCAAGCTCTATTAGCCAAGCTAATGACAACAGCCCTTATATACTCCTAAAATCACCTCCCACTAGGAATGTTTAACACCTGGGTAGGCCTCTGCTTATTAGCAAACAATAGCTAATTTACACAGCAATCAATAGCAAGTAGCTACCTAATCCAATCAAATGCCTTATAATTACCAACAGGAAATCAAACCTTGTGCAATCAGTAACCTTTTCCTACAGATGAATCTTACCTGTAACAGTAAAAAAGAAAACTCTTAGCACAACTCTTAGGCAGTTGAAGCTTCTGTAAAACTCTCCAGAATATCTCCAACCACAGACACTTAGAAGCAACACTTAGAAGAAGCAACCAAGCTCTATTAGCCAAGCTAATGACAACAGCCCTTATATACTCCTAAAATCACCTCCCACTAGGAATGTTTAACACCTGGGTAGGCCTCTGCTTATTAGCAAACAATAGCTAATTTACACAGCAATCAATAGCAAGTAGCTACCTAATCCAATCAAATGCCTTATAATTACCAACAGGAAATCAAACCTTGTGCAATCAGTAACCTTTTCCTACAGATGAATCTTACCTGTAACAGTAAAAAAGAAAACTCTTAGCACAACTCTTAGGCAGTTGAAGCTTCTGTAAAACTCTCCAGAATATCTCCAACCACAGACACTTAGAAGCAACACTTAGAAGAAGCAACCAAGCTCTATTAGCCAAGCTAATGACAACAGCCCTTATATACTCCTAAAATCACCTCCCACTAGGAATGTTTAACACCTGGGTAGGCCTCTGCTTATTAGCAAACAATAGCTAATTTACACAGCAATCAATAGCAAGTAGCTACCTAATCCAATCAAATGCCTTATAATTACCAACAGGAAATCAAACCTTGTGCAATCAGTAACCTTTTCCTACAGATGAATCTTACCTGTAACAGTAAAAAAGAAAACTCTTAGCACAACTCTTAGGCAGTTGAAGCTTCTGTAAAACTCTCCAGAATATCTCCAACCACAGACACTTAGAAGCAACACTTAGAAGAAGCAACCAAGCTCTATTAGCCAAGCTAATGACAACAGCCCTTATATACTCCTAAAATCACCTCCCACTAGGAATGTTTAACACCTGGGTAGGCCTCTGCTTATTAGCAAACAATAGCTAATTTACACAGCAATCAATAGCAAGTAGCTACCTAATCCAATCAAATGCCTTATAATTACCAACAGGAAATCAAACCTTGTGCAATCAGTAACCTTTTCCTACAGATGAATCTTACCTGTAACAGTAAAAAAGAAAACTCTTAGCACAACTCTTAGGCAGTTGAAGCTTCTGTAAAACTCTCCAGAATATCTCCAACCACAGACACTTAGAAGCAACACTTAGAAGAAGCAACCAAGCTCTATTAGCCAAGCTAATGACAACAGCCCTTATATACTCCTAAAATCACCTCCCACTAGGAATGTTTAACACCTGGGTAGGCCTCTGCTTATTAGCAAACAATAGCTAATTTACACAGCAATCAATAGCAAGTAGCTACCTAATCCAATCAAATGCCTTATAATTACCAACAGGAAATCAAACCTTGTGCAATCAGTAACCTTTTCCTACAGATGAATCTTACCTGTAACAGTAAAAAAGAAAACTCTTAGCACAACTCTTAGGCAGTTGAAGCTTCTGTAAAACTCTCCAGAATATCTCCAACCACAGACACTTAGAAGCAACACTTAGAAGAAGCAACCAAGCTCTATTAGCCAAGCTAATGACAACAGCCCTTATATACTCCTAAAATCACCTCCCACTAGGAATGTTTAACACCTGGGTAGGCCTCTGCTTATTAGCAAACAATAGCTAATTTACACAGCAATCAATAGCAAGTAGCTACCTAATCCAATCAAATGCCTTATAATTACCAACAGGAAATCAAACCTTGTGCAATCAGTAACCTTTTCCTACAGATGAATCTTACCTGTAACAGTAAAAAAGAAAACTCTTAGCACAACTCTTAGGCAGTTGAAGCTTCTGTAAAACTCTCCAGAATATCTCCAACCACAGACACTTAGAAGCAACACTTAGAAGAAGCAACCAAGCTCTATTAGCCAAGCTAATGACAACAGCCCTTATATACTCCTAAAATCACCTCCCACTAGGAATGTTTAACACCTGGGTAGGCCTCTGCTTATTAGCAAACAATAGCTAATTTACACAGCAATCAATAGCAAGTAGCTACCTAATCCAATCAAATGCCTTATAATTACCAACAGGAAATCAAACCTTGTGCAATCAGTAACCTTTTCCTACAGATGAATCTTACCTGTAACAGTAAAAAAGAAAACTCTTAGCACAACTCTTAGGCAGTTGAAGCTTCTGTAAAACTCTCCAGAATATCTCCAACCACAGACACTTAGAAGCAACACTTAGAAGAAGCAACCAAGCTCTATTAGCCAAGCTAATGACAACAGCCCTTATATACTCCTAAAATCACCTCCCACTAGGAATGTTTAACACCTGGGTAGGCCTCTGCTTATTAGCAAACAATAGCTAATTTACACAGCAATCAATAGCAAGTAGCTACCTAATCCAATCAAATGCCTTATAATTACCAACAGGAAATCAAACCTTGTGCAATCAGTAACCTTTTCCTACAGATGAATCTTACCTGTAACAGTAAAAAAGAAAACTCTTAGCACAACTCTTAGGCAGTTGAAGCTTCTGTAAAACTCTCCAGAATATCTCCAACCACAGACACTTAGAAGCAACACTTAGAAGAAGCAACCAAGCTCTATTAGCCAAGCTAATGACAACAGCCCTTATATACTCCTAAAATCACCTCCCACTAGGAATGTTTAACACCTGGGTAGGCCTCTGCTTATTAGCAAACAATAGCTAATTTACACAGCAATCAATAGCAAGTAGCTACCTAATCCAATCAAATGCCTTATAATTACCAACAGGAAATCAAACCTTGTGCAATCAGTAACCTTTTCCTACAGATGAATCTTACCTGTAACAGTAAAAAAGAAAACTCTTAGCACAACTCTTAGGCAGTTGAAGCTTCTGTAAAACTCTCCAGAATATCTCCAACCACAGACACTTAGAAGCAACACTTAGAAGAAGCAACCAAGCTCTATTAGCCAAGCTAATGACAACAGCCCTTATATACTCCTAAAATCACCTCCCACTAGGAATGTTTAACACCTGGGTAGGCCTCTGCTTATTAGCAAACAATAGGTAATTTACACAGCAATCAATAGCAAGTAGCTACCTAATCCAATCAAATGCCTTATAATTACCAACAGGAAATCAAACCTTGTGCAATCAGTAACCTTTTCCTACAGATGAATCTTACCTGTAACAGTAAAAAAGAAAACTCTTAGCACAACTCTTAGGCAGTTGAAGCTTCTGTAAAACTCTCCAGAATATCTCCAACCACAGACACTTAGAAGCAACACTTAGAAGAAGCAACCAAGCTCTATTAGCCAAGCTAATGACAACAGCCCTTATATACTCCTAAAATCACCTCCCACTAGGAATGTTTAACACCTGGGTAGGCCTCTGCTTATTAGCAAACAATAGCTAATTTACACAGCAATCAATAGCAAGTAGCTACCTAATCCAATCAAATGCCTTATAATTACCAACAGGAAATCAAACCTTGTGCAATCAGTAACCTTTTCCTACAGATGAATCTTACCTGTAACAGTAAAAAAGAAAACTCTTAGCACAACTCTTAGGCAGTTGAAGCTTCTGTAAAACTCTCCAGAATATCTCCAACCACAGACACTTAGAAGCAACACTTAGAAGAAGCAACCAAGCTCTATTAGCCAAGCTAATGACAACAGCCCTTATATACTCCTAAAATCACCTCCCACTAGGAATGTTTAACACCTGGGTAGGCCTCTGCTTATTAGCAAACAATAGCTAATTTACACAGCAATCAATAGCAAGTAGCTACCTAATCCAATCAAATGCCTTATAATTACCAACAGGAAATCAAACCTTGTGCAATCAGTAACCTTTTCCTACAGATGAATCTTACCTGTAACAGTAAAAAAGAAAACTCTTAGCACAACTCTTAGGCAGTTGAAGCTTCTGTAAAACTCTCCAGAATATCTCCAACCACAGACACTTAGAAGCAACACTTAGAAGAAGCAACCAAGCTCTATTAGCCAAGCTAATGACAACAGCCCTTATATACTCCTAAAATCACCTCCCACTAGGAATGTTTAACACCTGGGTAGGCCTCTGCTTATTAGCAAACAATAGCTAATTTACACAGCAATCAATAGCAAGTAGCTACCTAATCCAATCAAATGCCTTATAATTACCAACAGGAAATCAAACCTTGTGCAATCAGTAACCTTTTCCTACAGATGAATCTTACCTGTAACAGTAAAAAAGAAAACTCTTAGCACAACTCTTAGGCAGTTGAAGCTTCTGTAAAACTCTCCAGAATATCTCCAACCACAGACACTTAGAAGCAACACTTAGAAGAAGCAACCAAGCTCTATTAGCCAAGCTAATGACAACAGCCCTTATATACTCCTAAAATCACCTCCCACTAGGAATGTTTAACACCTGGGTAGGCCTCTGCTTATTAGCAAACAATAGCTAATTTACACAGCAATCAATAGCAAGTAGCTACCTAATCCAATCAAATGCCTTATAATTACCAACAGGAAATCAAACCTTGTGCAATCAGTAACCTTTTCCTACAGATGAATCTTACCTGTAACAGTAAAAAAGAAAACTCTTAGCACAACTCTTAGGCAGTTGAAGCTTCTGTAAAACTCTCCAGAATATCTCCAACCACAGACACTTAGAAGCAACACTTAGAAGAAGCAACCAAGCTCTATTAGCCAAGCTAATGACAACAGCCCTTATATACTCCTAAAATCACCTCCCACTAGGAATGTTTAACACCTGGGTAGGCCTCTGCTTATTAGCAAACAATAGCTAATTTACACAGCAATCAATAGCAAGTAGCTACCTAATCCAATCAAATGCCTTATAATTACCAACAGGAAATCAAACCTTGTGCAATCAGTAACCTTTTCCTACAGATGAATCTTACCTGTAACAGTAAAAAAGAAAACTCTTAGCACAACTCTTAGGCAGTTGAAGCTTCTGTAAAACTCTCCAGAATATCTCCAACCACAGACACTTAGAAGCAAGACTTAGAAGAAGCAACCAAGCTCTATTAGCCAAGCTAATGACAACAGCCCTTATATACTCCTAAAATCACCTCCCACTAGGAATGTTTAACACCTGGGTAGGCCTCTGCTTATTAGCAAACAATAGCTAATTTACACAGCAATCAATAGCAAGTAGCTACCTAATCCAATCAAATGCCTTATAATTACCAACAGGAAATCAAACCTTGTGCAATCAGTAACCTTTTCCTACAGACGAATCTTACCTGTAACAGTAAAAAAGAAAACTCTTAGCACAACTCTTAGGCAGTTGAAGCTTCTGTAAAACTCTCCAGAATATCTCCAACCACAGACACTTAGAAGCAACACTTAGAAGAAGCAACCAAGCTCTATTAGCCAAGCTAATGACAACAGCCCTTATATACTCCTAAAATCACCTCCCACTAGGAATGTTTAACACCTGGGTAGGCCTCTGCTTATTAGCAAACAATAGCTAATTTACACAGCAATCAATAGCAAGTAGCTACCTAATCCAATCAAATGCCTTATAATTACCAACAGGAAATCAAACCTTGTGCAATCAGTAACCTTTTCCTACAGATGAATCTTACCTGTAACAGTAAAAAAGAAAACTCTTAGCACAACTCTTAGGCAGTTGAAGCTTCTGTAAAACTCTCCAGAATATCTCCAACCACAGACACTTAGAAGCAACACTTAGAAGAAGCAACCAAGCTCTATTAGCCAAGCTAATGACAACAGCCCTTATATACTCCTAAAATCACCTCCCACTAGGAATGTTTAACACCTGGGTAGGCCTCTGCTTATTAGCAAACAATAGCTAATTTACACAGCAATCAATAGCAAGTAGCTACCTAATCCAATCAAATGCCTTATAATTACCAACAGGAAATCAAACCTTGTGCAATCAGTAACCTTTTCCTACAGATGAATCTTACCTGTAACAGTAAAAAAGAAAACTCTTAGCACAACTCTTAGGCAGTTGAAGCTTCTGTAAAACTCTCCAGAATATCTCCAACCACAGACACTTAGAAGCAACACTTAGAAGAAGCAACCAAGCTCTATTAGCCAAGCTAATGACAACAGCCCTTATATACTCCTAAAATCACCTCCCACTAGGAATGTTTAACACCTGGGTAGGCCTCTGCTTATTAGCAAACAATAGCTAATTTACACAGCAATCAATAGCAAGTAGCTACCTAATCCAATCAAATGCCTTATAATTACCAACAGGAAATCAAACCTTGTGCAATCAGTAACCTTTTCCTACAGATGAATCTTACCTGTAACAGTAAAAAAGAAAACTCTTAGCACAACTCTTAGGCAGTTGAAGCTTCTGTAAAACTCTCCAGAATATCTCCAACCACAGACACTTAGAAGCAACACTTAGAAGAAGCAACCAAGCTCTATTAGCCAAGCTAATGACAACAGCCCTTATATACTCCTAAAATCACCTCCCACTAGGAATGTTTAACACCTGGGTAGGCCTCTGCTTATTAGCAAACAATAGCTAATTTACACAGCAATCAATAGCAAGTAGCTACCTAATCCAATCAAATGCCTTATAATTACCATCAGGAAATCAAACCTTGTGCAATCAGTAACCTTTTCCTACAGATGAATCTTACCTGTAACAGTAAAAAAGAAAACTCTTAGCACAACTCTTAGGCAGTTAAAGCTTCTGTAAAACTCTCCAGAATATCTCCAACCACAGACACTTAGAAGCAACACTTAGAAGAAGCAACCAAGCTCTATTAGCCAAGCTAATGACAACAGCCCTTATATACTCCTAAAATCACCTCCCACTAGGAATGTTTAACACCTGGGTAGGCCTCTGCTTATTAGCAAACAATAGCTAATTTACACAGCAATCAATAGCAAGTAGCTACCTAATCCAATCAAATGCCTTATAATTACCAACAGGAAATCAAACCTTGTGCAATCAGTAACCTTTTCCTACAGATCAACCAGGACTTCCTAGAGCTGGCCGCCAGACCAATCTGAGTAAGAGAGGTGACCAAGAACCCAACAGTCACTCTTAGTGACCTTCAAAGATCATTTGTGGAGATGGGAGAAACTAGTGGAGGGCCAGTAATTCCTGCAATAAATGACCAATCTTGCCTTTATGGCAGACTGGAAAAAGATTACCTGCACACTATCCAAATACCTATACACATTTAAAGGACCACTATAGTCACCAGAACAGCTACAGATTATTGTATTGTATCTGGTGAGTATCATCATTCCCTTCAGGCTTTTTGCAGTAAACACTGTCTTTTCAGACAAAAAAAAGATGGTGTTCCTTTAAGCAACAGGAGTTTTTTTTAGAAACAGCTATTAAGATGTAAGCTCACTTGCCCCATCCACGCAAAATAACAATTCAATATACATGATAGCCTCACCTTCATCAGATCTCTATACCTGACAGCCACGCTATAGCACATGCACGCAGCTGATATCGCGTAACTTCCGGTAACACAGGTACACCCGAAGTGATGTAGGTACAAGAAATCTGATGGGATATAGAAAATAGGGATCGACCGATATTGTTTTTTTAAGGCCGATAACGATACCGATAATCTGTGAACTTTCAGGACGAAAGCGATAACTTGCCGATATTCTGTACATTTGCCATTTTGAAAAAAAAAAACTATTTCTAAAGGTAAATGCACAAAATATACAAGCCACATGTAGTGGATGCAGTGTGTTTAGATAGGGGAGCTGTGTGTGTTTGTAGTGGATGCAGTGTGTGTTTGTGTAGTGTGTATATAATGAATGCAGGGTGTGTTTGTGTAGTGTGTATAGTGAATGCAGCGAGTGGGTAGTGTGTATATATAGTGAATGCAGAGTGTGTGTTTGTGTAGTGTGTGTGTGTGTGTAGTGTGTGTATAGGGAATGTAGTGTGCAGTGTGTGTATAGTGAATGTAGTGTGCATAAAGTGAATGCAGTGTGTGTGTAGTGTGTGTATAGTGAATGCAGTGTGCGTAAAGTAAATGCAGTGTGTTTTTGTAGTCTGTGTATATAATGCAGAGTGTGTATAGTGTGTGTGTATATAATGCAGAGTGTGTGTGTGTGTTTGTGTAGTGTGTGTATATAATGCAGTGTGTGTGTGTATAGTGTGTGTGTGTATAATGCAGAGTGTGTGTGGTGTGTGTATATAATGCAGAGTGTATGTGTGTGTGTTTGTATAGTTTGTGTATATAATTAATGCAGTGTGTGTGTGTGTTTGTATAGTTTGTGTATATAATGAATGCAGTGTGTGTGTGTGTGTTTGTGTAGTGTGTGTATATAATGCAGAGTGTGTGTGGTGTGTGTGTATATAATGCAGTGTGTGTGTGTGTTTGCATAGTTTGTGTATATAATGAATGCAGTGTGTGTGTTTGTATATATAATGAATGCAGTGTGTGTGTGTTTGTGTAGTGTGTGTATATAATGCAGTGTGTGTGTGTGTGTGTGTATATAATGAATGCAGTGTGTGTGTGTGTTTGTGTAGTGTGTGTGTATGTATATAATGAATGCAGTGTGTGTGTGTGTTTGAATAGTTTGTGTTTGTGAAGGGACATAATTTGTGTACAATGGGCAGGAGGGGAGGCATTTTTATTTTAATTTTAATAATGTTTTATTTTTTATTTTATTTTTGTCCCCCCTCCCTGCTTGTTACCTGGCCAGGGAGGGGGTTGCGACATTCCCTGGTGGTCCAGTAGCATTGGCTGTGCAGTGGGCGGGCCTGGCAGCAAGCTGTTACTTACCTCCCAGCAGCTCCCTTCAGCTCCCTGTGCAAATCTCGCGGTCTGCTTGCCGTGTGGAGCATTGCCATGGTAACCTGTGGCCACGCTCTGCGGCTGCGGGACTCGCAAGATTTGACATGGGAGCTGAAGGGAGCTGCTGGAAGGTAAGTAAGCGATTGCTGCTGGTCCCCAGGACCGCTGGGCTTGTAATGAGCCCGGAGGTCCTGGTCTGTATTGCCGAAAATACCTAATATCGGCCGATAATATCGGTAAAACCAATAATCAGTCAATCCCTAATAGATAATCGATAGAATACCAGCACAAGCTGTGCCGGTTGGCTTATTTTGTATTTGGGCAGTGTCCCTTTAACTCTAAAATGGCAGACACTTGACCAGTGAGATTGCAGGTACATGGATCTATATATCTAAATTGCTTCATGAAACTGAAGTTATTTTAGTGCTTAGTGTATCCCTTTAAAGGACCACTCTAGGCACCCAGACCACTTCAGCTTAATGAAGTGGTCTGGGTGCCAGGTACCTCTAGGATTAACCCTTTTTTTTATAAACATAGCAGTTTCAGAGAAACTGCTATGTTTATAATGAGGGTTAATCCAGCCTCCAAATCCTCTAGTGGCTGTCTCATTGACAGCCGCTAGAGGCGCTTGCGTGCTTCTCACTGTGAAAATCACAGTGAGAGCACGCAAGCGTCCA
This sequence comes from Pelobates fuscus, assembly GCF_036172605.1. NCBI lineage: Eukaryota > Metazoa > Chordata > Amphibia > Anura > Pelobatidae > Pelobates > Pelobates fuscus. The sequence goes on from NC_086319.1 coordinate 123,785,221, forward strand.
TAGGAAAGCATTGTAAATGCTTTCCTATGCGACCGGCTGAATGCGAGCGCGGCTCCTGCCGCGCATGCGCATTCAGCCGATGACGTCGCGATCAAGATGGAGAGGAGGAGGAAAGCTCCCCGCCCGGCGCTGGAAAAAGAGGTAAGTTTAACCCCTTCCTCTCTCCAGAGCCCGGCGGGAGGGGGTCCCTGAGGGTGGGGGCACCCTCAGGGTACTCTAGTGCCAGGAAAACGAGTATGTTTTCCTGGCACTAGAGTGGTCCTTTAAGACCAGAGGCTTTGCATATGGTGAACCAGGTGAGCATCCATTTATCTTTCACTATATGGTCAATGGGCGCCTTAAATAATGTATACATACGTAGCACCCTGATTAATCGAGGCTTGATAGGAAATCCAATACTGAATGTGCAGAAACATTAAATACCTAGAATTAGGCTGATTATATACAGATTTCTATAGATTTTGCATCTTTATTTATTTTTTTAATAACTGAATATACTATTAAAATACATTAATTATTATATATTGTATTGGATGATATGTGTAAATTGTATTCCCCGGTTATTTGTTTTTCAGTTTTTTTTATGTATGTTTTTTATGTTATTTACATACATATTCATATTACATCATTATTCTTATTGTTATGGAAACTAATTTATTTATAATAAAAACATTTCAAAAGATTATGCATATCTGAGAGTTAAATTTAAGATAATTTGTATTTCAGGAGTTATACATCATGTCAATTTGAGAGTAAATTAATTATTGTTAAGATAACCCTATAACTCCAGGAAAGTTAGTCCATGATAGTCATGGGTCTGGAAGCGGACAATTTACAGTCTATCAATGAGGTCCATAGGGTCTGACTGAAGCCTTAATAGAATAGCAAATAGAATATCCCCCAAACATGAGCCTAGACTTCATGAAGGGTGTAACAGGAATAAAGTTTATTGAAAACACACTGGCTTTTATGAGAAATCCTCCTGCAAGAGGACCTCCCACAGCAAACAAAGACAATAACCAATCACCATACAGATTTACAGTAATACCCGCTCTCTCTGCCTGTGAGATATTGAGATAAGTAAAGGAATAAATTAATTATCTCCAGGCAGAGGGCACACAATTTCCCCAAAAGTTGGAACACCCCTTTCCACACAAGGTATCCCCACAAATTACATATCCCCTGATAGCCCCGATCTGGGGGACAAACATATTCAAATTTCACCCAGATCGGTTCAGGGTTCTTAAAAAGTGTGGAAGTCACATTTTACCGACCACACACGAGGCTCCTGCCCAAAACAGATCCACGAATTCAGCGTGTGCAGTCGGTCAAGTACCGAATGGATCCTCCTGGCTCATAGGAGCGATTGCTCCCCTTGTCCGTAGGAACAAAACTACCGAATGGCGCTCTCCTGGCTGTTCGCAACGAAAGGAAGCAGGCGTTCGGTAGTTTCAGCGGTGGTTCATGAGGTCGAGTGTCCGATTTTAGTTCCAGACACTCGACGACCAAGTCCCGCTGACTCCCCTCATGCGAACAAGATGGCCGCCGTTTTCTATTCCACGTGGCGTTCGGCTATATGAACAGCGGCCGCCCAGAGAGCACTTAATAGACAGTTCTTTTGAAGTTAATGAGCCAGGTGGGTGGTCGGTGTTCGGTAGTTTCAAACTACCAAACCAATAGATTCAATATGCATACAATACTGTAGGAAAAAGCCAGATCAAAGAAGAAAGTACCGAACAAAAGTCTATTTTCTTCACACAGGTTTTGACTGACAATACTCAAGGCCACCACAAGCAAAGGCCACAACCAAAAAGGTAGCAAATAGCGCTTACGAGATATGTGCTGCAACCACTGTTTAACCTAAGACCAAATGTGACATGTATAGAGTTTTGAACCTTAACAAAGATACAAACCTGAACCACATTATTGTACCTGTAACACGCAAATGTGAAATTATTTACTATGAACCCTTGTCCCTCTTAATTTCTGTACCCCATTTATACTTGGGAAAAATAAAAATTGTCAAATTAAAAAAAATATATACACAGTGAAGAACCTTGATGAATCTATTATATCATTGCTTTCTATGCCAGAGGAAAGAGCTTAGAATCAGACACAAAATGGACAGGTCAGGCTAAAAGTGATTGATATAGCATTAAAGTCAGCTGGGTCAGGCTTCATCACTCCATCTTAGGATGAAGCATCTGACCTAGCACATTTCCAGGTATGCTAAACAAAACATATACAACAATGATGGCTACCATATGGCACTCCAGATAGACAGCTATCATTAAGCTCAGTCAGTGAAGTGGCCGTCAGAAGCTGTAGTACCAATAGTTAACTGTCACTGATACAGAAACACAGTAAAATAAACTTACCTTATAGACCAGTGATGGCGAACCTATGGCACGCGTGCCACAGGTGGCACGCCGAGCCCTCTCTGTGGGCACGCGGCCACAGGTCCGCCATCACTGCAGAATAGGCGCCTGCCTGCCCGAAACGGCAGGCGCCTATTCTGCTTCCGGGTCGGGAGGCAGGGGGAGGGATCTGTGTAGCAGCTCCCCCTGTCCTCCCGCGCGATGCTGTGTGGAGCATTGCCGAGCGTTACCATGGCAACGCTCCACACAGCATCGCGCGGGAGGACAGGGGGAGCTGCTACACAGATCCCTCCCCCTGCAGTACTTACCACCACCGGACCACCAGGGATGGCTGTGTCCCCCCCCCCCCCACTTCATTGAAGGTAAGAAGGAGGGGGGTGGGATACTAACACACCACCCCTACCCCCCCAGAAGTACCCTTACTCCCCCCCAGCACCACCCCTACCCACCAAAGCACCCTACCCACCACAGCACCACCCCTACCCCCCAGAAGTACCCTTACCCCCCCTGCAGCACCCCACCCCCCAGCACCACCCCTACCCCCCACAGCACCACCCCAACCCCCAGCAGCACCCTACCCCCCAGCACCACCCCTACAGCACCACCCCTAACCCCCAGCAGCACCCTCCCTACCCACCACAGCACCACCCCTACCCACCACAGCACCACCCCTACAGCACCACCCCTACCCCCCAGCAGCACCCTCCCTACCCACCACAGCACCACCCCTACCCACCACAGCACCACCCCTACCCCCCACAGCACCCTACCCACCCCCCCAGCAGCACCCTACCCCCAGCACCCTACCCCCCAGCACCCTACCCCCCACAGCACCACCACTACCCCCCACAGCACCACCCTACCCCCCCAGCACCCTACCCACCACAGCACCCTACCCACCCCCCCAGCACCACCCCTACCCCCCAGCACCACCCTACCCCCCAGCACCACCCCCACCCACCACATTACCCTACCCCCCAGCACCACCCCTACCCACCACAGCACCCAGCACCACCCCACCCCCCAGCACCACCCTACCCCCAGCACCACCCTACCCCCCAGCACCACCCCTACCCACCACAGCACCCAGCACCACCCCACCCCCCAGCACCACCCTACCCCCAGCACCACCCTACCCCCCAGTACCACCCCTACCCCCCCAGCACCACCCCTACCCCCCCAGCACCACCCCTACCCCCCCAGCACCACTCCTACCCCCCCAGCACCACCCCTACCCCCCAGCAGCACCCTACCCCCCAGCACCACCCCTACCCACCACAGCACCCTACCCACCACAGCACCCAGCACCACCCCACCCCCCCAGCACCACCCTACCCCCCCAGCACCCTACCCACCACAGCACCCTACCCACCCCCCCAGCACCACCCCTACCCACCACAGCACCCTACCCACCACAGCACCCAGCACCACCCCACCCCCCCAGCACCACCCTACCCCCCCAGCACCCTACCCACCACAGCACCCTACCCACCCCCCCAGCACCACCCCACCCCCCCAGCAGCACCCCACCCCCCCAGCACCACCCCTACCCACCACAGCAACACCCCACCCCACCCCCCCAGCAGCACCCCTACCCACCACAGCACCACCCCACCCCACTCCCCCAGCAGCACCCCACCCCCCAAGCAGCACCCCTACCCCCCCAGAAGTACCCCTACCCCCCAGCAGTACCCCTACTCCCCCACAACAGTACCCCTACTCCCCCACACACAGTACCCCTACCCCCACACAGTACCCCTTACCCCCCACAGCACAGCACCCCTCTCACACACATACAGCACCCATCCCACACACATACAGCACCCATCCCACACACATACAGCACCCATCCCACACACACACACAGCACCCCCCCAAACACACACACAGCACCCCCCCAAACACACACACACAGCACCCCCCCAAACACACCTCACCCCCCCAAACACACCTCACCCCCCCCAAACACACAGCACCCCCCCAAACACCCAGCACTCCCCCCAAACACCCAGCACTCCCCCCACACACAGCACCCCCCCCCCACACACACCCAGCACCCCCCCACACAGCACCCCCACACACACACCACCCCCCCACACACACACCAGCCCCCCCACACACACACACCACCCCCCACACACACAGCACCCCCCCCCACACACACACACAGGACCCCCCCACACACACACACACAGCACCCCCCCACACACACACAGCACCCCCCCACACACACACAGCACCCCGCACACACAGCACACCCCTCATACACACACACACAGCACCCCTCATTTACACATACAACACGCACCCTCCCCCACACACACGCAACCCCCCCCCCCCACACACACACGCAATTGCCGTGTTGGCACTTTAAGGAAAAAAAAGTATTGCGGTTTGGGCACTCGGGCTCAAAAAGGTTCGCCATCACTGTTATAGACGGTGTTAAGGTTGGATAGTGTGTTGTTAAGACAGCTATCACATAGGTAATGCCAAGGCCTATGAACGACCACAAGACGAGAAGATATGGTAAGGGGCCTAGACCTTCACACGCCATCCTCAGTATTCGCAATATACAAAATAATCTCAGGATCGAGTCTTTTCTGTAGCTGAGGTCTCAATGCAGTGAGTGTCTCTGCATGGCTATGTACAGTTTTACACTTAGAGATGTCATCACCTGACACTGTGGTGTAATTGGAAATATGACAGTGAATGGTACAGGCAGTAACAGTAACTCAGATTTCTCATTGGCCAACAAATATGATGCACAATGAATAGTTCTCTTATTTCTCACCATTATTAGTATATTAGTAATAGTCATTGATTTCTTACTGAGTTTACATGTTCTGAATAATCTTTCCATAAAAGCTATTTTTTGTGGAATTTAGGTAAACAATGTTGGATATTTTTCTGCCAGTCTGACTAGTAAATATTAAACACAAACTCATCCATAGTCCTAACATATATTAACACGTAACACACCCCATTTCCCTGCTCCCTTTTTCCTCAAAGCTTCTGGAAAGACTTGTCTTTACCCGTCTGGCTGAGTTCCTCAATACCAACTCTCTCCTTGACCCTCTTCAGTCTGGCTTCGGCCCCCTCCAGTCTACTGAGACTGCTCTTATCAAAGTTTTTTATGTGTATTTTTGTAGTGCATAAGAATATTACAAACAGGCTTGAGGTACCCAACGGCATTCTTCAGGCTTAGCATCACGTAGTACAGTTGGGTAGTAGATGAAACTTGAACATTTTTATAATATTAGAAACTGACAAAAATAACTGTACTAGGCTAGCAAACAATGGTTAAACCAATAAACATAAGACAGAGCTTATGCACTTAAGAGTAAGTTTAGCTATGTATATTGGATCGGCAGTCAGACAATTAGTTTAACAGATAGCAGGTATTAAGAGTGCAGGAGCTATCTATCCCCTGTAGTGAGTGAGCGAGTCCCCCCTTCAGGCTTGCCTTCATCCTATGCCATTTCTGTAGGGTCTTAAGAACCATGTGAGTAGGTCCAGTGAGGTTTGGACCATGCTGATAGCTAATGCATCATGCACTGGGTACCCCTTAGAGTACCGTCCATGTTGTCGCAGTGTCCCTTCGCTAAGTGGGGAACAGAGGCGGGAGCTTACGTCAGTGGTGTGTTCTTTTGCCCGGCTTCGGGTATCTGCTCGTCTCAGCCGGAAGGCAGGAGTGCTGGCGTGAATCCGGACAGTGGGTGGTCTACTTCCTGGCGCACCTGTCTACCCTCCGGCGAAGTGCCGGTAAACCAGACGAGACTCTCTTGTTTTGTGACAGGAGGGTGGATTGTGAGATGCCGCGGACCTGGAGCCATATCCTTTGGAGGGAACAGAGGGCTCGGGGGCCGCTCGTGTGGTGAGTTATCGCCTGACTTCTGTGAGGAAGGTGCTTGCAGTTTTGTTTCATCCAGAAATCCTCAAAGATTTTGTCCAGCGTGGTTGCTTGCGAGGTTTGTGTGCTGGGCAGTGCTGCACACATGGCGTCCACCATATTGGTTAGTTCGCTGTGTGTTCCGTTTTAGGAGGCTGCAGTGCTGTTGTGCCTGTCCCAGCAGGGATGCCTCCTAGACCGGGATATCCCTCCCTGGTCCAGAGGGGGGGATAACGGGGCTCCAGGAGATTTTAGTTGCTGTCTGGGTGGTCCCTGATGAGAGAATGGCGCTTCTCCAGGGCACACCAGGCCAAAGATTAATCAGTCTGCTCTCCGGGATTGTGTCTGCGCAGGGTAAGTTGCTGTCGCTTAGTTTGGGCTCAGGTGCCGCTAGATAGGGTTAGATGCCTTAGTGGGTTGTTTTTTCATTGAGTTTTTGGGGCATAAAACCTCAATTTAGTTCCGAAAAGTCCGGAGCTCATTCAAGACACGTCCGTCCAGCATGGCAGTCAGGCCCCTCCTCTGCTTTTATCAAAGTAACTAACAACCAAATCGCAGTTAAATCCAAAGGCTACTACTCCATATGAATTCTTCTTGAACTCTCTGCTGCCTTTAACATCGTTGATCATGTTCTCCTTCTTCAAACTCTTCAATCACTCAGTCTCTGTGACACTGTCCTCTCGTGGTTTTCCTCCTATCTATCCCAGCTCTCATTCGGTGTCTCCTTTTCTAATGATACCTCCTCCCTTCGTCCTGTGTTGGTTGGAGTCCCCCAAGTCTCTGTCCTTGGTCCCCTTCTATTTTCTCTTTACACTGCCTCTCTTGGCAAACTTATCACCTCATTTGGATTCCACTTCCACCTTCACTCCGATGACACCCAGATATATTTCTTCTCCCCGGACCTCTCCCCTGCTGTCCTGCAACGTGTCAGTGCTTGCCTTTCTTCCATCTCTGACTGAATGTCCTCCAGCTTTATGAAACTCAATCTATCTAAGACGGAACTCCTTGTCTTTCCTCCTCCTAATACTGATCCTCTTTTGCTCTCCCTTCAAGTTAGTGGTACCCACATCAGTCCATCCTTGCAAGAATGCTGTCTTGGCGTTATACTTGATTCTGGCCTCACCTTTGAGTCTTTGAGTCTCACGAAAAATTCATGCATGTATTTATTGGGGGCATATAAACTAAGCAGTGACTTTATTTTGTATTCTTTTTTTATGTGTGTATAAAAAATGTAATTCAATAAGTCACCTTTCACTCCTGTTTCCTTTCACTCCAATAAAAAGTTAAATATAATGTAGCGCTTCAGTCACAATGATTATTTAAAGAAACACTGCCCAAAAGGGAGATAAAAAAACAAAACCATAAAGTCACTGCTTAGTTTATATGCCCCCAATAAATACATAAATAAATACATGATTTTTTCAGGCATGTATTCATTGGGTGTAAATCTTAGAAAAGCTTGAACAGGCTGCAGATCTTATGAACTGAAGCCTTAGCAAGCACTCCTCTTTTTCCCTGGAAGAGACTTTCAATCTCTTCACAGGGAAATAACCAATCAGGGCTTCTCATTCAGAAGCCTCTGAATTGATGTCCACGTATGCTCTGGCTCATCTGAGGTCTGTGTGGGAGATCTGAGGTCTGACAAAGACCGTGCCTGCTCCTTCTGCTAGCTCAGGGGAGCTAGCGGAATGAGGCTACAAATCTTCCTGGCTGTTTGGTTGACAGTAAGGGCTGGGTGGGAGGAGGGGTAGGGGGTGTTCCCTATAAATCAGTGAAGAGATGTACGAAGGGCTAGAATTGTTCAATGCTTTAAAGGTATAGATTAGTACTTTGAATTGACTCTTTTAGGATTCAGGAAGCCAATGTAAGAACTGACAGAGGGGTGAGGTGTGAGAGGACCAACTGGAGAGGAAAGTCAGTCTGGTGGCAGCATTCATTACAGACTGCAGTGGGGCAATATGACTTTTGGGAAGACCAATTAGGAGAGGGGTACAATAATCCATGCAAGAGATTACTAGAGCATGGACAAGGGTAGTATCTTGTGTAAGAAAGCGGGCTATGTTTTTAAGGTGAAATCTACAGGATTTGGTAACAGACTGGACGTGAGACTCAAAGGTGAGGCCAGAATCAAGTATAATGCCAAGACAGCACATGGTAGGAGCTAGTTATGGCAGGTCAGGTTACAATTCTGAGCTACATCCTATCCTATGCGTTATATTATGAGTTAAACGAGTATCCTCTCACAGGGCCGGTGCAAGGATTTTTGCCGCCCTAGGCAAAAAAATTTTTGCCGCCCCCCCATATGTCCAGCCCACCATGTGACATCACAATGCCCCGCCCATATGCTCTGCCATATGGGCCAACGCCAGTCTTCACAAAGTGTCTTATCTGAAAAGACAGTGTGTTTACATTAAAAAGCCTACAGGCACAGGCTATAGACACCAGAACCACTACATTATGCTGTAGTGCTTCTGGTGACTATAGTATCCATTTAATGTGAGGTAAATTAGAGATTAGTGCCACTAATAATATATTGGATTGCCTACTTACCACCAGATGAGGACAAGAGGCTGATGATGGGCTCAGTCTGGCTAAACAGGTCTGGTGTAGAAGAGGCTCTCTGGAGACTGTTTTTAACAGTGTTCACAACAATTAACGAACAGGAATCAGCTCCATTTTTTTAGGGCCCCTTACACAGCTCAAGGTCTGGGCCCCTTGATACGCCTACAATGCCCACCCATAAATCCACCTACATGGCCCATCCATGAGTTGGGGATGTTTTATGTGTGCAATTTGTGTAAGGGATGTAGTGTGTTTATAGGGGATGTAGTGTGTGTTTGCGTGTAAGGAATGCATTGTATGTTTCTGGGTGTGTGTGTAAGGGGTGCAAGGTTTGTTTCTGTGTATGTAATTGAATGCAGTGTGTGTCTGTAAGAGGGGGCATTAATTATGTAAGAGAACGTAAGGGATGAATTGTGTGTTTCGGGTGTGTCTGTGTGTGAGTAGGAATGCATTGTATGTTTCTGTGTGTGTGTGGGGGGGGATGCATTGTGTATGTGTGAAGTGTAAAAGAGAGGGTTTGTGGGGTAGGATAGTGACTGAGATGGGAACAGCTTTCTTTTTAAAAAAAAAATTCATAGTGCTCTCCCCTCAATTATTGATTTCCCCTTCCCTTCTGTCCCTCCGTGTTCTCCCCTTCTGTCACTTAGTGCTCTCCCATGGCCCCCTGTCCCTCTGCAGTCCCCCTTGGTGGTCTTCTCACTCCCCCCTCCCACCTTAGTGGTCCTCCCTCTCCCAAACCCCTTAGTGGTCCTCCCTCTCCCAAACCCCCTAGTAGACCTTCCCCTACTCCCCACACCCCCTTAGTGGTAATCACCCTCCTCCCCTCTCCTTAGTAGTCCTTATCCCCCCCTCCCCTAGTGGTCCTTATCCCCCCCTCCCCTAGTGGACCTTATCCCCCCCAACCTCCCATAGTGGTCCTTATCCCCCCTCCCTCCCTCCCCTAGTGGTCCTTATCTCCCTCCCCTAGTGGTCCTTATCCCCCCTCCCCTAGTGGTCCTTATCCCCCCTCCCCTAGTGGTCCTTATCCCCCCTCCCCTAGTGGTCCTTATCCCCCTCCCCTAGTGGTCCTTACTCCCCTCCCCTAGTTGTCCTTATCCCCCCCTCCCCTCCCATAGTGGTCCTTACCCCCCCCCCTCCCTCCCGTAGTGGTCCTTATCCCCCCTCCCTCCCATAGTGGTCCTTATCCCCCCCTCCCTCCCATAGTGCTCCTTATCCCCCCCTCCCATAGTGCTCCTTATCCCCCCCCTCCCATAGTGCTCCTTATCCCCCCTCCCATAGTGGTCCTTATCACTCCCATCCCTCCCCTAGTGGTCCTTATACCCCCCATCCCTCCCCTAGTGGTCCTTATACCCCCCCTCCCCTAGTGGTCCTTATACCCCCCCTCCCCTAGTGGTCTATACCCCCCTCCCTTAGTGGTCCTTATACCCCCCCCTCCCTTAGTGGTCCTTATACCCCCCTCCCTTAGTGGTCCTTATACCCCCCCCTCCCTTAGTGGTCCTTATACCCCCCTTAGTGGTCCTTATACCCCCCCCCCTTCCTTAGTGGTCCTTATACCCCCCTTCCTTAGTGGTCCTTATACCCCCCCCTCCCTTAGTGGTCCTTATACCCCCCTCCCTTAGTGGTCCTTATACCCCCCCTTAGTGGTCCTTATACCCCCCCCCTTAGTGGTCCTTATACCCCCCCTCTCTTAGTGGTCCTTATACCACCCCCTCCCTTAGTGGTCCTTATACCCCCCCTCCCTTAGTGGTCCTTATACTCCACCCCCTCTCCCTTAGTGGTCCTTAACCCCCTCCCTTAGTGGTCCTTAACCCCCCCCCCCTCCCTTAGTGGTCCTTAACCCCCCCCTCCCTTAGTGGTCCTTAACCCCGTACCCCCCTTAGTGGTCCTTAACCCCCCCCCTTCCCCCCCTTAGTGGTCCTTAAACCCCCCCCCCCCCCCGTGGTCCTTACCCTCCCCTCCTGCCCATGTAGCGTGGCCGGGCGGCGCGGAACGCGGGACAGGAACCTTTGTTTCCTGTACCCGGCCGCCGGCGGAATGACAGGAAATGCTCACTGAGTGAGCACTTCCTGTCATTCCGCTGGCGGCTGGGTACAGGAAACAAAGGTTCCTGTCCCGCGTTCCGCGCCGCCCGGCCACGCTACATGGAGAGACCGGCAGGAGGGAGCGCTCTGCGCTTCCCTCCTGCCGGTCATAAACCCGGCCGCCCTCCATGCAGCAGTGCTGCGCTGCCTGGGGCTTGCTAAAGCGCTCAGGCGGCGCAGCATGAGGAGGCGCAGCGGGGACAGGGATCCGGCGCCCCCTGGTAAGTTGCCTGAGGATAGCATAAAATCTAGCCTAATAAAGGTTAGTGAGGCGAACATATAGTCCGTTTGGGTTATATTAGAATTTGGTAATCACACAGTAACTCGTGTAGCTGTGATTTATAGGCCCCCAGGACAAATTGAAGAGTTAGATAATCTACTAGTTGAAGAAATAGCTAAAATGACAATGAAGGGGGAAGTTATCATCATGGGTGACTTTAATCTTCCTGATGTGAATTGGAAAACAAAAATAGCTACTTGTGCCAGGAGCACACATATTCTAAACTCCCTACTGGGATTGTCACTAAAACAAGTCGTTGAGGAGCCAACTCGTAAAGAGGCCATACTAGATTTAGTGTTAACAAATGGAGATTTGGTATCAGATATTACTGTAGGTGAAAGTTTAGGATCCAGTGATCATCAGTCAGTGTGGTTTAATATAAGAACAGTGACTGAGTCACACCACACAAAAACAAAAGTTTTAGACTTTAGAAAAACAGACTTTTTTAAAACTAGAATATGTGTAAAGGAGTCATTATCAGACTGGAGCAATTTAAATGGAGTCCAAAAGAAATGGGATTATTTAAAAGTTGCACTACTGAAGACAACAGAAAATTGCATTAGGCCTGTCAGTAAAAGCAAAAAATTCAAGAAACCACTGTGGTACTCTGCAGATGTGGCCAAAATAGTAAAAAAAAAAAAGTTAGCATTTAGTAATTATAAAAAAACCCAGAGTGAGTAAGACAGAATGACCTATAAGATTAGGCAGAAAGAGGCTAAGCAAGTTATAAGAGCTTCCAAATCACACACAGAAGAGAAAATAGCACAGTCAGTAAAAAAGGGGGACAAAACTTTTTTTAGATACATAAATGAGAAAAGAAAAGTAAAACAAGGATTAGTTAGATTAAAAACAAAAGAAGGAAGGTATGTAGATGAGGATAAAGGTCTAGCTGACTGCCTCAATGAATATTTTTGTTCGGTATTTACAGATGAAAATGAAGGAAAGGGACCTCAGTTAAGAAAAAGGATAAATGAGTCATTTATTACTCGTGAGTTTACAGAGGAAGAGGTTCTATTTCAACTGTCAAAAGTAAAGACAAATAAGTCAATGGGACCTGATGGAATACACGCAAAGCTATTAAAAGAGCTTAGTGGTGTACTAGCAAAACCATTAACAGATTTATTTAACCAATCATTGATAACAGGAGTAGTCCCAGAAGATTGGAAGTTAGCGAATGTTGTGCCCATTCACAAGAAAGGTAATAGGGAGGAGTCGGGCAACTATAGGCCAGTAAGCCTTACTTCAGTAGTGGGGAAAGTGATGGAAACCATGTTAAAGGATAGGATTGTTGAACATCTAAAAACACATGGATTTCAAGATCAGAGACAACATGGGTTTACTTCAGGGAGACCATGCCAAACTAATCTTATTGATTTTTTTGATTGGGTAACTAAAATTATAGATCAGGGTGGTGCAGTAATATTTTTATTAGTGATATTGCAGAAGGTCTTGATGGTAAGGTGTGTCTTTTTGCGGATGATACTAAGATATGTAACAGGGTTGATGTTCCAGGAGGGATAAGCCAAATGGAAAATGATTTAGGTAAACTAGAAAAATGGTCAGAGTTGTGGCAACTGACATTTAATGTGGATAAGTGCAAGATAATGCATCTTGGACATAAAAACCCAAGGGCAGAGTACAGAATATTTGATAAAGTCCTAACCTCAACATCTGAGGAAAGGGATTTAGGGGTGATTATTTCTGATGACTTAAAGGTAGGCAACAATGCAATAGAGCAGCAGGAAATGCTAGCAGAATGCTTGGTTGTATAGGGAGAGGTATTAGCAGTAGAAAGAGGGAAGTGCTCATGCCATTGTACAGAACACTGGTGAGACCTCACTTGGAGTACTGTACACAGTACTGGAGACCCTATCTTCAGAAGGATATTGATACCTTAGAGAGAGTTCAAAGAAGGGCTACTAAACTGGTTCATTGATTGCAGGATAAAACTTACCAGGAAAGGTTAAAAGATCTTAACATGTATAGCTTGGAGGAAAGACGAGACAGGGAGGATATGATAGAAACATTGAAATGCATAAAGGGAATCAACACAGTAAAGGAGGAGACTATATTTAAAAGAAGAAAAACTACCACAACAAGAGGACATAGTCTTAAATTAGAGGGACTAAGGTTTAAAAATAATATCAGGAAGTATTACTTTACTGAGAGGGTAGTGGATGCATGGAATAGCCTTCCAGCTGAAGTGGTAGAGGTTAACACAGTAAAGGAGTTCAAGCATGCGTGGGATAGGCATAAGGCTATCCTAACTATAAGATAAGGCCAGGGACTAATGAAAGTATTTAGAAAACTGGACAGACTAGATGGGCCGAATGGTTCTTATCTGCCGTCACATTCTATGTTTCTATGTTTCTATGTTTCTAAAAGGCCGAATTACAACATTTATCGACGGGTGGGAGACCAACAGACTCCGGACAGGTATGAACTTACCACAACACGTACCTACGCACCCCACGAGATTGACAGACCCATGACACTGAAAATACTATCTATTAATGCCAAGGGATTGAACATCCCCACCAAACATAGACTTCTCCTAAGAGATTTAAAAGAAAAAAGGGCGGACATAGCACTGGTACAGGAGACACACATCCCGAAGGCCTCACCATTCAAACTAGGGGACAGAACCTACAACGCTACACACGAGGCCAGGGCATTACGAAAACAAGCGGGGGTGGCCATACTCGTACATAAGCGCTGCCCTTTTGTGGTCACACACAAGCAGAAAGACCCTGAAGGCAGATTCTTAGCTATCACCGGCAACCACTACAACACCAAACTACATATTGTAAACGTATACGCACCCAACAAACCAGACAGTGCATACTGGGACACCATAGCATCCCTGCTTACCACCCTACAAGGAGGCATACTGGTAGTAGGAGGGGACCTAAATGCCGTCCCCTGCCCAGCATCCGGCCGCAGCTCTAAACCGTGGACACTGCGATCACAGGGTAGAGGGGGACAGGACAAGCTTCTGCACACCTTGCCCCAGCACACCGGACTGATGGACGCTTGGAGACTCCAACACCCAGACACAACAGACTATACATATTACTCGGCCCCTCATACAACATACTCCAGAATAGACAATATACTCCTCAACGGAGCGGGTATGGCCAAACTAATCCACTCAGAGATAAACAACATCACATGGTCTGACCATGCAGATGTAACCATAACCTTAAGAACAGGCCAACACCACAACACCTGGACATGGAGACTCAACACGAACTTACTCACGACGAGGAAATACTCACCACGACACGTTTTATTGAGTTATTCTCAGCATTATACAACTTTTCCAATATATTTGTTAAGAGTAAAAAAAGGAATCAAACATTAATGAGAATATTCAAGGACAGAGGAGTGCATATTTGCATATTGTTCCTGTTCATACGTCCGACTCGCAGGTGCTTGAGCCCAGAGGTCGTAGTAGTGCTAAGCCTTTGCTGGCCGCAGGCATTTTGTAGCAGTCCAGTATCAGTGGAATGATGTAGGTGCAGCGTGGGTAAGGGCTGGTATCCAAGTCTCTACTACGGTTTCTGCTTCTTGGTGGCAAGTTTTGTTATACTTTTGAAGGCGCGCTTGGCGTTGTCTCCACAAACTGCCTTGCTTGGTGAAGTTGGTGTGTCCTCCGGCCGCGGCTGGAGTGACAGGCTCAATTTTTGCAGGAACTGATCGGGGTCATCTCGGGACGTTAGCGTAAAGCTTTCTCCCCCCTTCTCAGCTAGTATTGATCCCTCTGTGCCCCATCGGTACCTGATGGACAAGTCTCGTAGTCTCCTGGCCACTGGTGCCAGCCTTTTTCTCTCTGCTAGAGCCGAGAATGGGATATCAGCAAATATCGCTATTCTGTGGCCTTCATGTGGCACCGTCCCCATCTCTCTGGAGCGCTGCAGTATTTCTGATTTTACCGCTATGTCCCTGGTCACCGCTATTACGTCTCTGGGTGCTTCACTGGGTGCTGCGGCTGCTTTTCTCACTCTGAACAGTGATGTGATCGGTGGAGAGTCAGTGGTGCTTTCGGCGCCTATGGCTGTCAGCATAGTGCGAACCCACAGCAGGAGCTTTGTATTTCCGACCGACTCCGGGATGCCCCTAAGTCGCAGGTTTTTTCTCCTGTGACGGACTTCCATAGTGGTCACCACTCTATGTAGTTGCTGTACCTGTGAGGTGAGTTCTGTGAGCTTACGTTCCGTAGCCTGAGACTTCTCCTCTCTAGCGGTCTCTTTTAGTTCCAGTTCCCGCACCTTTTGGTGGACCACCCCTATTTCGGCCTGTACTTCCCGCAGATCCTGCTTCCATACTTTCCTGAGGTCTATTAGGAGGTGTTTTATGTCACCTTTGGTTGAGGGTGACTCATCTTCTTCAGACCCCGACAAAATGGAAGCCTCCTCTGAGGAGGGTAGAGGTGAGGCTACTGCGTCGGCCTGCGAGGCTTCTGAGTCCTCCGTGTCATATTGGGCCTCGGGCGCCATCTTGGGCGTCTGTTGCGGCACCGGCCGTTCGAAGGAAAGCCGTATATCCGGCTGTCTAGTCGGTTCTTGTCGGTGAGGCTTTTTATTTTTGCGCCCCATACTCTCTGCTTTGGGGGGTATCTGTCTTTCTTGTGGAAATTTGTGTTTGTTCGTTGGCTTGAGTCTCTATTCCCTGGGCCGGAACGGAGCTCTCAGGGAAGACGTCCGCTCGGCTTTGTGGTCAGCCACGCCCCACCACATAAATCAGTATTAAGGGGACATCTCATACAAGCCGCCACGCACAAAAAAACGAACCAAAACGAAACACCTCTTAGAATTACAAACTGCCATGCGGAAACTTGAACAACAACATAAACAAAACCCCTCCACCACCACATATACAAAACTCCAAACCACACGACACTCGATTAAAGAACACACCATAGCGGAAGTGGCACGCTCCATAGTCTGGTCAAAGCGCTTGTTCTACGAAAAAGCTAACAAAATGGACACATTACTGGCGCGGACACTTAGACCCAGGCAAGGACATAAACCCATAACAACACTTCGTAACACAGCCAACGAACTAGTTCACACCCCTAAAGACATTAACAACGCATTCACTGAATACATCCAGAACCTATATAACCACACCCCACGAGAGGGCAACGCACAGGCCCAATATATCACCCGCATAGCAGAATTCCTATCTCAGATGGACCTACCCAAGGTGACCGCGGTAGAGGCCAACACTCTGGAGAGCCCCATAACACAGGAGGAGGTAGAATCAGTGATATCCACCCTCAAGGGAAACAAAGCACCTGGCCCAGACGGCTACGATATGAGCTACTACAAAAAATAAAAGACGGAATTAGCACCCTACCTCACCAAATTATGCAATCATTTCCTCCAAGGGGGTACACCTGACCGCGACATGGCCACCGCCAACATAATCCTGCTAACCAAACCCGACAAAGACGGTACACTAGCCACAAATTACAGACCAATCTCCCCTATCAACACTGACTTAAAAATATTTGCAAAAATACTGGCGAAACGGCTAACTCCACTACTACCTAAATTAATACACCCAGATCAGGTCGGTTTCATGCCGGGACGCCAGCTGTACGAGAATACGCGCAGAGGTGCTGACTTGATGTGGCTCATGTCAAACTCCAAGTCACCATCCCTTGCCCTCTCTCTTGACGCCGAAAAGGCCTTTAACAGAGTTCAATGGCCCTTTCTGTTCCACTTACTGCAAACGCAAGGCTTCCCGGACCCCTACATCACAGCCATAAGAGCACTGTACACGGACCTCAAAGCACAAACCATAATAGCAGGAGCCCCGAAATCATCGTTCCGAGTGAGCAACGGAATGAGACAGGGATGCCCATTGTCACCGCTATTATTCGCGATCCTTTTAGAACCGCTCCTACACCTAATTAGAACTGACCCGAACATTAAAGGAGTGCAAATTGGGAGGGAACAATTTAAAGCTGCAGCATATGCGGATGATATACTCCTCACACTCACAGAACCGACCCTCTCAATGGCCAATCTAGAAAAGCTACTGCAAACATACGGAGACATGGCCGGGTACAAAGTCAACCTCACCAAGTCAACGGCATTGCCATTCCACATACCAGACCATGAGATACAACACATCAACACAACTATACACCCCTGCTCACTAGGCTTAAAACTGACTTAGACAACTGGACGGACAAGCCAATCACATGGCTAGGTCGTCTACACTCCATAAAAATGAACATACTACCACGACTGCTGTTCCTTTTCCAAGCGCTCCCGATCCGAGTCACCAAGAGCGATTTAGCTGACATACAAAAAGCAATAGATGCCTTTATTTGGCAGAGAAAGCGACCCAGAATAGCCAAGACGGTACTATACAACCCCAAATGGAGAGGAGGCTTGGGAATGCCCCACCTCCACCATTACTACACCGCAGCTCAAGTGGCACAAATCGCCCACTGGCACTGCCCGACTAATCAACGCAGATGGGTCGACATAGAATCCCTCATGACGGGAGCAGACCTACCACAGTTCCATATCTGGACGCCAAGAGAACACAGAGTACTCTTGCGGACAGAATGCCCAGCCATCCTTAACTCCATCAGCTTATGGGACAGAGTCGCACGGAAATTTAAATTCACAGACCTACCTTCCTCAATGACTCCGGTCCTGCGCAACAGAGCATTCCCACCGGGACTTAGGGCGATAGACTTTCAAGGCATAGAAGCCACAGGCCTACAGCACTACACACAACTGTATATAGACAACCAACTAGTACCCTTCCAACACTTGCAAACCCTTGCCCCACTAAAAACGAGAGACTTCTTCCGATATGTCCAACTACGAGATTTTGCACAGACTACAGAGGTCAGAACCGCAAATGCCAAACCGACTACGTTCTTTGAACGAATTTGCTTACAAGAACACATGCCAACAAAATTAATCTCACTACTCTACAACCACATATGCCTAGAATCAGGAACTTGGGGCGCACAGAAATACACTGACAAATGGGAGGCAGATCTAGGCGAAACACTAGAGGGGACAGATTGGCAAGACATATGGGAGGCGAATGCAAAAGTATCCATATGCACGGCCCTCCAGGAACAAGCGTACAAAATACTGCTACGGTGGTACACGACCCCAGTCAAACAATGTCACATGCAACTAAGCCCCACAGACACCTGATGGAGGCTATGTGGAGAAAAGGGTACATATATCCACATGTGGTGGCACTGCACTAGAGTTAAGGAGTATTGGGGAAATATAGCAGATCTCACCTCCAAAATCCTACAACGACGGATAACACCAGACCCTTGGGCGTGCCTACTATCACGGCCAACGGAGGGACTAGACAAACATGACCAAAGACTACTAAATATGCTTTACTTAGCAGCTCGTAGAGCATTGGCACAATACTGGATTAAGCCCGAAGTACCCCCGATTTCCCTAGTAATCTCCAAAATCAGGGACAATTACTTAATGGACAAGTTGACTGCACAGGTCCGCAACACCAGCGCCACATTTCAAAAGAAGGGGGCCTTCTGGGAACAATACGACATTTAACTCGATGCGTCATAGCGCTCACTCATAGACAAATTTTCACTTGTGCACTACGAGGTTATACAGCAAGATATACCCACAGTTTTCTTTGTTATCTTTATTTTCTTTTATCCTGTTCTTTCATTGTATATATTTACCTGTTTATTGAAAAAAAAACAAGAAAAACCACGACCGGCACAGCAAAACGAACCACCACAAAGGCTTCTGCGCAAGCCACTTGAATTGTATCGTTGTTATCTAATGTACGCAATACTAACCTACTCTTCCTTTCTGTAAACACTTCTCGAGCAATAACTGATGATTAGGCTTCTGCGTAAGCCAAATGTAATGTCATGCTGTGTGCCTGTCGACACTTAAATAAAGAATTGAAAAAAAAAAAAAAGTCTTAGATCTTTGATATCAGCTTCATAAAATGGGAGCAAAAACAAAGTGTTGCATTCATAATTTTGTCCAGTGTAAGTACTGTTGTGAAGGGGTTATTGAAAACAAAAATGTTAAATTTTGTTTGCGCAAAAAAGATTTAAAAAAATAATTTATCAAAGAATAAAGTTACAGATAAAAAAAACTGTGCCATCCTTTCACATATATTATGCTATATAATGTAATATGTTGCCCCATGTATTTTATATGCATGTGTATATATGTATATATGTATTGTATATGCATGTATATATATATAGGTCTGTGGCCTTTGTGCATTGTATTAATGGCAAAGCTATATTTCCTGACTGTGTGAGTATGATGCATGTCTTGAGCTGGTGAATGTGGCAGGGTTTGTAAAGGGGTACCAGTGGCAGGGAGAATGTGATAGGGCAAAGTGGGTAAATGGGACAGGGTGGGGGGGTTTGTGCGAGAGAATGAGGGAGGGTGAGTATGACATGGTTTGAGGAGGGAGTGTGACAGGGCGAGTGGAGGTAAGTGTGTCAGGGCAATTGCGGAATGGTAGGAGTGATGAGTATGACAGGATTGGAGGGGTTAATGTGACAGGGTAAGTGTGTCATATTTGGGGGTGAGTATCACGGGATTGGGGTGAAGGGTGAATATGGTGTGGAGGAGGGAGTGTGACAGGATTAAGGGGGGTTAATGTGACAGGGTGAGTGTGGCAGAGTGTGACAGGATTAGAGTCATTAATGTGACAGGATAAGGGAGGCAGGGTTTGGGGAGGGTGTGACAGAGTGAGAGAAGGTGAGTGTGACAGAAAAAGGGGGGTTAATTTGACAGGGTGAGTGTGGCAAAGCAAGGGTAAGTGAGTTTGGAGAGGGAGAGATTAACAGGTTAACAGAATTAGGAGTGGTTAATGTGAGTGTTTATGCGTGAAGGGATTAACAGCATAGAAACATAGAATGTGACGGCAGATAAGAACCATTTGGCTCATCTAGTCTGCCCAATATTTCAAAATACTTTTAATTAGCCTTATCGTATAGTTAGGATGGCCTTATGCCTATCCCACGCATGCTTAAACTCCTTTACTATGTTAACATCTACCACTTCAGCTGGCAGGCTATTCCATGCATCTACTACACTCTCAGTAAAGTAATACTTCCTGATATTATTTTTAAACCTTTTCCCCTCTAATTTAAGACTATGTCCTCTTGTTGTGGTAGTTTTTCTTCTTTTAAATATTGTCTCCTCCTTTACTGTGTTGATCCCCTTAATGTTTTTAAATGTTTCTATCATATCCCCCCTGTCTCGTCTTTCCTCCGAGCTATACATGTTAAGATCCTTTAACCTTTCCTGGTAAGTTTTATCCTGCAATCCATGAACCAGTTTAGTAGCCCTTCTCTGAAATCTCTCTAAAGTATCAATATCCTTCTGAAGATACGGTCTCCAGTACTGCGTACAATACTCCAAGTGAGGTCTAACCAGTGTTCTATACAATGGCATGAGTACTCCCCTCTTTCTAATGCTAATACCTCTGTAACGGACTGTTTTGCACACAAGAGGTTAAAAACCGTTTAGGCGATATTCCCCTTTTCTGATGCACAGACAGCTACTGCAATCACCAATCTCCCGAATTGCAAACACATGAATTCACCAATCTCCCGAACTGAAACCAGAGGAATACTCCAAACTCCCGAACAGGAAACACACGAATTCTGTAAACAGCCGAACAGGAAAAACCATGCAAACAGTTTACACTCCTGGCAGTTGCACTGTAACAGCATACAATCCAATTCCCCGTAAGAACGAGACGACACTTCGTTTGAGGGTCAAGCAGAACTGATTTACTGGGGCTACCTGCCTGGCTTTTATGCAGGTCTCCCATCTGGTGGACACTCCCCTAGGGGACCAGATGGAAGACTGGGAAACATATTGGACATTGACCTATCACAAGCTTACAATCCCACAATGCATCACAATCCCTCCTCTCTGTCCTGAAGATAATTGGGAAGTAATCCAATTATCTCCAAGGACAGAGGCAAAACTCCATTAACCACATGGCAGACAAAGGCCAATAAAATACATAAAAATACATATTGTTACATTTATCACATAAAACATATACATTCAACATATCCCCAGAAAGCTTAGATCTGAGCGCACATTATTACCGGATGGCGCTCAGATCACATACATACAGTTCAATCGCCATGGAGCCAAAGTCTTTCATACAGGCTTTCAGTATACGGCTGGGCTCCATGGCATAGCTATCTGGGGTAGCATGGCTTTAACAGTCCGCAGAAACGCACGAACCAGCCTTTCTGCAGGGAAAAAGAACAGTGTTAAACATGGGGCCATAGTCCAGTGGCAGGAGGCGGGCGACCAGGCTCCTCCAGTGGCCAGTGGCGAGGTTGGTTCCGCCACAACCTCTTCCTATACAACCAAGCATTCTGCTAGCATTTCCTGCTGCTCTATTACATTGTCTGCCTACCCCTAAATCCCCTTCCTCAGATGTTGAGGTTAGAACTCTATGAAATATTCTATACTCTGCCCTTGGGTTTTTACGTCCAAGATGCATTATCTTGCACTTATCCACATTAAATGTCAGTTGCCACAACTCTGACCATTTTTCTAGTTTACCTAAATCATTTGCCATTTGGCTTATCCCTCCTGGAACATCAACCCTGTTACATATCTTAGTATCATCAGCAAAATGACATAAATTACCATCAAGACCTTCTGCAATATCACTAATAAAAATATTAAAGAGAATTGGTCAAAGTACAGATCCTTGAGGTACCCCACTGGTGACAAGCCCAAGTTTCGAATATACTCCATTGACTACAACCCTCTGTTGCCTGTCACTCAGCCACTGCCTTACCCATTCAGCAATATTGAAATCCAAAAGATTGCAGTTTATTGATAAGCCTTCTATGTGCAACAGTGTAAAAGGCCTTACTGAAATCTAGGTAAGCAATGTCTACTGCACCACCCTGATCTATTATTTCAGTTACCCAATCAAAAAAATCACTAAGATTAGTTTGGCATGATCTCCCTGAAGTAAACCCATGTTGTCTCTGATCTTGAAATCCATGTGTTTTTAGATGTTCAACAATCCTATCCTTTAACATGGTTTCCATTACTTTCCCTACTACTGAAGTAAGGCTAACTGGCCTATAGTTGCCCGACTCCTCCCTTCTACCTTTCTTGTGAATGGGCACAACATTTGCTAACTTCCAATCTTCTGGGACTACTCCTGTTAACAATGATTGGTTAAATAAATCTGTTAATGGTTTTGCTAGTACACCACTAAGCTATTTTAATAACTTTGGGTGTATTCCATTAGGTCCCACTGACTTATTTCTCTTTACTTTCGACAGTTGAAATAGAACCTCTTCCTCTGTAAACTACCTCTTTCTCTGTAAACTCTGTAAAAGCATGGGGTGGGTTACAATTTGTGGGGAGGTGACAGTATGAGGGGAGGCTGACAGTGTGTTTAGGGAGGCTGACAGTATGTGGGAGTATGGTAACACTACATTATGGGGGATGACAGTGTGTGGGGGACATGACAATGTGTGTGAGGAGAGTGATACTGTGTGTGTGTAAGGTGGTGATAATGTGAGTGAGGGGGATGATGGTTTCTGGGTGGGGCAGTGGTGTATTTTGTTTTCATGCTGCCCTAGGCATGGCTAACCCCCTTAATCTAAATTTGCCCCACCCCTTCCTGCCACGGTCGCACCTCTTCCTGATTAAGAAACCACCCCTTCCTCTTTAGACTCCACCTTTTCCTACTCCTTTTAAGGGGATACTATAGTACAAGGAAAACAAAGCTGTTTTTTTCTGGCACTATAGTGCCCCCCTCCCTCGTACCCCCTCCCTTGAGAGCAAGGCCTGCACTAGCTATTACAGCATAGGTAGTATAACCCCCACCTCAGGATTTGATGGTACCAGGTAGCAAATAGGAGACAAATAGTTATATGTAAAGATAACTATTTATTCTAAAAAACATAAAAACATAAGAACAATAAAGTAGTCTTAAAATTGAGTATGGGTGTCCCACTTGATGCATTTTGCCTGTCCAGAGGCTTTTTCAAAAGTGTGGGGTGGTCCTCTTGTGTCACGTTCACAGTAAATGATGTGGAACACAACTGCAGATTTGTTAGGACTTTGATCTTTTATTAAGACACTTAGATGGAACTGAGACTTCAGTTCCAGAATTACAGTTACTGTTTCTTTAAATAATAGCGGTTTGTTTCATTTAACATTGACAAGGTTCAGAATTCATTATCATCCGTTATACTTGTTAACAGTTCAAATAATAAGAGATTACCGTATATACTCGAGTATAAGCCGACCCAAATATAAGCCGAGGCCCCTAATTTTACCCCAAAAAACTGGGAAAACGTATTGACTCGAGTATAAGACTAGGGTGGGAAATGCAGCAGCTACTGGTAAATTTCTAAATAAAATTAGATCCTAAAAAAATTATATTAATTGAATATTTATTTACAGTGTGTGTATATAATGAATGCAGTGTGTGCGTATGAATGCAGTGCATGTATGAGTGCAGTGCGTGTATGAGTGCAGTGCGTGTATGAGTTCAGTACGTGTATGAATGCAGTGCGTGAGTGCAGTGTGTGTGCGTGTGCAGTGCGTGTATGAGTGCAGTGTGTGTATGAGTGCAGTGCGTGTATGAATGCAGTGTGTGAGTGCAGTGTGTGTGTATGAGTGCAGTGTGTGTGTGTATGAGTGCAGTGTGTGTGTATGAGTGCAGTGTGTGTGCGTATATATTGAATATTTATTTTCAGTGTGTGTATATAATGAATGCAGTGTGTGTGTATGAGTGCAGTGCGTGTATGAGTGCAGTGCGTGTATGAGTGCAGTGCGTGTATGAGTGCAGTGCGTGTATGAGTGCAGTGCGTGTATGAGTGCAGTGTGTGTATGAGTGCAGTGTGTGTGCGTATATATTAATTGAATATTTATTTTCAGTGTGTGTATATAATGAATGCAGTGTGTGTGTATGAGTGCAGTGTGTATGAGTGCAGTGTGTATGAGTGCAGTGCGTGTATGAGTGCAGTGCGTGTATGAGTGCAGTGCGTGTATGAGTGCAGTGCGTGAGTGCAGTGTGTGTGTATGAGTGCAGTGTGTGTACGTATATATTAATTGAATATTTATTTCCAGTGTGTGTATATAATGAATGCAGTGTGTGTGTATGAGTGCAGTGTGTATGAGTGCAGTGTGTGTGAATGCAGTGTGTGAGTGCAGTGTGTGTATATGAATGAAGTGTGAGTGTGTGATGCAGTGTGTGACGCAGTGTGTGTTTGTGTATGTGTTGGTGGGGGTGGGCATTTGATATATTATTAATTATTATTATTTTTTATTTTTTTTATATTATTTTTTTTTTTGTAATATTATTTATTATTTAAATATTATTATTTATTTTTTATTATCTTTTTTTTTTTCGTCCCCCCTCCCTGCTTGCTAGCTGGGGGCTCCTTCCCTGGTGAAGGGGGCTCCTTCCCTGGTGGTCCATAATACAGACTGGGGTGGTCCATAATACAGACTGGGGGGAGAGGGGTGCTGGCAGAGCTGTACTTACCTTTCCTGCAGCTCCTGTCAGCTCTCTCCTCCACCGCGCGGTCTGTGCAGCTCCCTCTGTCAGCTCCCAGTGTAAGTCTCGCGAGAGCCGTGGCTCTCGCGAGACTTACACTGGGAGCTGACCGAGGTGCTGAACGGACGGCGCGGTGGAGGAGAGAGCTGACAGGAGCTGCAGGAAAGGTAAGTACAGCTCTGCCAGCACCCCTCTCCCCCCAGTCTGTATTATGGCAATGTAAATTGCCATAATACAGACTCTGACTCGAGTATAAGCCGAGTTGGGGTTTTTCAGCACAAAAAATGTGCTGAAAAACTCGGCTTATACTCGAGTATATACGGTATATACATTGGAGTTATAAGCAGCAAGACTGGTGCAGTATAACTTAATTAATACTTGTTTTGAGGGATGCTGTAGCAGGCTTGCTGAACAACTTGATAGAAGACTTTAGTATGAAGAAATAAGATTATCTGTAGCTAGACAGGTACAGCTGAACTTGGATAATACTTGCTTTGAGGAAAGCTGTAGCAGGATAGCTTACCAACTTGCTTGCAGACTTTAGTATGGAGAAATAAGATTATCTGTAGCTAGACAGGTACAGCTGAACTTGGATAATACTTGCTTTGAGGAAAGCTGTAGCAGGATAGCTTACCAACTTGCTTGCAGACTTTAGTATGGAGAAATAAGATTATCTGTAGCAAAACAGGTACAGCTGAACTTGGATAATACTTGCTTTGAGGAAAGCTGTAACAGGATTGCTGAACACTTTGATAGCAGAAATAAGATTATCTGTAGCAAGACAGGTACAGCTGAACTTGGATAATACTTGATTTGAGGAAAGCTGTAACAGGATTGCTGAACACTTTGATAGCAGAAATAAGATTATCTGTAGCAAGACAGGTACAGCTGAACATGGATAATACTTGATTTGAGGAAAGCTGTAGCAGGCTTGCTGGAGAACGTGATAGCAGACTTTAGTAAGTTGAAATAAAACTTTAACATTCTTAGCTCTTACTTCAGAGACTGTAATCACTTAACTTCTGGAAGTGGAGGGATTGTGTCCCCAGCTCTCCTCAGAGGCGGTTGCTTCAGTGAACGGTTGCCAAGAGTGCTGGTAGTTATCTGTGATGAAGAGAGATGTAGGAGACTTGAATATTCCTCCAGTCCGGTCTAGTAGCGAGTGGTTGTCTCACCGAGGTCTGCGAGCCGGTGAGTTAGGTGCGGTACGCGTTTCAATAATCCAGCATTAAATATCCGACCGCGGAAATGGGGGTGTGGCTAAGCTCCGTCAAACCCGGAAGCATGAGGAGACATCGGGAGGCTTGAGGCCTGACATCTTGATGTCCTGTATATATGGGATGAGCTTGATTGTAGATTGCTACCTGGTGAATTCTATTTCCGGTTTCGCAGGACACACCGGAAGTGATGCGTCGAGGTTGTGAGTTCAGTGGTTTGAATAAGCTCATGGGATGCATGCTTGGAACGCACGTAATGTAAAAAATGGCGTCAGTTGCGTTCCAAACGCTCATACATATTATAGATCGTAATAATCTCTAAAAAGTAATAATCAATCTTGTATGATTATTATACACTTTTTACATATGCATAGCATAATAACCTAATAGCCATAATATGGAGTAAGGTAACATACCGTTAAGGACCTGTGACGGTCCTGAACCGTCATAACGGTAATCGTTACTCACCCGTTCGCCGTCGTTCCCCCGGCGGCGAGCGGCGGTGCTCCTGGTGTGGGGAGACTGCCTTCAGCCCAGACAGTCTCCCTGTGGCGAATTAGGCTCAACAGAGCGGTCACATGGTCACAATAGGTGTCCTAGTGTCTGCCTGCAGGGGGACTGCCTGTGCTGACAGGCAGTCTCCCTGCAAGTGTAAAATAAACAAAATAAAGGTTAATGTTAATAAAAAAATAGAATTATATATGTGTGTATATATATGATATATAGACAGATGTCTATATATCATATATATAATGTCATACTAAGTGTATTTTTATATTAATGTATACATATACGTCTATAAATATAAAAATACACTTATAATTAAATTACACATGTAAATATATATACAATATATATGCTAACTATATATATTGTATATATATATATTATTATTATAAAATACAAATAATAAGTACATTAAATAAAAAATTTAAAAGTAATAATAATTGTTTTTTTTTAAATTATATATCTATATGAAATTTTATTCTAATTGTATTTTGATATTAATATATATATTTATATCAAAATACACTTAGAACGAAATTATACATACATCTATGTATATATAATTAAATCAAAATAATACGAAATATACATATATCCATCTCCAAAATTACATAAATAATTATATAAATATACACGTAGACTTCAAATACATAAACATGCATATATATTTAAATTCTACGTGCGTATTTCTGTAATATTTTTACATAATTAAGTAATTTTATTGATTGCAATTTGAGGGACCTGACTGACAACCCAGGCCAAAAGTCAAGAGAATTTAATTTGCTAGCACTGTATTTTACTGTAACTTTCTATGACACCCTAAAACCTGTACATGGGCCGGCACCATTACCCCGCTGTATTTTACCCTGTAACTTTCTATGACGCCCTAAAATCTGTTTTACTCGGGAGACTTCGCTGAACACAAATATTAGTGATTCAGTAATTCAAAACAGTAAATGCATTTTTCACACACAAACAGCACTTTTACTGATGATATAATTCTTGTGATACATTTTACTGTTTTGAAACACTAATATTTGTGTTCAGCAAAGTCTCCCGAGTATAACAGTAGCCCCCATGTACAGGTTTTATAGCATTTTTGAAAGTTTAAGGGTCAAATATTTTTACATTGAAAATTGCCAGGTTGGTTATGTTGCCTTCGAGAGCGTACGGTAGCCCAGGAATGAGAATTAGAAAAAGAGCCCTGGTCCTTAACCCCTTAAGACCGCAGGACGTTCTATGCCGTCCTTATTTAGATGGCTCTAAAATCCGCAGGGCGGCATAGAACGTCCTGCGGTCTTATGTACTTACCCGGTCGCCGGCGATCCCACGCCGGCGATCGCGGTATGGGGGACTTACCTGGGAGCCCAGGGAGTCCCCCTCCGTCCTCTTCGGCCCCCCAGGGCCATGTGATCGCGAGGTCCTTGCGAGGACCCCGCGATCACATGGACGGCATAGCCGTCCAAGGCAGTGCCAGCAGGGGGAGTGCCTGTAATGACAGGTACTCCCCCTGCTGTCTGAAATTCAAATAAAATCCGTTAAAACAGTGTAAAAATAAGATTATATATACTTAGATCATATATATATTTATTATATATATGATCTAAGTATATATATATACACATATACACATATACACATAAATATACATACACTGTCTACATGTATTTTAATATTAATATATACATAATTATATATATATATTAATATCAAAATACACGTACAATGATATTGATTAAATATATATATAATTTGTATTATATATAGATTTATATATAATAAAAAATAAATAAATATATAAATACGTAAAAAAATAAAATAAAAAAAAATAATACAAAATAAATAGATAAAAAATATATAAACATGCGAAATTTCGTTCTAACTGTATTTTAAAATTAATATATATATATATTGATATCAAAATACATGTAGAACGAAATAATATATATATATCTATATACATAAGTATATACGTATGTATCACTAAATATATACCTATATATAAATAAAAATAATAAAAAAAATTATATACATATATATGCACACATATATATATACACACCTATATATATAATAATTCTACGCATATATTTATGTAATAATTTTACATAATTAGGTCATTTTATTAATTACAATTAGCGGGACCTGCCTGACAACCCATGCTGAAACTATAGGGAATTTAATTTGCTAGCACTATATTTAACCCTGTAACTTTCCAAGACACCATAAAACCTGTACATGGGGGGTACTGTTTTACTCGGAAGACTTCGCTGAACACAAATATTAGTGTTTCAAAACAGTAAAATATATTACAACGACGATATCGTCAGTGACAGTGACATTTTTTGCATTTTTCACACACAAATGGCACTTACACTGACGATATAATTGTTGTGATACGTTTTACTGCTTTGAAACACTAATATTTGTGTTCAGCGAAGTCTCCTGAGTATAACAGTACCCCTCATGTACAGGTTTTATGGTGTTTTCAAAAGTTACAGAGTCAAATATAAGGTTTGCGTTTCAGTTTTTTCACATTAAAATTCGCCAGGTTGCCTTTGAGACCGTATGGTAGCCCAGGAATGAAAATTATCTCCATGATGGCATACCATTTGCAATAGTAGACAACCCAGGGTATTGCAAATAGGGTATGTTTTTTTTTTTTAGTAGCCACTTAGTCACAAACACTGGCCAAAATTTGCGTTCAAATTAGTTTTTTGCATTTTCAAATATTAACACTAACTTTGGCCAGTGTTTGTGACCAAGTGGCTACTAAAAAAGACTGGACATACTCCATTTGCAATACCTTGGGTTGTCTACTTTTGCAAATGGTATGCCATCATGGGGGTAATTCTTATTTCTGGGCTACCATATGGTCTCAATGGCAACGTAACCAATCTGGCGAATTTCAATGTGAAAAAACTGAAATATGTAACATGCTATATTTGACCCTGTAACTTCCCAAAACACCATAAAACCTGTACATAGGGGGTACTGTTTTACACGTGAGACATCGCTGAATACAAATATGTGTATTGTATTGCAGTAAAAGCAAACAGTATTATGACATTCACAGTTAGAATGTCACGTAGAACTAAAAAAAATTAAAAAATCTTATTTTCTCTCATTTTTGTAATATTTTTTTCATATTAAATTATGTTCCATACCTAAATATTTGATGTTAAACGAAAGCCCTGTTTCCCCTGAATAAAATGATATATAATAAGTGTGGGTGCATTTAATATGAAAGAGGTGAATTACGGTTGGACAGACATGTAGCGCAAATGCCAGGTTTTGTTTACGTTTTTTTTGGATCACAACTTGTACATTTGGCTGCGGTCTTAAGGGGTTAAAGTACAACATCGCAAAAACAGACTGGTCCTGAAGGGGTTAAAAAATACACAGGTAGTTAAAATGCAATAAAATGATAGCGTCCAGTATTAGGGTTGATAGTGTCCTCCATTGTCTACCTTGCATAAGGCACAGCTGGAGATGATCTGAGCAATATCCTGGATTGCAGTAGGGAGATTTTAAGACTCAGACTTGCATAAGGCACTGCTTCAGCTGGAGGTGATCTGAGCTATGTCCTGGATTGCAGTAGGGAGCTTTTAAAACTCAGACTTGCATAAGGCACTGCTTCAGCTGGAGAGGATCTGAGATGCAAAGTTTGTGGTGGACAAGGTGGTAGAAGGAGTGGAATTAAAAGGGGGAAGAAGAGCATCAAAAGTGTGAAATAGGTGTTTGGGTTATTGGGACAGTGTACTTATGAGAGTGTTAGTGTAATTTACTTTTGCAGCGGTAATGGCCGTAAAATGCATTGAAGGCTATTTTCCATCCCCTTCACGGATTCTAACCAAGTTATAAGCCCCTCTCAAATCTAACTTGGTAAATATCGTGGAGCCCTTTAACCCCTTAAGACCGCAGGGCGTTCTTTGCCATCCTTAATGGACTGTCTCTAAACGCCGCAGGGCAGCATGGAACGACCTGGGCGGTCTTGCCGCCCACGTGGCCGGTGGCATTACCCCGCTGCAGATCGCGGTTCGGGAGGCATGCCTGGCCCCCAGGCAGCCCCCCTGTGCCCAGTGACCGCGGTCTTCAACTTCGGATCGCAGTGACAGGGTGTCACTGCGATTGGTATTTACCATGTGTCAGCCGATTTTACAATCGGTTGACACATGGAGCCGCGGTATTTTCCCGCTGCAGATAGCGGTCGGGGGACATGACTGGCCCCCCAGGCAGTCCCCCTGCGGTCAGTGACCGCGATCTGCAGAGTCTGATCGCAGTGACAGCCTGTCGCTGCGATCAGAGTTACTATGTGTCAGCCTATTGGCTGACACATTTAACTACAGGCAGGATCCCCCTGCACATCGGGTGGGGGGCATGCCTGGCCACCCAGGAACTCCCCCTGTGGCCAATTACCGTGATCTGCAGGAGGTGATTACAGTGACAGCCAGTCACTGTGATCACTGATCCTGTGTGTCAGCCAGTGATGTGAAATCACTGGCTGACACTGTCTCTGCCCCTCTCTTCCCCTCTTAACGCATTAATGTTAGAAATAAAATATATTATAGTTAAAAATAAAATATACTTAGATAATTTATATATATAATCTAAGTTTACATTTACACATACACTAAGTGTATTTTAATATTAATATATATATAATTATATATATATTAATATCAAAATACACGTAGAATGATATTGATTAAATATATATATAATTATAATTATATATATATATATTTATATATAATAAAAAAATATGTAAACACGTGAAATTTAAAAAAATAATAATAATAAAAAAGAAATAATTAAAATATATATATACAGCTCATATATATATACAGCTCATGTATCCAAAAATCCAAGTAGATGGCTGCACTCACGGTTTTATAAAAGTCCAAAGTTTATTGTAGTAGAATAAAAATATCTGCGATCAACGTTTCAGTCCTTCCAGGAGGACATTCATCAGGATCATCAGGATGATCCTGATGAAAGTCCTCCTGGAAAGACTGAAACGTTGATCGCAGATATTTTTATTCTACTACAATAAAGTTTGGACTTTTATTAAACCGTGAGTGCAGCCATCTACTTGGATTTTTATATATATATATATATACATATATATATATTGATATCAAAATACACATTGGACGAAATAATATATATATATCTATATACATAAGTACCGTATATACTCGAGTATAAGCCGACCCGAATATAAGCCGAGGCCCCTAATTTTACCCCAAAAAACTGGGAAAACTTATTGACTCGAGTATAAGACTAGGGTGGGAAATGCAGCAGCTACTGGTAAATTTCTAAATAAAATTACCGTATATACTCGAGTATAAGCCGACCCGAATATAAGCCGAGGCCCCTAATTTTACCCCAAAAAACTGGGAAAACTTATTGACTCGAGTATAAGACTAGGGTGGGAAATGCAGCAGCTACTGGTAAATTTCTAAATAAAATTAGATCCTAAAAAAATATATTAATTGAATATTTATTTACAGTGTGTGTATAATGAATGCAGTGTGTATAATGAATGCAGTGTGAGTGTATGAACGCAGTGTGAGTGTATGAACGCAGTGTGAGTGTATGAGTGTCGCGTGTGTGTATGAGTGTCGCGTGTGTGTATGAGTGCAGTGTGTGTGTGTGTGTATGAATGCAGTGTGTGTGTGTATGAATGCAGTGTGTGTGTGTGTGAATGCAGTGTGTGTGTATGAATGCAGTGTGTGTGTGTATGAATGCAGTGTGTGTGTGTGTGTATGAATGCAGTGTGTGTGTGTATGAATGCAGTGTGTGTGTGTGTATGAGTGCAGTGTGTGTGTGTGTGTATGAATGCAGTGTGTGTGTGTGTATGAGTGCAGTGTGTGTGTGTGTATGAGTGCAGTGTGTGTGTGTGTATGAGTGCAGTGTGTATGAGTGCAGTGTGGGTGTATGAGTGCAGTGTGTGTGTGTGTGTATGAGTGCAGTGTGTGTGTGCAGAGCCTTGGTGGGGGGTGGGCAATTTTTTAAATTTTTTTTTATTATTTTATTTTTGTATTATTATTTATTATTATTTTTATTTAATTTCATTATTATTTTTGTATTATTATTTAATGTAATTATTATTATTAATATATTTTTTTTTCGTCCCCCCTCCCTGCTTGATATATGGCAGGGAGGGGGGCTCTCCTTCCCTGGTGGTCCAGCATTGGCAGTTCAGTGGGGGCTGTGGGGGCTGTGAGAGATTGTTACTTACCTCTCCTGCAGCTCCTGTCAGATCTCTCACAGCCCCCACAGCCCCAGTCTGTATTATGGCAATATAAATTGCCATAATACAGACTATTGACTCGAGTATAAGCCGAGTTGGGGTTTTTCAGCACAAAAAATGTGCTGAAAAACTCGGCTTATACTCGAGTATATACGGTAGATCCTAAAAAAAATATATTAATTGAATATTTATTTACAGTGTGTGTATAATGAATGCAGTGTGTGTATAATGAATGCAGTGTGTGTATAATGAATGCAGTGTGTGTATAATGAATGCAGTGTGTGTGTATGAATGCAGTGTGTATGAGTGCAGCGTGTGTGTATGAGTGCAGCGTGTGTGTATGAGTGCAGCGTGTGTGTATGAGTGCAGCGTGTGTGTATGAGTGCAGCGTGTGTGTGCAGCGTGTGTGTGTGTATGTGTGCAGTGTGTGTGTGTGTATGTGTGCAGTGTGTGTGTGTATGTGTGCAGTGTGTGTGTGTATGTGTATGAATGCAGTGTGTGTGTGCAGTGTGTGTGTATGAGTGCAGTGTGTGTGTATGAGTGCAGTGTGTGTGTATGAGTGCAGTGTGTGTGTGTATGAATGCTGTGTGTGTGTGTGTGTGTGTGTGTGCAGTGTGTGTATGTGTGCAGTGTGTGTGTGTGTGCAGTGTGTGTATGTGTGCAGTGTGTGTGTGTGAGTGTGTGCAGTGTGTGTATGTGTGCAGTGTGTGTATGTGTGCAGTGTGTGTGTGTGTGTGTGTGCAGTGTGTGTGTGTGTGTGTGTGTGTTGCAGTGGTGGGGGGTGGGCAATTTTATTATTTTATTTATTATTATTTTGTATTATTTTAATATTTTTTTTTCCTTATTATTTTTTATTTAATTATTATTATTTTTTCGTCCCCCCTCCCTGCTTGATACATGGCAGGGAGGGGGGCTCCTTCCCTAGTGGTCCAGCATTGGCAGTTCAGTGGGTGGGGGGGGAGAGGGGGCTGGCAGAGATCTTACTTACCCGTCCTGCAGCTCCTGTCAGCTCTCTCCTCCTCCCCCGGTCCGTTCAGCTCTTCTGTCAGCTCACAGTGTAAATCTCGCGAGAGCCGCGGACCGGCGGAGGAGGAGAGAGCTGACAGGAGCTGCAAGACAGGTAAGTAAGATCTCTGCCAGCCCCCTCTCCCTCAGTCTGTATTATGGCAATGCAAATACAGACTCTGACTCGAGTATAAGCCGAGTTCCGGTTTTTCAGCACGAAAAATGTGCTGAAAAACTCGGCTTATACTCGAGTATATACGTATATATATGTATATATGTATACATCACTATATGTATACCTATATATAAATAAAAATAATTAAAACAAATTTTATATATATATATATATATATATATATATATATATATATATATATATATATATACACGTCTATATATATAATAATTTTACATATATATTTATGTAATAATTTTACTTAATTAGGTCCTTTTATTAATGGGAAACATCTGTGCCAGGAAAACAATCAGTTTTCCTGGCACTGCAGGTCCCCTCTCCCTCCCACCCCCCAATCCTTAGTTGCTGAAGGGGTCAAAACCCCTTCAGTAACTTACCTGAGGCAGCGACGATGTCCCACGTCGCTGCTTCTTCCTCCGGCGCCGCTCCTCCCTGTGATTTCGTCAGCCGGTGGGCGAGACTGATCCCGTCCACCGGCCGGGGAGACCTAATGCGCATGCCGCGCATGCGCATTAGAGCTCCCCATAGGAAAGCATTGAAAATGCTGTTCAATGCTTTCCTATGGGGAAATGAGCGATGCTGGAGGTCCTCACACAGCGTTTTCTGTGCTATGATGCAGGAAGTGCCCTCTAGTGGCTGTCTAGTAGACAGCCACTAGAGGTGGAGTTTCTATAAAAAACTGCAATAATTACACTTGCAGGGTTAAGAGTAGTGGGAGTTGGCACCCAGACCACTCCAATGGGCAGAAGTGGTCTGGGTGCCTGGAGTGTGTCTTTAATTACAATTTGCGGGACCTGCCTGACAACCCAGGCCGAAAGTCCAGGGAATTTAATTTGGAAAAACTGAAACGCAAGCCTTATATTTGACTCTGTAACTTTCCAAGACACCATAAAACTTGTACATGGGGGGTACTGTTTTACTCGGGAGACATCGCTTAACACAAATATTTGTGTTTCAAAACTGTAAAATGTATTACAACGATGATATTGTCAGTGAAAGTTACGTTTTTTGCATTTTTCACACACAAACGGCACTTACACTGATGATATTATTGCTGTAATACTTTTTACTGTTTTGAAACACAAATATTTGTGTTTAGCAAAGTCTCCTGAGTATAACAGTGCCCCTCATGTACAGGTTTTATGGTGTTTTCAAAAGTTACAGAGTCAAATAAAAGGCTTGCGTTTCTGTTTTTTTACATTGAAATTCGCCAGATTGGTTACATTGCCTTTGAG
Source organism: Pelobates fuscus (assembly GCF_036172605.1). Lineage (NCBI taxonomy): Eukaryota > Metazoa > Chordata > Amphibia > Anura > Pelobatidae > Pelobates > Pelobates fuscus. Next base: position 123,820,393 of record NC_086319.1, read on the forward strand.
ACCGTATGGTAGCCCAGGAATAATAATTACCCCCATGATGGCATACCATTTGCAAAAGTAGACAACCAAAGGTATTGCAAATGGGGTATGTTCAGTCTTTTTTAGTAGCCAATTAGTCACAAACACTGGACAAAATTGGCGTTCAAATTAGTTTTTTGCATTTTTTACACACAAACAAATATTAACGTTACTTTGGCTAGTGTTTGTGACCAAGTGGCTACTAAAAAAGACTGTACGTACCCCATTTGCAATACCTTGGGTTGTCTACTATTGCAAATGGTATGCCGTGATGGGGGTAATTCTCATTCCTGGGCTACCATACAGTCTCAAAGGCAACGTAACCAAACTGGCGAATTTCAATGTGAAAAAACTGAAAAGTGTAACATGATATATTTGACCCTGTAACTTCCCAAAACACCATAAAACCTGTACATAGGGGGTACTGTTTTACACGTGAGACATTGCTGAATACAAATATGTGTATTTTATTGCAGTAAAAGCAAACAGTATTTTGACAGTCACAGTTGAAATGTCACGTAAAACTATGAACATTTTAAAAAATCTTATTTTCTCCCATTTTATTTATATTTTATTCATATTAAATTATGTTCCATCAAATATTTGATGTTAAATGAAAGCTCTGTTTCCCCCAAATAAAATGGTATAAAATAAGTGTGGGTGCATTTAATATGAAAGAGGTGAATTAAGGTTGGACAGACATATAGCGCAAATGCCAGGCCGCCCTGCGACCGTGTATGTACACCAGTTTGCCAGCCTCTTATCATGGGGGGCCCAGGAGCTGGCCACCTCAGGATCCCCCCGAGGCTGGCAGTGGTGTTACATGGCGGTCGCACGAGGGAGCTGGCCAGGAGGATCAGTGCTCCCTCGCCGCCTGCAGGACCTTCTGCAATATCACTAATAAAAATATTAAAGAGAATTGGTCAAAGTACAGATCCTTGAGGTACCCCACTGGTGACAAGCCCAAGTTTCGAATATACTCCATTGACTACAACCCTCTGTTGCCTGTCACTCAGCCACTGCCTTACCCATTCAGCAATATTGAAATCCAAAAGATTGCAGTTTATTGATAAGCCTTCTATGTGCAACAGTGTAAAAGGCCTTACTGAAATCTAGGTAAGCAATGTCTACTGCACCACCCTGATCTATTATTTCAGTTACCCAATCAAAAAAATCACTAAGATTAGTTTGGCATGATCTCCCTGAAGTAAACCCATGTTGTCTCTGATCTTGAAATCCATGTGTTTTTAGATGTTCAACAATCCTATCCTTTAACATGGTTTCCATTACTTTCCCTACTACTGAAGTAAGGCTAACTGGCCTATAGTTGCCCGACTCCTCCCTTCTACCTTTCTTGTGAATGGGCACAACATTTGCTAACTTCCAATCTTCTGGGACTACTCCTGTTAACAATGATTGGTTAAATAAATCTGTTAATGGTTTTGCTAGTACACCACTAAGCTATTTTAATAACTTTGGGTGTATTCCATTAGGTCCCACTGACTTATTTCTCTTTACTTTCGACAGTTGAAATAGAACCTCTTCCTCTGTAAACTACCTCTTTCTCTGTAAACTCTGTAAAAGCATGGGGTGGGTTACAATTTGTGGGGAGGTGACAGTATGAGGGGAGGCTGACAGTGTGTTTAGGGAGGCTGACAGTATGTGGGAGTATGGTAACACTACATTATGGGGGATGACAGTGTGTGGGGGACATGACAATGTGTGTGAGGAGAGTGATACTGTGTGTGTGTAAGGTGGTGATAATGTGAGTGAGGGGGATGATGGTTTCTGGGTGGGGCAGTGGTGTATTTTGTTTTCATGCTGCCCTAGGCATGGCTAACCCCCTTAATCTAAATTTGCCCCACCCCTTCCTGCCACGGTCGCACCTCTTCCTGATTAAGAAACCACCCCTTCCTCTTTAGACTCCACCTTTTCCTACTCCTTTTAAGGGGATACTATAGTACAAGGAAAACAAAGCTGTTTTTTTCTGGCACTATAGTGCCCCCCTCCCTCGTACCCCCTCCCTTGAGAGCAAGGCCTGCACTAGCTATTACAGCATAGGTAGTATAACCCCCACCTCAGGATTTGATGGTACCAGGTAGCAAATAGGAGACAAATAGTTATATGTAAAGATAACTATTTATTCTAAAAAACATAAAAACATAAGAACAATAAAGTAGTCTTAAAATTGAGTATGGGTGTCCCACTTGATGCATTTTGCCTGTCCAGAGGCTTTTTCAAAAGTGTGGGGTGGTCCTCTTGTGTCACGTTCACAGTAAATGATGTGGAACACAACTGCAGATTTGTTAGGACTTTGATCTTTTATTAAGACACTTAGATGGAACTGAGACTTCAGTTCCAGAATTACAGTTACTGTTTCTTTAAATAATAGCGGTTTGTTTCATTTAACATTGACAAGGTTCAGAATTCATTATCATCCGTTATACTTGTTAACAGTTCAAATAATAAGAGATTACCGTATATACTCGAGTATAAGCCGACCCAAATATAAGCCGAGGCCCCTAATTTTACCCCAAAAAACTGGGAAAACGTATTGACTCGAGTATAAGACTAGGGTGGGAAATGCAGCAGCTACTGGTAAATTTCTAAATAAAATTAGATCCTAAAAAAATTATATTAATTGAATATTTATTTACAGTGTGTGTATATAATGAATGCAGTGTGTGCGTATGAATGCAGTGCATGTATGAGTGCAGTGCGTGTATGAGTGCAGTGCGTGTATGAGTTCAGTACGTGTATGAATGCAGTGCGTGAGTGCAGTGTGTGTGCGTGTGCAGTGCGTGTATGAGTGCAGTGTGTGTATGAGTGCAGTGCGTGTATGAATGCAGTGTGTGAGTGCAGTGTGTGTGTATGAGTGCAGTGTGTGTGTGTATGAGTGCAGTGTGTGTGTATGAGTGCAGTGTGTGTGCGTATATATTGAATATTTATTTTCAGTGTGTGTATATAATGAATGCAGTGTGTGTGTATGAGTGCAGTGCGTGTATGAGTGCAGTGCGTGTATGAGTGCAGTGCGTGTATGAGTGCAGTGCGTGTATGAGTGCAGTGCGTGTATGAGTGCAGTGTGTGTATGAGTGCAGTGTGTGTGCGTATATATTAATTGAATATTTATTTTCAGTGTGTGTATATAATGAATGCAGTGTGTGTGTATGAGTGCAGTGTGTATGAGTGCAGTGTGTATGAGTGCAGTGCGTGTATGAGTGCAGTGCGTGTATGAGTGCAGTGCGTGTATGAGTGCAGTGCGTGAGTGCAGTGTGTGTGTATGAGTGCAGTGTGTGTACGTATATATTAATTGAATATTTATTTCCAGTGTGTGTATATAATGAATGCAGTGTGTGTGTATGAGTGCAGTGTGTATGAGTGCAGTGTGTGTGAATGCAGTGTGTGAGTGCAGTGTGTGTATATGAATGAAGTGTGAGTGTGTGATGCAGTGTGTGACGCAGTGTGTGTTTGTGTATGTGTTGGTGGGGGTGGGCATTTGATATATTATTAATTATTATTATTTTTTATTTTTTTTATATTATTTTTTTTTTTGTAATATTATTTATTATTTAAATATTATTATTTATTTTTTATTATCTTTTTTTTTTTCGTCCCCCCTCCCTGCTTGCTAGCTGGGGGCTCCTTCCCTGGTGAAGGGGGCTCCTTCCCTGGTGGTCCATAATACAGACTGGGGTGGTCCATAATACAGACTGGGGGGAGAGGGGTGCTGGCAGAGCTGTACTTACCTTTCCTGCAGCTCCTGTCAGCTCTCTCCTCCACCGCGCGGTCTGTGCAGCTCCCTCTGTCAGCTCCCAGTGTAAGTCTCGCGAGAGCCGTGGCTCTCGCGAGACTTACACTGGGAGCTGACCGAGGTGCTGAACGGACGGCGCGGTGGAGGAGAGAGCTGACAGGAGCTGCAGGAAAGGTAAGTACAGCTCTGCCAGCACCCCTCTCCCCCCAGTCTGTATTATGGCAATGTAAATAAATAAAAAAAAATAATACAAAATAAATAGATAAAAAATATATAAACATGCGAAATTTTGTTCTAACTGTATTTTAAAATTAATATATATATATATTGATATCAAAATACATGTAGAACGAAATAATATATATATATCTATATACATAAGTATATACGTATGTATCACTAAATATATACCTATATATAAATAAAAATAATAAAAAAAATTATATACATATATATGCACACATATATATATACACACCTATATATATAATAATTCTACGCATATATTTATGTAATATTTTTACATAATTAGGTCATTTTATTAATTACAATTAGCGGGACCTGCCTGACAACCCATGCTGAAACTATAGGGAATTTAATTTGCTAGCACTATATTTAACCCTGTAACTTTCCAAGACACCATAAAACCTGTACATGGGGGGTACTGTTTTACTCGGAAGACTTCGCTGAACACAAATATTAGTGTTTCAAAACAGTAAAATATATTACAACGACGATATCGTCAGTGACAGTGACATTTTTTGCATTTTTCACACACAAATGGCACTTACACTGACGATATAATTGTTGTGATACGTTTTACTGCTTTGAAACACTAATATTTGTGTTCAGCGAAGTCTCCTGAGTATAACAGTACCCCTCATGTACAGGTTTTATGGTGTTTTCAAAAGTTACAGAGTCAAATATAAGGTTTGCGTTTCAGTTTTTTCACATTAAAATTCGCCAGGTTGCCTTTGAGACCGTATGGTAGCCCAGGAATGAAAATTATCTCCATGATGGCATACCATTTGCAATAGTAGACAACCCAGGGTATTGCAAATAGGGTATGTTTTTTTTTTTTAGTAGCCACTTAGTCACAAACACTGGCCAAAATTTGCGTTCAAATTAGTTTTTTGCATTTTCAAATATTAACACTAACTTTGGCCAGTGTTTGTGACCAAGTGGCTACTAAAAAAGACTGGACATACTCCATTTGCAATACCTTGGGTTGTCTACTTTTGCAAATGGTAAGCCATCATGGGGGTAATTCTTATTTCTGGGCTACCATATGGTCTCAATGGCAACGTAACCAATCTGGCGAATTTCAATGTGAAAAAACTGAAATATGTAACATGCTATATTTGACCCTGTAACTTCCCAAAACACCATAAAACCTGTACATAGGGGGTACTGTTTTACACGTGAGACATCGCTGAATACAAATATGTGTATTGTATTGCAGTAAAAGCAAACAGTATTATGACATTCACAGTTAGAATGTCACGTAGAACTAAAAAAATTTAAAAAATCTTATTTTCTCTCATTTTTGTAATATTTTTTTCATATTAAATTATGTTCCATACCTAAATATTTGATATTAAACGAAAGCCCTGTTTCCCCTGAATAAAATGATATATAATAAGTGTGGGTGCATTTAATATGAAAGAGGTGAATTACGGTTGGACAGACATGTAGCGCAAATGCCAGGTTTTGTTTACGTTTTTTTTGGATCACAACTTGTACATTTGGCTGCGGTCTTAAGGGGTTAAAGTACAACATCGCAAAAACAGACTGGTCCTGAAGGGGTTAAAAAATACACAGGTAGTTAAAATGCAATAAAATGATAGCGTCCAGTATTAGGGTTGATAGTGTCCTCCATTGTCTACCTTGCATAAGGCACAGCTGGAGATGATCTGAGCAATATCCTGGATTGCAGTAGGGAGATTTTAAGACTCAGACTTGCATAAGGCACTGCTTCAGCTGGAGGTGATCTGAGCTATGTCCTGGATTGCAGTAGGGAGCTTTTAAAACTCAGACTTGCATAAGGCACTGCTTCAGCTGGAGAGGATCTGAGATGCAAAGTTTGTGGTGGACAAGGTGGTAGAAGGAGTGGAATTAAAAGGGGGAAGAAGAGCATCAAAAGTGTGAAATAGGTGTTTGGGTTATTGGGACAGTGTACTTATGAGAGTGTTAGTGTAATTTACTTTTGCAGCGGTAATGGCCGTAAAATGCATTGAAGGCTATTTTCCATCCCCTTCACGGATTCTAACCAAGTTATAAGCCCCTCTCAAATCTAACTTGGTAAATATCGTGGAGCCCTTTAACCCCTTAAGACCGCAGGGCGTTCTTTGCCATCCTTAATGGACTGTCTCTAAACGCCGCAGGGCAGCATGGAACGACCTGGGCGGTCTTGCCGCCCACGTGGCCGGTGGCATTACCCCGCTGCAGATCGCGGTTCGGGAGGCATGCCTGGCCCCCAGGCAGCCCCCCTGTGCCCAGTGACCGCGGTCTTCAACTTCGGATCGCAGTGACAGGGTGTCACTGCGATTGGTATTTACCATGTGTCAGCCGATTTTACAATCGGTTGACACATGGAGCCGCGGTATTTTCCCGCTGCAGATAGCGGTCGGGGGACATGACTGGCCCCCCAGGCAGTCCCCCTGCGGTCAGTGACCGCGATCTGCAGAGTCTGATCGCAGTGACAGCCTGTCGCTGCGATCAGAGTTACTATGTGTCAGCCTATTGGCTGACACATTTAACTACAGGCAGGATCCCCCTGCACATCGGGTGGGGGGCATGCCTGGCCACCCAGGAACTCCCCCTGTGGCCAATTACCGTGATCTGCAGGAGGTGATTACAGTGACAGCCAGTCACTGTGATCACTGATCCTGTGTGTCAGCCAGTGATGTGAAATCACTGGCTGACACTGTCTCTGCCCCTCTCTTCCCCTCTTAACGCATTAATGTTAGAAATAAAATATATTATAGTTAAAAATAAAATATACTTAGATAATTTATATATATAATCTAAGTTTACATTTACACATACACTAAGTGTATTTTAATATTAATATATATATAATTATATATATATTAATATCAAAATACACGTAGAATGATATTGATTAAATATATATATAATTATAATTATATATATATATATTTATATATAATAAAAAAATATGTAAACACGTGAAATTTAAAAAAATAATAATAATAAAAAAGAAATAATTAAAATATATATATACAGCTCATATATATATACAGCTCATGTATCCAAAAATCCAAGTAGATGGCTGCACTCACGGTTTTATAAAAGTCCAAAGTTTATTGTAGTAGAATAAAAATATCTGCGATCAACGTTTCAGTCCTTCCAGGAGGACATTCATCAGGATCATCAGGATGATCGTGATGAAAGTCCTCCTGGAAAGACTGAAACGTTGGTCGCAGATATTTTTATTCTACTACAATAAAGTTTGGACTTTTATTAAACCGTGAGTGCAGCCATCTACTTGGATTTTTATATATATATATATATACATATATATATATTGATATCAAAATACACATTGGACGAAATAATATATATATATCTATATACATAAGTACCGTATATACTCGAGTATAAGCCGACCCGAATATAAGCCGAGGCCCCTAATTTTACCCCAAAAAACTGGGAAAACTTATTGACTCGAGTATAAGACTAGGGTGGGAAATGCAGCAGCTACTGGTAAATTTCTAAATAAAATTACCGTATATACTCGAGTATAAGCCGACCCGAATATAAGCCGAGGCCCCTAATTTTACCCCAAAAAACTGGGAAAACTTATTGACTCGAGTATAAGACTAGGGTGGGAAATGCAGCAGCTACTGGTAAATTTCTAAATAAAATTAGATCCTAAAAAAATATATTAATTGAATATTTATTTACAGTGTGTGTATAATGAATGCAGTGTGTATAATGAATGCAGTGTGAGTGTATGAACGCAGTGTGAGTGTATGAACGCAGTGTGAGTGTATGAGTGTCGCGTGTGTGTATGAGTGTCGCGTGTGTGTATGAGTGCAGTGTGTGTGTGTGTGTATGAATGCAGTGTGTGTGTGTATGAATGCAGTGTGTGTGTGTGTGAATGCAGTGTGTGTGTATGAATGCAGTGTGTGTGTGTATGAATGCAGTGTGTGTGTGTATGAATGCAGTGTGTGTGTGTATGAATGCAGTGTGTGTGTGTGTATGAGTGCAGTGTGTGTGTGTGTGTATGAATGCAGTGTGTGTGTGTGTATGAGTGCAGTGTGTGTGTGTGTATGAGTGCAGTGTGTGTGTGTGTATGAGTGCAGTGTGTATGAGTGCAGTGTGGGTGTATGAGTGCAGTGTGTGTGTGTGTGTATGAGTGCAGTGTGTGTGTGCAGAGCCTTGGTGGGGGGTGGGCAATTTTTTAAATTTTTTTTTATTATTTTATTTTTGTATTATTATTTATTATTATTTTTATTTAATTTCATTATTATTTTTGTATTATTATTTAATGTAATTATTATTATTAATATATTTTTTTTTCGTCCCCCCTCCCTGCTTGATATATGGCAGGGAGGGGGGCTCTCCTTCCCTGGTGGTCCAGCATTGGCAGTTCAGTGGGGGCTGTGGGGGCTGTGAGAGATTGTTACTTACCTCTCCTGCAGCTCCTGTCAGATCTCTCACAGCCCCCACAGCCCCAGTCTGTATTATGGCAATATAAATTGCCATAATACAGACTATTGACTCGAGTATAAGCCGAGTTGGGGTTTTTCAGCACAAAAAATGTGCTGAAAAACTCGGCTTATACTCGAGTATATACGGTAGATCCTAAAAAAAATATATTAATTGAATATTTATTTACAGTGTGTGTATAATGAATGCAGTGTGTGTATAATGAATGCAGTGTGTGTATAATGAATGCAGTGTGTGTATAATGAATGCAGTGTGTGTGTATGAATGCAGTGTGTATGAGTGCAGCGTGTGTGTATGAGTGCAGCGTGTGTGTATGAGTGCAGCGTGTGTGTATGAGTGCAGCGTGTGTGTATGAGTGCAGCGTGTGTGTGCAGCGTGTGTGTGTGTATGTGTGCAGTGTGTGTGTGTGTATGTGTGCAGTGTGTGTGTGTATGTGTGCAGTGTGTGTGTGTATGTGTATGAATGCAGTGTGTGTGTGCAGTGTGTGTGTATGAGTGCAGTGTGTGTGTATGAGTGCAGTGTGTGTGTATGAGTGCAGTGTGTGTGTGTATGAATGCTGTGTGTGTGTGTGTGTGTGTGTGTGCAGTGTGTGTATGTGTGCAGTGTGTGTGTGTGTGCAGTGTGTGTATGTGTGCAGTGTGTGTGTGTGAGTGTGTGCAGTGTGTGTATGTGTGCAGTGTGTGTATGTGTGCAGTGTGTGTGTGTGTGTGTGTGCAGTGTGTGTGTGTGTGTGTGTGTGTTGCAGTGGTGGGGGGTGGGCAATTTTATTATTTTATTTATTATTATTTTGTATTATTTTAATATTTTTTTTTCCTTATTATTTTTTATTTAATTATTATTATTTTTTCGTCCCCCCTCCCTGCTTGATACATGGCAGGGAGGGGGGCTCCTTCCCTAGTGGTCCAGCATTGGCAGTTCAGTGGGTGGGGGGGGAGAGGGGGCTGGCAGAGATCTTACTTACCCGTCCTGCAGCTCCTGTCAGCTCTCTCCTCCTCCCCCGGTCCGTTCAGCTCTTCTGTCAGCTCACAGTGTAAATCTCGCGAGAGCCGCGGACCGGCGGAGGAGGAGAGAGCTGACAGGAGCTGCAAGACAGGTAAGTAAGATCTCTGCCAGCCCCCTCTCCCTCAGTCTGTATTATGGCAATGCAAATACAGACTCTGACTCGAGTATAAGCCGAGTTCCGGTTTTTCAGCACGAAAAATGTGCTGAAAAACTCGGCTTATACTCGAGTATATACGTATATATATGTATATATGTATACATCACTATATGTATACCTATATATAAATAAAAATAATTAAAACAAATTTTATATATATATATATATATATATATATATATATATATATATATATATATATATATACACGTCTATATATATAATAATTTTACATATATATTTATGTAATAATTTTACTTAATTAGGTCCTTTTATTAATGGGAAACATCTGTGCCAGGAAAACAATCAGTTTTCCTGGCACTGCAGGTCCCCTCTCCCTCCCACCCCCCAATCCTTAGTTGCTGAAGGGGTCAAAACCCCTTCAGTAACTTACCTGAGGCAGCGACGATGTCCCACGTCGCTGCTTCTTCCTCCGGCGCCGCTCCTCCCTGTGATTTCGTCAGCCGGTGGGCGAGACTGATCCCGTCCACCGGCCGGGGAGACCTAATGCGCATGCCGCGCATGCGCATTAGAGCTCCCCATAGGAAAGCATTGAAAATGCTGTTCAATGCTTTCCTATGGGGAAATGAGCGATGCTGGAGGTCCTCACACAGCGTTTTCTGTGCTATGATGCAGGAAGTGCCCTCTAGTGGCTGTCTAGTAGACAGCCACTAGAGGTGGAGTTTCTATAAAAAACTGCAATAATTACACTTGCAGGGTTAAGAGTAGTGGGAGTTGGCACCCAGACCACTCCAATGGGCAGAAGTGGTCTGGGTGCCTGGAGTGTGTCTTTAATTACAATTTGCGGGACCTGCCTGACAACCCAGGCCGAAAGTCCAGGGAATTTAATTTGGAAAAACTGAAACGCAAGCCTTATATTTGACTCTGTAACTTTCCAAGACACCATAAAACTTGTACATGGGGGGTACTGTTTTACTCGGGAGACATCGCTTAACACAAATATTTGTGTTTCAAAACTGTAAAATGTATTACAACGATGATATTGTCAGTGAAAGTTACGTTTTTTGCATTTTTCACACACAAACGGCACTTACACTGATGATATTATTGCTGTAATACTTTTTACTGTTTTGAAACACAAATATTTGTGTTTAGCAAAGTCTCCTGAGTATAACAGTGCCCCTCATGTACAGGTTTTATGGTGTTTTCAAAAGTTACAGAGTCAAATAAAAGGCTTGCGTTTCTGTTTTTTTACATTGAAATTCGCCAGATTGGTTACATTGCCTTTGAGACCGTATGGTAGCCCAGGAATAATAATTACCCCCATGATGGCATACCATTTGCAAAAGTAGACAACCAAAGGTATTGCAAATGGGGTATGTTCAGTCTTTTTTAGTAGCCAATTAGTCACAAACACTGGACAAAATTGGCGTTCAAATTAGTTTTTTGCATTTTTTACACACAAACAAATATTAACGTTACTTTGGCTAGTGTTTGTGACCAAGTGGCTACTAAAAAAGACTGTACGTACCCCATTTGCAATACCTTGGGTTGTCTACTATTGCAAATGGTATGCCGTGATGGGGGTAATTCTCATTCCTGGGCTACCATACAGTCTCAAAGGCAACGTAACCAAACTGGCGAATTTCAATGTGAAAAAACTGAAAAGTGTAACATGATATATTTGACCCTGTAACTTCCCAAAACACCATAAAACCTGTACATAGGGGGTACTGTTTTACACGTGAGACATTGCTGAATACAAATATGTGTATTTTATTGCAGTAAAAGCAAACAGTATTTTGACAGTCACAGTTGAAATGTCACGTAAAACTATGAACATTTTAAAAAATCTTATTTTCTCCCATTTTATTTATATTTTATTCATATTAAATTATGTTCCATCAAATATTTGATGTTAAATGAAAGCTCTGTTTCCCCCAAATAAAATGGTATAAAATAAGTGTGGGTGCATTTAATATGAAAGAGGTGAATTAAGGTTGGACAGACATATAGCGCAAATGCCAGGCCGCCCTGCGACCGTGTATGTACACCAGTTTGCCAGCCTCTTATCATGGGGGGCCCAGGAGCTGGCCACCTCAGGATCCCCCCGAGGCTGGCAGTGGTGTTACATGGCGGTCGCACGAGGGAGCTGGCCAGGAGGATCAGTGCTCCCTCGCCGCCTGCAGGACAGGCCGCCGGGCAGCCCCACTGGACCCCAGGGAATCCCTTCAGCACTCCCAAAGGTAGGGATGCTGGGGGATTAAATGAATATATATATATATATGAGTGTGTGAGTATATGTGTTTTAGTGTGTGTGTGTGTTAATTTGTGTGTGTCAGTGTGTGTGTTACTGTGTGTGTGTGTGTGTGTTACTGAGTGTGTTAATTGTGTGTTTGTGTCTGTTATTGAGTGTGTGTCTGCTAGTGTGTCAGTAAGTGTGTTAGTTTTTGTGTATGTGTGTGTTACTGTGTGTGTTAGTTTGTGTGTGTCTGTTACTGAGTGTGTGTCTGCTAGTGAGGGTCAGTGTGTGTGTGTAGTGTGTGTGTCAGTAAGTGTGTTACTGTGTGTGTCTGTTACTAAGCGTGTTAGTTTGTGTGTGTCTGTTAGTGTGTGTCTGTTAGTGAGTGTTTGTCAGTGAGAGTGTATGTTTTGTAAGTGAGTGTGTATGTCTGTCTATCAGTGAGTGTGCATGTATGTCTGTCACTGAGTGTGTGTCTGTCAGTAAATGTGTGTGTCTGTTAGTGTGTATGCGTCTGTTCGTGAGAGAGTGTGTTGGGTTAAACCGTCCATAGGAAAGCATTACTCAATGCTTTCCTATGGACGTCGCAGAAGCACCTCTAGCGACTGTCAGTGAGACAGCTACTAGAGGCTGGATTAGCCCTCTCTGAAACTGCTATGTTTTCAGCTGCAGGGTTAAAACTAGAGGGACCCGGCACCCAGACCATTGAGCTGAAGTGATCTGAATGCCTATAGTGGTCCTTTAAGTGGATGTATCTGCATGCAGTGGCGTACATACCGCAGTCGCAGGGGTCGCAGCCCTGCGACCAAGTGCCTGCCGCCATGTGTTGCGGCCGTGTCCCGCGCAGAGTAGGCGCGGGGGGGCCCACGGATCAATTTTCACACCGGGGCCCCATGGATCGTGTGTACGCCACTGCCCCCTGAAATCAATGCAAGGTCTAAGATCACCTTTTTTAGACACAAAGAAGAATCCAGCAGGAGAAGAAGTCCTTCTGATAAACCCTTTTTTTTTAATTTTCGTTTATGTATTCCTCTAACACAAGAACACTATGTTCTCTTTAGTGGATAGAGGAGATACTGTACCTCTCGTATAGTTTGGCACTTTAATTGATAGCAATGCCCCCAAAACGGTCAAATTCTAACGTTTTGGCGGGCTGTGACGTCATGATGCCTGCGAGCATGCGCCGCGTCATAAAAAGGGGCAGCGCAACCACGGACGGCGTCTGAACGGCCGAGATCAGCGGAAGGAGTGAGGGAAGTGTCCCTATCAGGTGGGAGAAGACCCACAGGCTGGATCTCTGTCTATGCAGTGGCAACAGGTACCCTAACACTAACTAATTAAAGGGACAGTATAGCCACCAGAACAACTACAGCTTAATGTAGTTGTTCTGGTGAGTATAATAGCTCCCTTCAAGCATTTTGATGTAAACACTGCCTTTTTAGAGACAGGGTAGTGTTTACATTGCCCTTCAGGCGCTGACTGAAGCAGCGCCTCGCACACAGGCAGTATTACTGTAATATGCTCCACAGTCTTAAAGGGACAGTAGTCCCAAAAGTCCCAATATGTCCACCGATGCTTTTAAAAGGGCCAGCAGCAGCAATATAAAGTACAATATGCCCCAAATAACCCAGGGGCCATAGTCAGCAGGTAGGAGGCTAGCAAACAGGCCTCTCCAGGGCCCAGTGGCGAGGTTGGTTTCGCCACAGACTTGTGCATATAATCCCACTATACCCGAGACCCTTCCTGTCAGCACATAGACGTACACACAGTATATTGTTGAACCAAACTTGTTATAAATATAAAAATGTGCAAACGCTCATGCCACTACCTAACTCTTGTGAACCTTTGAAACACGCTGTTGTGGCGAATGTGATAACCTGTAACCACTTGCACAATAAAAATAAAGAATTAAAAAAAAAAAGTAATTAGAAAAATTGTAGACAGTTGAAGAATCAATAAAACAGAATATTCCCAGAATATCTACTTATATACTTTGTAGGAGCACTTAGAAGCAGCAACCAAGCTATATTAGTCAGCTAATATCTACAACCCTTATATACACTCCTAAAGGCACCACCCCCTAAAAATGTAACACCTGAGTGGGCCTGTGCTTATTTACAAGCAATAGCAAACACCAAACTAATTAAAGCAAATCCCCTACCAATTATCAACAGGAAATCAAACCTTGTTAAATCTAAAACCTTTTCCTAGATGACCTCTAAAAGTAAAAAGAAAAATCTTAGACAGTTGAAGAATCAATAAAACTATCTAGAATATCTCCAAATACACTTTGTAGCAGCTCTTAGAAGCAGCAACCAAGCTATATTATAGTTATTTTAAAAACAATTGAAAATATTTTTTTTTTTAAAAATGTAAAATTATTCAATAAAAGGTATTTAAAAGAAAATAAGAAATTAGTTATTGTAAATGTTCTGGAATTGGCCATAGTTCAACTTAAAGCATTTACTGTGACAATTCCATTGACATCACAGTGTGTCATGATGTCATTATCAAATGTGAAACTATACATTGCCAGGCAGATATACTTTACTGCATTAATTGTGAGACTTCAGCAAGAAGCTGTACTCATTCCTGGAATTTCTTGTTTACTGAGTGTGTTGTGCATATTATTATTATTATTATTATTATTATTATTTTATCAGAATGGCAGGCTTAGCCTTATTGCCATTCCTTCTTGTCGTGTGGACCTTTCTTGGAGTTGGCTCCACCTATATAATCTCTGTGATTTTAGGACACAGTAAGGCTTTTCTGCCCTTCATAAGGTAAACTATTTTACTGATGTTTTATATTAGAGATGATTTAGTGGAACTGCAGCTTTACTGTCTGAGCTTATTGAAAGAAGCAGACATTCGTGTGACATGTAGATGTGTGAGATTTCCCATTTCTGAAATGTTTCATGCATTAAGCTTTATTACATTTTCTTTTTCCCCTAGTGATGGTGGAGTTCACTACCCAGAGAGTAGAATATTTACTGTTGTCCTAACTGTAAGCGCCAACTGGGGTAAGTATCACCAGTTCTGCAGGAGTCTTTATATAGTTACTAAATGTGTCTGAGATGCTAGTGGGGATACAGATTTCTGTGTTGAGGCTCCAATTAGACCCTCTGCATCTCACAGCCACATAGACTGTAAATTCTCATCTTCCAGACACATGGTTATCATGCAATAACTATTCTAGGATATTTGTATTTACATGTGATTTATAATCCTTTAAAACTATATTATCTCCATTTTACTATCATAAGATATGTATTGGTAAAAACCTGTAGAGACGTATATTTTAAACCAGTTGCAGTTACCGGTATTTAAAACTTTTCTCACTCAAAACATGTTAAAATGGGAGCAGTGGATATCTTGGTAAATGTATATATAGTGGGCCATCAAACTGGTCACTATAATATTTTTTTTTTTTTTTAATTCTTTATTTTGATTGTGCTTCATTTGTTGTACATAGCGATTGACATGCCTGTGGTGTCAACAATTCTTCACAAAAAGATAATAGGAGCATGACAATTGTATACAGCACAGTTTTGTATCTTTTTTTTTAACAACTAGTCATTGCTAAAGCATTATACTGAGTCTGTCAGCTAGCGTATCGTGTGTGTATATGCGCTGAAGGGTCTCCCTTTGGCCGTTGAAGACCTGGACTGTCACACTCGATACTAAGTGGTAAAAGTGTTGTCTGGTTTGTTTGCCACTATAGCGGTCGGCTGTGTCTAGTGAGGTCAGCTGTGTTGTAGTATTGGTTGTTGGGTTGCTAGCCACATTTTTACATATATGGGGTGGCACCTGTCTGTCAGCTGGTTGTGGGGGGAAGGTCATTGTGGCTGTCATATATTAGGTCAGCTTGCGGAGCCATAGACTTAGAAATCAAGTTAAGTAAATTGAACATCATTAAGTAAAATAAATGGAACATCATTAAGTAAATGGAGAGGTAATTATTACTAAAATATAACAAAAATATAAACCGCTGAGGGTAGCCCAAGTATTTAAGTCCTTGCGTTAGAGGAGAAAAGGTGAGTGCACTTTGAGTTGGCCTGCAGTCCTTTCCTAGAGGGGTGGTGTAACTCTTCAGGTCAGTGCGTTGCAAGGTGGTGCCGCCGTTGCTCTTGGTATAAATGGCGTTACCCAGTCAACCAACCACCTCGGTCAGGGTGTTGTCGATAAGGTTCCATTTGGCAGTCCCAGCTCGCTGAGTATGGCAGAAGCCTCCGAGAGGTGAGTGAGGGAGTGTGTCTTGCCATCCTTCTCCGCTAGGAGCCTGTACATACCCCATTTGTAGGGAACCTTGTGGTCTCAGAGTAATTGGGTGATTGGGCAAAGTGACTGTCTTCACAGGATGGTGTGGCGGGACAAGTCCCTATAGAAGGTGAGGTGGTGGCCCTCAAAATCAACAGCAGGTGTCTTCCTGGTTGCTCCCAGAATGATCCCCCTATCAGAGTCCCGGACAAATTTTTTCAGCACGTCTTTGGATGCCTCTTGAGGAGCTTTAGGTGCTTTAGGCAGGTGAAAATAATAGTCTATTGCTACCTGTTTCGACTGTTTTGGTGATAGAAGCGTCGTCATGAGCCGCCTGAGATAATGAGGCATGTCTTCGGCTGTGATGGTTTAAGGGATCCCCTTGAGTCTTACCTTTCGCGCCCTTGTCTTGTCCTCCAGGATAGCCAAACGGTTAAGTATTGCCGCATTGCTCTTCTGGACCGTGTGCAGAACTGAATCTGTAGCAGATTGTGCCACTTTCACAGTCTCCATATCTGCTTCTGTGCTGGCCACACTGGTGGCAAGTTTGGCTACCTCTTCTCTGACCACCGCCACATCTGCTTGAAACATTGCCCTTATCATTCTGCCGCAGCAGCGTGGTGAATGGCTTGAGGGATCTTCTCCAAGCAAGTGTGATCCCAGTGAGGTCTGCATAGAATGATAGATCCATCTTTTCAAACTGGTAAGGTGAGTTTTCCTTGGTCGCCGCCACTACCGCCATCTTGTCTTTGTGGCGTTGAAATCGTATGATAAGATTTCGGGGTGTCTCGGCGGGTGCCTTAGCTGGTTTCGGGGCACGGAAAAAAACGTCCAACTGCGCTGTCTTGGCTTGTCGTGGCGGTAGCAGAGCCGTTAGCAGGCACCTCAATATGTGTGGCATTTCCTCCGCAGGAGTGTACTCCGGGATGCCCCGGATTTTGTATTTATTGGCCCATCTTGCGTCCTCGAGTGCCGCAAACTGGCGCTCGTGCCCTTCATTTTGGCTTTTGAGGCCTTGTACCTCCAGTTGCAGAGCAGCTATTTGTGAAGCGTGGCCGGTGGATTCTGTCTCCAGGGCTCCGATTCTCCCGGTTAAGCCATGGATGTCAGCCCTGAGGGAAGCTACGTCCGATTGAAGGGTTCGTTGGAGATTGGCAAGCAGTGATTTGAAAACTGCCATAGTCACTGGCGAGGTGTCTGCCCTCCGGGTCGCTGGCCCAGGCGCTGGCTCCAGGGGGAGATCTACAGCTTCTTCTCCTGAGGAGAAGTCATCTGAGAGTTCAGAGAAGGTCTCCGGGTAAGCGGCCATTTTAAGTGTTTGGCGTAGCAGTTCAGCTATGTTTGGGCCCTGTCTCGGGTTATCCGGCTTGGGCTTCTTTGATTTACATCCCATTATGTTGGTCCGGTATCGGTTGGCCCAGTAAGCCGATATATTGCCGGTTAGGTGGTGCCAAACTTGTGAATTTGGTAAGTTTGAGTCTGATATTGCAGGAGCTCATGGACCATGCAACTTTCAAGCTTGGCTCCGCCCCTTGAAATCTATTTTCATGTCTCAATCGGTTTATTGATTTAGTTGCCAATGAGAACTATTACAATCAATACACAATATTCTGCTTCTGAAGAAATAAGAGAAAAGAAGAGTTAAAATAGCGACTTGTATGATTACTAGATGAATACTGATGCATGGGCCACACAAGTAACTATAACTAGCTGTAAAGGCTAGAAGAACAGCAAGTCATATAATCCTCTTTCAATATAAGGTCCGGTTGGGGTCAGAAATTGTGTTCGCTGGTGGCTACTATCATCAATGAAGTCTAGATGAAGTTGCTACCAGTAAGGACAGCTGCCTCTTGCCAAAATATAACCAATAGAACCCCTGTGAGGGTAATAGAATGCTAACTTCCCTATATGGCACATTGAGCTTATATGATAACAAGAATTCCTCTAATATGTATTATATGTAGGAGGGAGTGAAAGTTTGGCTGGAAATACTGTTTGGTACTGTTTGGTATGATCTGTGTTCAGTGTTTCATAATATTTATACAGACTGATTTACTTTCCTATAAATCATTCATAATCCATCTCTTTCCTCAAGTTATTTCTTCAGAACAGTTTCAATCTCAGAAGAAAAACTCACTGTGTTTTGGGATTTAAAAAAAAAAAACAACTCACAATTGTTGGTTTGAAAGTCTGCCATTAATTCTTTTAATTTGATTTTAGGAATCATTACAGTTTATGTCATGTTCAGATTGATGCAGCTGAGAAGCCAGATAAATAACACCAGCTCATCATGTTCCAACAAGATCCTTCTCGTCTTTGGTTGGCTATGGTGCTTTGGGATATTGATTGTTGGGTGTTTTCAGGTGGGTAATAATGTGGCAAAAATGTTCACTGTTCTTGGAGTAAATTCGAAACATGTAATAATTAAGATTTAACCAAATGGCAAGCTCATTGAATTTAAAATTACAACAACACAAACTCACAAGTAATATTTGGTCATTGATCAACTAATGAGGAATTCAGCTCAGTGTGCAATGACTAAGACCAGAAAATATATTTCCCATAGATTTGTTTGATAAAACCTTATTTATTGCAAAAATGTAATCTATTATTGACCAGTGAACTCAATCTTCATAAAAGGCTGAGAAACATCTTGATCAAAAGCCAAAAAAAAGATAACTACTTTGAGGAACAACTATGAATAAAGATTGTACCATTCTCAAAAATGGCCACAAGGTGTAGCTACAGTATTGAATAGCTGTAGGAATTCAGTCCTACATGTTATACAAAATGGGTTATCACCTGCATATCTCAATTGGACATTGAGTGGTCTTTCCTGGGCACAGAAAATAATATTTCCACAACTACCCAGAGTACTAAGCTTAAGAATTGTAAGAGCTATTTGCGAGTACACTCAGTGTTTGGCTGATGTGAGGTACTATTGAAGAAGAGTCATAGTTCTGAGATATCAGGTTGTTGCAATAACTCCTGGAGGAACTATTTAGCAGGGAGTCAGAATCCCTAAAACTGGGACTAACCACCTGTATTACACACATACTCTGCAATTCGTTTCGATCCGAATATGAATTCAGACGAATTTCGGACAATTCGGACATTCGGGTACTTCCAAATGTCCGAATTGCTGAAGTGCCGAATTGCCGAAGTGCCGAATTGCCGAGGTCCCGAACTTCCGAAATTACCAAATTTCCAAAGTGTCGAAGTTCCGAAGTGCTGAACTGCTGAAGTTCCGAAGTGTCAAAGTGCCGAAGTTCCAAAGCACAGTAAAGGGGGAACCTATTGCCCCCACCCACCGCTCAGGCCCCCACCCCTGAGCGGCATGGGGGCCCTAAAAAATGTCCCCCCAGGTGACTAGGGGTCCCCAAACCCCTAGTCACCCCCTCCCCCCCAATAAAAAATATCCCCCTACCTACCCCCCTCACCCTAAAAATAATGAGGGGGGACCTTTAACTAAATACCTGTAAAACAAAATAAAACTTACCATTCGATGTTTTCTTTCTTCTAAAATCTTCTTTTTTCAGCCCCAAAAAGGCCAAATAAAAAAAAAAAATAAACGACGCAATTATAAAAAAAATAAAAAATTTAAAAAATTTAAAAAACGAGCGGCAAAAAAATGAATGTTAAGTTTGGTTATGTTTTGGAGATTTGTAAAGGGTCTCTGTCAATCCCTCCACCACACCCAAAATGAGTTTAAAATTCCCAAAGCTCTATAAGCTAAAATCCATTCCATCTGTAGATACTTTTTCCACACCACAAAATCCATGAGTACTCCACACTGTCATGTTTTGCTCTATATTGCCTTTCTTTTTCCCTGCTTTGGTTTCTTGTACTGTATTGTGCTGTATTCTCAATAATCGTGAATGATTACAAAATTTATTTAAAAAGGTTATAGCAAAATGCACTGGGTGAGCTGCAGGGTGAGGAATTGGAGGAAATGGGATGGGAGTTTCCTTTCAATTTGTAAAAGTTGCATTCTGTAGGTATGACTTCTGGATGTGTGGTTTTGGTATAAGGTGGGACAATTCACTTTTTTCCAGGTTTTCATATATTTTGTTTTGCCTTGTATAAAATGAGAATCTAACCTATATGTTTAATATTTTGTCTTCCAGTCGCATACATACGTAGTGATCCATCTTATTGGAGGGGCACTTGCATACATGTTTGGTACCATGTATATATTTTGCCTCACTTTAATTGAAAAAAAAAATAATCAAGGCATCAGTAATACCATATGTCTAATAAGAATGGGACTATCTGTCTATAGTCTGTTATTGATGCTGCTTTGTATCCTTTTTAACACGGTTTAATTTGTAATTCATTGTATTCTATATACAATTCAACACAGGAGACATAGGTGGCAAAATAAGGTTAATAGGGTTGTGGACTAAATTTAATTAACCCCTTAACGCCGTTACAGGCTTCTATGCCGTCCCACTTTAAATGGGCTTTAAAGCCGTTGTGGCGGCATAGAACGCCGTAATGGCTTTGAGCCCTGGAGCGCCTGGGATACTTACCTTCCTGGCGCTTCGCTTCGGGAGGACTGCCTGACAGCCCAGACAGCCCTCCCAGGGCAATTCAGGCCCCTGGGGGCCATGTGATCGCGCTCAAAGAACGATCACATGGCAGCAATAGCTATATATATATATATATATATATATATATATATACATATATATCATGTATATATACTAAGTCATACTTAGTGTATTTTAATGTTAATATAATTACATATATTAGTATTAAAATACACTTGGAATAAAATTACACATATTTATATATAAGATATATATATATATATATATATATATATATATATATATATATACACATCTAAATCTAATTACAATAATAAATAAAATAATAAAATAAATAATTTAAATAATAAAAAATAATCGTACTGTACTTTGATATTAATATTTATATAGGTAGTAAAAAATACTTAGAATGGAATTCACATAGAATTTAACATATATATATATATATATATATATATATATATATATATATATATAAAAATTCTATGTGTATATTTATGTAATCTTTTAACATAATTATGTGATTTTAGTAATTAAAATTAAAAAGAAAGTCTAGAGAATTTAATTAGCAAGCACTATATTTAACCCTGCAACTTTCCAAGAGACCATAAAACTTCATGGGGGGTACTGTTTTACTCAGGAGACTTCGCTGAACACAAATATTAGTGTTTTAAAACGGTAAATTGTATTACAACGATGATACTATCAGTGAAAGTGAAGTTTTTTGCCTTTTTCACACACAAATGGCACTCTCACGGATGATATTGTTGTAATACATTTTACTGTTTTGAAACACTCATATTTGTGTTCAGTGAAGTCTCCCGAGTATAACAGTACTCCCGATATACAGGTTTTATACTGTATTGGAAAGTCAGAGAGTCAAATATAAGGCTTGTATTCCAGTTTTTTTCACATTGAAATTTGCCAGATTAGTATGACAACCCAAGGTACAGTATTGCAAGTGGGGTAGTCCAGTTTTTTGTTTAGTAGCCACTGGCCAAAGTTAGCATTTATATTAGTTTTTTTCATTTTTCACACAAAAACCAATATGAAAGCTAACTTTGCCTAGTGTTTGTGACTAAGTGGCTACTAAAAAAGACTGAACATACCCCATTTGGGTTGTCTTCTTTTGCAAATGGTATGCCATCATGGTGGCAATTCTCATTCCTGGGCTATGATACAGTCTCAAAGGCAACATAACCAGTCTGGCAAATTTCAATGTGTATAAACTGAAATATGTAACGTGCTATGTTTGACCCTGTAACTTTCCAAAACACCCAAAAACTTGTTCATAGGGGGTACTGTTGTACTCGTTAGACATCGCTGAATACAAATATGTGTATTTTATTGCTGTAAAAGCTAACAGTATTATGACATTCACAGTTAAGTTTTTTTTTACAATTTTATTCATATTAAATTATATTTCATATAGAAATATTTGATATGATATGAAAGCCCTGTTTCTCCTGAACAAAATGATATATAAGTGTGGGTGAATTTAATATGAAAAAGGTAAATTACAGTTGAACAGACATATAGCGCAAATTCCAGGTTTTGTTTACGTTTTGTTTTGATCAGAACAATTGCCTCCGTCTTCAACCCCTTAAGTACACAGCTTCAGAAGCTTGTCTTACCCTTAAAGACACAAGCAATTTTTTCATTGTTTGCTGTTTGTGTTCAACTGCAATTTGCATCTCTCTCATTTATTGTACCAACACATATTATACACTGTTTTTTAGACGACAAACAGGGCTTTACTTTGATGTGACATATACATATATAAATTCTCATTTATTACGAAAACAAAATGAAAATAATGCAGGGAAAAATTAATTCCCCCCTCCCCCCCCTCCCAAGTTTTGGCAATAATAACATGTGCATAATATGTCCAGATTTGCAAAAGCAATTCAACATCAATTCATTTATGTGTCTTGATTTACAAAATACATAATATGTGTAGGATTTCAGTTTATTTTGAAAGTTACAGGTCACAAACTACAAGGTCTAAAATAAAATTTCAATGTGAAACAATTTTAGAAGTTGGTATGTTTGTCTTGGAATTTTAATTCCCATCACAGAAAACAAAATTGCCATACAAAAGTATATATTAATATAAAGTAGAAATCACAGGCTATTTATCTAAGGTTATTTTGACACTTTTTACGTAGTAATTTCACTGCTAAATATTGGAGTAAAATTGAGTTTTTTTTCTCTTTTTTGGCATATACACATATAACAAGGTTTTTGTAATGTGTATTTCGTAAAGCTGGTGTTTGCTATTCCTGTACAGAAACTCATATTGTGTTCAGCTACATCTGCTGAGTACAACGATACCCCTTTGCCACTATTCTGTGTCAGCTACAATGCCATAAATGAGACCAAGGTATTTCAGTTTATATAGTTGGAATTTTCATAGATGGTCCTATATCTGATTTTGTGGCATTATAGCAGTTTGACTGTTCAAATCACCCCACAAAGACCTTCCATTTGAGAAAGCAGACACTCCATGGTATCTTTTTAGGCATATATTATACCTTTACTTGCCACCATTTTTTGGCCAATTTATTTCAAATTATGTGGTGAGAAAATTTTTTACATTCATGTTGCAGTTTTGCTGGGAATGTTGCACATTTGATAAGTGCCACTGTCATTAATTCCCCCTAAGTATGCTCACAGTATGTTACAGAGCTGTAAAAGAGACCAGTCAATTTCAGATTTTTAAGTGTGAATTTTCATAGATGGTTTTGATGGGTCCCTATTCTATTTTGAAATATTTTAGCAGGCTGCTTATTCCAAGTACCCCAAAAATACATACTATTTCTTAAAGAAGACATCCAAGGGTATTTCAAAAGGCATATTTTAAACCTTAACGTGGGATCATTTGTTTGCTAGCCTGTACCAAGTGTAGAGGTAATATGCATTTTTCCCCTTTTTAAAATGTTATTTTTACTTTTTAAAAGTTTTTTTTTAACTATTAAACTTTTTTAAAACTTTTAACAACTTTTGTTTTACTATTTTAAAACTTTGTTTAAACTTTTTAAAAGTGTTTTTTACTGCCGCAGTTGTGGCAAACTGAGGTTAATTTTAGTATTGGACAGACATTTTCCGTCCTGGGTCCTTATGGGGAGGACTGCAATGATGAAAAATGTAGGTCTAGCGTCTTTAAGGGGTAAAGAGGCTAATGATGGTTTGTTTTGTTTACTAAACAGCAAACTGTGGTCACTTCATAATCAATTTCTACAAGTTAGGCTACAACAGCTACACAAGTTGTAATTAAAGATAGATAGATAGATAGAGATATTTTAAATGTCATAGTTGACTTCCTTAAGATAACATGCTTGCAGTGTTTTCATGCGTCATATATGGGCTCGTGAAAGGTGAAATTGGAAACCCAACTGTAGAGGTAACTTTTACTAGTATTTCACTGAGAATCTACTTAACAATATTTATTTTACTTTATGTAATCCCAGATAATTACAAGCAAGTTTCTTTATTAAAGGGACATTATAGCCACCAGAAAAACTACAGCTTATTTGTTCTCTTCCGTTTGTTCTGATGAATATAACCATTTCCCTTCAGAGAAAGTGCAGAGTTTACATTACAGCCAGAGGCGGCTCTAGACTTTATGAGGCCTTAGGTGAAACTCAAACATGAGGCCCCACTAACAAAAGAGTAAATAAAATAGAGTTGCAATACATGCATGCTGTCACATATACACATTGATGCACAGTTTACCTGTGTATGTGCCTGAGAGTGTGTCTGACAGAGAGTATCATTGTGTGTGTGTGTGAATGTATGTCTCTGTGAGCATGTTTGCGTTTTTGCCTGTGAGCATGTATGCGTATGGGGTAGCTGCTTGAAGTGTGTTGTATGTATAGGGGTCTGCCTGTAGCCTTTGTGCATTGTAGACTATGGAGGAAACTATCTACTCTTAATACTGGACACTATAATTGTATTGAATTTTAACCACTTGCATATTTTTAAACTATGTATCTCTAACCACTATTTCTTTGTCATTGTATCTTAACTGGGTGTGCTTGTTCTTTAATATATGTATATGTGTGTATATATATATATATATATATATATGTATATATATATATATATATATATATATATATATATATATATATATATATATACATATATATATATATATATATATATATGTGTGTGTGTGTTTGCTCATACATACATGCATATATTCTGTAGTTTGTCTTGTCCTGCATGCTAAGGCTAGTTGCTTCCTGTCCTGCTCATCACTGGTTTGTTAACTTAAATGTTATTCAACATTCTGCTTATCGCTAAAGACTTTCTCTGTTATTTTTGCTCCCCCCCCTTATTTTATTGATACCCACCCAAATGTCTTGCTTGACCAATCCTCACCTCTTCTGTGCATCTCCATTCCATAGCTTTTATTGCAGTCCTGTTTTGACCCTATCATCTCTGTCTTCCACAGTCACAGTTTTAAAAGACCACTTCTATCAAACCTGAACAGTGCAATGCTCTATACTCTCCTCCTCTCCTTCTCTCTTATCTCCCTCAGAATCAAAATATCCCATTCCACCTACTTCCCTCAACAACACACTCACATTTACATTAATCCCTCTTTGCTACACTCCCCCCTTCTCTCATCTCAAGCCCTGCACTCATTTCTCTATTCTCTCTCTCCTGCTCTAACCCAATTTCACCCTAGTCGCTGCCCATATAAAACCCATTCACACCTCCTGTCACTATCTCTCCTCCTACTTCTGGCAGCTGGTGACGTCTCTCCCAACTCAGGGCCCCACACCTCATCTGCTCACACCAAAATAACTAGAAACCATGCAAGCCTCCTCCAAATACCCTGCAGTTTATCCTCCTCTACCAAAATTCAGTGTGCACTCTGGAACGCTCGCTCCATTTGTAGTAACATCAAGTCTACAGCTATACATGACCTCATCATCTCTAACTCACTCACAATACTGGCACTCACTGAGACCTGGCTGTCCCCATCCGATACCGCTACTCCTGCTTCTTTATGTTTCGGTGGTCTACAGTTCTCCCATACTCCTAGACTCGACTGTAAAGTAGGTGGTGTAGGCATCCTTCTCTCCCCTCAGTGCACCTTTCAACCTATCCTCACTGCCCCTGCCCTATCCTTTACTTCTTTTGAAGTTCACACTATATGCCTTTTTAAGCCCACTCCTTTAAGAATTGCCATCATCTATCGCCCCCCCCCCCCCCCCCGGTCACCCTAAACTATTTATTGAACACTTTTCCTCCTGGTTACCCCACTTTCTTTCCTCTAGCACTCCCTCTCTCATACTTGGGAACTTCAATATCCCTATCAACAAGCTCAACTGCCCTGATGCCTCTCGTCTGCTCTCTGTAACCTCCTCCTTTGGACTCACACAGATTTCTTCCTCAGCAACTCACACTGCAGGAAACACTCTTGACCTCATCTTCACCAATCTCTGTACCACCTCTGATCTCTCCACTGTTCCATTTCGTTTGTCTGACCACCATCAACATTTAACATCTGCATACCCCATACCAAAATTTCACCACCATCAACTCTCCAACCTCGCAGAAACCTCAACTCCCTCGATCTCAAGCACTTCTCCACCACACTCCAAACACTCCTTTTACCCATCTCAATCTCAACTGCCCTAACTCTGCAACCTCACTCTACAACTCCACTCTCTCCTCTCAACTTCACATCATGGCACCTCCTACAGTTAAACGCAGCAAGCACCCCCAACTACAACCCTGGCACACTAAGCTGACCCGTTACCTCCAAAAATGTTCCAGAACTGCTGAACGCTGCTGGAGAAAGTCTCACTTTGCATCTGACTTTATCCACTATAAATTTATGCTGCGCTCCTACAGCATGGCTCTTTCCTCTGCAAAGGTAAACTACTTTAAAACCCTCATAAGCACACTGTCCCATCAACCCAAACACCTGTTTCACACTTGTGATGCTCTTCTTCGCCCTGTGACTCCTCCTCCTTCCACCACTTTGTCCGCCACAAACTTTGCATCTCATTTCACTGAGAAGATCTCTACAATCAGGAAAGAGATCTCTAATCTCTCTCCTACCCCTATCATTACATCACCCAACCCCACTCCCCCTGCCATCCTATGCACATTTGCACCTGCTACAGCACAAGAGGTTTCTGCTCTGCTCCTGTCCTCCCGCCCCACCACCTGCTCCCTCGATCCTATTCCCTCGCATCTCATCCGCACTTTGTCTCCCTCTCTTGCTCTTCCTCTCGCTAGCATTTTCAATCTCTCCCTTTCCTCTGGCACATTTCCCTCACCCTTCAAACATGCAACCGTAACCCCGATTCTGAAAAAGCCCAACCTTGATCCTAACTCCCCATCCACCGCCCTATCTCGCTACTGCCATTTGCCTCCAAGATCCTCGAGAGAGTTGTGTACGCCAGATTGACAGACTTTCTCGAATCCAACTCTCTGCTTGACCCCCTTCAGTCTGGATTCCGCGCTGGTCACTCTGTCGAAACTGCTGTGACCAAAGTATCCAACGATTTAATTGCTTCTAAATCTCACGGCCAATACTCTATCCTAATCCTCCTTGATCTTTCTGCCGCATTTGACACTGTTGATCATCAACAGCTTCTTCCCATTTTTCGTAACTTTGGTCTACGGGATACTGCTCTCTCCTGGTGCTCCTCCTACCTCTCCCAGCACTCTTTCAGTGTTTCTTTCTCTGGTTCTGCCTCTTCTCCCCAACCCCTCTCTGTCGGCGTCCCCCAAGGATCTGTCCTCGGCCCCCTATTGTTCTCTATCTATACTGCCTCCCTTGGTAAACTCATCAGC
The DNA here is from genome assembly GCF_036172605.1 of Pelobates fuscus. Lineage (NCBI taxonomy): Eukaryota > Metazoa > Chordata > Amphibia > Anura > Pelobatidae > Pelobates > Pelobates fuscus. The sequence continues at coordinate 123,847,856 of NC_086319.1, forward strand.
TCCTTTGGTTTCCAATATCATTTATATGCAGATGACACGCAAATCTACCTGTCCTCCCCTGATCTCTCTCCGCCCACCTTGACTTGTGTTTCTGACTGCCTCTCTGCTATTTCCAACTGGATGGCTGCTCACTTCCTTAAACTCAACCTGTTTTTCCTCCCTCAAGTGCTGCTACTCCTGTTGTCTCCATCCAAGTCAACGGCGCTACTATCACCTCTACCTCGCAGGCCTAGGGGTTCTTTTTCGATTCTGACCTCTCTTTTACTCCCCATGTCCAATCGATAGTCAAATCCCGTCGCTTCCAACTCAAGAACATAGCGCGCATCCGCCCATATCTAACGCCGGACGCGGCTAAGATATTGGTTCATGCTGTTGTTCTCTCTCGCCTCGACTACTGCAATCCCCTTCTCACCGGTCTTAAATGTTCCCAGCTTGCACCGCTGCAATCTATAATGAATGCGGCTGCGAGGCTTATTTTCCTGTCCGGTCGCACCTTCCACGCCTCCACGCTCTGTCAGTCCCTGCATTGGCTTCCAGTTAGATATAGTGCCCAATTCAAAATTCTGGCGCTTGCTTACAAATCCCTACATAATGCTGCTCCAACATACCTATCCTCCCTCATACACAAGTATGTCCCGTCGAGACCCCTGCGCTCATCCCAAGACCTACGCCTATCCACTGCCCGGATCCCCACCTCTGACGCTCGCCTTCAAGACTTCTCTAGGGCTGCACCTATTCTGTGGAACTCCCTTCCCTCCTCAATCAGACTTTCACCTAGCCTCCACTCCTTCAAAAAATCTTTGAAAACTCACTTCTTCATTAAAGCGTACCAATTAAACTGTCAGCAGGCTTCTCATCCCCCACCTCATGACTCCTTTCCTGCAACTGTCAAAAATGACCTACCAAGCACTCAATAAACCCTTCTCTAACAAACTATTTAATTCCCCTACTTTAACCCTGGTGACTATGACAAGGTGAGGGCGAATGACAGGGCGAAGGGGTTAAATGGACAGGGGGGTTGTGAGAGAGTATTAGAGGGGTAATGGTGAGAGGGAGGGGGATGATGTGAGAGGGAGGGGGTGATGTGAGAGGGAGGGGGGTGATGGTGAGAGGGAGGGGGGTGATGTGAGAGAGGGTGTGATGGTGTTAAGGAGGGGGGTGATTTGAGAGGGAGAGGATGGTGTGAGAGGGAAGGGGTGATGGTGAGGGAGTGGGGTGATGGTGAGAGGGAGTGGGGGTGATGTGAGGGAGGAAATGATGTGAAAGGGAGGGGGCTGATGGTGAGAGTGAGGGGGTGATGTGAGATAGGGGGTGATGGTGTGAAGGAGGGGGGTGATTTGAGAGGGAGAGGATGATGTGAGAGGGAGGGGGTGATGGTGAGGGAGTGGGGGTGATGTGGGTCTGAGGGGGGATGATGTGAGAGGGAGGGGGTGATGTTGAGGGAGGGGATGTGATGTTGAGGGAGGGGGGTGATGCTGAGGGAGGGGGGTGATGCTGAGGGTGGGGGTGATGCTGAGGGGGGTGATGCTGAAGGAGGGGGGGTGATGCTGAGGGAGGGAGGGTTTGATGGTGAGGGGACTGCATACCTTAATTTATTCCCTGGTGGTCCAGTGGGTTCCCTGGTGGTCCAGTGTGGGCTGCCTGGTGGTCAAGTGGGCTCCCTGGTGGTCCAGTGTGGGCTGCGTGGTGGTCCAGTGGGATCCCTGGTGGTCTGGTCGCCATTACTTCCGGTCTGCAGCTCCACAAAGCTGCAGACCCTGTATCTCGCGAGACCTGTCAGAGTGTTGCCATAGTAACCCGTGGCAACGCTCTGATCAGCCAGTTTTCGAGACACATGGTCTGCAGCTCTGCTCATTGTGGAGCTGCAGACCTGTGTCTGCAATGGCTGGCCGGGCAGGCAGGAGGGGCCTCGCACCCGGCGGCATACCGGGCAAGCCACCGGGCCCCCTCCTGTTGTTGGCTCCTCAGTCACTGACCGAGGAACCAACACAGTCTGCCCTCAGGAGGTTTAGGCGGCCACGAGGCCCCAGCCAGTGCAAGGCCTTAGGCAGCCGCCTAAACCACCTAATTAGAGAGCCGGCTCTGAATACAGCCTAGGGACACCTCCCCAGCCACTATCTTTCTGGGGAAGTGCTGCACAGTGTGCAGCATTGCCATTCGATGTTTAACACAGTAAAGGAGTTTAAGCATGCGTGGGATAGGCATAAGGCTATCCTAACTATAAGATAAGGCCAGGGACTAATGAAAGTATTTAGAAAATTGGGCAGACTAGATGGGTCGAATGGTTCTTATCTGCCGTCACATTCTATGTTTCTATGTTTACCCTCTGCATGGAGACACTGAACTTTCCTCATAGAGACGCATTGATTCGATGCAATTCTATGAGGAGATGCTGATTGGCGAGGGCTGTGTTCCTCCTTGACAGTCTCAGTCAATCCAATGCTTTCCTGTGAAATCATGGTGATTGGTTCAGATCACCACTTCTGATGATGTAAGCAAAGCAGGCAGATCAGGGGCAGAGCCAGCAGCAGCAGACTGAAATAAAAAGTAAGATTGTGCTATATTTAGAGGGGCAAGAGGGGACCATGGGGGGTAAATGTTGGTTTTAACACTATAGGGTTAGGAATACATGTTTGTGTTTCTGACCCTATAGTGTTCCTCTAAAGTGAGAATTGTGAGGAGTTTAAAAACACCTTGCATTTATGCAGTTATGTATCGTCATATGTCTCTGAGTCTGTTTCATGTAATCTCTGTACTTATCTTGGTCTGGGGATCCATGTATCTCTGGGGTTTTATTGTCATGGTGGGGAGGAAGTATGGTCCCAGCTTTAGATCTGGGCCCAACGTATCTCTTGGGAGTGTAAGCCCTGGCAGGAATTCCTGAAAAGGCCAGAAAGATGGGCTAGGGGCAGGATCAGGCCAAAGACCAGCTTCAAGCTCAAGCTTATCCCCTAGGTAGAGTAAATCTAGACTTATATTGAGTGTCTAAGGGGTGCCATTGTCTTTTTTGGGTTATGGGTTGGTTTGAATTTGAAAGTTGAATTTTAACTGTGGAAAAGATTTGGAGATTAGAATTTTGGAGCATTTCATCTATTTAAAATCATAATAAAATGCTCGTATTTACTCCATTATATCCAAAAATATAGGAAGCTATATAGATAACAATAAAAGTGTATTTTCTCTTTAGGTTATATTCCTGTTTCATGACTTCTTATAGATTTAGTCTTCCAAATAAATAAATAAAAAGTGAAAATTAGTCCTGATCTAATTCTACTGAAAACCATACATGTCTTGTGTGCTCTCTCCTAGAATGTCCACTTAGCAGGGGCCATGTTTGAGTGGCTTACGACATTTGGACTGTTTAGTTTCCTGTTAACACTCTTTCCAGATTTCCAGGTTTGTATGTAAATGTAAATCTTAGGAACACAATGTACATATAACCTTGTTATGCCTTGTTCTGTGATTCATTCTCTAGTTATTTGCTATCCACTTGCTATTTCCTTTAAGGATGACTCGAGATTTCTGCATGCTGGAGTGTTTTATTAATTCTTTGCTTTCTACTCTCAAAACTCCCAACAAATGGGAAGGGAGAATTAGGATGGGGTAGGCCGGAGCTCTGAGGGGGCATCATAAGTTACACAACTCATGTTATTTGTAATGCCCACAATGGACGGCTCACAGGTATTCTGCCTACTGGGCACCCAGTATTTAGGACCATATGGGAAGCGGTGCTGAAGTGCTAGTCCTAGTGTCTGCTGCACAGCATGAGCATATCAAGTGAGGCACTTGTGGTGTGGTGCCCTTGGTGTCCCCAGATATGGGATGCCAGGGATCTGAAGAACAGGACTGCAAAATCATGACTGTCCCACCAAAATCGAGACTGTTGGAATGCATGTACTTTTTATACATTATTTGTTATGTGTGCAGTCCTTAAGGAGACATGTAAACATAAGCACTTCATTCACTGTCTTCTCTGCAGTTTGAATCTTAAAAATGCATTATTTGCTGGGTGGAGCTTAGCTTCCTAGCAGGGTGGACGTGCTTCACGACAGCTCCTGCACACCAACTACTAAAACGGGGGATATACCCCGATCCATCGCACGCACACTGCTGGGAAGGTGTTTACAGAGTGGGGGAGACCCTGGGAATCATTTTGGTATGAAACATATGCCAGCAACTCACCGGGTCCCCACAATTCCAGTTTGAGGCCTAACCGTGATCAAGCCAGGGAGAGGCGGCCGCTCTCCTGGATGGCAACCTCGCGGATGATTCCCTCACAGTACTCACCTTTAAACCCCCCCCCCTCTGGACCGGCGGGGGTCATCCCAGTCCTCGCTGGGGACGATTACCCCCACACCACGACCAGCATGAGAAGCAACACCAAAAGCGAGACGAAACAGCCAAGTCCCAAACAAGATGGCGGCACAGGCACAGTCTGCCAGGAACCGCACACTCCACATGCCACCCCAGCGCATAGAGGAGTTCTACGGCAGGCTGTGTGCCAGTCTGTGGACTACACTTCACACCCAGAGACAGGCCTTCACGAGGGCGCTGAAGGAGGTAGCGGCATGGATCCGCCCGGCAACACGACGGCAAATAGGCGGGAATCCCCCTCGCAAACACAAGCCGAAAACAGCTCAGTCACCAGATGAGTACTCAAGTCGGGCGCCATCTGCTCGACACCACCACAGAACGGCAGTCCCTCACATGACGTCAGCCACGAGATGGTGCCGACAGCGGCGATCTCTCCAGCCTACGAGTTACACCACCAAGCAAACGACACGGAAAGCGGCTCCTACCCATCGCAAAGATCACGCTGCACACCAAGACAGTGCACAAGAGAAAGCCTCGCTGACGACCGTAAGAGCTGGAATCAGGCCCAGGGACTCCATCGGCAGGGCCAGCTATGCTGGCATTCGAGACATTCCCACACAGGGCATAGGCTGAAGTGCCTTCCACCCTGCCCCACAGCCGACAGACCTTGAACTGATCCGTGTGGGCATTTTCCTCGGCTGCCCCAGCTACTGCCAGAACACCGTGATACCTTGTCGGGTTTGTAACCCATTTACCACCGAACTCTCCTATCTCTGGCAGGGGGGGACTTTCGCCAATGTTACAGTATATTATTTAGTTAAACTGAAATGATTCTCCCTCACTAGCACAGCTATTGATTATAGTGTTTCCTTTTTGACAAGAATTGCTGCTAGTGATCCCACAATCTGTTATGTCTTGCTACAGCATACTCACCTAGTTAAGACTGGTCATGACAAGGATGAAACACTTTAGCAACTGGGCACACTCCCTAAGCACGACATGTTCACTGGAAGAGTTGCAGGATTAGCCAGATACTACAATACTAGAAGCAGGCAAGCCTCACACACGAGGGATGCTATCCTGCCGTTTTTACATTGTTAGAGGGTTTTTTTTTTTGTTTTTTTATTTAGTTTAGTTCTCTCATCTTGATTTTTGTAAGGGGATACCAGTATACTTCATTCATGTTAACGAATAGGCTATATCTCTCACTTAGCAGATACACACATGAGCTGATGAATAGGATGTTATACCAAACACACAGATGTAACACTCTTAATATGTCAAGCTATGTGCAAAGCCATTATATTACTGTTTACTAGATAGGAGCAGGAATTAAGTTACGAAGGTTTAAGCAGATATAGTACCTTTAGTATGCCAAGCTAGGTGCCAAACCATTTGCACAGATCCTCCTGACTGCTGCCCTTCAAAGCCCCGCAGTTTAAGCAGTTTAAGTGGGTACAGTGCAACAGGTCTGTAACTAGCCCAGCAGGTCCTACACGGGTAGGACTCACGATCAGTCTATTATCACAAATGATAGCACTGTACTGTAGAAAAGCAGCTACCTGGCCTGTTTAACTTGTGACTGGTTATGTTGTCATTCTCGTTTGTTTTTGTTCTGTTTTTTCTCCTTTGTTCTCGCTTTTTAACACAGGGAGGGAGAAAGAAGGAGAAAGGCAACCTTAGTTAAGCGTGTGATCCTATAAATCTATGACCGTCAGTATGACAACCCGAAATAGTATATTGTCTGCCTTCTCGTATAACTGACATGTTAACCTAATCCTTGACGTATCTACACAAAACTATAAAAAAGTGAAAACACACTAGCATAAGTAATTTTGCAATGTAAACCATACTATTAGCACAAACCGTACTATTAATATAATTAATCTAGAACTGTTAAGCGTAGACCGTCCTACTTTATTTTATTTTTACTATTGCTAATTTCACTGTTTAGCTATACTTACAATTGTAAAAAATGTGCAATACCTCATGCCACTGTCAAACTCCAGTACATCTTTTAACACGCTGATGTGGCGTATGTCGCTACCATGTAACACCCTGCACAACAAAAATAAAGAATTAAAAAAAAAAAAAAAATGCATGATTTGCAATGCGCACTGAATCTATAAGCCCAATCCAACATAAATAAAATTCTATCCACTTTGTACTTTTACAAACATCTATAAAATAAGGTGTAGTTATACCTTAATAGGGTTTATCAGCCAGCAATACCATGAAGTTTACAGATAAATATACCCGTCACAATAGTGTATTCCTGTTTGACAACACATTATACAATGTAAAATATTGTGTATGTTTTATTTAATACACTTGATTAAAGAACCACTATAGTGCCAGGAAAACATACTCGTTTTCCTGGCACTATAGTGCCCTGAGGGTGCACCCACCCTCAGGGCCTCCCTCCCGCCGGGCTCTAGGGGGGGTGGAAGTGGTTAAATTTACCTCTTTCAACAGCGCCGGGTGGGAGACTCTCCTCCAGCCACGCACGCATTCAGCCAGTCCATAGGAAAGCATTCACAATGTCAATGAGACAGCCACTAGAGGCTGGATTAACCCTATTATAAGAATAAGGGTTAAACCTAGCTGGACCTGGCACCCAGACCACTTCATTAAGCTGAAGTGGTCTGGGTGCCTATAGTGGTCCTTTAACTCTTTGTTCATGGGTATAGTGACCTGAGATTTATTTTCTTTTAACAGCAAATTACTATAAAAAGGCCAGAAGATTGGAGGGAACACTGGTTCGTCATGAGGGAGACGATACAGACTATGGAAGAATTCCCGTAAATTAACAGCTATGGTATAATGTATGTCGCCTTTCTTTTTTCCCTGCTTTGGTTTCATATACTGTGTTGTGATGTATTCTCAATAAAAGCTGAATAATGAAAAAAACAAGAAATTGAAAAGGGGTATCGCAAAATGCCGTGGGTGAGCTGCACGGTGATGAATTGGAGTAAAAGGGATTGGAGAGTTACCTTTTAATATATAAAAGGTATATTCTGTAAGTGTCAATGAAAGGGTTAAAAATATACCCGTCACAATAGTGTATTCCTGTTTGACAACACATTATACAATGTAAAATATTGTGTATGTTTTATTTAATACACTTGATTAAAGGACCACTATAGTGCCAGGAAAACATACTCGTTTTCCTGGCACTATAGTGCCCTGAGTGTGCCCCCACCCTCAGGGCCTCCCTCCCGTCGGGCTCTAGGGGGTGGAAGTGGTTACATTTACCTCTTTCAACAGTGCCGGGCGGGAGACTCTCCTCCAGCCAAGCGCGCATTCAGCCAGTCCATAGGAGAGCATGCACAATGCCAATGAGACAGCCACTAGAGGCTGGATTAACCCTATTATAAGAATAAGGGTTAAACCTAGCGGGACCTGGCATCCAGACCACTTCATTAAGCTGAAGTGGTCTGGGTGCCTATAGTGGTCCTTTAACTCTTTGTTCATGGGTATAGTGACCTGAGATTTATTTTCTATTAACAGCAAATTACTATAAAAAGGTCAGAAGATCGGAGGGACAACTGGTTCGTCATGAGGGAGACGATACAGACTATGGAAGAATTCCCGTAAATGAACAGCTATGGTATAATGTATGTCGCCTTTCTTTTTTCCCTGCTTTGGTTTCATATACTGTGTTGTGATGTATTCTCAATAAACGCTGAATAATTAAAAAAACAAGAAATTGAAAAAAGCTTAGCCCCTAGGTAGAGTAAATCTAGACTTATATTGAGTGTCTAAGTGGTGCCATTGTCTTTTTTGGGTTATGGGTTGGTTTGAATTTGAAAGTTGAATTTTAACTGTGGAAAAGATTTGGAGATTAGAATTTTGGAACATTTCATCTATATAAAATCATAATAAAATGCTCGTATTTACTCCATTATATCCAAAAATATAGGAAGCTATATAGATAACAATAAAAGTGTATTTTCTCTTTAGGTTATATTCCTGTTTCATGACTTCTTATAGATTTAGTCTTCCAAATAAATAAATAAAAAGTGAAAATTAGTCCTGATCTAATTCTACTGAAAACCATACATGTCTTGTGTGCTCTCTCCTAGAATGTCCACTTAGCAGGGGCCGTGTTTGAGTGGCTTACAACATTTGGACTGTTTAGTTTCCTGTTAACACTCATTCCAGATTTCCAGGTTTGTATGTAAATGTAAATCTTAGGAACACAATGTACATATAACTTTGTTATGCCTTGTTCTGTGATTCATTCTCTAGTTATTTGCTATCCACTTGCTATTTCCTTTAAGGATGACTCGAGATTTCTGCATGCTGGAGTGTTTTATTAATTCTTTGCTTTCTACTCTCAAAACTCCCGACAAATGGGAAGGGAGAATTAGGATGGTGTAGGCCGGAGCTCTGAGGGGGCATCATAAGTTACACAACTCATGTTATTTGTGACGCCCACAATGGACGGCTCACAGGTATTCTGCCTACTGGGCACCCAGTATTTAGGACCATATGGGAAGCGGTGCTGAAGTGCTAGTCCTAGTGTCTGCTGCACAGCATGAGCACATCAAGTGAGGCACTTGTGGTGTGGTGCCCTTGGTGTCCCCAGATATGGGATGCCAGGGATCTGAAGAACAGGACTGCAAAATCATGACTGTCCCACCGAAATCGAGACTGTTGGAATGCATGTACTTTTTTTTTTTTCATCTTTATTTTTGTTGTGCATATGCATATAACAATCGCCCACGAGGTACCCCAAAGGCAATCCTCTGGCGCAATACAACATTCAAAACGGAGGTACATAACAGAAAAAGCACATTTATGTAGATAAAGCTTTCGACAAGTATAATAATACAGAAGTGACGAGGAACCTGGTGGCCGTCTCATTAATACATATGGATTCATTTTTATTTGTTGGTTCCGTGTGTCCTCTGTCCTACTAGGTCTTATAATCCTATTTGTCTAGGTGCTGTATTTTATAGCGCTTAACTGTTCTACTACTTCTCAATGGCTATATTGATATAACTGTGTAAACAAAAAACTAACAACTAAAAAATAATCAGGAAAATAAAAACACTTTTGGATGATGCTCATGGAAGCTATTGGTGTTGTCAACCCCTCTGGTCAGGCTTGGAGTTCGCATTGTCCCCCCCTTCCCGCTGATACTGCCGGGTTGGGGCAGGTCCCGTCTAAAGTATATATGTGGCGTTTAGTGTCGGCCTGTGGGCGTTCGCCCTACCAGAAGGGTGCAGAAGAGAGAGAGAAAGAGAATGGAAAAGAGAAGAGAAGAGAGAAGATGGGAGGGGATGGGGGATGTTTCACCGAGCTGGATGGCGGCGCTGTCTTTACATGGGTTGTGTGTGGTCCCGTTGGGGTTGGGATCTTGTGTGGGCTTATCCCATGGTGGGATGGCGTGGGGTAAAGCGTTATCTATCCGTAAAGATATACCTCATGCTAGATCGCTCGAGGTCCAAGAATGCATGTACTTTTTATACATTATTTGTTATGTGTGCAGTCCTTAAGGAGACATGTAAACATAAGCACTTCATTCACTGTCTTCTCTGCAGTTTGAATCTTAAAAATGCATGATTTGCAATGCACACTGAATCTATAAGCCCAATCCAACATAAATAAAATTCTATCCACTTTGTACTTTTACAAACATCTATAAAATAAGGTGTAGTTATACCTTAATAGGGTTTATCAGCCAGCAATACCATGAAGTTTACAGATAAATATACCCGTCACAATAGTGTATTCCTGTTTGACAACACATTATACAATGTAAAATATTGTGTATGTTTTATTTAATACACTTGATTAAAGAACCACTATAGTGCCAGGAAAACATACTCGTTTTCCTGACACTATAGTGCCCTGAGGGTGCACCCACCCTCAGGGCCTCCCTCCCGCCGGGCTCTAGGGGGGGTGGAAGTGGTTAAATTTACCTCTTTCAACAGCGCCGGGCGGGAGACTCTCCTCCAGCCACGCGCGCATTCAGCCAGTCCATAGGAAAGCATTCACAATGTCAATGAGACAGCCACTAGAGGCTGGATTAACCCTATTATAAGAATAAGGGTTAAACCTAGCTGGACCTGAAGTGGTCTGGGTGCCTATAGTGGTCCTTTAACTCTTTGTTCAAGGGTATAGTGACCTGAGATTTATTTTCTTTTAACAGCAAATTACTATAAAAAGGCCAGAAGATTGGAGGGAACACTGGTTCGTCATGAGGGAGACGATACAGACTATGGAAGAATTCCCGTAAATTAACAGCTATGGTATAATGTATGTCGCCTTTCTTTTTTCCCTGCTTTGGTTTCATATACTGTGTTGTGATGTATTCTCAATAAACGCTGAATAATTAAAAAAACAAGAAATTGAAAAGGGGTATCGCAAAATGCCGTGGGTGAGCTGCAGGGTGATGAATTGGAGGAAAAGGGATTGGAGAGTTACCTTTTAATTTATAAAAGGTATATTCTGTAAGTGTCGATGAAAGGGTTAAAAATGAAGTACGTAAATGGACAGACTATTTTAGAAATAGCAATTCTTAAATGTCAGCTTAAAAGTAAACCCTGTTGCAGACCATCAAAGAGATAACCTTTTAACCTCGCTACCAGAAATACATGTTGTTGGCTGCTAAATAAACAATATCGTGTTTAGCTGATGTAATCTTGTCATGTTACTTTTGCTGTAACCTCTGTCTATAAATATGTTTGCCTAACTCTTTGTACACTGGCAGTAGCCCAATTTGAAACACGTTGTCTTTGTATCACTGAAAGGCTCTCTCCGAATGTTCGGTCCAAAAGTGAGGTGCATGGAACGTTTTGCCCAGCAGTGTAATATGACCCCAACAGTGACTTCTGGAGGTGTGCTTTTGTTTTGTTTGTTTTTATCAGGTTTTCATATTTTTGTTTTGCCTTGTATAAAATGAGAGTCTAATCTATGTATTTCATATTTTGTCTTCCAGGAGCATAAGTACGTAGTGATCCATCTTAGCGGAGGGGCATTTGCATACACATTTGGTGCCATGTGTAAATTTTGCATCAAATTAATCGAAAACCCAAAACAATCAATGCATCAGTAACACAGTGTTCTTGCTGATGGAGTCCTCTATCTATACTCTGATATAGGTGCTGCTTTGTATCCTTTTTAACACAGTCTAATTTTCAATTGTATTCTGTATTTAATTGTGCAGTTAACATGGGTGACATTGGGTGGCTAAATAAGGTTAATGTGTTTAGCCAGGAAAGGTACATTCAGATATACTCTGGTTTTCAAGTACAACCTGGGGATGTTATTTCTGCCCAACAATAATGGTTTGTTTTGTTTACTAAAAAAGCAAACAGTGGTCACTTGATAATCGACTTGTACAATTTAGCCTACAACAGTTAAGTTGAAATTACACTTAGATGATAAATATATAGATAGATAAATAGATAGATATTTTAATTCCATAGTTGACTTCCTTAAGATCCATGTTTGCAGTGATTTAATGCATCATATATGGACTAGTGAAAATTGAACGCGGAAACGTGACTGTAGAGGTAAATTTAATTAGTATTTTGCTATTATTCTGCTTAACAGTTTTTATTTTACTTTATGCAATCCCAAATAATCACAAGCAAGTTTACTTATTAAAGTGGGAATTGTGGGGAGTTCAAAACACACCTTGTTTGGTTTTCAGGTTTGTATGTAAATGTACATCGTTAGGAACACAATGTACATATAACTCTGTTATGGTGTTCTGTGATTCATTCTCTAGTTATCTGCTATCCACTTGCTATTTCTGTTAGTTATGACTTGAGATTTTATTTCAGTCTCCCTTCCTCAGCTGCATGCTGGAGTATTGTATTCATTTTTTACTTTCTACTCTTGTAACTCCTGACAATTGCGATGGGGGAATTGGGAAGGCGTGGGCAGGGCCCTGAGGGGACATCATCAGGTACGCAACCCACGTTACTTGTGACACCCATAATGGCGGTTCACAGGTAGGCTGCGTGGTCGGCATTTAGGACCATATGAGGAGCGGTGGGGATATGCTCCCTGCGTGGCCATAGTGCCTGTTGCACAGCACAAGCACATCACATGAGGCACTTACGGTTTGGTGCCCGAGGACAGTTCCTTGGTGTCCCCAAATATGAGATGCCAGGATCTGAAGAAAAACAGGACCCCAAAATAGTGACTGTCCCACTGAAATCGAGACTGTTAGGATGCTTGTACTTTTTATACATTATTTGCCATGTCTGCAGTCCTTAAGGAGACATGCAAACATAAGCACCTTTCACTGTCTTCTTTGCATTTTGAATCTTGTAAATGCATGGTTTGCAATTCACACTGAACCTATAAGCTCAAACCAACACATAAAATGCTAGCCACTTTGTAATTTTGTAAACATCCATAGAAGGTGTAGAGTTATACCTTAATGGGGTTAATTTGCCAGCAATACCAGAAATTTTGCAGGTGGATATCCCAGTCACAATAATGTATCAATAACGTATTGATGTTTGACAGCACATTATACAAGGTAAAATATGTATGTTTTATTTAATACACTTGACTAACTGCATGTATATGGGTGTAATGACCTGAGATTTATTTCCCTTTAATAGCAAATTACTGTAAGAAGGCCAGAAGACTAGAAGAACAATAGATTCTTAATGCGGGACACGAAACAAACTACAGAAGAATTCCTGTAAAATGAACAGCTCGCAGCTGAAGGTGGCTTTGTTGACAAAAATAAACTTTACCTAATCTGCTTCTATATAGTCTGTCTGAATGTCTTTTTTTTTTCACCGAACACTGGTTTTAGAAGGAAAAGTAATATATTCTTTATTCCTTATATAAATAACATGTTCAGAGATGTGTCAATATAAAAATATATGAAGCTATCAAAAAAATATAAAACATTTTCTAAATATTAAACCATTTTAAAAGTTTACCCCGAAATATTACATCAAGGCCTAATTCAGCCAAATTTACAAAAGCAAATTTTATACTTAGGGTTAATCACTTAACTAGAAGTCTCAATTCTCTCATGACTTGCTAGCCAACCAAGAAGATGGATTATTTTTTATTGTGGCCTGCATTCATTTTTTTTCTCCAGCATTTATTTATTTTCCAAATTCTTTCCCGTGTCCTTTCTTTTGACTCAGCCCTTCATCCTTTCGAAGTAAATAAAATGAGTACCATTAAATTGAGTAATAGTAACAACCCCTGGATGTTGGGCTAAGGTTAACATCCCCAGGACGTACTTAAAAACCAGAGTAATCTGAATGTGCCTTTCCTGGTTAAATACTTGCTTGTTATTATTATTATTATTTTAATTAAAGGCTTCGCTGATTATGGATTTTTTTTTTTTTTTGTCCATCTTTCTTTTATTGAGGCATATATATGACGGGGTACAGAATAAAGAGTAGGGAATGCACATTTTTGTACAGGTTGGGAGCAGGATAACACAATATAGCATCTCCTGTGAGTATCAGCCTCATTTTATATGAATAAGGTGTAGCATAGTTATACCAACAAGTTGAACGATCAGTAGTAAAAGTAACGAAGCATCGTAACCACAGGCTTAATACATATCTGAACATTTTAGTCGTGAAGTAGGTGTTTGCAGCAGCTTTTCAGTCTAGCACAGATAGGGTGACTGGGAAATTAATGCTAAACTGTGGGCCCACATGGCATGTTCGTGGGCTTAATGTGCTTGTCGTTAACAGGCTATGTTTCGAGGGTCAGTTTATGTGAGTGTGATAAAATAATAAAATAACATACTCCACCTATACCCGTGGTGCTAGGCCTAACCAACAATAAAACAACATTAAAACTTAAAGCATAACTGCACGTGGTATTCCGTCTCCCGGCCCATGAGCTTTATGTGGCTGTAAATTTATGCCCTTGGGCAGCATGTTTCTTCGGGCTGAGCTGGTGTCAGGCGGGGGGGAGGGGGGGGGTGGGATACTGCGGTCTGTAGACCGTCTACTTATGTGTGTAGCGGGTAGCTACCTGTGACATGTGTTGGCACTCTTATGTTGAAAACAACAATAAATATTCTCCTTAGCGGGGCATTCTTTAAACAATGCTGTCTAGTATCTATCGATCAAGACAGAGGCTGTGTACATAACGTTTCGTGGCTTGTAGTCTTAGCTAACTTTGGGTAAGGTTGCGTTTTCGCGGTTATGCTTTATGTAGCAAAAACATTTAAGCCTCAGCTGCAAAAACAAGGAAGTACCTATTATGATAATTAGTACATATAAGCTCAGGTGCAGCGTGAGTGAGGAGAGCAACTAATAACACACTAACAAACATAGATAAACTATACGTGAATGCGGAAAGTCCACAGAACCACCAAACAAGTAACCCCAACAGGATTTCAAGTACTGGTCTGCGGTCTGTCCATTACTCGCCCCCTATGTTGTGCATGGTTCTCTGCTGAACGTCCATAGCTATAGGGGTCTTCCATGTTTGCATGTAGCAGTCAGCCGACTCCCATCGTTGGAACCCTAACATTAAGTCCCCTTCTCGAGGTGTTTCTTCTGATGCCTTGTTGGGGTGGATGTGTTCCCCTCGCGCTGACAGTTGCTGCTCTGATGTGTACCGCATTCCCCTCGGACTGGCGGTGTGTGGGTAGATATGCTGCTCGCTCCGGTCACTGCCAGAAATCCGTGCTGAGTCTCCATGGAGCTTTCCCTTAGGAGCAGTGCTTGTAGGTATGCTTGTGGTCCGCTGTCGGCTCTGCTGCGTGAGTGTCTTCTGGGTGCTCGAAGTGCTTGTGCAAATGTGTCTCTGTCTGAGGCGCCGTGTGAAGGTGCGCCGGAGCGACGGGATCCTCCCACCTTGCCGCCATTTTGGGGCCTTCGTCTTCTCTGGAGTTGCAGGAGTCTTTCGCTTGGTTAGGAGTGGAGGGGAGCAATTCTTAGGCTGCTGTTGGGCAGCGAGATGCATTCTCTCCTCGAGGTTGCGCCAGAACTTTGCAAAAGCTCTGTCCAGCCTAACCAAGATGTCTGGCTGGTCTTCAGTTGTGTCTAAGTGCCTCATGGCATCCGCCATATTTGTTGAGTCGGAAGGAGTGCCCGTCGCTGTAGCGCACTCAGATGCTTGGGGACGGCCCGGGATAACCCCCACCAGGCCACAGGGGGGGGAACGAGGGCCCCAGATCAGGTCTCCAGTCGTGTTGGGGAGCAGGAGAGCGGCCACCTCTCTCGCGTCCACCATGCTGGTAGGCCTTGCCAGGGTACCGGGTGCGTACCTCTTTTTTTGCCTCTTAACTGATATCTGCGTGTGCACCTCGGTGTCCCTTTGTGCTGGGAGACCTTTATTTGCCGCTTAATCGTCGTTTTCTTTTCTTAAATTCGCTTTAACTGTATGAAGTAGCCGGAGCCCCTGAGACAAGCGTCCTCTCGGCTCTGCGTTCAGGCCCCGCCCCCCTGATTATGGATTTTAACTTGTTTTTTGTTTTTATCTATTGCCAATCAGTCAGATAGGTATGTCCTTAAAAGGTGTTCTGGCCGGCTTCACTGGAATGCAAATACGTTCCACCAACCCGGAAGTGATAGATCTCGGGCAGCGATCGATGATGACATCAGCAATGTGGGTCTGGAACGCAAATGCGTTTCATATGGTCCGTTGGTTTCCTCCATACTTCTGATAGATTTCTCTTCACATAAA
Source organism: Pelobates fuscus (assembly GCF_036172605.1). Classification (NCBI taxonomy): domain Eukaryota; kingdom Metazoa; phylum Chordata; class Amphibia; order Anura; family Pelobatidae; genus Pelobates; species Pelobates fuscus. Next base: position 123,863,816 of record NC_086319.1, read on the forward strand.
ATCCATCATTTGGACAATGCATGTCCATATCAATGTAAAAATACAAAAAATAAGAATGAAAGGCACATTAGTAAGAACTTAAAGACTAATTAGTAAAAAAAAATACAGAGAATTATTGGATCGAAACATCCCAAGGTACTATATTGGTAATTATACAATAGATATGTAGTGTAAAGGTATAAGAATAAGGGGTGAATCAAAATATAGGAATAAGAGGTGAGTAAAAAAGATAAGGGGGTGATATATACAAGAGAGAATTGGAAAAACTACAAAAATATACTACATACTGAAAAAAGTGCGTCTAAATTGTATACACTATTCCATAGAAAATGTAAAGTAATAAAAATGAAAATATCAAAAATATACATATATGTACATATGCATATACACATATATTTATATATGTATAGAAGGCTTGGCCTGTAATTGTGGGAGGCACTATCATCCCTATTTAAACCCGGTGAGCCCCTGCTTACCTGTCGACGATCTCGGAAGTGATTCGTTCTACTTCCGGTTCACGTAATCCAGACGCGGCGGCAAGCGAGATAGGGTCATCATATCGAGGTCGGGCCGGTAAATGGAAGCCTAAACCGCTGTACAAGGCTGTCCCACGGGTAAAACAGTGAGTGACTGCACGGGCGCATCCAGTGCCACGAGCAGCATTAGTTAGGGAACCCCTTCGTCCCTCAGGCTCCCCGGCAACGTGCTAGCCTCAAAGGGACCCCCCACGTACTCACAGGGGCACGGCACATAAAGGGTGCATACTCGCTTGCATGCCGCGTACCGGCTTCGTTTTACCATTCAGACGCTGCAATACTGTTTTGTAGCTACCTCTTACATATGTTTATCTTGCTGTTAATGTTTTCGCAACATTGGACAGACGTTCATTGCATTTTAGAAAATGTACAAATACATTGATTTTATGAAGCTGTTATTTCTTTTATAGATTGTGCCCCAGCTAGCAATTGTTTCATTTTTCATAAGCAACCTGTTTAACATAATAAGAAAAAAATAATTATTTGTAGCGATATAGAGAACACCTCAGAATGCCTCTCTAGAGGTGTGTATAATACTTCTTTGTATAATTTATCTACGCTGTTTTGGTTTAAAAAAGTAAAAGGTTTTAACTGTCAGAATGTCGTTTACTCAGTAGGTGGGGCTAAATATCGCCACCTTGTGGCTATGGTCAATATATATGGGTTTCATTCATTTAAAGGTTTGTATAAACTTTCATATACTTTTTCACATTTTACACTGTGTCAAAAAACTGAATTTAATTATCAGATGGGTCTAGGTCCTGCTGGTGTCGGGTGCCTAACGGCTCCACACGCTCTGTATACATTAAAAGTTAAGTTTATGGTATTTATACGGTTCTGGTTAAATTTCGTTTTTTTATGGTGTGGCAATTATTTGCAACTGTATTCCTCTGACAATTTAGTTGTGGTAATGAAAGCATGCACACACGCTCTCCATGCTCTTATGTACATTTATACAGCAGCAGCTGTCTACTTTTGATATTATCTTATAGTATATAATTGCCAAAGATTCTTCATTTGGCCGTCAATAAGCTTTGTACTATTGTTGTCATCTACTGTGTTTTTCTTAGTACAGTTATATGTATACGCCCTTTTATATACACTAATCTGTCTGAGGAGTATCACTAAACAGCCAGCAATCGTACGGCTACACCGTTAGTTATACTCTGTCATTCGCACGTTTCCCTGTACTTATCTTCATTCACATCTTCGCCTAAACTTTCATTCAATTCTATAACACTCACGTTAATCGGTCATTATGTACCACGGCATTTCGCGTGGTCTGGCTTTCGGTTAACTGTCGTCAGCTCAGTACCATTTATGAATGTTTAGTTGTCCGTTTGCCTAAATTACTATTCCTGTACATATGAGTCTTTCTTTAAAATCAGCCTTTTCATTGTATTTATGTCTAAATTAAAAACGAACATCAATATCCTAATCAGGATGTTTTAGGGCAATTAAGGTCATATATTCACGGTGTATTAATTTTCTTAAACCATAGTTAAGGTGTTTTGGTATATGTAAGCTTGTTAAATAAGATTATTTTACGCCCACTTCTGTCTCCTGCATCTCATGTTCCTAATTACACTAGGCTGTATTTAAATTAGATGTCAAGTTAAGTTAGTTTATCTTCCCTCTGGTTAAAGTTCATACAATTACCATCTCTGATTACAACGGTGCCTTCTTGCTTAAATACGCCTCTTCATTTTAAAAGGTCTCAACTTATTTATTATACTACATTGGGCGCTCAGTTATAGTTGACTTCTTCTAAAAGCAGTAATGATTAGGGTGCCTATTAAGCTTACCGTGTTCCCATTTTTAGCATTTGCCGGGCAGCCAGTCTATCGTTGGCCCTTTATAGCATGTTGTTATACATTTTCATGAACATTTCTGATTAAGCGCTAAGGTGGTTACCCCAGCACACATTACAAGTTACAGGGAGTACCGGCAGTTACATTCTTTCTACGTCTAGTGTCCGTTCACTTAAAGTCATATGTTTAACCATTTGTATGCTTACAGCGGCCGGTAATGGAGACACTCTCATACAATCTTTTTCGTTTATTTTATGCAAACTGTTGTTTATTTTTAAATGAACCTTCATCGTTATATTTCTTATGGTATCATATAAACTATCAAGTAGTACCACGCTGGTTTTTCGCTCCGTCATAGCAGTAATAGTTCATTCCGTTTAAACAGCACTGATATAATCCTTCATTATTATGTTCTTTTCCTGTACCTTTGTCCATATACATACACAAATGTAACGTGTACAATGACAGGATCATTAATTTACTAAAGTATTTTCCTTAAAGCAATTGTGTGTTTTGAGTATATAAGCATGTTATACTATGGTTAATATCATGCTCAGCTTCTGTCTGGGGCATTACTTATTGCTAACTAAGCTACGCTAAGTAATTAAGATGACAATTAATTATGTTTTATTTTCTCCTGTTATAAGATATTCCATCCTTCTTGGTTAAAACGCAAATGCAGCAGTTAAAGAGTTCTAGTTATCACCCTATCAACACAAGTCAAATCTTCGTAACATTAGTCTACATGTACGGGTCATGTAGGTTCATTTTCAACTACAGTATACGTTGCTCAGGACAATCAGCAGGTGAGGTAACTAATAAAACCAGGTGGGATCAGGAGTAAGTTTAAACTCTCGCCAAATTAGGTATGGTCCCGTAGGCCTCTCCGCCTATTAGTCAAAGTGGTCCCGCAAGGCATACAATCAGCCCTTCCGTTCAGAGGTTCGTGCCCAATCGGCCCAACGCATAGTTATAGCCTTGCTTCAAATCATAGTTAGGGCCTCACCCGTCACGGCCAGTCGATATTACATTCTGTTACGGTCACTGAGAGGCCAACACCCCGCCACCCACCTCAGTGGCACAAAGGCCCCACGAGCCAAATGATAGGTAGAGCCTCTCAAAGCCACTTGGCAAGTAGGGCGTCACCTGTCACCAACATAAGCTAGTTAATACAATTTCGCCTGTAGGCACTACTCTAGTAAGCTGGGTTACGGCAGGTCTATATGGTACTATACTAACTAAGCATCTGCTTCACTTCCTTAGCATGTCTAATGCTTCTATACTAGGAGATGTTCTGTCAGTTACTAGCACCCCTCTCAGATCAGGCTCGGAGAGAATACAATACAAACATCGTTTGGGGTCAGTTACACACACAACTGTTTCTAACGCAATTTTCGGGTCTCAAAGCACCTTCCTGTGCCATTTGCTCAACAGCAGCTCATACGATCAAATTTTGTACGAGAAACTTAGCAAATTCCCTCTACCAGTAACGCTAACGCAGATTATCAGTACGACATCCGATGGAGCATATGCAGATGTCCAAAAGTCAACTTAGACAACTTCCTCACCATCGCACCACACCACGCCACACAGCCTTAATCACATGGTCACTCTATTCAAAGTTTTAGAAGTTCCCGGACAAAACAGTAGGTCCCAACACCGACTTTACATTACTAGGGATTACACTCAGTTCTATTTCTATGCAGGCCAGCCTGCCACAAGGGTCAGTAGATACATTTATTTCTTACATCAACATCTGCACGTCACAAGGCATTTACACCAGGAATCAGCTACAGTCACTACTCTGTTAACTCAATTTTGTAATGAGAAGAATTTCACAAGGCAGGTTTTAATTTCCAGATTCCTGTCTCTCTTGCATGGTCTCCCAGATGACGACCCACAGCTCTCGTAGACCATCCAGCTAGAGATGATCTTGAAATGCGGCTTCTCTTCCTGTCTTTGGGAATGGCAGGTCGCTATTTCTTCCCCCCATTTATGACAATTCCCCTGTGGTTCAGACTGACGCATCAGGTACCATAGATTATGCAGCGATTTTGGTAACTAATGGATACACGTCTCTTGGCCAATTGAGTTTACCTCACTTATAAATTTAAATACCACCTCAGCGCTAGTGGATATATACCCAATCGTAGCAGCTACACATATAAGGGGCAACGAGTGGAGAGGGCAGTCGGTCAGAAGCTTTTCCAATATCTTGGCGACTTGTAATATCGTCAACGAAGGCCGCTCTCAGTCCCTCTCGATTATGTACTTGGTTAGGAGTCTTACCTGGCTGACGGCAAATCTTCAATATTGCATAACGTTCCTGGTATTCAGAATTACGCAGCTGACGCTCTCTCACGCTCTAATTTGCAGGAATTTTTCTCTTCATCCATTAGAAACTCGCAACCCTGGGAGCCTCAAAGCTTCACAGTCCCAATTAGGCGTTAAATACTCGGTTGCTCCATAGTAGGTCGCTCGCATAGGCTGGTTATTCCTTAATTTCAGAAAGCCTTTTCCAGAGAACGTATGAGTTTAAAGTTTTGTTCATGATTATTGCGTAATTAATGCTTTCCATTTTGAAACTGATCGCATTCACAACTTTTGCCACTTTTCTCTTAAATTAGTTTACAATACTATGAAACCTTACTTGACAGGCATACACGTTATCTATTCTCAGATTAAATATTAGCCTACCTCTACCAAATCTTTTCCTATCCACGTTTTGGATAATCTAGTGGATTCTCAACTCACTTCCATCCCTGTTTCCCCACTATTAGCTATTCAAGGGAAACCCCTAACCACTATACATTTCATCCTTTACATGACTAGGACATAACCCACATTCCTTCTCGGGTCGTTCATTCCGCATTAGAGCAGCCACAGCTGCCTCTGGAAATCACGCACTTACTCACATCATTAAAAAGATGGGTCGGTGGGAATCGTCCGCATACTGCAGATTCATACCCACTCATGAGATAGAAGTAACACTGGTTTCCTGTGGAATGTCTATATAATGATCTGCTTTATAAAGGTATCTGTCTTTTAAGAGTCGCTTCTTATATTTTTGCCCTCTTTTACAGGTCTAACCTCACGTCAGTTTCGGCACACCTCAACTGACTTTGCTCTTACTACTTCTGCTTCATTTATTATTGTTCCGTACGTCCTCGGTATGTGCCGTACACAAATATGCCAGTCACAGAATGTAGCGTGGCCGAGCAGGCAGACCACAGTAGGGGAGCTTCCACACACACAGAACCCCTACACACATAACCCCTTCACACACACAGAACCCCTCCACACACACAGAACCCCTTCACACACACAGAACCCCTCCACACACACAGAACCCCTCCACACACACAGAACCCCTTCACACACAGAACCCCTCCACACACAGAACCCCTTCACACACACAGAACCCCTCCACACACACAGAGCCCCTGCACACACACAGAACCCCTGCACACACACACAGAACCCCTCCACACACCCTGCACCCCCAACCACACATATCACCCCCACACACACTGCACCCCCCACACACACTGCACCCCTCACTGCAGTCTGTGTGTGTGTATTCAGCAGTCTGTGTGCGTATTCACCAGTCTGTGTGCATGTTCAGCAGTCTGTGTGCGTATTCAGCAGTCTGTGTGCGTATTTAGCAGTCTGTGTGCGTGTTCAGCAGGCTCTATATGTGTATGTAGCAGCCTGTGTGTGTGTAGTCACCAGTCTCTGTGTGCGTGTACAGCAGTCTGTATGTGTGTGTATTTAGCAACCTGTGTATATATACAGCAGTCTCTATATATGTGTATTCAGCAGTCTGTGTGTGTTTTTTGCGGTTTGTGTGTATTCAGCAGTGTGTGTGTGTGTGTATTCAGCAGTCTATCTGTGTGTGTAAGTATTGTATTCAGTGGCGTACACACAACCCATGGGGCCCCGGTGCAAAAACTGACCCGTGGCCCCCTCCCCACCCCCCGCGCGCTTACTCTGTGCAGGTTGGGGCCGCAACACATGGCGGCGGGCACCTGGTCGCAGGGGTCGCATGGCTGCGACCGCGGTATGTACGCCAGTGCATGCAGATACACATACACTTAAAGGACCACTACAGACACCCAGATCACATCAGCTCAATGAAGTGGTCTGGTTGCCAGGTCCCTCTAGTTTTCTCCCTGCAGCTGAAAACATAGCAGTTTGAGAGAAACTGCTATGTTTCACTGAGGGTTAATCCAGCCTCTAGTGGTTGTCTCATTGACAGCCGCTAGAGGAGCTTCCGCGATTCTCACTGTGAAAATCACAGCGAGAAGATGCTGAACGTCCATAGAAAAGCATTGAGTAATGCTTTCCTATGGGCGGTTTGAATGTGCGCGCGGGTCTTGCCACGCGTGCGCATTTGGAGCTGAGAGGCGGATCGGGGCGGAGAGATCCCCAGCGCCAAGGGAGTCCGGTGCTGGAGAAAGGTAAGTGCTTAAGACACACACACACTCTCATGAACAGACGCATACACACTAGCTAACAGACACACACACACTCTCCCGAACAAACGTATACACACTAGTTAACAGACACACACATTTACTGACAGACACACACTCAGTGACAGACATACATACACACTCACTGACAGGCAGACACATACACACTCACTTACAAAACACACACTCACTAACAGACGCACACATACTAACACACTCAGTAACAGACACACACAGTAACACACTCACTGACACACTCTAACACTAACACACACACTCTAACACTAACACTCTAACACTAACTCACACACACACTCTAACACACACAGACTCTAACACTAACACACACACACTCTAACACTAACACACACTCTAACACACACACTAACACACACACTCTAACACTAACACACACACTCTAACACACACACACACACTCTAACACACACATGTTTTTTGTAAAATTTAATCCCCCAGCCTCCTTACCTTTTGGAGGGCTGAGGGGGTTCCCTGGGGTCCAGTGGTGTTGCTGGCCCTGCTGTAACCAGGTGACACCGGTGTAACCCGGTGACACCAGGGCCAACCTCGGGGGACCCTGAGGTGGCTAGCTCCTGGGCCCCCCAGGAGAAGAGGCTGGCCGCACTGGCATACATTACGGGTCGCCACTGGTATGTACGCCACTGATTGTATTTGTTGGAGGTACCAATAAATATAAGCCTCAGTTTATTGATAATTTATATTTTTATTCCTTTGAGTGGTTGCGTAGTCAGGGCCCCAGTGCATTGGTTTGCCCATTATGCTGTTACGATGGCACTGGTCTAATGTGTGTGCTCTGATGATCATGCTCCTACAAAATGTAAATGAAATTACTCATTTGAGTACCAGAAAGGGGATGAGCTGTAACAGTCATTTTTGGCCAAGAAGAGGTTAAAGACTTCTAGTGTGTATGTATTTCTCTGTTTTGTTTTTCTTTTAGCGATTTTTGTATCGCTAATGGGTGTCCCATTTTTATTTTTTTTCAAAATCTGGTCACCCTAGACACATGGAGGGTTGGGAGGGGGCTATAGGCACACATGGAGGGCTGAGAGAACTATAGGGACACATGGGGTACTAGGAGAGAGGGCTAATAGGACACCTGAAGGGCTGGGGGGCTACTGAGACACATGGAGGGCTGTGGGGTAATGAGACACATGAAGGGGTTGGGGAGAAAAAAGACACACGTCGAACACGACACACTACACGGTATAACCACAGTCTCCCAATAAATGCTTAGCCACAGCGGCTACCATATACTGCACTCAACTATGGATGGTATACACTAAAGTGGTTTGCAAAACTTGAAGTCTCCTAAGGGAGCGGAGCAAGGCCCTCGCGTAGGATGTAAAGTAGATAAGCTAACTGTTATATTGAGATTGGAAAAGAAGACTAAGTGCTGATGCACAAAAATGAATGTACACCGTGACCCGTATATGTGGCTGACATACATACCCATGTAATGTGATCTCTATAATGTGGACCTTGTACTGTTTGTACATGTTACCCCCCCCTTTTTTCATTCTGTACCCCCAATGTCAAATGTTATGTTCTTCTGAAAAAACAATAAAAAACAGATATTAAAAAAAAAAAAAGACACACGGAGGTGTGTGGGGAGAAAGAGACAGACGGGTTGGAAAAGGGGAACAGGAGACACACACAGAGGAGCTGGGGAAGACGAACACGAGACACACAGAGGGAGTGGGGAAGGAGAGAATGAGACACACAGAGGAGCTGTGGGGAAAGATACACATAGAGTTGCTGGGGCCGGGGAAAGAGACAAAGGGGCTGGGGCTGAGAGACACGTGAAAGGGGTTTGGTGGAGAAAGACAAACAAACTTCACTTGTGTCTCCTGCTCTCCCTGAAAGTCGGCTGGTGAGAGAAAGATGTGATATTAAAGGGACACTATAGTCACCAGAACTACTACAGTTGATGTAGTGGTTCTGGTGTCTATTGTCTGTTCCTGTAGGCTGAGCACTGTAAATGCTACCTTTTCAGAAAAAAGGCAATGTTTACATTGTTGCCTAGGCACATCTCTAGTGACAGTCACTCAGACGGCCACTAGAGATGCTTCCTAGTCCAGTGCTACACAGTGTGCAGCACCTATGTTTAGCATCTCCACGCACTGCATGGACGCTCCCCATAGAGATGCTTTGATGCAATGCATCTCTATGAGAAGATTCCGATTGGTGCGGTGATGCGCAGCATATTGCCAAACATGCGCAATAGCCCCCCAATGCTTTCCTATGCAAATTTAATTGGCGTTGACTGAAATCATCCAGTTGTCAGCCAAAATGAAGAGTACACTCTTATTACTTAAAACAAAAAACAAGATTTTTTTTACTGCTGTGCATTAGCATACAATTTCAGTCCAAATTACCAAACATGTCTTAATATATCAAGGTAGTTGGACTGAAACATTGGACTGAAACAAATGCACGTCTGCATCTGCTTACAATAAATCTGATCTGCTTTATTTTGAAGCCCTATGAGTGCTATTTTTCATGTTTGAGTGATAGTTTTTAGTTTTAAGTGGACTGGGGTGCGTTCTGGGTTGCCCTCGGTGGCTACACCTGGCGTCACCGTCATAGCCTGTTTGAGGTTGGACCCCCGCGGTTTTGAGAGCTGTTGACCCACTGTGTCTAGGAGTGAGTCACTGAGGTTTGCGCTGCCCTGTGTCCTGTAGGGAGGCGTGAGGTGTGCATGGGCTGGGTGATACGCTATTGTTTGTGACATTTGTTATGTGTGAAGCACAGCTAGTATATATAGTCTGGGGGAAGTGGGGCCTGTGTGAGCGGTTGTGGTCCGACTATGTGATCTGCAGGTTGCAGAGTCGTGTGTGGACAGACCAGTAGTAGGCTCACGTAGGGAGGCTCCATGGAGTGTAGCGCCCCTGTACCTTGGGGCCAAAGGGGGGGGGGGGTGTGCAATATCATGCACCGGAGCACAGAAACCCAATCTCTGGGTGTAACAATCATTTCCTAATGGTCTGGTGGGTAGGTTAAGGCAATTATCTCACTTGAAATATGCCCAGCTGTCGGTATGTGGAGGCTAAATAAAAGTAAATCAGTAACATAGCATAACATAAAGTGTCCCGGAGTTAAAACAGAACTTTGTGGCGGTAGACTTGTGGTCAGGTCGCGTTGCCTCGTTTCCCTCTGGGTGTGGGGACGTCTTTGTCCTCCGTGGGCGTCATTCGAGGGTGGATGGTGGCGGCTACAGGTTGGTCAGCTAGGCCCAGTGTGGCCAACAGGGGCCAGGCCCACCTTGGGATCTGAGGCCTTATAGTTTTGTCCTTCCTTAGAAACCCAGATGGTTTTTGGCGTTGCACTTTGGAATATTTTTAATAGGTTGTGTTTACCAATTACTTCACAAAGCATACCAATTCCTAAAGAAGACACCCCAGGGTGTTTCAAAAGGCATATTTGAAACCTTAGCGTGGTATCATTTTTTCGCTAGCCTGTACGAAGTGTAGCGGTAATACACATTTTTTTTACTTTGAAATGTTTTTTTTTGTTTAGCTTTTAACAGCTTATTTTACTATTTTAAAAAGTTTCAAAGGTTTTTTTCACTTTTTATTTGTAACTTTTAACCCCTAACTAGCCTAACAGTAAATTCCCCAATCTCCCCACTAACTACTACCCACCCTAGCTAAATAAATAAATGTTTTACAAATATTTAAGTAACTAACTAAATAAATGTAACCCCTGAGGAGTAAATAAAAAAAAAAAATCCTCAGGGTTAAAAGAAAAATCAGATTGCAGTGAAATACCGTGATCTGCATTTTGATCACTGCAGACAGTGATCAAAGGGCGGGGAAGGGGTTAAATTGTATTTGAAAAAGTTGAGGGGGGTGGGATTTTATTACTAACACTTTTCTTTTACAGCCAGAGACAGATCAGCACCATCTGTCTCCCTGCACTTCACAGGAGCTACAGGGAAACAGATCGGGTTTCACTGCAGCACGTGTGATCACATGGGCTGTGAAAGTGAAACTGACCATAGTAGTGTGCCTCCGACACGGAGACACACTACAGGAACATTAAGCCCACGATTGCCGCAATCTGGGGTTAATATTAGTTTTTGGCGGAAATTTTCCGTCCAGCGTCCTTAAGGGGATTGCTGCAATGACGTAAAATTTCCGTCCAGCGTCCTTAAGGGGTTATGGGTGCTGGGACACTGCACCCAGACCACAACAATGAGCTGAAGTGGTCTGAGTGCCTATAGTGTCCCTGTAAAATGTAATATTTAAAGTAATACAACAAAACCCTCTATTTTAAAATGGTAAAATTAGTTAAACAATACTTTTTTGGCGAACAGCTGGACTGAAGCTTGGGTAATGGTCAAGAAAACGGTTCACTCTATTAATCTGCAAGAAACTTACTACAAATTATTGTACAGCTGGTGTCTTGTGCTTTCTCATATTGTTAAGCTTGATAAAAATATTTCTGATAGGTGTTGGAGATGTAATCAGGATAAGGGTGCTTTGTACCACATATGGTTTTAAGCTAAAATACTCAAAATCTTAAATTATATATTTTAAGCAAAAATCTCCTTAAATTCTACTATGTGGTTATCTCATATGGAATATCTGAAGGGTAATAAAGCAAATTATCTCTTGGAAATTAACATTTTACTTGCCACCACAATCTGTATTGCAAGAGAGTGGCAAACATCTGATCTTCGTTCTTGGGCTGCTACTAATAATCAAATCTCATTTCAGGGGGAAATGGAACGTTGTTTCTTCTCGCATAATTAGTAAACTACTTTGTATAGTGAGATATGGACTCCTTGGTTTAAATTCATCAAAAACTAGGAATCCAAAATGCAGTAGTGCTTAAACCTTTGTTACATAACCGCCGTGGTCTAAGACCTCCAAAGATTGCTGATGTGTTTTGTCGAATGTTGGATGTATGTTGTTAATTTCTTAGTTGTTTTATATGGTGAAAGATACCTGTTGTATATAACTGAAATAGATTTTATTAGGGATCTCAAAAAAAAAGTATAAAACTTTTTCCCCTTTTTTGATCAATTGATGTCTGGAATTGTATGCTTTGTTAATGCTGCTGCTTTGTCTGTACTTTTCATATACTCAATAAAAATATTTGTGATAAAAAACAAAAAATCTTGCTGAAACAACTGATAAACATGCACCCATTTTATACTCATACATTACTATGGATGTTAAGATAAGAATAGACTTAACCTGCTCTCAAAGTTTTAGGGTAAGTTTAGTTTAAGGCACATCTTAAGCAAGACCGATTTCATACAGTCTGGCAGCCATAAGAGATAATGTACTTCCTTTTTGATAGTCCAGTAGGATTCTATTTCCTCCCATTGAGGTGGATAGGTGAGCTGAAACCATGTTGCCCACCATAGCCGCCCTATAATAGACATGGTTTTAAAGACCTCCCAAATTGACTGGGTGTTGAAGAAGTCTCGTAGCTACCCAAATCATTTTATTCTGCCAAGGAAATTGTGTGAATAGCTTTTGTAAACCAGATAATTAATTGTAGTTTGGGTAGGAGGCACATTTTTTTGCAGCTGTAGATTATAACCAGGGAGGGAATACACTTTACTTCACATGAATTAAGTATCATTACAAATTCTTGCACTAATTTTGTATAATTATGATTCGAGACAAAACCTGCATTTAAGATTTGGGCAGATGGACTCTTATATAAGGCCCTTCCTGCCGCGGAAAACCAAACTGCCTCAAGACGGCCCCCAGAAACCCTCGATGGAGACGGTGAAAAGCTTTCTCTGCAACAAGAGATGCTAACAATCCCCTCAGAGGAGTTTGTCTTAGGCTATATAATAATTCCAGCACCTTCCTTTTAATCTCTGAGCCCTGCCTTCCTTTCACAAAACCCACTTGATCATCTTGAACAATTTCAGGAAGTATAGGGCCCAGCCAAGCCACATATATTTTTTGCCTCTACCTTTTAAACCCCTGCCCTTGTTATTCTCCCTATTGCCTCTCCCTATATAACATTGCCTCCTTGTGTCTGTTCCCAACTCACAATCCTCCCCTTTCCTCTCTCGAGTGTCAGCCCTATTCTCCCCCTTGTGCCTTTCGTCATTGCTCCAGCTTGTGTGTCTCCCCATCCCCTACTCTTCTCCCTATAATAAAATAAATGATTTACATATTAATTACAAACTACAGTGGAACCTCGGTTAAAGAACGCCTCGGTTAACGGAAAATTTGGTTTACGAATGAAAATTCGTAAAAAAAATTGCCTCGGTTTACGAATTTTTTTCGCAATACGAAACAAGTGTCCCGGTTTATAGCTCCGCCCCCTGCATACTGAAGTGTGGGTAGCACGTGAGTGTGTAGTGTGGAGGTGTTGGAGCCATTTGCAGCAAGTTGTTGAGCCTTTTGGAGCCATTTGCAGCAAGTTGTTGAGCCTTTTGGAGCCCTTTGCAGCAAGTTGTGGAGCCTTTTGGAGCCATTTGCAGCAAGTTGTGGAGCCTTTTGGAGCCATTTGCAGCAAGTTGTGGAGCCTTTTGGAGCCATTTGCAGCAGGGTTTGGAGCCTTTTTGGTGCATCTCAAGAAGTGGAAAGGTAGGGAGCTGAGCTTGGTTGTTTGCATGCCTTTTACTGTGTGTTCTGCATTCTGGGGGTGATTTCCATGCCAGCTCATGTGCTGTGCATGCCTGTTACTGTGTGTTTTGCATTGTGGGGTTGCTTTTCATGCCAGCTCATGTGCTGTGCATGCCTGTTACAACTGTACTGTGTGTTTTGCAATGTGGGGTTGTTTTCCATGCCATCTCATGTGCTGTGCATGCCTGTTACAGTTTATGTGCTGTGCATGCCTGTTACAGTTTATGTGCTGTGCATGGCTTTTACTGTGGTTTCCATTCCAGCTCATGTGCTGTGCATGCCTGTTACAGTTTATGTGCTGTGCATGCCTGTTACAGTTTATGTGCTGTGCATGGCTTTTACTGTGGTTTCCATGCCAGCTCATGTGCTGTGCATGCCTGTTACAGCTCATGTGCTGTGCATGCCTGTTACAGCTCATGTGCTGTGCATGGCTTTTACTGTGGTTTCCATGCCAGCTCATGTGCTGTGCATGCCTTTTACTGTGTGTTTTGCATTGTGGGGTTGTTTTCCATGCCAGCTCATATGGGTGTAAAGCATCTTTCATTTTTTTTTTGCATACATAGGGACGGTGGTGTCATGGCACCCAAGAAAGCAGTGGAAGCTGGGAAGAGGAAGAAGGTGATGATTCTGCTTGAGGACAAGAAGGAAATCATCAGGAAGCATGAAGGAGGAATGCGATTGACCGACCTTGCCAAAGAGTATGGAAGGAGTGCATCCACAATCGGTACAATCCTAAAAATGAAAGAGAAGATTACTGGGAGAGATGCAGCCAAGGGAGTCACCAGGGTCTCCAAGCAACGCCCACCTGTTCTGGACGAGGTCGAGAAGTTGCTCCTGCTCTGGATTGAACAGAAGCAGCGTGCAGGGGACTCAGTGACCAAGGCGATCATCTGCGAAAAAGCCAAGGCCTTGCACGCTGACCTCCTCAAACAACAGCCAGGAACGTCAGCAGATGCAGAAGGCTTCAAGGCCAGCAGGGGGTGGTTCGAAAGGTTCAAGAACAGATCTGGCATCCACAGTGTGGTCAGGCATGGAGAGGCTGCAAGTTCCGATGTTGCTGCAGCTGAAGAATTTGCTACGGAGTTCCTGGAGGTCATAGTTTCAGAGGGCTACCTTCCTCAGCAGGTCTTCAACTGCGACGAGACTGGACTCTTCTGGAAGAGGATGCCAAAGCGTACCTTCATCACAGAAGAGGAGACCTCATTGCCTGGCCACAAGCCGATGAAGGACCGTCTTACCCTCCTGTTCTGCGCCAACGCCAGTGGGGACCTTAAGATCAAGCCTCTGCTTGTCTACCATTCAGAGAACCCACGGGCCTTCAAGAAACACAAGGTGAACAAGGAGCAGTTGAGCGTTTTGTGGCAGTCTAACGCAAAGGCTTGGGTCACACGCCTCTTGTTTGTGAAGTGGGTCAATGCGGTTTTTGGTCCTGCTGTGAAGAAGTACCTTCTGGACAATAACCTGCCACTCAAGGCCATGCTGCTCATGGACAATGCTCCTGCCCATCCTCCAGGCCTCGAGGAAGACTTGCTGGAGGACTTTAATTTCATCAAGGTCATGTTCCTTCCGCCTAACACCACCCCACTACTCCAGCCAATGGACCAGCAGGTCATCTCCAATTTTAAAAAACTCTACACAAGGGAGCTTTTCCGGCGATGCTTTGAGATGACAGATCGCTCAAGCCTCACCCTCCATGAATTTTGGAGAGAGCAGTTTGACATTGTGAGCTGTCTGCAGATTATCACCATTGCCTGGGCCGGGGTCAGCCAGACAAACCTAAATTCTGCTTGGCGCAACCTTTGGCCAGACTGTGTTGTAAAACCTGCCTCCAGTGCTTCTGCACCTGCACCAGAGTCAACAGTCTTGGAGGAAATTGTTTCCTTGGGGAGGACCATGGGCCTGGAGGTGACTGAGGAGGATGTCTACGAGCTGGTGGAGGAACACAACCGTGACCTAACCACCGAGGAGCTGGTGGAATTGCAGAAGGAGTCGATGGAGGAGCAGATCGCATTTGAGGAGGAGGAGGAAATGAGTGAGGAACAGCTCTCTTCCACGGAACTCAAGGAGGCATGCCAAATGTGGGTAAACCTACAGACTTTTGTACAGCAGCACCACCCAGATAAGGCTCTAGCCCACAGACTTGTGAGCAGTTTTGACACAGACATCATGTCCCCTTTCCGAGGGATGCTTAAAAGGCGCCAGAGGCAGCAGACAATGGAAAGGTTCCTACAAAAACAGCCTAGACATGAAGAAGAACCGGCTTGTGTTAGTGCTGCCCAATTGCCCTCGTCCTCCTCATCTTCCAAACAGTGTTGAAATTGTTTTGCTATTTTCCATGTTTTCCCTGTTGACGTGTGATTTATGTACAGTTAAAGTGTACTGTACCATGTTATCAAAACTTTGCCATGTTTTAAAAGTTGATGTGTGATGTTTTAAAACATAAAGTTGGATGTTTGAAATGTTATTTCTTGATTAACCATGTCCCTGTACAGTATTTATGCCTTTAAAGTGCACTTTATAAAGAGTTTTGAACAGATAAAATACTTTATTTGACTTTTTTCTCACCTCCGGAACGCATTAATTGGTTTTCAATGCATTCCTATGGGAAACCGTGTTTTGGTTTACGAATTTTTCGCAATACGAAACGTCGCGGAGAACGAATTAAATTCGTAAACCGAGGTCCCACTGTAATTGTATTAAAATAAATGCTCGTTTTCTTGATGTGAGTCCATTTGGTCTGATTAACCCGTGGTGTTGGATTTCCACATATTTCTTAACAGAAGGATTGGTTGACCCTGCAAATCCAAAATCACCTATAAAAAAAAAATATAATGCAATTATTTAAATGTTTCAAAATTCCTCAGTTCCTCCTTTACATATGTATGATTATGTAAATAATTCACACACACACACACAAATAAATATATATATATATATATATATATATATATATATAAACTTAAGAAAATCTACCTTGTTACATTATTGCCCCTGAACCATTCTTGTTGAAACTTAAGCACCAGCTTCAATAACATGTGTCATCAAACTGTGAAATGGTAATATTATGGTAATTCCAACTCATTTTGGATTTTTTCCCTCATTACGATCCAGTTTTCTTTCCAGATTTCTGGCTTTTTTATAATTAGTTGCTGTTAAAAGAAAAGACATTAGAGGTTGCATTAAACATTTTTGTCAAGTGGAGCAAAAACTGAGACAAATTAACCCCTACTGTGTGTCAGTATATGTTTTGAAAGGGTTGGAATTTCAGCGAGATTCAATCTTTATGAAATACATACATGTTTCATATGGCTGTGCTAGAGCTGTTTTAAGTAAAAAAACATCATATAACATATTTAACAATGTAAACATGGTTGTATGTGTGTATCGAGAGGTTATGGGTTTGAAAGTGGGGTAGGGACCATCTTACCATTAGTGCCTCTTGGGAGACGGGCCAGCAAACAACGTTCCTCCCTCCCACCAACTCTCTTTTCTGTTTGTTATTTTCTATGTCACAGCTACCGGGGGTCGTGTCCTTGCCAGTAGGTGTTGGGGAGCTATCACATGATATGTCAGGAGATGGAGAAGGAGGGGCTCAACTGCCCCTGCTCTGTAGGGTAAACTTTTCAGTTACCGAAAAGCTAGAAGCCGGCTGGTGATAAGCATTAAAAGGAAAAGGGAATTTGGTTTGGGCGAGGGGGGAGGCGAGAACACAGTAGGCACGTTGTCTCGTTCATTAGCAAGGACGTTTATGTAAAGTCTGTAGGGCCTAGGTGTTCATTTATATGTGAAGTTATGGATTATTTATGTATTATCTCTGGTTATAATAAAATGATAACGTTAATACACCCTGTTCCAAATTATTATGCAAATTATATATATTTTTTTTAATTCTTTATTTTTGAATTTTGAATGATGTACATTTTTGTGGTGGGGGTACAGAAAGAAAGTAGGGAATTAGAGTTTGTGGTACAGGTTTGCATTACATTGGACTGTTTTTCATAGTATTCTAACTTTCCACGTGCAAGTGGAAGTTGTTCGTCAGTAGTTTTAGCATACATACATAGCAAGTATATATTTTCTACGCTCATGTCAACATGTATTTTCCTTTCTTCTTGGGTATGGGGTGGGGTACAGAAGTAAGAGGGGTGGGGGTAGGGGTACCTTCCATTTTGCGGTGTGTTATATACATTTTGAGGTGTATTGTGTGACTCATTCCTGTCTCGCGTTCTATTTGCCGTGTACCTCTCGAATGTGGGCTTTGATAGTTGGGTTAATTGCATGTTTGGTGTCTTTTCTGTTTGAGGTAGTAGGGTGAATGGGAGTAAGGGGCGGGGGTCGGTATGTGTCGTCTTAGGTTTTCTTCCTGGCGTGGTTTTCCGTGTAGTGTGCTTTTCTTGTTCTGAGAGTGTTTTTTGCTTATGTCGTGGTCCATGTGTGGGTATGAGTGTTGTCTTAAGGTCGTTCCTTAGTTGGGTGGGTGTCTTTGGTCTTAGATGTTTGCGTTTCTAGTAGTTTTTGCATGGTCTTGATGTTGGAAAGCAGTGTGGGTTTGGGAGGGAAAAAAGGGGGGGGAGAAGGGTGGCCATTCTGGTAGGTGGGGTGCCCCATTGGGGGGAGGGTGGCGGGGTTCGTGTGCCCAGTTCGAAGTGTCTTGAGTGTGTGGCTTGCTCAGTGTGTGCTGGCGAGGGTCAGGAATTCGTAAAACCATGGGTCCGATATTTTATGGACGTGCTTGGTGGTGTCGTGCACTATTGCGGACAATTCGTCCATTTTAATTGCATGCAAATTATATTTAAGTGTCACAAAGATTAAATATTTCGTTTTTCAGTTTAACTCATGGGTGGCATTGTGTCTGAGGGCTCTTTTGAGCACTGAAAACAATCTCGGACACCTGTGATAATTAGATTGCCAGGTGAGCCCAATTTAAGGAAAAACTACTAAAGGAGGGTGTTCCAGATTATTAAAGGACCACTATAGGCTCCCAAACCACTTTAGCTTAATGAAGTGGTCTGGGTGCCAGGTCCATCTAGGATTAACCCTACCTGCTGTAAACATAGCAGTTTCAGAGAAACTGCTATGTTTACATAGGGGTTAATCCAGCTTCTAGTGGCTGTCTCATTGACAGCCGCTAGAGGCACTTCCGCACTTCTCACTGTGATTGTCACAGTGAGAAGATGCCAGTGTCCATAGGAAAGCATTGAGAATGCTTTCCTATGGTCTGGCTGAATGCGCGTGCAGCTCTTGCCGCGCATGCGCATTCAGCCGATGATCTCAGAAGAGGGGGGAGAGTCCCTAGCATCGAGGGAGCCCAGCGCTGGAGAAAGGTGAGTGTTTGACCCCCTTCCTCCCCCTTCAGCCCGGCGGGAGTGGGAGCCTGGGGGTGGGGGCACCCTCGGGGCACTCTAGTGCCAGGAAAATGAGTTTGTTTTCCTGGCACTATAGTGGTCCTTTAAGCAGAGCACCATTTTCATGCAATATGGGGAAGCAAAAGGATCTCTCTGCTGCCGAAAAGAGTGAAATAGTTCAATGCCTTGGACGAGGTATGAAAACATTAGATGTTTCACGAAAACTTAAGCGTGATCATCGCACTATTAAGAGATTTGTGGCTGATTCAGAACACAGACGGGGTCGTGCAGATAAAGACACATTGAGGATTTCTGCCAGATCCATGCATTGGATCAAGAGAGCAGCTGCTAAAATACCATTACATAGCAGCAAACAGATATTTGAATCTGCTGGTGCCTCTGGAGTCCCACGGTCATCAAGGTGGAGAGTCCTCCAGAGTCTTGCAACTGTGCATAAACCTTCTATTCGGCCACCACTAACCAATGCTCACAAGCAAAAACGGCTTCATTGTGCAGAAAAATACATGAAGACTAATTTTCAAACAGTCCTGTTCACTGATGAGTGCCGTGCAACCCTGGATGGTCCAGATGGATGGAGTAGTGGATGGTTGGTGGACGGCCACCCTGTTCCAACAAGGCTGCAACGTCAGCAAGGCGGTGGTGGAGTCATGTTTTGGGCCGGAATCATGGGAAGAGAGCTTGTCGGCCCCTTTAGGGTCCCTGAAGGTATAAAGATGACCTCTGCAAAGTATGTGGAGTTTCTGACTGACCACTTTCTTCCCTGGTACAGAAGGAAGAACTATGCTTTCCGTAATAAAATCTCATGCTGCAAAGAATACCTCTGCATCAATGGCTGCTATGGGGATATAAGGAGAAAAAGCCATGGTGGGGCCTCCATCCTCCCCTGACCTCAATCCTATTGAGAACCTTTGGAGCATCCTCAAGCAAATGATCTATGAGGGTGGGAGGCAGTTTACATCCAAACAAAAGCTCTGGGACCCTATTCTGACATCTTGCAAACAAATTAAGCAGAAACTGTCCAAAAACTCACAAGTTCAATGGATGCAAGACTTGTGAAGCTCCTATCAAATAAGGGGTTCTATGTTAAAATGTAACGTGACCTGTTAAAATGTTTAAAACGTTAAAATGTTGTTATAAGTTTGATTGAAATAACTTTTGAGTTCAGTAAATCTGCTGCAAACACAACAAATGTAGATTTTCAGTTCTTTACAACCTATGAAGTGTTTTGAAACTTACTGTGCGTAATAATTTGGAACAGTGCATTGTAAGTTTTTTATGTTTTAAAAAAAATACTGTTATCAGTAGGAGGCTTGTTCAATAGAATTTGAATTGTACTCTTCATACTTGATAACATGAGAATTATGCTGACTGTTATTTACACCAAATATTTAGGTAAATGAGAAAAATATAATTTGCATAATAATTTGGAACAGGGTGTAAAGGTTGGGTGAGTCCTACAGTCTAATGTTTAATAAATGCTATGGCCTGTTTCATCCAAATTCGGTGTCTGGCGTTATTGGGGAATATTTGCGGTAGGCTATGTTATTCTTATTTGCATCAAATTCTCCCCTACGTCCATACATAAGTAAAACCCTCCAGTATGTAGACCTTTTTTTTTTATTTTTTATTTAAGATTTTTATTGTGCATATGGAATATAGAGCAATACAATGTGTCACATTATGCATTTTCATAGAATGAGCACGTTACAATAGATGACATAGTAATTGATTTCACAATATGCATTTTCGTAGAATGAATACATTACAGTAGACGACACAGTAGTTAAAATTAGTAGTTGGTTTCAAAACAAAGTAGGTGAGTAAGCTTATTGCTAAACTGTTATGGCAAGGTAGTTACTCAATGGATAGTCAGGTTGGTCGAGTATAAACCAAGAACAATACTCATAATTCAACCAAGTAGAATTAACAAGAATTAACATAACTAAGAGGAGAAGCGTAGCTGTTGCAGTGTTGCTAGTTAAAGCAGGGATTAAATAGGAAATTCAATGAAGTCGTATGGACACGAACAGTGGGTAGTTTCGAGCATTATATTGAAAGTGTATGTAGTCTTGATGAGCTAGTAGATTGATGAGTGATTGTATTTAGAGTGGGCATTAGGATGGTGGATACGTGGGGGGGGAGGGGGAGAGGGGGGATGGGAGGAGGGTTAGATGTCAGGAAGTGAAGCCAAGGCTTCCAAATTTTGGTAAAGGTTTGAAAATATATACTTTAAATATAATACAAAATTAAACAAATATAGAACTGAGCATAGAACAATTGAAAACGCAATGTTACCTAATTAGAAGATACAGACACACTGCTAGAGGTGGGCTGTGAGGCTAGATCCAAGAATTTGGGTGGATGTGGAGTTGGCATTTCTGAGCTCCCTGCCTTGACTTTCTTTCTAACAGGATTATTCTCCAAAGTGAGCATTCAAAGTGAATTTAAAGAGAATTGCAAATTTAAGGCCAAAGTAGCCACACTGAAGAAAGTTTTTTTTCCAATTTGATTATTTTTACCTTAACGTTGAAAATCACTTTCAGTTCTCCCTTTAGTAATAGCTCTGTAAGAGCTCTATTAAGTAAAGTCTGAATGGCCCCTAGTGAACAGTTTGAAACCATCCAGCTGCGTACAAGGTAATTCATATTGTAAAATCCAGACATGTCTCACACCTACCGCATGGGAGGAGGCTGGGGAAAAATATTTAGTGCCTCCTCACCATTTGTATTTAGAGACCCTCCTGCAGCAGTGGAGTGTAGAGGGTGGGAGGCCATATGCTTTGTCATCAGCGGCGTACATACCGCGGTCGCAGGGGTCGCAGCTGCGACCGGGCCCGCCACTCGAGGGGGCCCGGCCGCCCTGCAGACCCTGTGACCGGGTATCCGCCGCCATCATCTTCTGTGGCCCCGACCCACGCGGCAAACCGCCGGGGCCGCCGTCCAAGGGGTCCATCGGGTGGCCCATGCTGTCAGGGCCACCCGATGGATGTGGATTGTCAGGGGGCCAGGTCAGTGCTGGGCGCTTTAACAGCGCGACCAGGCCCCCTGTGATGACATCACAAGCTGGGAGGAAGTGACCGCATGTCACTCCTCCCAGCTAACACTGAGAGCCGCGCAGGAGGAAGCATCCACCTGAGCCACCACTGGACCCCAGGAAAAGTCACCCTCCTGCACCTTAAAGGTAGGAAACAGGAGGGTGACTTAAACATTTTGTGTGTGTGTGTTTGTATGTATGTGTGTCTGTCTGTCTGTATGTGTGTCTATCTGTTTGTATGTATGTCTTTGTATGTATGTGTGTGTGCCTGTGTGTATGTATGTGTGTCTGTCTGTTTGTGTGTCTGCCTGTATGTGTGTGTGCTTGTCTGTTTGTATGTATGTATGTGCATCTTGTGTGTGTGTGTCTCTCTGTATGTGTGTCTGTCTGTATGTGTCTGCCTGTGTGTATGTGTGCCTGTCTGTTTTTTTATGTATGTGCCTTTGTATGTGTGTGTCTGTCTGTCTGTATGTGTGCCTGTCTGTTTGTATGTATGTGTCTGTGTGTCGGTCTGTATGTGTCTGTGTGTGTATCTATGTATGTGTGTGTGTGTGTCTGGCAGGGGGGGGGGGTGGGGGGAGGGCACAGATCATTTTCGCACCGAGGCCCCATGGTTTGTGTGTACCCCACTGTTTGTCATGTTTTATTATAAAGCCCCCTGTCACTGGCAATGTGTGGGGGCAGGTGGAGCCAGGGCCGGTCTTAAGCCTTTAGGCGCCCTGTGCGAAAAATCTTCACAGCGCCCCCTCCCTCCCCACCCCCTGTCTTCCATGTATTGTGTGTGTGTATAGGAGTGTAGTGATTGTATAGGGGGTTTATTAAATTAAAAATGATTTAAATACAAATATTCCTTTCTCCTTTCCTGTTGTTACCTAGTTGAGAGAGGGGCATGCTGATCTAAATCGGGTCTGCCCCTCCACTGGGTACAGACCATGCGTAACTGTCTCGCAAGCTCAGGGACTTGCAGTGTCCTGTGGTAATCTGCGGCAGCACTCTGATTATCCCGAGCTAGGAAGACAGCTACAGCCGACAGAAGTGCAGGCCAGAAGTGCCAGCCTGCCTCCCTTATATTACAGAGGAGCAGACTAAATATGTCACATAATACTATGAATGATTTTGCTTTGGAGCTCTGGATTATACTTATTTACCTTGACCTCTTTGGAATAAAAATTTGTAGTAATGTGCTGCTTCTCCATTTATCACAGAGCTCCACAACAATAAAACTCCCAGTAATGTGGAGCTCTGTGACAAGATCATACACTACACAACAATACAACTCTAAATAATGTGTCTATTAGTGCATCCCTAACTATAAAACACAGAGTAATGTGCTCCACTGCAATACATCTCACTATAATATGATGTTATGTTTGTGTTGTCTGTGTATGTGAGAGGTGTGATGACTATTTGTGATATGTATGCTATGTGTTGGCTGTGTGTGATATTTGTAATGGGTGTATTAACTGTGTGATATGCGTGTATTGGTTGTATGTGATATTTGTGCTGGGTTTATTGGCTGTGTGTGATGGGTATTTAATTCAGATAAAAATATGCATTTAGGACTATGTGTGAATGCAGGTGTATATTTTTGCAGAGTTATGTGCACACAGTCCCACAGTCAGATGCACACAATTATACATATACAATGTCAAATCCACCACATGCACACAGTCGCAGGCAAATAGTCACAGGATCAGGCAGAAACACAGGTACAGGCAGTCACACACATACACAGTTACAGGCAGATAAACACTCACACACAATTACAGGCAGACAGTCACACACACAGGTACAGACAGACAGTAACATACATTTAGCCACTCATTCAGTCTTACACACACACACACTTACATGCAGACAGACAGCCACACACACACACAGGCAGGGAGTCACATACAGACAGCCACACACAGGCAGACAGTAGACCGAAATTTTCGGCCAAAAATGGGCCTATCATGTTTTGGCCGAAAACGGGTCAAATTTGCTGAAATTAAAAAAAAAAGAAATGTAACTATGTAAAAACAAAAAATGTTTTTTTTTTTAGAATTTTCATTTTTGTAGTGCATAGATTAACAGACATGCTTGCATTAACAATTCAGATAATTATATATCACAATGAAAGATAGTAATGATTACATGAAAAGTCAAGAATACTGCACTTGGAACAAGTGAGGTGAAAGAACACTAGAACACTGTGGGACAGGGTAGGGGGGAGAACACTATGGGACAGGGGAGGTGGAAAGAACACTGGGACAGGGGAGGGGGGGAAGAACACTATGGGACATAGGATGGGGGAAAGAACACTGGGACAGGGGAGGGGAGAAAAGAACACTATGGGACAAGGGAGGGGAGAAAATAACACTATGGGACAGGGGAAGGGGGAGAAAAGATCACTATTGGACAGGGGAGGGGGGAACACTATGGGACTGGGGAGGAGGGGGGAAGAACACTATGTGACAGGGAGGTGGTGAAGAACACCATGGGACAGAGGATGGGGTGAAAGAACACTATGGGACAGGGGAGGGGGGAACACTATAGGACTGGGGAGGAGCGGGGGAAGAACACTAAAAAAGAGGGAGGGCAGAGGAACACTAGAGGGCGGAGAGAGGAATATTAAGCGGGGGGGACCACTAAATACAAGGGAGAAGGGAAGTGTTTCATATTAGATTAATTAAATTCATTAATAAGTTTAATATTATTAAAATTATAGGAAAAACATTTTTTTTACATTATTTGGGGAAAAAAAGGATTTTTCGGTTTCGGTTTTCGGCCAAGGGCATCCCGAATTTTCAGTTTTGGTTTCGGCCCAGAATTTTCATTTCAGTGCATCCCTAAAACACACTCCTGCATTCAAACTCCCCAAAAAATATACAAGCACACCCCTTCACTCAAATACTTCACGCAAATGTACATCTGCATTAAAAAGTGAACATTACATTCAAACACACCCCTGCAATCAAACTCAAACATTAGGGAGCGGGGCCTAACCAGCATGGCCGACGGACGTGTGTGAGATGAGCTCCTCACACAAAACGAGACTTACACGGCTTAAATGGAGGTATAACCCCTAAAATCAAAACCAACGAAATAACACACTATACAAAACCTTTGGGGAACCCTCCCAAGCGACCTTGGAGACTCATCCCGCATCCTGATGCCGAAACCAGATTCTGCATGACGGATCCCAAGGGAGAGGGAAACGGCCGATCCTCCACCCGGGAGCTGCCAGACCACTACTACAGACCCGTTCCCCCCCTCTTTGGACCGGCGGGGGTCATCCCAGTACCAACTGGAGGACAGGCAGCTAAGTTCACCTCAGAAATGCATACCGTCTCCTCTTGCCCCAGGGCCATGACCAAGATGGCGGCCAGAGCGGAGAAACTCGGTACAACAGACTGGGAAGCCAACTTCAAAACCAAATTTGACCTGGTGTGCCATTCTGGCGCCGGATCGAAGCCCGTGCTAAGCAGACGCAGCCACCCATCACTTGGACTTTAAAGACCCTGACAGAAGCCTTCTCAACACACCGATAAGCCCAGCCACAGGCCAAGGACACTCAGCATGCAGACCGCGCAAACCTGTGCAAGGCTGGAAACAAATGCCGATAAGAGCAACGAAGCGACTACCTGAACCGGGAAAACACTCGGAAGGAATACGGGAGACTATCACTACCAAACGAGGCAGACAAAGACCCACTCCGCGACCCTGGCTGAAAGCCCCTCACACATCCAGCTACCAGCGGGCTCGACCACAACAGCCGTGGACGGCATGTTGCCTCCCCTTGTGTGGAGCCCAAACCCCTCCACAGGCATTTTATCAGGCATACCCCGGAGTGGCATAGTCCCGCACCCTGCTCCCCGACCCTTGCTGTCACAGAACTGTAGGTCCAGTTTCGGGAACCCCAGACCGGAGGGTCCCTCACAGAACGCCAGCAGGACTCTGGCAATTATGCCCCGGCAGCCTCACACCGTGGGGCATCGGCTAAACAGCCAACAGACATTAACCCAACTTACCTCACACCCTCTTACATCTCCACCCCATGACCCATGAGAGACAGAACTGGTAGTGCAGGGCCATAGACACAACACAAAAACACAAGTCCTCTCAATATGCTCCTACAGAGCCACACCACTTGCAGCTGAGACCCGGTCAGTGCAACACTGCACCCACACCTAAGCTTTAAAATGTCTGGACCTACCAACCTTGACTAACCTAGCAGGTATCACATACGTAGGGCTTAGACCCACACCAACATCACGGACGATTGACAAAGCTTGTACTCCACAAAACGCTCCATATACTACTCGAGCCTGAAATGTGAATCTTGCTATTCTTCCTGCTCACTGCTTCTTCCTGCTCACATGACAACGCTCGCATAAACGCAGGCCACCCAGAGGCCATTAACGCGACTCACTTAAGCGGACCCCCAACTTGAATGTGTAGAGGGTCATCTGCACTGCCCTATACTAACAATGCCACCAGAAATCTACTCTTGACGCACCCTCCAGCTCATAGCAGCCTGTCCTCCCATTACCCAACATGACACACAGCAATCAACCTATCTATTTGACTAATACCCGCACGTTAAGTTTTAACTACATGTAAAATGAGCAGACCCACAGTCACAATGTTTTCAATGTTATCATATGCTCTAACTACTTGTAAAAAATGTTCTCATGCATGCTTATGCTGTTGTGGCAAGGCTTGCCTGTAATGTTCTTTGTGCACAACAAAAATAAAGAATATCTAAAAAAAAAAAAAAGGGAACATTACTGTGGCAAATCCAGCCACTGTTCATTGTCCTTTATGTATATGTAATGTTATGCATACGTGTATACACCTTTAAGAACCAAGCGTATGTATTCTGTGTAACATGGTTCAAGGAAATCCTAGCGTTCATATGCTGCCGGCATACGAAAACCGCCAGCATTCATGTAATCGTTTCACGAACGGTGAATTTCAACACCCTTCGTGAAACGAACAAACTACCAAATGGAGACTGTGGCAAAACCAACTTCGCCACTGTGAACTGGAGAAGCCTGGTTGCTAGCCTCCTGCCCTGCGACTATGGCCCTGGACATATTGTACTGTAAAAACTATATTTGGACATGTAATAATGTATATGGCTGCTACTGGCCCTTTAAAATCATCTATGAACAGATTGGGACTTTTGGGACTACTGTCCCTTTAAGACTGTGAAGCATATTCTAGTGTACTGCCTGTAATATTGTATATGTATTCATGTGTTAAGTTTAACCTGGGTGATATGTATGCAGCATTCATCTGATTGTTCGGTAGAATCAATCCATTCATTATATTGAGTGAAACTACCGAACAACCAGACCACCCAGGAATAAGTGTGCCTCCAATTACAGTTTGCAACAATGTTGCAAACGGGTAATTGGCAATCAGTGTAATGTATTCTTTGTCCTCTGGGTGGCCGCCATTCGGGAAACAAACACGTGGCGGCGGCCATCTTAAACTACCGAACAGCGGTGTTTTGCCGTCGAGTGTCTGGAACTAAAATCGGACACTTGACTAGGCAAACACCGCTGAGACCTCCATACTTCCAGAAATTCGTATGGAAACTACCGAATGACCCGCCGTTCGGTAGAAAGAACCCCACAAACAAGGGAATTCATTCAAACCCTCTCCAGGCTCTATAACACAGGCAATTTGTCTGTTTTCATTCCCGTGTTTGTGACCGACCGCAGGGCCAAAATGCATGGAACTGTTTTCGGATACTTTACCCATGCGGTCGGTCAAATCTTTGGAAACCCATATCTGCCAAACTGTTCATCCGAATGACTTGAATTTTGGATATGTTTCCCCCCTGAATAAGGGCTATTCAGCGATGCTGGATGTAAAGGTGTACCCCCTGTTTTTGGGGTACATCCAGAACTTGGCTGGAAAAGTGTACCGGATAATTGGGTTTAATGTTATCTGAGGGGAGGGGATGTGTGGGCTGAACCATGTATGTGATTGGTTATTTTATGCCTCCCCCTGGGTGTGGCCTGTATGTGGATTATTGTAATAAAAGCCAGGCTGGATGAGCCAGTCCGGAGTTCCTGTTTAAGCCTCAAAATGAAGTGTCATCTCGTTCTTGGGGGGAATTGGATTGTAAGCTGACTGCCAGGAGTGTAAGCGGATTGTATGCTTTTCTTGTTCAGCTGTTCCAGTTCGGAGTGTTATCTTGTATCCAGTTCGGGAGTTTGGTGTTCTGCAGTAGCTGTGCCTGTCTCTCAAAAAGGGGATTATTGCCTAAACTGGGTTTTATCCTCTTGTAAGTGAAACGGTCCGCAACAATTGGTGGCAAGCGGTGGGATCGTTCCTACAACCAGAGGGACAGCTACAGACAACACCATTCCTGGATTACAAAGTGAGGGCAACGCCAGTACTCGTACAGCGTCCCCACCAGCAGTCATGTTCTATCGATATGAAGGCGTAGAGTTTGCTACTGAGGTAATGAGGAGAATAGCCAAATATGGCCCGAATCCCCTGAAGGTGATTGTTGATGCAGCTATACAGCAACTGCTTGAAGAGAACCAGAGGTCACGTGATCTCGAGCACGACTTCATCCTGTTAATGGTGAGTCATGGTCAAGAAGATGAGGTAGCCGATATCCTCCTCCAACACAAACCAGAGAAACCCAAAGTAGAGGACTGCATGGAGTGGTACTGGAAAGGCCCCCAGCAGCAAAGTGAGATGCCAAGAAGGCAGTGTGAAGTGAAGGGAGCGGAGAGCAGCGTCCTCCCTCCCCAGCGGCAGTGTGTGTCCCAGAGAGCAGAAGGTATCGTCCTTCCTCCCCAGCGGCAGTGTGTAACACAGGGAGCAGAAGGTGCAGTCCTTCCTCCCCAGCGGCAGTGTGTACCCCAGGGAGCTGATGGTGTCGTCCATCCTCCCCAGCGGCAGGCTGAGGTACAGGGGGCAGAGGTAGTTGTTCCTGCCCCCCAGCAGCAAAGTGAGATGCCAAGAAGGCAGTGTGAAGTGAAGGGAGCGGAGAGCAGCGTCCTCCCTCCCCAGCGGCAGTGTGTGTCCCAGGGAGCAGAAGGTATCGTCCTTCCTCCCCAGCGGCAGTGTGTACCCCAGGGAGCAGAAGGTATCGTCCTTCCTCCCCAGCGACAGTGTGTAACCCGGGGAGCAGAGACAGTCGGTCTCGCACCCCAGCAGCAGGACAAGAGAATGAAAGGGGAGACAGCTAGTCTCCCTTTCCACCAGCAGAGAGAGTGTCAGGGAGAGAAGCCTGCTAACCCCTCTCCCCAGCGGCAGTTTACCATCCAGAGAGAGGAGCTTGTGACACCCTCTCTCCAGCGGCAGCCTAACCCACCAAGGGGAGATGTTAAGCCCCACATCTGTGCAGATGGGACCGTAGTCTCTGCACTTACAGCACCAGGGGTAGGGACGGTCGGTCCTGTCCCCCAGCCACAGAGCAATATACCCAAAGGGGAGACAATCGGTCTCCAGCAACCAGGCTCCAACCAGACTACTCCCGTGGTAGTGCTGGCAACAGGACAGAGTACCGCTGGTCTCTGGCCCCTCAGCAACCCACCAAGGCAGCCTATCCGTCCCCCACACAGCCGTGGTGAGGCACCTGAACCTGGACAAAATTCTCCCTCACCCAGGTGTAGTAACTGTTTATTGTGGGTGGGCGGCCCTGCTGTTTCTGTTTTGTGGGTGGGTTGCTGGACTAACCAGGGCACTGACCGGCTGGAGGTCAGATACCCTGTTAGTCTAATTGGTAAAGGGGAGAATTGTGGCAAAACCAACTTCGCCACTGTGAACTGGAGAAGCCTGGTTGCTAGCCTCCTGCCCTGCGACTATGGCCCTGGACATATTGTACTGTAAAAACTATATTTGGACATGTAATAATGTATATGGCTGCTACTGGCCCTTTAAAATCATCTATGAACAGATTGGGACTTTTGGGACTACTGTCCCTTTAAGACTGTGAAGCATATTCTAGTGTACTGCCTGTAATATTGTATATGTATTCATGTGTTAAGTTTAACCTGGGTGATATGTATGCAGCATTCATCTGATTGTTCGGTAGAATCAATCCATTCATTATATTGAGTGAAACTACCGAACAACCAGACCACCCAGGAATAAGTGTGCCTCCAATTACAGTTTGCAACAATGTTGCAAACGGGTAATTGGCAATCAGTGTAATGTATTCTTTGTCCTCTGGGTGGCCGCCATTCGGGAAACAAACACGTGGCGGCGGCCATCTTAAACTACCGAACAGCGGTGTTTTGCCGTCGAGTGTCTGGAACTAAAATCGGACACTTGACTAGGCAAACACCGCTGAGACCTCCATACTTCCAGAAATTCGTATGGAAACTACCGAATGACCCGCCGTTCGGTAGAAAGAACCCCACAAACAAGGGAATTCATTCAAACCCTCTCCAGGCTCTATAACACAGGCAATTCGTCTGTTTTCATTCCCTTGTTTGTGACCGACCGCAGGGCCAAAATGCATGGAACTGTTTTCGGATACTTTACCCATGCGGTCGGTCAAATCTTTGGAAACCCATATCTGCCAAACTGTTCATCCGAATGACTTGAATTTTGGATATGTTTCCCCCCTGAATAATGGCTATTCAGCAATGCTGGATGTAAAGGTGTACCCCCTGTTTTTGGGGTACATCCAGAACTTGGCTGGAAAAGTGTACCGGATAATTGGGTTTAATGTTATCTGAGGGGAGGGGATGTGTGGGCTGAACCATGTATGTGATTGGTTATTTTATGCCTCCCCCTGGGTGTGGCCTGTATGTGGATTATTGTAATAAAAGCCAGGCTGGATGAGCCAGTCCGGAGTTCCTGTTTAACCCTCAAAATGAAGTGTCGTCTCGTTCTTGGGGGGAATTGGATTGTAAGCTGACTGCCAGGAGTGTAAGCGGATTGTATGCTTTTCTTGTTCAGCTGTTCCAGTTCGGAGTGTTATCTTGTATCCAGTTTGGGAGTTTGGTGTTCTGCAGTAACTGTGCCTGTCTATCAAAAAGGGGATTATCGCCTAAACTGGGTTTTATCCTCTTGTAAGGGAAACGGTCCGCAACAGAGACCACACACAGGAGGTCGTGTGGCGCCCATTAAGGATTGCAACATTGTTGCAATCGGCAATTAAGAGGATTCAGGGTGGCCGTCGTTCGGCTACCGACCACGCGGCGGTCGGCCATCTTGGATCCTTTGTTAAGTTCAGCGGTATCTGGTCGTCGAGCGCCTGGAACTAAAGTCGGCTACTCGATGGCACGAATACCGCTGGACTTCCAAGCCGTTCGGGAGCCCCGGTCCTTCGGTAATGTGTTTCTATATAGTCATTCGGTAGTTTGAAGGTAACTTAGAAATAATGTGTATTTCGTGCGGCGTTCGGTTATTTAAGCTGGGATCTAAGCGGTACTTTCACGAAACGTGCGCTCAGACCCCAGCTATCTACCGAATTTTCATTCGTTTAAATCAGACGAATATTGTATAAGTTATAGATTTTTGTGTGAAATATTGGTTCTGCTGCACGAGGGGATAATCCACTTAACTGTTTATTCTGGTGGGAGTGTCCCTCTCGTGCAGCAGTGTATTATGGGAGAAATGTCCAGGTTGCTAAGTTCCCCATGTAGTCCCCTACTGTACAACCCCTGCAATGTCAGTAGGGAAACCCCTTGCATGGGGAATTGCATAAATACTGTGACCTGTGAATAAAGCACTCAGTTGACTCCCAGCCTATGTTTCGTCTAGTTCTTGGGAGGGAAGGATTCTTATTACGCTACCTGGAATATTGTATGCTGTACCTGCCTATGCTGATTATTGCCTGTGTTCCTGTCTACCAGCGGAGATCTTGTGGATTATACTGCCCCTCCGCTACAATTGGTGGCAAGCAACAGGATTTCAACTACCCAGCAAAGCAGCGTTCGGCAGAATCCTAACGAACAGAGAAAAGAAACCAACAATTCGTGAGTTTATTCATTCGGTGGAAACCGGAACCCGGGAACACGGGGAAACTCACGAACGGCCGTTAAATGAACACGGAGGTACCCAGTCGGGTTGCCCGTCGATCCGTTACAAGTACATTCAGACACACCCCTGCAATCAAACTCAAACATTGCCCTGTCTTAAAACGCAAACTACATACAAGCACCCCTTCAAACACCAATACTGTACATTACACTACAGTGACAATAAATGCCACAGCGCTGTACAGATATACAACATAGAAATTTTGACTTAGGGTGCCTTGAAAAACTATTGAAATATTAAGGGCGACTTGAATATAAAAAGTTTGGGAACCACTGATTTAACTGATTTGGGGAAATCCTTAGTCTGCCTGTTCTCCTTTTTCGTGTCTTACATGGGTGATGGTGGAACAGGAGCCACTAATCAGCACAATCCTACCGGATTTGAGACAGCTGGGAGGCACACTCCATAAAAATATATCAATGGTTCACACCACACAAACACATCCTGCATCCACGTGCAGATACACCTTACATACGTATATCCTATTATCACACACGCCCCACAGAAAAGCTCACATTCTTTCCCAAACACACACTCCACACAAAACCAACTCTGCAAGCTAGGAACATGATAACAAAATACAAAAATGTTCACAATTTGTTGCTTCCTATTTAGCAGGGACATATGGGCCCAAATCCATTTCTCCCACTTTTGTATCCTAATGTCCACCGTTTTTGGACAAGGTCAATATTCTCAGTGTGTCTAAATTTGTACCAGAACTCCACAGCAAATTCGTTCAGAGTAATTTGTCTTTAAATAACAATGTGTTTAGAAACCACACTGTGTTAATAACATACATTGTTCTTCCTGACCTCGGAGCTGAGCGGACGCGTGCTGCTCGAGCTCCCGACCGCCGGACCGGCTTTTTGGGGAAAAAACCCAGCTGTCGCACAACGACTGAGGCCACATTGGGCCACTACAACTGGGCACGCGCCGACAAAAAGGCAGACACCTTTCCCCAGGGCCTACGGTACCGCAAACCGCGGCAGCAATCTGAGGCCTGCAGACGACTAGGAGGGGGAAGTGCGGCCGACTTTCATACCGACTGCTATGTCCAGCAGACCCACTCCACTCCTACCCCCCCCCCCCCTCTGGACCGGTGGGGGTCATCCCGGTCCCTGCTGGCCGGCGCCCCGGAGTATCTCTGGGAACAGAGCGACCGCACGAGGAGGAACCGCACCCAAGATGGCGGCCCAGCAGCAATCCACGGCAATGGACACAAGCATTGAGTCGGGCGCAGGGCCCCTGGAGGCCTTTGATCAGCAGTGCAAGCGCTTTTGGGAGATACTGTGCAATTAGGGCCTGACCCGCAGAAGAGCGGTGAAAGTGGTGGCACACTGGATCCGACCGGTAACCCGGCGCCGCTACTATGGGCCCCTACCGCGAACCCCTAAAACGACTGCACAGCAAGGCAGGCGACAGCGACCAACTAAACAGGCAGGGGAGCCGCATGGTATCTCTGCCGACGCTCGCTCCCGTGTTCACAGGAGCTGGAGTGTCAGGAGAGCCCAACCCACGTGTAACCTTCACGACGCCAGAACCTGGTACCAGCATGGAGCACCCCCACATTCCACAAACCCAGCGACATACAGGGGCCTAACCTGGAGGTCCAGCCCGGGGTCTAGCGGCGGAGCTGCACCCCGAAAGAGGGGCACCCTTAAGGACACAAAACTAGAGGCCCTGCAGAAGAGCTGGAAGGAACGTAGTCTTAACAAGCCAAGAACCGGCCGAAGCAACGCTAGCAAACCGCGGGGCGACATCGGAGCATGCCTGAAACTTCCGCCTGCTAGCATCCCCCCCTCCCTGGGTATTGGCTGAACTTTTTTATCGCTTGGACTGCATCTGAGCTACAGGTTCACTACCAATTGTTTGGACATATGTTATAAAAATGGTAACCCTGCAGCCACTATGCCTCTCAGACCCTGCACGTTATACCTTTTATTTTGCAAATCAGCTCAATGTTTAGTATTTTTCTTCTATAAGCCTTTGCCTTACTTAATCATCTCATATTAGATTGCATACCTCCCACGGGCATTATCTACCTATAAAATGCGCAACTACACTGTTAGATAAACGTAGTTAAAAGAAAAAACAAATTGTGTTGTTTAACCTAACGTTGGCAGCAACTGATAACTCTATAGCAAAGCTATCTTCCTGTATTTTAACCCCTTCAGGACGGAGTCAATAGTACACGTTCTGATCAAAACAAAACGTAAACAAAAACTGGAATTTGCGCTATATGTCTGTTCACCCGTAGTTCCCCTCTTTCATATTAAATGCACCCACACTTATTATATATCATTTTGTTCAGGAGAAACAGGGCTTTCATTTCATATAAAATATTTGTATTTGAAACAATTTATTATGAATAAAATTAAAAAAAACTGTGAGAAATTTGATTTTTTTTTTTAAATTTGTAGTTCCGCCTCACATTTTAGCTGTAAATGTCATAATACTGTTAGGTTTTACGGCAACAAAATGCACATATTTGTAATCAGCGATGTCTCACGAGTACAACAGTACCCCCCATTAACAGGTTTTATGGTGTTTTGGAAAGTTACAGGGTCAAATATAGAACGTTCCATTTTCAAATTGAAATTTGCCAGATTAGTAATGTTACCTTTGAGACGGTGTGGTAGCCCAGGAATGAGAATTACCCCCATAATGGCATACCATTTGAAAAAGTAGACAACCCAAGGTATTGAACGTGGGGTATGTTTAGTTTTTTTTAGTAGCCACTTAGTCACAAACACTGGCCAAAGTTAGCGTTCATATTTGTTTTTGTGTGAAAAAAGCAAAAAACTAATATTTGGCCAGTGTTTGTGACTAAGTGGCTACTAAAAATGACTGGACATACCCCATTTGCAATACCTTGGGTTGTCTACTTTTGCAAATGGTATGCCATCATGGGGGTAATTCTTATTCCTGGGCTACCATACGGTCTCAAAGGCAACA
The DNA here is from genome assembly GCF_036172605.1 of Pelobates fuscus. Classification (NCBI taxonomy): domain Eukaryota; kingdom Metazoa; phylum Chordata; class Amphibia; order Anura; family Pelobatidae; genus Pelobates; species Pelobates fuscus. Next base: position 123,898,638 of record NC_086319.1, read on the forward strand.
TAACTAATCTGGCAAATTTCAATGTCAAAAAAATGAAATGCAAGCCTTATATGTGACTCTCTAACTTTCCAAAACACCATAAAACCTGTACATGTGGGGTACTGTTATTCTCGGGAGATTTCACTAAACACAAATATTAGTGTTTTAAAACAGTAAAACATATTACAACAATAATATAGTCCATAAAAGTGCCGTTTGTTTGTAAAAAATGCAAAAAACGTCACTTTTACTTAAAATATCATCGTTGTAATACAATTTACCAGTTTTAAACACTAATATTTGAGTTCAGCGAAGTCTCCCGAGTAAAACAGTACCCCCTATGTACAGGTTTTATGGTGTCTTGGAGAGTTACAGGGTCTAATATAGTGCATGCGAATTAAATTCTCTGCACTTTCTCCCTGTGTTGTCAGGCATGTCAATCAAATTTTAATTAATCAAATGACATAATTATGTTAAAAAATTACTTAAATATACACGTAGAATTTTAATATATATGCATTTATAGGTATATAAATTCTACGTGTATACTAATGTAATCTTTTATGTAATTATATGTATTTATCTCTCTATATATATTTGCGGTTATTTGTATTTTATATATAGATAGATATATATAGAATGTCATTCTAAGTGTATTCTGTTTCCAATATATATATATTAATAACAAAATACAGTTAGAATGAAATTACATATGAATATATAATTTATTTTATATTTTGTTTCAATATTTTATTTATTTATTTAATTATTTTATTTATTTATTATTGTAATTATGCGTATATATATATAATATATATATATATGTAGATCTATTATATATATAATATATATACATATTATATATATGTAACGTCATTCTAAGTGTATTTTAATATTAATATATATACTAATATTAATATTAAAATACATTACGTATGACGTTACATATATATAATATGTATATATATTATATATATAATATATATACATATTATATATATATATAAAAAGGCATTTAATTTATTTTTATAACATTTTTATATTTATTTTTTTACACTACCTACCAGCAGGGGGACTGTCTAATATTTTAAACAGTCCCCCTGCTGGCAGATCCATAGCCAGCTATAGGGGGCCATGTGATCGCTCTTTGAGAGCGATCACATGGCCCCCGGGGGCCTCATTTGCCGGAGGGGGGCTGCCTGGGCTCTCAGACAGCCCCCCAGAAGAGGATCGCGGCGGAGGTGAGTACACCTCTGCTCCTGGGGCTGCAAGCCGTTACGGCGTTCTATGCCGCCGCAACGGCTTTAAAGCCCTTTAAAGCCGCGACGGCATAGAACGCCGTAACGGCGTTAAGGGGTTAACCTGATGTTGACAGAGTCTCAATCTATAAAATGCCTAAACAGCATGATTTAAGCTTATTCATATATAATTTGTATTTTTATGCAACTGCCTACATCTTGTTCTTTTCATGTTCTAAAATATAAAAAATGTGCTGTATAACAAGCCACATGTTGAAATGATGACAAACCGCTTGCAGCAGCTGTTGTGGCGCTGTACGCTTTACTGTTACTCCATGCACGAATAAAAATAAAGAATTTAAAAAAAATAAATTACATTTTAATTGCATTAAATGTTCATAGTAAGTAATCTACAATTTCTCAAGACAGCCACACTGCTGAACACCCCACTATCACCTCTGATGTGTCCCTCTTTGTCTATTTGAAATATTGGGAGGCATAATTTTGGTTTGCTGTAAGGAAATGTGATAGGTGACATTGTATCTGAAAGCCTTTATGAGGGCTTTTCCTTCTATGAGAGCTCAGTCGTGTTGTGTCGTGGTTTTGAATGTTTCTGTTTCTTTTTGAAATCCTTGATTTTGATATACTCTTTTATGAGGATGAATAAAGAAGAGTTAGAAGAAAGAAGACTTTGGATGTCAGTATACTTTTTTTAATTTTTACACACAACTCTTAATTTTACTGGATTCCCTTAGTTGTATTACTGTGAGTAGATAGGATTCTTTATTTTAAATGTGGGGTGGCTAGGGTAATGGGGAACCCTAATCACCCAGGGGACATGCTTGTATTTGCAAAGGCGGAAAATTGCATGCCCACCCTCTATTTTTTAATTATTTGGGTGGGTACTGGGGGAGATACTATGTCTCCCTTGATATTATTTTAATAGCCATTAGGATTCTTCCCCCCCTCCCATTTTCTTTTATTAAATAGTCACCACTCACTGTCCATGCGTCCAGTGCTCTGTATAAACCCCATTATTTATTTTAAAGGGACACTATAGTCACCAAAACAACTTTAGCTTAATGAAGCAGTTTTGGTGTAAAGATCATGTCTCTGCAGTCTCACTGCTCAATTCTCTGCCATTTAGGAAAAATCACTTTGTTTATGAACCCTAGTCACACCTCCCTGCATGTGACTTGCACAGCCTTCCTAAACGCTTCCTGTATAGAGTCATCTAAAGTTTATCCTTCCTTTATTGCAAGTTCTGTTTAATTTAGATTTTCTTATCCCCTGTTATGTTAATAGCTTCCTAGACGCTACAAGGGCCTCCTGTATGTGATTAAAGTTCAATTTACAGAGAAAGATATACAAATGTTTAAAGTAAATTACATTTGATTGAAAGTGAAACCATTTTTTTTTCATGCAGGCTGTGTCATCAAAGTCAGGGAGATGTGACAAGGGCTGCATAAACAGAAACAAAGTGATTTAACTCCTAAATGGCAGTGAATTGAGCAGTGAAACCTGAAAAGCATGATCTATACACTAAAACTGCTTCATTAAGCTAAAGTTGTTTAGGTGACTATAGTGTTCCTTTAAAGGAACGCTATAGGGTCAGGAGCATCTGACCCTATAGTGTTAAAACCACAATTAAGTTGCCTTGATCCCCCACCCGCCTCCTTAGAATGGGTTAAAACTTACCTTATTTCCAGCGCTGCTCGGGTCTGCCCCTGATCCTGATCCGCCTCTTTAGCTGAAATCATCAAAATTGATAATCACAGCCAATTCACGATTGCCAAGGAGGCGGGGCAGGGCCAAACGCTGGCCTGTCCAATCAGCATCTCTTCATAGAGATACATTGAATCAAAGCACCTCAATGAGGAAAGTTCAGTGTCTCCATGCAGAGCGTGAAGAGGCTGAACGTCAGTGCTGCACACTGCAGCACTGCCCCGGGAACCATCTCCAGTGGCCATCTGAGGAGTGGCCACTGGAGGTTTCCTTAGGTTTTACTGTAAACACTGTGTTTTCTATGAAAAGACAGTGTTGCATGAAAATGCCTGCAAGGACTGTCTACACTAACCAGAACAACTACAATGAACTATAGTTGTTCTGGTGACTATAGTGTCCCTATTTTGGCTCGATAACAATAGCTTGTTCCACATCTTGTTCAACTCTATGGTGATACAGATTATTTTTAACTTAGAATGCGTTCATGTTATATTGAATCTAAATATAATATGAATCTAAATATAATTATGAAATTATATTTGAATTTTGTAATTATTTTTTGTACTTTCTAGACAGATGAAAATCATGAGTAAGATGGTAACTCACACATATTTCGTTTTTAAATTGCTGTAATGTGTCCAAGACATCCTATATTTGTAGATTTTTTTACTATTTTACTTCATATAACATTTCACTCAATTATACATTTTCTAAATTTTCTCTTCTGCTGTTTTTTTTTCCTAAAGTGTAAATTACCAGAAATTTGAAGTGAATTCAAAATGAAATTCAAGTTTCAAACCATAATAATCACATTTCTAGTCAGATATGTATTACTTTTGGCTGTTCCTGAAATAAATTTTGAATTGCACTTAAAATTCCTGACAATTCACATTTTAGAGAAATACACTGTTTGTAATTAAGATTGTTGTTTAGCAAATTCATTTAAATATACATGAATTAAAATTTACCTGTGCAGTCGGGTCATCAAGAGTACCCTTCACTAAGCCATAAATATTGCATGAAACCACTGAAAAAAAATGGTATAGTAAGGAATATATCTAGATTGTCCACCCATGGGAGGAGGTTGGAGGTACACTGGCATGTCACCTTCATGTATCTTTTATTTCACACCCGTAGCCCGAGGATGACAGTGACCTGTACAATCTCCCTATTATCATAAACCTATCTCCCATCCAATGCTCACAGGTGGGTGCATGTGGGGGGCCAGTTTTGTTGCTGACTAGACAGCAATAGCTTTAATACCAGAGTGAAGCTGCTGGCTGCTCTCTGTTTAATAGATACGCTCACACCCACAGCATGGATGTTAGAGGCATACAGGAGGTGTTAATTATATTATATTATGGGAGTCGGACTGACACCTAAGGCTTTTTTTAATTTAACTTTTTAATGTGGCTGATGGCTAATAAGTGCTGGCCAACTGCCATAATATTTAACCTTTGCGCTGTCAATAATTTTATTTTTAACTATTTGCCCACTGGCTGCTAGAGCTGTCAATGACCAAATAGTTGGGACATTTAATATCCAGGTCCAAATCTTTTGAACAACGCCTGGATTTTGCAGTCCAAATGGTCCAAACCAAATGGTTTTGCCCCATTTTGAATTTAGTAGATAACATTGTTAATGTTAAAATAGCAGAGTTGGAAGAATTTAGTTATTTTAGCCACATTTTTTAAATCGTTCTTAAAGGACCACTATAGTGCCAGGAAAACAAATTTGTTTTCCTGGCACTATAGTGTTAATAGGTCCCCCCCTCCCTCATGGCCCCTCTCCCGCCGGCCTCAAGAGGGGTTAAGGGGTTAAACACTTACCTTTCTCCAGCGCCAGGCTCCCTCGGTGCTGGGGACGCTCCTCCCTCTTCCGACGTCATCTGCCGAATGTGCATGCGCGGCAAGAGCCGCGCGCGCATTCAATCAGTCCATAGGAAAGCATTTCTCAATGCTTTCCTATGAACGGCAGCCTCTTCTCACCGTGATTTTCACAGTAAGAAGCGCGGAAGCGCCTCTAGCGGCTGTCAATGAGACAGCCACTAGAGGCTGGATTAACCCTAATGTAAACATAGCAGTTTCTCTGAAACTGCTATGTTTACAGCTGCAGGGTTAACCCTAGATGGACCTGGAACCCAGACCACTTCATTGAGCTGAAGTGGTCTGGGTGCCTAAAGTGGTCCATTAACCGACGATAAGTTGAAGTTTAGTAGATTTTGATACAGTAATTAAATTTAGTCCATGTGCCTTATTCTGCCACCCAATGGCTCCTGTGTTAAAAGCACAAGTCTTTACAGAACACACTTTGCACATCATTTGATTGTATAAAAAGGATACAAGCCAGCACCAATGCTAGACTAAAGATAGATAGTCCCATTCTAAGAAGGCACACGGTATTACTGTTCCAACTAGGACTTTTTCGATATCCCATTAATGAGAGGGAAAAGGAATACATCACACCAAATATGTATGTCAATGCTCCTCCAACATGATGAATCACTGGGTGTGTATACTCCTGGAAAACAAAATATAAGTTAGATCAGGGCTTGACAATTTTGCTTGGAAATTAGAAGCCAGCTAAAAAGGTTTTTCAACGCCCAAAGTACCAATCTTAAAGGGACACTAGTGTCACCAGAACTACTACAGCTTATTGTAGTCGTTCTGAAGTCTATAGCCTACCCCTACATACTTTTCAATGTAAACACTGCCTTTTCACTGTTTACATTGCAGCCTAGTAACACCTCTAGCGACAATCAATCAGCTGGACTCTAGAGGTGCATCTTGGGTTAGTATGAAGATGCTTAATGCCCCCCCTACGGGAGCAATGATTCAATGCATCGCTATGAGGAGATGCTGATTGGGGTTGCGTGTGTAATAGTCTCCAAATGCTTTCCTATGGGAGTGATGATCAAGTGATGATGATCTTAGCAATGGCGAGATCAGCAAGGCATTGGGAAAAAAAAGTAAGTAAAAGCACCATTCCAATGTGATTGGAATGGTGTCTAAACAGACACACTCACTGACAGCAAACACACACACACACACACACACACACACACACACACTCAATGACAGACAGAAACAGTCACTGATTCTGCAACACACACACACACACACATTTTCACATATACTCACAAATATTTGTTTTATTTAAATGTGTTCACCCAGCCTCTCTACCTTTCCCCGGAGTCCAGTGGGGCTGCTCTGATCATCTTAATTCTCCCTTGTGTGCTGTTTAGTGAGCCGGGGCCGGAGTGATGTCATATTCCGGCTCACAGCATCATTGGAGGGTGCCAATTTTTGGACTGTCCCCTGAACCTAGGACAGCTGAGAGGTATGGTGTAGCTGATATGCCTGTATGCACATTTGTCAAAGAGTCTTGTTTGTCATTTTGTTACCCACCTGAAAGAAGACAGCTATCACAATTCCACAGCACCACAGCCACCCAAAGCTGAGAAGCATCATGTTATACTGTGATGAGCTGGGGTCATTTGTCTGGCTTCTCAGCTGCATCAGTCTAAACATCACATAAACTGTGATTGCTCCTAAAAACAAATTGAAATAATCAATAGGAGACTTTCTGAACCAACACTTGTGAAAAACATTTTACAACTAGATTTTTGTTTGGAGGAATGTTTTTAGTGTTGGGAAAGCAAAACCATCATTTAGATGTTACTGTAACCTCTGTGGAAGACTAACATTATTATACTCGCTATATGGTTTTATTTTTATATGGCTATGATATAAGCATATTTAAACATGCATGTAAATATGAATACAATGTCACCCTTCTAATAAAAATAAACTCTCTCTTACTATCACAGTTCAGGGATACTTCATAAGCAAATTCCAAATTGAAGTCCAATCAAGGAGAGCATTAAGCACCTTTAATGTTTTCTCTTTTGTATAATAGAATAGAAATCTGATATCTACGTATAGCATATATAGTAGTAAGAGGGAGTAAGACCATGTATAGAAAGCTCTGAAAACTGGAAAAATATAGGGATTCACCAGAAACCTATACAAACATAATTCATAGAGTGCTTAGTACTATAAGATAGTAGCAGGTATCCAGGAGCTTACTGAAAGGATGAGTGCTATTATAGATAATAAAATATTTTGAAAATAAATATGATTAAAACATATTGATGGATATCTTGAGTGTCTAGTGTTAAAGATAACTGTATGGCATGGGTGTCCTTAACTCTGGAAAATGGAGCATCCCAGGGTAAATACCACCTCTTGCCAATTGTTATACTTCCAAATAGAGTGAAAGATACAATAGCCAAATGTTATAGATGTGCTTAAAATAACACTGACTATTATTATGCAAGCAAAACCAGTACCATACACTGGTTGCTGTGGGCAATATAAAAATATCGCTGGAAAACAACTGAGAGTATAAAAAGTCAAATTTATTCCAAAATATTTAAAAATAGAATTAAAAATAAGCCCACAGACACAATACCAGTCTATTAAAGGTGCAAAATACAAAATAACCTTGTTCTCAGGCAAAGATGGATGTAGATGTTACTTGCGATATTAACATCCAGATTCTGATTGCCGGTGAGGACGGCGTGAGGACAGCGTGCGTGCCACAGTGTGTTCCACCTCGAGCCTCACTTCAGGGGAACAGTGCTGCTTGTCAGAAGATGTTACTGGGATGCCTGGGATCCATGGTGATGTATACGATCTTTACGCTGATACCTTGGCTGGTTGTGACTCGGTAGACATGCTGTGTATTGTCTGACGCGTTTCGTAGGGAACAGCCCTACTTCCTCAGAGACGTGTAAGGTGACCTCCACGTGGGGATGTTTAAATACCCCTCAGTTGCATCCATCCTTGCCTGAGAACAAGGTTATTTTATATTTTGCACCTTTAATAGACTGGTATTGTGTCTGTGGACTTATTTTTAATTCTATTTTTAAATATTTTGGACTAAATTTGACTTTTTATACTCTCGGTTGTTTTCCAGTGATATTTTATTATTGCCCACAGCAACCAGTGTATGGTACTGGTTTTGCTTGATCTTGGCAAGTATTATACTTGCGTAATAATAGTCAGTGTTTTTCTAAGCACATCTATAACATTTTTGCTATTGTATCTTTCATCTATTTGGAAGTATAACAATTGACAAGAGGTGGTATTTACCCTGGGATGCTCCATTTTCCAGAGTTAAGTACACCCATGCCATACAGTTATCTTTAACACTAGACACTCAAGATTTATATGTTTTAATCATATTTATTTACTTCAAAATATTTTATTATCTATAATAGCACTCATCCTTTCAGTAAGCTCCTGGATACCTGCTACTATCTTATAGTACTAAGCACTCTATTTCTCTTTTGTATGTTGCAGCGTTATGCTGCAATTGTTTAAATCATTATTTTTTCTTTCTCAAATTAACATACACTCAATATTCCATTATAATAAAGCGAAAAAACATAATTCTTAAATAGATAGAAACATAGAATGTGACGGCAGATAAGAACCATTCGGCCCATCTAGTCTGCCCAGTTTTCTAAATACTTTCATTAGTCCCTGGCATTATCTTATAGTTAGGATAGCCTTATGCCTATCCCACGCATACTTAAACTCCTTTACTGTGTTAACCTCTACCACTTAAGCTGGAAGGCTATTCCATGCATCCACTACCCTCTCAGTAAAGTAATACTTCCTGATATTTTTTTTAAACCTCTGTCCTTCTAATTTTAGACTATGTCCTCTGGTTGTGGTAGTTTTTCTTCTTTTAAATATAGTCTCCTCCTTTACTGTGTTGATTCCCTTTATGTATTTAAATGTTTCTATCATATCCCCCCTGTCTCGTCTTTCCTCCAAGCTATACATGTTAAGATCCTTTAACCTTTCCTGGTAAGTTTTATCCTGTAATCCATGAACAAGTTTAGTAGCCCTTCTTTGAACTCTCTCTAAGGTATCAATATCCTTCTGAAGATATGGTCTCCAGTACTGTGTACAGTACTCCAAGTGAGGTCTCACCAGTGTTCTGTACAATGGCATGAGCACTTCCCTCTTTCTACTGCTAATACCTCTCCCTATACAACCAAGCATTCTGCTAGCATTTCCTGCTGCTCTATTACATTGTCTGCCTACCTTTAAGTCCTCAGAAATAATCACCCCTAAATCCCTTTCCTCAGATGTTGAGGTTAGGACTCTATCAAATATTCTGTACTCTGCCCTTGGGTTTTTACGTCCAAGATGCATTATCTTGCACTTATCCACATTAAATGTCAGTTGCCACAAGTCTGACCATTTTTCTAGTTTACCTAAATCATTTTCCATTTGGCTTATCCCTCCTGGAACATCAACCCTGTTACATATCTTAGTATCATCCGCAAAAAGACACACCTTACCATCAAGACCTTCTGCAATATCACTAATAAAAATATTAAAGAGAATGGGTCCAAGTACAGATTCCTGAGGTACCCCACTGGTGACAAGCCCAAGCTTCGAATATACTCCATTGACTACAACCCTCTGTTGCCTGTCACTCAGCCACTGCCTTACCCATTCAACAATATTGGAATCCAAACTCAAAGATTGCAGTTTATTGATAAGCCTTCTATGTGCAACAGTGTCAAAAGCCTTACTGAAATCTAGGTAAGCAATGTCTACTGCACCACCCTTATCTATAATTTTAGTTACCCAATCAAAAAAATCAATAAGATTAGTTTGGCATGATCTCCCTGAAGTAAACCCATGTTGTCTCTGATCTTGAAATTCATGTGTTTTTAGATGTTCAACAATCCTATCCTTTAACATGGTTTCCATCACTTTCCCCACTACTGATGTAAGGCTTACTGGCCTATAGTTGCCCGACTCCTCCCTATTACCTTTCTTGTGAATGGGCACAACATTCGCTAACTTCCAATCTTCTGGGACTACTCCTGTTAACAATGATTGGTTAAATAAATCTGTTAATGGTTTTGCTAGTACACCACTAAGCTCTTTTAATAGCTTTGGGTGTATTCCATCAGGTCCCATTGACTTATTTGTCTTTACTTTTGACAGTTGAAATAGAACCTCTTCCTCTGTAAACTCCCGTGTAATAAATGACTTTGATTTATCATTTGATATTTGATATTTGATTTATGATTTATCCTTTTTTTTAACAGAGGTCCCTTTCCTTCATTTTCAGCTGTAAATACCGAACAAAAATATTCATTGAGGCAGTCAGCTAGACCTTTATCCTCATCTACATACCTTCCTTCTTTTGTTTTTAATCTAACTAATCCTTGTTTTACTTTTCTTTTCTCATTTATGTATCTAAAAAAAGTTTTGTCCCCCTTTTTTACTGACTGTGCTATTTTCTCTTCTGTGTGTGATTTGGAAGCTCTTATAACTTGCTTAGCCTCTTTCTGCCTAATCTTATAGGTCATTCTGTCTTCCGCACTCTGGGTTTTTTTATAATTACTAAATGCTAACTTTTTGTTTTTTACTATTTTGGCCACATCTGCGGAGTACCACAGTGGTTTCTTGAATTTTTTGCTTTTACTGACAAGCCTAATGCAATTTTCTGTTGCCTTCAGTAGTGCAGCTTTTAAATAATCCCATTTATTTTGGACTCCATTTAAGTTGCTCCAGTCTGATAATGACTCCTTTACACATATTCTAATTTTAGAAAAGTCTGTTTTTCTAAAGTCTAAAACTTTTGTTTTTGTGTGGTGTGACTCAGTCACTGTTCTTATATTAAACCACACTGACTGATGATCACTGGATCCTAAACTTTCACCTACAGTAATATCTGATACCAAATCTCCATTTGTTAACACTAAATCTAGTATGACCTCTTTACGAGTTGGCTCCTCAACGACTTGTTTTAGAGACAATCCCAGTAGGGAGTTTAGAATATGTGTGCTTCTGGCACAAGTAGCTATTTTTGTTTTCCAATTCACATCAGGAAGATTAAAGTCACCCATGGTGATAACTTCCCCCTTCATTGTCATTTTAGCTATTTCTTCAACTAGTAGATTATCTAACTCTTCAATTTGTCCTGGGGGCCTATAAATCACACCTACACGAGCTACTGTGTGATTACCAAATTCTAACGTAACCCAAATGGACTCTATGTTCGTCTCACTAACCTTTATTAGGCTAGATTTTATGCTATCCTTCACATACAGGGCCACCCCTCCCCCTTTCTTGCCTTCCCTGTCTTTTCTATATAAAGAGTACCCTGGTATTGCTATGTCCCAGTCATTTTTTTCATTATACCATGTCTCAGTAACAGCGACTAAATCTACACTATCAGTTGCCATTATTGCCACAAGTTCATGGATCTTATTCCCTAAACTGCGAGCATTTGTAGACATGACTCTAAGCTTATCATTTTTTAACACACTTGCTACAGGCACCTTCTGTCGTTGTTTTGGGGGACAATTGGATTGATGTTTTATCACCCTTTTGCCCCCCCCTCCTAGTTTAAATACATCTTAGCAAAACCTCTGAACTGCTCACTGAGAACATTTGTTCCCTTTTGAGAAAGATGCAAACCATCTTTTTTGTACAGTTTATTTCCATTCCAAACAGAGCTACCATGAGCAATAAAGCCAAATCCTTGCTCCCGACACCATTCACCAAGCCACAAGTTAAAGTCCCTAATACGCATCCGCCTGTCATTCTGAGTGTTATGCACAGGCAGAACTTCAGAGAATGACAGTGTGGAAGCAACCTGCCGTATATCATTGGCAAAAACACTAAAAACTTCCTTAACCTCTGAAACCTCATTGCAAGCCAAGTCATTTGTCCCTAAATGGACAAGTACATCCAATTCACCTTCCTGCTTTGCTTGCTTAACAATATTACAGATACGTCTCCTGTCTCTGTGAGCAGTAGCTCCGGGAAGACACCTCACAAGACCACCATTGTCACTCTCCACACCTCTTATGATGGAATCCCCCAACAACAACTGCTTTCTATTAGGCCTCATCATAGTCTACAAGCCTCTCTGCACAACACCACTAGCCTCAGTGCCTCTCTCCACAACACCTCTAGCCTCAGTGCCTCTCTCCACAACACCTCTAGCCTCAGTGCCTCTCTCCACAACACCACTAGCCTCAGTGCCTCTCTGCACAACACCACTAGCCTCAGTTCCTCTCTGCACAACACCACTAGCCTCAGTGCCTCTCTGCACAACACCACTAGCCTCAGTGCCTCTCTGCACAACACCACTAGCCTCAGTGCCTCTCTGCACAACACCACTAGCCTCAGTGCCTCTCTGCACAACACCACTAGCCTCAGTGCCTCTCTGCACAACACCACTAGCCTCAGTGCCTCTCTGCACAACACCACTAGCCTCAGTGCCTCTCTGCACAACACCACTAGCCTCAGTGCCTCTCTGCACAACACCACTAGCCTCAGTGCCTCTCTGCACCACACCACTAGCCTCAGTGCCTCTCTGCACAACACCACTAGCCTCAGTGCCTGTCTCCATGACACCATTACACTCTGAAAGTGCAGAAAATGAATTATGTAGAACAACAGACTGTGCAATATGCCTTTTATCCACAACTCTAAGTCTACCAGATCCTACAGTAATCCATCTGCCATTCCTAGTATGTCTCTGTGGCAGTGGCTTTGCAGCAGTTCCAGCCTGAGTTTGTTTACCAGATAGTTTACAAATCTCAGACTTCAAAAATACAATCTCCTGCCGCAAGGTAGAGAACTGTCTACAGATTAGACAACAACTAAACCTCCAAAAAGTGGAACGCGAAACAAATGCATAGCAACTATTACACTGAACTAAGTCTGCCATTCCAATGAGATCAATTATTTAAATCAAACGAATCTTAACTTTTTATTTATCCTCCTGAATACCTCAGATTACCTCCAGTTTATCTCCAGAATATCTCCAAACACAGACACTTAGAAGCAACACTCTCCAGAATATCTCCAACCACAGACACTTAGAAGCAACACTCTCCAGAATATCTCCAACCACAGACACTTAGAAGCAACACTTAGAAGAAGCAACCAAGCTCTATTAGCCAAGCTAATGACAACAGCCCTTATATACTCCTAAAATCACCTCCCACTAGGAATGTTTAACACCTGGGTAGGCCTCTGCTTATTAGCAAACAATAGCTAATTTACACAGCAATCAATAGCAAGTAGCTACCTAATCCAATCAAATGCCTTATAATTACCAACAGGAAATCAAACCTTGTGCAATCAGTAACCTTTTCCTACAGATGAATCTTACCTGTAACAGTAAAAAAGAAAACTCTTAGCACAACTCTTAGGCAGTTGAAGCTTCTGTAAAACTCTCCAGAATATCTCCAACCACAGACACTTAGAAGCAACACTTAGAAGAAGCAACCAAGCTCTATTAGCCAAGCTAATGACAACAGCCCTTATATACTCCTAAAATCACCTCCCACTAGGAATGTTTAACACCTGGGTAGGCCTCTGCTTATTAGCAAACAATAGCTAATTTACACAGCAATCAATAGCAAGTAGCTACCTAATCCAATCAAATGCCTTATAATTACCAACAGGAAATCAAACCTTGTGCAATCAGTAACCTTTTCCTACAGATGAATCTTACCTGTAACAGTAAAAAAGAAAACTCTTAGCACAACTCTTAGGCAGTTGAAGCTTCTGTAAAACTCTCCAGAATATCTCCAACCACAGACACTTAGAAGCAACACTTAGAAGAAGCAACCAAGCTCTATTAGCCAAGCTAATGACAACAGCCCTTATATACTCCTAAAATCACCTCCCACTAGGAATGTTTAACACCTGGGTAGGCCTCTGCTTATTAGCAAACAATAGCTAATTTACACAGCAATCAATAGCAAGTAGCTACCTAATCCAATCAAATGCCTTATAATTACCAACAGGAAATCAAACCTTGTGCAATCAGTAACCTTTTCCTACAGATGAATCTTACCTGTAACAGTAAAAAAGAAAACTCTTAGCACAACTCTTAGGCAGTTGAAGCTTCTGTAAAACTCTCCAGAATATCTCCAACCACAGACACTTAGAAGCAACACTTAGAAGAAGCAACCAAGCTCTATTAGCCAAGCTAATGACAACAGCCCTTATATACTCCTAAAATCACCTCCCACTAGGAATGTTTAACACCTGGGTAGGCCTCTGCTTATTAGCAAACAATAGCTAATTTACACAGCAATCAATAGCAAGTAGCTACCTAATCCAATCAAATGCCTTATAATTACCAACAGGAAATCAAACCTTGTGCAATCAGTAACCTTTCCCTACAGATGAATCTTACCTGTAACAGTAAAAAAGAAAACTCTTAGCACAACTCTTAGGCAGTTGAAGCTTCTGTAAAACTCTCCAGAATATCTCCAACCACAGACACTTAGAAGCAACACTTAGAAGAAGCAACCAAGCTCTATTAGCCAAGCTAATGACAACAGCCCTTATATACTCCTAAAATCACCTCCCACTAGGAATGTTTAACACCTGGGTAGGCCTCTGCTTATTAGCAAACAATAGCTAATTTACACAGCAATCAATAGCAAGTAGCTACCTAATCCAATCAAATGCCTTATAATTACCAACAGGAAATCAAACCTTGTGCAATCAGTAACCTTTTCCTACAGATGAATCTTACCTGTAACAGTAAAAAAGAAAACTCTTAGCACAACTCTTAGGCAGTTGAAGCTTCTGTAAAACTCTCCAGAATATCTCCAACCACAGACACTTAGAAGCAACACTTAGAAGAAGCAACCAAGCTCTATTAGCCAAGCTAATGACAACAGCCCTTATATACTCCTAAAATCACCTCCCACTAGGAATGTTTAACACCTGGGTAGGCCTCTGCTTATTAGCAAACAATAGCTAATTTACACAGCAATCAATAGCAAGTAGCTACCTAATCCAATCAAATGCCTTATAATTACCAACAGGAAATCAAACCTTGTGCAATCAGTAACCTTTCCCTACAGATGAATCTTACCTGTAACAGTAAAAAAGAAAACTCTTAGCACAACTCTTAGGCAGTTGAAGCTTCTGTAAAACTCTCCAGAATATCTCCAACCACAGACACTTAGAAGCAACACTTAGAAGAAGCAACCAAGCTCTATTAGCCAAGCTAATGACAACAGCCCTTATATACTCCTAAAATCACCTCCCACTAGGAATGTTTAACACCTGGGTAGGCCTCTGCTTATTAGCAAACAATAGCTAATTTACACAGCAATCAATAGCAAGTAGCTACCTAATCCAATCAAATGCCTTATAATTACCAACAGGAAATCAAACCTTGTGCAATCAGTAACCTTTTCCTACAGATGAATCTTACCTGTAACAGTAAAAAAGAAAACTCTTAGCACAACTCTTAGGCAGTTGAAGCTTCTGTAAAACTCTCCAGAATATCTCCAACCACAGACACTTAGAAGCAACACTTAGAAGAAGCAACCAAGCTCTATTAGCCAAGCTAATGACAACAGCCCTTATATACTCCTAAAATCACCTCCCACTAGGAATGTTTAACACCTGGGTAGGCCTCTGCTTATTAGCAAACAATAGCTAATTTACACAGCAATCAATAGCAAGTAGCTACCTAATCCAATCAAATGCCTTATAATTACCAACAGGAAATCAAACCTTGTGCAATCAGTAACCTTTTCCTACAGATGAATCTTACCTGTAACAGTAAAAAAGAAAACTCTTAGCACAACTCTTAGGCAGTTGAAGCTTCTGTAAAACTCTCCAGAATATCTCCAACCACAGACACTTAGAAGCAACACTTAGAAGAAGCAACCAAGCTCTATTAGCCAAGCTAATGACAACAGCCCTTATATACTCCTAAAATCACCTCCCACTAGGAATGTTTAACACCTGGGTAGGCCTCTGCTTATTAGCAAACAATAGCTAATTTACACAGCAATCAATAGCAAGTAGCTACCTAATCCAATCAAATGCCTTATAATTACCAACAGGAAATCAAACCTTGTGCAATCAGTAACCTTTTCCTACAGATGAATCTTACCTGTAACAGTAAAAAAGAAAACTCTTAGCACAACTCTTAGGCAGTTGAAGCTTCTGTAAAACTCTCCAGAATATCTCCAACCACAGACACTTAGAAGCAACACTTAGAAGAAGCAACCAAGCTCTATTAGCCAAGCTAATGACAACAGCCCTTATATACTCCTAAAATCACCTCCCACTAGGAATGTTTAACACCTGGGTAGGCCTCTGCTTATTAGCAAACAATAGCTAATTTACACAGCAATCAATAGCAAGTAGCTACCTAATCCAATCAAATGCCTTATAATTACCAACAGGAAATCAAACCTTGTGCAATCAGTAACCTTTTCCTACAGATGAATCTTACCTGTAACAGTAAAAAAGAAAACTCTTAGCACAACTCTTAGGCAGTTGAAGCTTCTGTAAAACTCTCCAGAATATCTCCAACCACAGACACTTAGAAGCAACACTTAGAAGAAGCAACCAAGCTCTATTAGCCAAGCTAATGACAACAGCCCTTATATACTCCTAAAATCACCTCCCACTAGGAATGTTTAACACCTGGGTAGGCCTCTGCTTATTAGCAAACAATAGCTAATTTACACAGCAATCAATAGCAAGTAGCTACCTAATCCAATCAAATGCCTTATAATTACCAACAGGAAATCAAACCTTGTGCAATCAGTAACCTTTTCCTACAGATGAATCTTACCTGTAACAGTAAAAAAGAAAACTCTTAGCACAACTCTTAGGCAGTTGAAGCTTCTGTAAAACTCTCCAGAATATCTCCAACCACAGACACTTAGAAGCAACACTTAGAAGAAGCAACCAAGCTCTATTAGCCAAGCTAATGACAACAGCCCTTATATACTCCTAAAATCACCTCCCACTAGGAATGTTTAACACCTGGGTAGGCCTCTGCTTATTAGCAAACAATAGCTAATTTACACAGCAATCAATAGCAAGTAGCTACCTAATCCAATCAAATGCCTTATAATTACCAACAGGAAATCAAACCTTGTGCAATCAGTAACCTTTTCCTACAGATGAATCTTACCTGTAACAGTAAAAAAGAAAACTCTTAGCACAACTCTTAGGCAGTTGAAGCTTCTGTAAAACTCTCCAGAATATCTCCAACCACAGACACTTAGAAGCAACACTTAGAAGAAGCAACCAAGCTCTATTAGCCAAGCTAATGACAACAGCCCTTATATACTCCTAAAATCACCTCCCACTAGGAATGTTTAACACCTGGGTAGGCCTCTGCTTATTAGCAAACAATAGCTAATTTACACAGCAATCAATAGCAAGTAGCTACCTAATCCAATCAAATGCCTTATAATTACAAACAGGAAATCAAACCTTGTGCAATCAGTAACCTTTTCCTACAGATGAATCTTACCTGTAACAGTAAAAAAGAAAACTCTTAGCACAACTCTTAGGCAGTTGAAGCTTCTGTAAAACTCTCCAGAATATCTCCAACCACAGACACTTAGAAGCAACACTTAGAAGAAGCAACCAAGCTCTATTAGCCAAGCTAATGACAACAGCCCTTATATACTCCTAAAATCACCTCCCACTAGGAATGTTTAACACCTGGGTAGGCCTCTGCTTATTAGCAAACAATAGCTAATTTACACAGCAATCAATAGCAAGTAGCTACCTAATCCAATCAAATGCCTTATAATTACCAACAGGAAATCAAACCTTGTGCAATCAGTAACCTTTCCCTACAGATGAATCTTACCTGTAACAGTAAAAAAGAAAACTCTTAGCACAACTCTTAGGCAGTTGAAGCTTCTGTAAAACTCTCCAGAATATCTCCAACCACAGACACTTAGAAGCAACACTTAGAAGAAGCAACCAAGCTCTATTAGCCAAGCTAATGACAACAGCCCTTATATACTCCTAAAATCACCTCCCACTAGGAATGTTTAACACCTGGGTAGGCCTCTGCTTATTAGCAAACAATAGCTAATTTACACAGCAATCAATAGCAAGTAGCTACCTAATCCAATCAAATGCCTTATAATTACCAACAGGAAATCAAACCTTGTGCAATCAGTAACCTTTTCCTACAGATGAATCTTACCTGTAACAGTAAAAAAGAAAACTCTTAGCACAACTCTTAGGCAGTTGAAGCTTCTGTAAAACTCTCCAGAATATCTCCAACCACAGACACTTAGAAGCAACACTTAGAAGAAGCAACCAAGCTCTATTAGCCAAGCTAATGACAACAGCCCTTATATACTCCTAAAATCACCTCCCACTAGGAATGTTTAACACCTGGGTAGGCCTCTGCTTATTAGCAAACAATAGCTAATTTACACAGCAATCAATAGCAAGTAGCTACCTAATCCAATCAAATGCCTTATAATTACCAACAGGAAATCAAACCTTGTGCAATCAGTAACCTTTTCCTACAGATGAATCTTACCTGTAACAGTAAAAAAGAAAACTCTTAGCACAACTCTTAGGCAGTTGAAGCTTCTGTAAAACTCTCCAGAATATCTCCAACCACAGACACTTAGAAGCAACACTTAGAAGAAGCAACCAAGCTCTATTAGCCAAGCTAATGACAACAGCCCTTATATACTCCTAAAATCACCTCCCACTAGGAATGTTTAACACCTGGGTAGGCCTCTGCTTATTAGCAAACAATAGCTAATTTACACAGCAATCAATAGCAAGTAGCTACCTAATCCAATCAAATGCCTTACAATTACCAACAGGAAATCAAACCTTGTGCAATCAGTAACCTTTTCCTACAGATGAATCTTACCTGTAACAGTAAAAAAGAAAACTCTTAGCACAACTCTTAGGCAGTTGAAGCTTCTGTAAAACTCTCCAGAATATCTCCAACCACAGACACTTAGAAGCAACACTTAGAAGAAGCAACCAAGCTCTATTAGCCAAGCTAATGACAACAGCCCTTATATACTCCTAAAATCACCTCCCACTAGGAATGTTTAACACCTGGGTAGGCCTCTGCTTATTAGCAAACAATAGCTAATTTACACAGCAATCAATAGCAAGTAGCTACCTAATCCAATCAAATGCCTTATAATTACCAACAGGAAATCAAACCTTGTGCAATCAGTAACCTTTTCCTACAGATGAATCTTACCTGTAACAGTAAAAAAGAAAACTCTTAGCACAACTCTTAGGCAGTTGAAGCTTCTGTAAAACTCTCCAGAATATCTCCAACCACAGACACTTAGAAGCAACATTTAGAAGAAGCAACCAAGCTCTATTAGCCAAGCTAATGACAACAGCCCTTATATACTCCTAAAATCACCTCCCACTAGGAATGTTTAACACCTGGGTAGGCCTCTGCTTATTAGCAAACAATAGCTAATTTACACAGCAATCAATAGCAAGTAGCTACCTAATCCAATCAAATGCCTTATAATTACCAACAGGAAATCAAACCTTGTGCAATCAGTAACCTTTTCCTACAGATGAATCTTACCTGTAACAGTAAAAAAGAAAACTCTTAGCACAACTCTTAGACAGTTGAAGCTTCTGTAAAACTCTCCAGAATATCTCCAACCACAGACACTTAGAAGCAACACTTAGAAGAAGCAACCAAGCTCTATTAGCCAAGCTAATGACAACAGCCCTTATATACTCCTAAAATCACCTCCCACTAGGAATGTTTAACACCTGGGTAGGCCTCTGCTTATTAGCAAACAATAGCTAATTTACACAGCAATCAATAGCAAGTAGCTACCTAATCCAATCAAATGCCTTATAATTACCAACAGGAAATCAAACCTTGTGCAATCAGTAACCTTTTCCTACAGATGAATCTTACCTGTAACAGTAAAAAAGAAAACTCTTAGCACAACTCTTAGGCAGTTGAAGCTTCTGTAAAACTCTCCAGAATATCTCCAACCACAGACACTTAGAAGCAACACTTAGAAGAAGCAACCAAGCTCTATTAGCCAAGCTAATGACAACAGCCCTTATATACTCCTAAAATCACCTCCCACTAGGAATGTTTAACACCTGGGTAGGCCTCTGCTTATTAGCAAACAATAGCTAATTTACACAGCAATCAATAGCAAGTAGCTACCTAATCCAATCAAATGCCTTATAATTACCAACAGGAAATCAAACCTTGTGCAATCAGTAACCTTTTCCTACAGATGAATCTTACCTGTAACAGTAAAAAAGAAAACTCTTAGCACAACTCTTAGGCAGTTGAAGCTTCTGTAAAACTCTCCAGAATATCTCCAACCACAGACACTTAGAAGCAACACTTAGAAGAAGCAACCAAGCTCTATTAGCCAAGCTAATGACAACAGCCCTTATATACTCCTAAAATCACCTCCCACTAGGAATGTTTAACACCTGGGTAGGCCTCTGCTTATTAGCAAACAATAGCTAATTTACACAGCAATCAATAGCAAGTAGCTACCTAATCCAATCAAATGCCTTATAATTACCAACAGGAAATCAAACCTTGTGCAATCAGTAACCTTTCCCTACAGATGAATCTTACCTGTAACAGTAAAAAAGAAAACTCTTAGCACAACTCTTAGGCAGTTGAAGCTTCTGTAAAACTCTCCAGAATATCTCCAACCACAGACACTTAGAAGCAACACTTAGAAGAAGCAACCAAGCTCTATTAGCCAAGCTAATGACAACAGCCCTTATATACTCCTAAAATCACCTCCCACTAGGAATGTTTAACACCTGGGTAGGCCTCTGCTTATTAGCAAACAATAGCTAATTTACACAGCAATCAATAGCAAGTAGCTACCTAATCCAATCAAATGCCTTATAATTACCAACAGGAAATCAAACCTTGTGCAATCAGTAACCTTTTCCTACAGATGAATCTTACCTGTAACAGTAAAAAAGAAAACTCTTAGCACAACTCTTAGGCAGTTGAAGCTTCTGTAAAACTCTCCAGAATATCTCCAACCACAGACACTTAGAAGCAACACTTAGAAGAAGCAACCAAGCTCTATTAGCCAAGCTAATGACAACAGCCCTTATATACTCCTAAAATCACCTCCCACTAGGAATGTTTAACACCTGGGTAGGCCTCTGCTTATTAGCAAACAATAGCTAATTTACACAGCAATCAATAGCAAGTAGCTACCTAATCCAATCAAATGCCTTATAATTACCAACAGGAAATCAAACCTTGTGCAATCAGTAACCTTTTCCTACAGATGAATCTTACCTGTAACAGTAAAAAAGAAAACTCTTAGCACAACTCTTAGGCAGTTGAAGCTTCTGTAAAACTCTCCAGAATATCTCCAACCACAGACACTTAGAAGCAACACTTAGAAGAAGCAACCAAGCTCTATTAGCCAAGCTAATGACAACAGCCCTTATATACTCCTAAAATCACCTCCCACTAGGAATGTTTAACACCTGGGTAGGCCTCTGCTTATTAGCAAACAATAGCTAATTTACACAGCAATCAATAGCAAGTAGCTACCTAATCCAATCAAATGCCTTATAATTACCAACAGGAAATCAAACCTTGTGCAATCAGTAACCTTTTCCTACAGATGAATCTTACCTGTAACAGTAAAAAAGAAAACTCTTAGCACAACTCTTAGGCAGTTGAAGCTTCTGTAAAACTCTCCAGAATATCTCCAACCACAGACACTTAGAAGCAACACTTAGAAGAAGCAACCAAGCTCTATTAGCCAAGCTAATGACAACAGCCCTTATATACTCCTAAAATCACCTCCCACTAGGAATGTTTAACACCTGGGTAGGCCTCTGCTTATTAGCAAACAATAGCTAATTTACACAGCAATCAATAGCAAGTAGCTACCTAATCCAATCAAATGCCTTATAATTACCAACAGGAAATCAAACCTTGTGCAATCAGTAACCTTTTCCTACAGATGAATCTTACCTGTAACAGTAAAAAAGAAAACTCTTAGCACAACTCTTAGGCAGTTGAAGCTTCTGTAAAACTCTCCAGAATATCTCCAACCACAGACACTTAGAAGCAACACTTAGAAGAAGCAACCAAGCTCTATTAGCCAAGCTAATGACAACAGCCCTTATATACTCCTAAAATCACCTCCCACTAGGAATGTTTAACACCTGGGTAGGCCTCTGCTTATTAGCAAACAATAGCTAATTTACACAGCAATCAATAGCAAGTAGCTACCTAATCCAATCAAATGCCTTATAATTACCAACAGGAAATCAAACCTTGTGCAATCAGTAACCTTTTCCTACAGATGAATCTTACCTGTAACAGTAAAAAAGAAAACTCTTAGCACAACTCTTAGGCAGTTGAAGCTTCTGTAAAACTCTCCAGAATATCTCCAACCACAGACACTTAGAAGCAACACTTAGAAGAAGCAACCAAGCTCTATTAGCCAAGCTAATGACAACAGCCCTTATATACTCCTAAAATCACCTCCCACTAGGAATGTTTAACACCTGGGTAGGCCTCTGCTTATTAGCAAACAATAGCTAATTTACACAGCAATCAATAGCAAGTAGCTACCTAATCCAATCAAATGCCTTATAATTACCAACAGGAAATCAAACCTTGTGCAATCAGTAACCTTTTCCTACAGATGAATCTTACCTGTAACAGTAAAAAAGAAAACTCTTAGCACAACTCTTAGGCAGTTGAAGCTTCTGTAAAACTCTCCAGAATATCTCCAACCACAGACACTTAGAAGCAACACTTAGAAGAAGCAACCAAGCTCTATTAGCCAAGCTAATGACAACAGCCCTTATATACTCCTAAAATCACCTCCCACTAGGAATGTTTAACACCTGGGTAGGCCTCTGCTTATTAGCAAACAATAGCTAATTTACACAGCAATCAATAGCAAGTAGCTACCTAATCCAATCAAATGCCTTATAATTACCAACAGGAAATCAAACCTTGTGCAATCAGTAACCTTTTCCTACAGATGAATCTTACCTGTAACAGTAAAAAAGAAAACTCTTAGCACAACTCTTAGGCAGTTGAAGCTTCTGTAAAACTCTCCAGAATATCTCCAACCACAGACACTTAGAAGCAACACTTAGAAGAAGCAACCAAGCTCTATTAGCCAAGCTAATGACAACAGCCCTTATATACTCCTAAAATCACCTCCCACTAGGAATGTTTAACACCTGGGTAGGCCTCTGCTTATTAGCAAACAATAGCTAATTTACACAGCAATCAATAGCAAGTAGCTACCTAATCCAATCAAATGCCTTATAATTACCAACAGGAAATCAAACCTTGTGCAATCAGTAACCTTTTCCTACAGATGAATCTTACCTGTAACAGTAAAAAAGAAAACTCTTAGCACAACTCTTAGGCAGTTGAAGCTTCTGTAAAACTCTCCAGAATATCTCCAACCACAGACACTTAGAAGCAACACTTAGAAGAAGCAACCAAGCTCTATTAGCCAAGCTAATGACAACAGCCCTTATATACTCCTAAAATCACCTCCCACTAGGAATGTTTAACACCTGGGTAGGCCTCTGCTTATTAGCAAACAATAGCTAATTTACACAGCAATCAATAGCAAGTAGCTACCTAATCCAATCAAATGCCTTATAATTACCAACAGGAAATCAAACCTTGTGCAATCAGTAACCTTTTCCTACAGATGAATCTTACCTGTAACAGTAAAAAAGAAAACTCTTAGCACAACTCTTAGGCAGTTGAAGCTTCTGTAAAACTCTCCAGAATATCTCCAACCACAGACACTTAGAAGCAACACTTAGAAGAAGCAACCAAGCTCTATTAGCCAAGCTAATGACAACAGCCCTTATATACTCCTAAAATCACCTCCCACTAGGAATGTTTAACACCTGGGTAGGCCTCTGCTTATTAGCAAACAATAGCTAATTTACACAGCAATCAATAGCAAGTAGCTACCTAATCCAATCAAATGCCTTATAATTACCAACAGGAAATCAAACCTTGTGCAATCAGTAACCTTTTCCTACAGATGAATCTTACCTGTAACAGTAAAAAAGAAAACTCTTAGCACAACTCTTAGGCAGTTGAAGCTTCTGTAAAACTCTCCAGAATATCTCCAACCACAGACACTTAGAAGCAACACTTAGAAGAAGCAACCAAGCTCTATTAGCCAAGCTAATGACAACAGCCCTTATATACTCCTAAAATCACCTCCCACTAGGAATGTTTAACACCTGGGTAGGCCTCTGCTTATTAGCAAACAATAGCTAATTTACACAGCAATCAATAGCAAGTAGCTACCTAATCCAATCAAATGCCTTATAATTACCAACAGGAAATCAAACCTTGTGCAATCAGTAACCTTTTCCTACAGATGAATCTTACCTGTAACAGTAAAAAAGAAAACTCTTAGCACAACTCTTAGGCAGTTGAAGCTTCTGTAAAACTCTCCAGAATATCTCCAACCACAGACACTTAGAAGCAACACTTAGAAGAAGCAACCAAGCTCTATTAGCCAAGCTAATGACAACAGCCCTTATATACTCCTAAAATCACCTCCCACTAGGAATGTTTAACACCTGGGTAGGCCTCTGCTTATTAGCAAACAATAGCTAATTTACACAGCAATCAATAGCAAGTAGCTACCTAATCCAATCAAATGCCTTATAATTACCAACAGGAAATCAAACCTTGTGCAATCAGTAACCTTTTCCTACAGATGAATCTTACCTGTAACAGTAAAAAAGAAAACTCTTAGCACAACTCTTAGGCAGTTGAAGCTTCTGTAAAACTCTCCAGAATATCTCCAACCACAGACACTTAGAAGCAACACTTAGAAGAAGCAACCAAGCTCTATTAGCCAAGCTAATGACAACAGCCCTTATATACTCCTAAAATCACCTCCCACTAGGAATGTTTAACACCTGGGTAGGCCTCTGCTTATTAGCAAACAATAGCTAATTTACACAGCAATCAATAGCAAGTAGCTACCTAATCCAATCAAATGCCTTATAATTACCAACAGGAAATCAAACCTTGTGCAATCAGTAACCTTTCCCTACAGATGAATCTTACCTGTAACAGTAAAAAAGAAAACTCTTAGCACAACTCTTAGGCAGTTGAAGCTTCTGTAAAACTCTCCAGAATATCTCCAACCACAGACACTTAGAAGCAACACTTAGAAGAAGCAACCAAGCTCTATTAGCCAAGCTAATGACAACAGCCCTTATATACTCCTAAAATCACCTCCCACTAGGAATGTTTAACACCTGGGTAGGCCTCTGCTTATTAGCAAACAATAGCTAATTTACACAGCAATCAATAGCAAGTAGCTACCTAATCCAATCAAATGCCTTATAATTACCAACAGGAAATCAAACCTTGTGCAATCAGTAACCTTTTCCTACAGATGAATCTTACCTGTAACAGTAAAAAAGAAAACTCTTAGCACAACTCTTAGGCAGTTGAAGCTTCTGTAAAACTCTCCAGAATATCTCCAACCACAGACACTTAGAAGCAACACTTAGAAGAAGCAACCAAGCTCTATTAGCCAAGCTAATGACAACAGCCCTTATATACTCCTAAAATCACCTCCCACTAGGAATGTTTAACACCTGGGTAGGCCTCTGCTTATTAGCAAACAATAGCTAATTTACACAGCAATCAATAGCAAGTAGCTACCTAATCCAATCAAATGCCTTATAATTACCAACAGGAAATCAAACCTTGTGCAATCAGTAACCTTTTCCTACAGATGAATCTTACCTGTAACAGTAAAAAAGAAAACTCTTAGCACAACTCTTAGGCAGTTGAAGCTTCTGTAAAACTCTCCAGAATATCTCCAACCACAGACACTTAGAAGCAACACTTAGAAGAAGCAACCAAGCTCTATTAGCCAAGCTAATGACAACAGCCCTTATATACTCCTAAAATCACCTCCCACTAGGAATGTTTAACACCTGGGTAGGCCTCTGCTTATTAGCAAACAATAGCTAATTTACACAGCAATCAATAGCAAGTAGCTACCTAATCCAATCAAATGCCTTATAATTACCAACAGGAAATCAAACCTTGTGCAATCAGTAACCTTTTCCTACAGATGAATCTTACCTGTAACAGTAAAAAAGAAAACTCTTAGCACAACTCTTAGGCAGTTGAAGCTTCTGTAAAACTCTCCAGAATATCTCCAACCACAGACACTTAGAAGCAACACTTAGAAGAAGCAACCAAGCTCTATTAGCCAAGCTAATGACAACAGCCCTTATATACTCCTAAAATCACCTCCCACTAGGAATGTTTAACACCTGGGTAGGCCTCTGCTTATTAGCAAACAATAGCTAATTTACACAGCAATCAATAGCAAGTAGCTACCTAATCCAATCAAATGCCTTATAATTACCAACAGGAAATCAAACCTTGTGCAATCAGTAACCTTTTCCTACAGATGAATCTTACCTGTAACAGTAAAAAAGAAAACTCTTAGCACAACTCTTAGGCAGTTGAAGCTTCTGTAAAACTCTCCAGAATATCTCCAACCACAGACACTTAGAAGCAACACTTAGAAGAAGCAACCAAGCTCTATTAGCCAAGCTAATGACAACAGCCCTTATATACTCCTAAAATCACCTCCCACTAGGAATGTTTAACACCTGGGTAGGCCTCTGCTTATTAGCAAACAATAGCTAATTTACACAGCAATCAATAGCAAGTAGCTACCTAATCCAATCAAATGCCTTATAATTACCAACAGGAAATCAAACCTTGTGCAATCAGTAACCTTTTCCTACAGATGAATCTTACCTGTAACAGTAAAAAAGAAAACTCTTAGCACAACTCTTAGACAGTTGAAGCTTCTGTAAAACTCTCCAGAATATCTCCAACCACAGACACTTAGAAGCAACACTTAGAAGAAGCAACCAAGCTCTATTAGCCAAGCTAATGACAACAGCCCTTATATACTCCTAAAATCACCTCCCACTAGGAATGTTTAACACCTGGGTAGGCCTCTGCTTATTAGCAAACAATAGCTAATTTACACAGCAATCAATAGCAAGTAGCTACCTAATCCAATCAAATGCCTTATAATTACCAACAGGAAATCAAACCTTGTGCAATCAGTAACCTTTTCCTACAGATGAATCTTACCTGTAACAGTAAAAAAGAAAACTCTTAGCACAACTCTTAGGCAGTTGAAGCTTCTGTAAAACTCTCCAGAATATCTCCAACCACAGACACTTAGAAGCAACACTTAGAAGAAGCAACCAAGCTCTATTAGCCAAGCTAATGACAACAGCCCTTATATACTCCTAAAATCACCTCCCACTAGGAATGTTTAACACCTGGGTAGGCCTCTGCTTATTAGCAAACAATAGCTAATTTACACAGCAATCAATAGCAAGTAGCTACCTAATCCAATCAAATGCCTTATAATTACCAACAGGAAATCAAACCTTGTGCAATCAGTAACCTTTTCCTACAGATGAATCTTACCTGTAACAGTAAAAAAGAAAACTCTTAGCACAACTCTTAGGCAGTTGAAGCTTCTGTAAAACTCTCCAGAATATCTCCAACCACAGACACTTAGAAGCAACACTTAGAAGAAGCAACCAAGCTCTATTAGCCAAGCTAATGACAACAGCCCTTATATACTCCTAAAATCACCTCCCACTAGGAATGTTTAACACCTGGGTAGGCCTCTGCTTATTAGCAAACAATAGCTAATTTACACAGCAATCAATAGCAAGTAGCTACCTAATCCAATCAAATGCCTTATAATTACCAACAGGAAATCAAACCTTGTGCAATCAGTAACCTTTTCCTACAGATGAATCTTACCTGTAACAGTAAAAAAGAAAACTCTTAGCACAACTCTTAGGCAGTTGAAGCTTCTGTAAAACTCTCCAGAATATCTCCAACCACAGACACTTAGAAGCAACACTTAGAAGAAGCAACCAAGCTCTATTAGCCAAGCTAATGACAACAGCCCTTATATACTCCTAAAATCACCTCCCACTAGGAATGTTTAACACCTGGGTAGGCCTCTGCTTATTAGCAAACAATAGCTAATTTACACAGCAATCAATAGCAAGTAGCTACCTAATCCAATCAAATGCCTTATAATTACCAACAGGAAATCAAACCTTGTGCAATCAGTAACCTTTCCCTACAGATGAATCTTACCTGTAACAGTAAAAAAGAAAACTCTTAGCACAACTCTTAGGCAGTTGAAGCTTCTGTAAAACTCTCCAGAATATCTCCAACCACAGACACTTAGAAGCAACACTTAGAAGAAGCAACCAAGCTCTATTAGCCAAGCTAATGACAACAGCCCTTATATACTCCTAAAATCACCTCCCACTAGGAATGTTTAACACCTGGGTAGGCCTCTGCTTATTAGCAAACAATAGCTAATTTACACAGCAATCAATAGCAAGTAGCTACCTAATCCAATCAAATGCCTTATAATTACCAACAGGAAATCAAACCTTGTGCAATCAGTAACCTTTTCCTACAGATGAATCTTACCTGTAACAGTAAAAAAGAAAACTCTTAGCACAACTCTTAGGCAGTTGAAGCTTCTGTAAAACTCTCCAGAATATCTCCAACCACAGACACTTAGAAGCAACACTTAGAAGAAGCAACCAAGCTCTATTAGCCAAGCTAATGACAACAGCCCTTATATACTCCTAAAATCACCTCCCACTAGGAATGTTTAACACCTGGGTAGGCCTCTGCTTATTAGCAAACAATAGCTAATTTACACAGCAATCAATAGCAAGTAGCTACCTAATCCAATCAAATGCCTTATAATTACCAACAGGAAATCAAACCTTGTGCAATCAGTAACCTTTTCCTACAGATGAATCTTACCTGTAACAGTAAAAAAGAAAACTCTTAGCACAACTCTTAGGCAGTTGAAGCTTCTGTAAAACTCTCCAGAATATCTCCAACCACAGACACTTAGAAGCAACACTTAGAAGAAGCAACCAAGCTCTATTAGCCAAGCTAATGACAACAGCCCTTATATACTCCTAAAATCACCTCCCACTAGGAATGTTTAACACCTGGGTAGGCCTCTGCTTATTAGCAAACAATAGCTAACTTACACAGCAATCAATAGCAAGTAGCTACCTAATCCAATCAAATGCCTTATAATTACCAACAGGAAATCAAACCTTGTGCAATCAGTAACCTTTTCCTACAGATGAATCTTACCTGTAACAGTAAAAAAGAAAACTCTTAGCACAACTCTTAGGCAGTTGAAGCTTCTGTAAAACTCTCCAGAATATCTCCAACCACAGACACTTAGAAGCAACACTTAGAAGAAGCAACCAAGCTCTATTAGCCAAGCTAATGACAACAGCCCTTATATACTCCTAAAATCACCTCCCACTAGGAATGTTTAACACCTGGGTAGGCCTCTGCTTATTAGCAAACAATAGCTAATTTACACAGCAATCAATAGCAAGTAGCTACCTAATCCAATCAAATGCCTTATAATTACCAACAGGAAATCAAACCTTGTGCAATCAGTAACCTTTTCCTACAGATGAATCTTACCTGTAACAGTAAAAAAGAAAACTCTTAGCACAACTCTTAGGCAGTTGAAGCTTCTGTAAAACTCTCCAGAATATCTCCAACCACAGACACTTAGAAGCAACACTTAGAAGAAGCAACCAAGCTCTATTAGCCAAGCTAATGACAACAGCCCTTATATACTCCTAAAATCACCTCCCACTAGGAATGTTTAACACCTGGGTAGGCCTCTGCTTATTAGCAAACAATAGCTAATTTACACAGCAATCAATAGCAAGTAGCTACCTAATCCAATCAAATGCCTTATAATTACCAACAGGAAATCAAACCTTGTGCAATCAGTAACCTTTTCCTACAGATGAATCTTACCTGTAACAGTAAAAAAGAAAACTCTTAGCACAACTCTTAGGCAGTTGAAGCTTCTGTAAAACTCTCCAGAATATCTCCAACCACAGACACTTAGAAGCAACACTTAGAAGAAGCAACCAAGCTCTATTAGCCAAGCTAATGACAACAGCCCTTATATACTCCTAAAATCACCTCCCACTAGGAATGTTTAACACCTGGGTAGGCCTCTGCTTATTAGCAAACAATAGCTAATTTACACAGCAATCAATAGCAAGTAGCTACCTAATCCAATCAAATGCCTTATAATTACCAACAGGAAATCAAACCTTGTGCAATCAGTAACCTTTTCCTACAGATGAATCTTACCTGTAACAGTAAAAAAGAAAACTCTTAGCACAACTCTTAGGCAGTTGAAGCTTCTGTAAAACTCTCCAGAATATCTCCAACCACAGACACTTAGAAGCAACACTTAGAAGAAGCAACCAAGCTCTATTAGCCAAGCTAATGACAACAGCCCTTATATACTCCTAAAATCACCTCCCACTAGGAATGTTTAACACCTGGGTAGGCCTCTGCTTATTAGCAAACAATAGCTAATTTACACAGCAATCAATAGCAAGTAGCTACCTAATCCAATCAAATGCCTTATAATTACCAACAGGAAATCAAACCTTGTGCAATCAGTAACCTTTTCCTACAGATGAATCTTACCTGTAACAGTAAAAAAGAAAACTCTTAGCACAACTCTTAGGCAGTTGAAGCTTCTGTAAAACTCTCCAGAATATCTCCAACCACAGACACTTAGAAGCAACACTTAGAAGAAGCAACCAAGCTCTATTAGCCAAGCTAATGACAACAGCCCTTATATACTCCTAAAATCACCTCCCACTAGGAATGTTTAACACCTGGGTAGGCCTCTGCTTATTAGCAAACAATAGCTAATTTACACAGCAATCAATAGCAAGTAGCTACCTAATCCAATCAAATGCCTTATAATTACCAACAGGAAATCAAACCTTGTGCAATCAGTAACCTTTCCCTACAGATGAATCTTACCTGTAACAGTAAAAAAGAAAACTCTTAGCACAACTCTTAGGCAGTTGAAGCTTCTGTAAAACTCTCCAGAATATCTCCAACCACAGACACTTAGAAGCAACACTTAGAAGAAGCAACCAAGCTCTATTAGCCAAGCTAATGACAACAGCCCTTATATACTCCTAAAATCACCTCCCACTAGGAATGTTTAACACCTGGGTAGGCCTCTGCTTATTAGCAAACAATAGCTAATTTACACAGCAATCAATAGCAAGTAGCTACCTAATCCAATCAAATGCCTTATAATTACCAACAGGAAATCAAACCTTGTGCAATCAGTAACCTTTTCCTACAGATGAATCTTACCTGTAACAGTAAAAAAGAAAACTCTTAGCACAACTCTTAGGCAGTTGAAGCTTCTGTAAAACTCTCCAGAATATCTCCAACCACAGACACTTAGAAGCAACACTTAGAAGAAGCAACCAAGCTCTATTAGCCAAGCTAATGACAACAGCCCTTATATACTCCTAAAATCACCTCCCACTAGGAATGTTTAACACCTGGGTAGGCCTCTGCTTATTAGCAAACAATAGCTAATTTACACAGCAATCAATAGCAAGTAGCTACCTAATCCAATCAAATGCCTTATAATTACCAACAGGAAATCAAACCTTGTGCAATCAGTAACCTTTTCCTACAGATGAATCTTACCTGTAACAGTAAAAAAGAAAACTCTTAGCACAACTCTTAGGCAGTTGAAGCTTCTGTAAAACTCTCCAGAATATCTCCAACCACAGACACTTAGAAGCAACACTTAGAAGAAGCAACCAAGCTCTATTAGCCAAGCTAATGACAACAGCCCTTATATACTCCTAAAATCACCTCCCACTAGGAATGTTTAACACCTGGGTAGGCCTCTGCTTATTAGCAAACAATAGCTAATTTACACAGCAATCAATAGCAAGTAGCTACCTAATCCAATCAAATGCCTTATAATTACCAACAGGAAATCAAACCTTGTGCAATCAGTAACCTTTCCCTACAGATGAATCTTACCTGTAACAGTAAAAAAGAAAACTCTTAGCACAACTCTTAGGCAGTTGAAGCTTCTGTAAAACTCTCCAGAATATCTCCAACCACAGACACTTAGAAGCAACACTTAGAAGAAGCAACCAAGCTCTATTAGCCAAGCTAATGACAACAGCCCTTATATACTCCTAAAATCACCTCCCACTAGGAATGTTTAACACCTGGGTAGGCCTCTGCTTATTAGCAAACAATAGCTAATTTACACAGCAATCAATAGCAAGTAGCTACCTAATCCAATCAAATGCCTTATAATTACCAACAGGAAATCAAACCTTGTGCAATCAGTAACCTTTTCCTACAGATGAATCTTACCTGTAACAGTAAAAAAGAAAACTCTTAGCACAACTCTTAGGCAGTTGAAGCTTCTGTAAAACTCTCCAGAATATCTCCAACCACAGACACTTAGAAGCAACACTTAGAAGAAGCAACCAAGCTCTATTAGCCAAGCTAATGACAACAGCCCTTATATACTCCTAAAATCACCTCCCACTAGGAATGTTTAACACCTGGGTAGGCCTCTGCTTATTAGCAAACAATAGCTAACTTACACAGCAATCAATAGCAAGTAGCTACCTAATCCAATCAAATGCCTTATAATTACCAACAGGAAATCAAACCTTGTGCAATCAGTAACCTTTTCCTACAGATGAATCTTACCTGTAACAGTAAAAAAGAAAACTCTTAGCACAACTCTTAGGCAGTTGAAGCTTCTGTAAAACTCTCCAGAATATCTCCAACCACAGACACTTAGAAGCAACACTTAGAAGAAGCAACCAAGCTCTATTAGCCAAGCTAATGACAACAGCCCTTATATACTCCTAAAATCACCTCCCACTAGGAATGTTTAACACCTGGGTAGGCCTCTGCTTATTAGCAAACAATAGCTAATTTACACAGCAATCAATAGCAAGTAGCTACCTAATCCAATCAAATGCCTTATAATTACCAACAGGAAATCAAACCTTGTGCAATCAGTAACCTTTTCCTACAGATGAATCTTACCTGTAACAGTAAAAAAGAAAACTCTTAGCACAACTCTTAGGCAGTTGAAGCTTCTGTAAAACTCTCCAGAATATCTCCAACCACAGACACTTAGAAGCAACACTTAGAAGAAGCAACCAAGCTCTATTAGCCAAGCTAATGACAACAGCCCTTATATACTCCTAAAATCACCTCCCACTAGGAATGTTTAACACCTGGGTAGGCCTCTGCTTATTAGCAAACAATAGCTAATTTACACAGCAATCAATAGCAAGTAGCTACCTAATCCAATCAAATGCCTTATAATTACCAACAGGAAATCAAACCTTGTGCAATCAGTAACCTTTTCCTACAGATGAATCTTACCTGTAACAGTAAAAAAGAAAACTCTTAGCACAACTCTTAGGCAGTTGAAGCTTCTGTAAAACTCTCCAGAATATCTCCAACCACAGACACTTAGAAGCAACACTTAGAAGAAGCAACCAAGCTCTATTAGCCAAGCTAATGACAACAGCCCTTATATACTCCTAAAATCACCTCCCACTAGGAATGTTTAACACCTGGGTAGGCCTCTGCTTATTAGCAAACAATAGCTAATTTACACAGCAATCAATAGCAAGTAGCTACCTAATCCAATCAAATGCCTTATAATTACCAACAGGAAATCAAACCTTGTGCAATCAGTAACCTTTTCCTACAGATGAATCTTACCTGTAACAGTAAAAAAGAAAACTCTTAGCACAACTCTTAGGCAGTTGAAGCTTCTGTAAAACTCTCCAGAATATCTCCAACCACAGACACTTAGAAGCAACACTTAGAAGAAGCAACCAAGCTCTATTAGCCAAGCTAATGACAACAGCCCTTATATACTCCTAAAATCACCTCCCACTAGGAATGTTTAACACCTGGGTAGGCCTCTGCTTATTAGCAAACAATAGCTAATTTACACAGCAATCAATAGCAAGTAGCTACCTAATCCAATCAAATGCCTTATAATTACCAACAGGAAATCAAACCTTGTGCAATCAGTAACCTTTTCCTACAGATGAATCTTACCTGTAACAGTAAAAAAGAAAACTCTTAGCACAACTCTTAGGCAGTTGAAGCTTCTGTAAAACTCTCCAGAATATCTCCAACCACAGACACTTAGAAGCAACACTTAGAAGAAGCAACCAAGCTCTATTAGCCAAGCTAATGACAACAGCCCTTATATACTCCTAAAATCACCTCCCACTAGGAATGTTTAACACCTGGGTAGGCCTCTGCTTATTAGCAAACAATAGCTAATTTACACAGCAATCAATAGCAAGTAGCTACCTAATCCAATCAAATGCCTTATAATTACCAACAGGAAATCAAACCTTGTGCAATCAGTAACCTTTCCCTACAGATGAATCTTACCTGTAACAGTAAAAAAGAAAACTCTTAGCACAACTCTTAGGCAGTTGAAGCTTCTGTAAAACTCTCCAGAATATCTCCAACCACAGACACTTAGAAGCAACACTTAGAAGAAGCAACCAAGCTCTATTAGCCAAGCTAATGACAACAGCCCTTATATACTCCTAAAATCACCTCCCACTAGGAATGTTTAACACCTGGGTAGGCCTCTGCTTATTAGCAAACAATAGCTAATTTACACAGCAATCAATAGCAAGTAGCTACCTAATCCAATCAAATGCCTTATAATTACCAACAGGAAATCAAACCTTGTGCAATCAGTAACCTTTTCCTACAGATGAATCTTACCTGTAACAGTAAAAAAGAAAACTCTTAGCACAACTCTTAGGCAGTTGAAGCTTCTGTAAAACTCTCCAGAATATCTCCAACCACAGACACTTAGAAGCAACACTTAGAAGAAGCAACCAAGCTCTATTAGCCAAGCTAATGACAACAGCCCTTATATACTCCTAAAATCACCTCCCACTAGGAATGTTTAACACCTGGGTAGGCCTCTGCTTATTAGCAAACAATAGCTAATTTACACAGCAATCAATAGCAAGTAGCTACCTAATCCAATCAAATGCCTTATAATTACCAACAGGAAATCAAACCTTGTGCAATCAGTAACCTTTTCCTACAGATGAATCTTACCTGTAACAGTAAAAAAGAAAACTCTTAGCACAACTCTTAGGCAGTTGAAGCTTCTGTAAAACTCTCCAGAATATCTCCAACCACAGACACTTAGAAGCAACACTTAGAAGAAGCAACCAAGCTCTATTAGCCAAGCTAATGACAACAGCCCTTATATACTCCTAAAATCACCTCCCACTAGGAATGTTTAACACCTGGGTAGGCCTCTGCTTATTAGCAAACAATAGCTAATTTACACAGCAATCAATAGCAAGTAGCTACCTAATCCAATCAAATGCCTTATAATTACCAACAGGAAATCAAACCTTGTGCAATCAGTAACCTTTTCCTACAGATGAATCTTACCTGTAACAGTAAAAAAGAAAACTCTTAGCACAACTCTTAGGCAGTTGAAGCTTCTGTAAAACTCTCCAGAATATCTCCAACCACAGACACTTAGAAGCAACACTTAGAAGAAGCAACCAAGCTCTATTAGCCAAGCTAATGACAACAGCCCTTATATACTCCTAAAATCACCTCCCACTAGGAATGTTTAACACCTGGGTAGGCCTCTGCTTATTAGCAAACAATAGCTAATTTACACAGCAATCAATAGCAAGTAGCTACCTAATCCAATCAAATGCCTTATAATTACCAACAGGAAATCAAACCTTGTGCAATCAGTAACCTTTTCCTACAGATGAATCTTACCTGTAACAGTAAAAAAGAAAACTCTTAGCACAACTCTTAGGCAGTTGAAGCTTCTGTAAAACTCTCCAGAATATCTCCAACCACAGACACTTAGAAGCAACACTTAGAAGAAGCAACCAAGCTCTATTAGCCAAGCTAATGACAACAGCCCTTATATACTCCTAAAATCACCTCCCACTAGGAATGTTTAACACCTGGGTAGGCCTCTGCTTATTAGCAAACAATAGCTAATTTACACAGCAATCAATAGCAAGTAGCTACCTAATCCAATCAAATGCCTTATAATTACCAACAGGAAATCAAACCTTGTGCAATCAGTAACCTTTCCCTACAGATGAATCTTACCTGTAACAGTAAAAAAGAAAACTCTTAGCACAACTCTTAGGCAGTTGAAGCTTCTGTAAAACTCTCCAGAATATCTCCAACCACAGACACTTAGAAGCAACACTTAGAAGAAGCAACCAAGCTCTATTAGCCAAGCTAATGACAACAGCCCTTATATACTCCTAAAATCACCTCCCACTAGGAATGTTTAACACCTGGGTAGGCCTCTGCTTATTAGCAAACAATAGCTAATTTACACAGCAATCAATAGCAAGTAGCTACCTAATCCAATCAAATGCCTTATAATTACCAACAGGAAATCAAACCTTGTGCAATCAGTAACCTTTTCCTACAGATGAATCTTACCTGTAACAGTAAAAAAGAAAACTCTTAGCACAACTCTTAGGCAGTTGAAGCTTCTGTAAAACTCTCCAGAATATCTCCAACCACAGACACTTAGAAGCAACACTTAGAAGAAGCAACCAAGCTCTATTAGCCAAGCTAATGACAACAGCCCTTATATACTCCTAAAATCACCTCCCACTAGGAATGTTTAACACCTGGGTAGGCCTCTGCTTATTAGCAAACAATAGCTAATTTACACAGCAATCAATAGCAAGTAGCTACCTAATCCAATCAAATGCCTTATAATTACCAACAGGAAATCAAACCTTGTGCAATCAGTAACCTTTTCCTACAGATGAATCTTACCTGTAACAGTAAAAAAGAAAACTCTTAGCACAACTCTTAGGCAGTTGAAGCTTCTGTAAAACTCTCCAGAATATCTCCAACCACAGACACTTAGAAGCAACACTTAGAAGAAGCAACCAAGCTCTATTAGCCAAGCTAATGACAACAGCCCTTATATACTCCTAAAATCACCTCCCACTAGGAATGTTTAACACCTGGGTAGGCCTCTGCTTATTAGCAAACAATAGCTAATTTACACAGCAATCAATAGCAAGTAGCTACCTAATCCAATCAAATGCCTTATAATTACCAACAGGAAATCAAACCTTGTGCAATCAGTAACCTTTTCCTACAGATGAATCTTACCTGTAACAGTAAAAAAGAAAACTCTTAGCACAACTCTTAGGCAGTTGAAGCTTCTGTAAAACTCTCCAGAATATCTCCAACCACAGACACTTAGAAGCAACACTTAGAAGAAGCAACCAAGCTCTATTAGCCAAGCTAATGACAACAGCCCTTATATACTCCTAAAATCACCTCCCACTAGGAATGTTTAACACCTGGGTAGGCCTCTGCTTATTAGCAAACAATAGCTAATTTACACAGCAATCAATAGCAAGTAGCTACCTAATCCAATCAAATGCCTTATAATTACCAACAGGAAATCAAACCTTGTGCAATCAGTAACCTTTTCCTACAGATGAATCTTACCTGTAACAGTAAAAAAGAAAACTCTTAGCACAACTCTTAGGCAGTTGAAGCTTCTGTAAAACTCTCCAGAATATCTCCAACCACAGACACTTAGAAGCAACACTTAGAAGAAGCAACCAAGCTCTATTAGCCAAGCTAATGACAACAGCCCTTATATACTCCTAAAATCACCTCCCACTAGGAATGTTTAACACCTGGGTAGGCCTCTGCTTATTAGCAAACAATAGCTAACTTACACAGCAAGCAATAGCAAGTAGCTACCTAATCCAATCAAATGCCTTATAATTACCAACAGGAAATCAAACCTTGTGCAATCAGTAACCTTTTCCTACAGATGAATCTTACCTGTAACAGTAAAAAAGAAAACTCTTAGCACAACTCTTAGGCAGTTGAAGCTTCTGTAAAACTCTCCAGAATATCTCCAACCACAGACACTTAGAAGCAACACTTAGAAGAAGCAACCAAGCTCTATTAGCCAAGCTAATGACAACAGCCCTTATATACTCCTAAAATCACCTCCCACTAGGAATGTTTAACACCTGGGTAGGCCTCTGCTTATTAGCAAACAATAGCTAATTTACACAGCAATCAATAGCAAGTAGCTACCTAATCCAATCAAATGCCTTATAATTACCAACAGGAAATCAAACCTTGTGCAATCAGTAACCTTTCCCTACAGATGAATCTTACCTGTAACAGTAAAAAAGAAAACTCTTAGCACAACTCTTAGGCAGTTGAAGCTTCTGTAAAACTCTCCAGAATATCTCCAACCACAGACACTTAGAAGCAACACTTAGAAGAAGCAACCAAGCTCTATTAGCCAAGCTAATGACAACAGCCCTTATATACTCCTAAAATCACCTCCCACTAGGAATGTTTAACACCTGGGTAGGCCTCTGCTTATTAGCAAACAATAGCTAATTTACACAGCAATCAATAGCAAGTAGCTACCTAATCCAATCAAATGCCTTATAATTACCAACAGGAAATCAAACCTTGTGCAATCAGTAACCTTTTCCTACAGATGAATCTTACCTGTAACAGTAAAAAAGAAAACTCTTAGCACAACTCTTAGGCAGTTGAAGCTTCTGTAAAACTCTCCAGAATATCTCCAACCACAGACACTTAGAAGCAACACTTAGAAGAAGCAACCAAGCTCTATTAGCCAAGCTAATGACAACAGCCCTTATATACTCCTAAAATCACCTCCCACTAGGAATGTTTAACACCTGGGTAGGCCTCTGCTTATTAGCAAACAATAGCTAATTTACACAGCAATCAATAGCAAGTAGCTACCTAATCCAATCAAATGCCTTATAATTACCAACAGGAAATCAAACCTTGTGCAATCAGTAACCTTTTCCTACAGATGAATCTTACCTGTAACAGTAAAAAAGAAAACTCTTAGCACAACTCTTAGACAGTTGAAGCTTCTGTAAAACTCTCCAGAATATCTCCAACCACAGACACTTAGAAGCAACACTTAGAAGAAGCAACCAAGCTCTATTAGCCAAGCTAATGACAACAGCCCTTATATACTCCTAAAATCACCTCCCACTAGGAATGTTTAACACCTGGGTAGGCCTCTGCTTATTAGCAAACAATAGCTAATTTACACAGCAATCAATAGCAAGTAGCTACCTAATCCAATCAAATGCCTTATAATTACCAACAGGAAATCAAACCTTGTGCAATCAGTAACCTTTTCCTACAGATGAATCTTACCTGTAACAGTAAAAAAGAAAACTCTTAGCACAACTCTTAGGCAGTTGAAGCTTCTGTAAAACTCTCCAGAATATCTCCAACCACAGACACTTAGAAGCAACACTTAGAAGAAGCAACCAAGCTCTATTAGCCAAGCT
Source organism: Pelobates fuscus (assembly GCF_036172605.1). NCBI lineage: Eukaryota > Metazoa > Chordata > Amphibia > Anura > Pelobatidae > Pelobates > Pelobates fuscus. The sequence continues at coordinate 123,937,819 of NC_086319.1, forward strand.
AATGACAACAGCCCTTATATACTCCTAAAATCACCTCCCACTAGGAATGTTTAACACCTGGGTAGGCCTCTGCTTATTAGCAAACAATAGCTAATTTACACAGCAATCAATAGCAAGTAGCTACCTAATCCAATCAAATGCCTTATAATTACCAACAGGAAATCAAACCTTGTGCAATCAGTAACCTTTTCCTACAGATGAATCTTACCTGTAACAGTAAAAAAGAAAACTCTTAGCACAACTCTTAGGCAGTTGAAGCTTCTGTAAAACTCTCCAGAATATCTCCAACCACAGACACTTAGAAGCAACACTTAGAAGAAGCAACCAAGCTCTATTAGCCAAGCTAATGACAACAGCCCTTATATACTCCTAAAATCACCTCCCACTAGGAATGTTTAACACCTGGGTAGGCCTCTGCTTATTAGCAAACAATAGCTAATTTACACAGCAATCAATAGCAAGTAGCTACCTAATCCAATCAAATGCCTTATAATTACCAACAGGAAATCAAACCTTGTGCAATCAGTAACCTTTCCCTACAGATGAATCTTACCTGTAACAGTAAAAAAGAAAACTCTTAGCACAACTCTTAGGCAGTTGAAGCTTCTGTAAAACTCTCCAGAATATCTCCAACCACAGACACTTAGAAGCAACACTTAGAAGAAGCAACCAAGCTCTATTAGCCAAGCTAATGACAACAGCCCTTATATACTCCTAAAATCACCTCCCACTAGGAATGTTTAACACCTGGGTAGGCCTCTGCTTATTAGCAAACAATAGCTAATTTACACAGCAATCAATAGCAAGTAGCTACCTAATCCAATCAAATGCCTTATAATTACCAACAGGAAATCAAACCTTGTGCAATCAGTAACCTTTTCCTACAGATGAATCTTACCTGTAACAGTAAAAAAGAAAACTCTTAGCACAACTCTTAGGCAGTTGAAGCTTCTGTAAAACTCTCCAGAATATCTCCAACCACAGACACTTAGAAGCAACACTTAGAAGAAGCAACCAAGCTCTATTAGCCAAGCTAATGACAACAGCCCTTATATACTCCTAAAATCACCTCCCACTAGGAATGTTTAACACCTGGGTAGGCCTCTGCTTATTAGCAAACAATAGCTAATTTACACAGCAATCAATAGCAAGTAGCTACCTAATCCAATCAAATGCCTTATAATTACCAACAGGAAATCAAACCTTGTGCAATCAGTAACCTTTTCCTACAGATGAATCTTACCTGTAACAGTAAAAAAGAAAACTCTTAGCACAACTCTTAGGCAGTTGAAGCTTCTGTAAAACTCTCCAGAATATCTCCAACCACAGACACTTAGAAGCAACACTTAGAAGAAGCAACCAAGCTCTATTAGCCAAGCTAATGACAACAGCCCTTATATACTCCTAAAATCACCTCCCACTAGGAATGTTTAACACCTGGGTAGGCCTCTGCTTATTAGCAAACAATAGCTAATTTACACAGCAATCAATAGCAAGTAGCTACCTAATCCAATCAAATGCCTTATAATTACCAACAGGAAATCAAACCTTGTGCAATCAGTAACCTTTTCCTACAGATGAATCTTACCTGTAACAGTAAAAAAGAAAACTCTTAGCACAACTCTTAGGCAGTTGAAGCTTCTGTAAAACTCTCCAGAATATCTCCAACCACAGACACTTAGAAGCAACACTTAGAAGAAGCAACCAAGCTCTATTAGCCAAGCTAATGACAACAGCCCTTATATACTCCTAAAATCACCTCCCACTAGGAATGTTTAACACCTGGGTAGGCCTCTGCTTATTAGCAAACAATAGCTAATTTACACAGCAATCAATAGCAAGTAGCTACCTAATCCAATCAAATGCCTTATAATTACCAACAGGAAATCAAACCTTGTGCAATCAGTAACCTTTTCCTACAGATGAATCTTACCTGTAACAGTAAAAAAGAAAACTCTTAGCACAACTCTTAGGCAGTTGAAGCTTCTGTAAAACTCTCCAGAATATCTCCAACCACAGACACTTAGAAGCAACACTTAGAAGAAGCAACCAAGCTCTATTAGCCAAGCTAATGACAACAGCCCTTATATACTCCTAAAATCACCTCCCACTAGGAATGTTTAACACCTGGGTAGGCCTCTGCTTATTAGCAAACAATAGCTAATTTACACAGCAATCAATAGCAAGTAGCTACCTAATCCAATCAAATGCCTTATAATTACCAACAGGAAATCAAACCTTGTGCAATCAGTAACCTTTTCCTACAGATGAATCTTACCTGTAACAGTAAAAAAGAAAACTCTTAGCACAACTCTTAGGCAGTTGAAGCTTCTGTAAAACTCTCCAGAATATCTCCAACCACAGACACTTAGAAGCAACACTTAGAAGAAGCAACCAAGCTCTATTAGCCAAGCTAATGACAACAGCCCTTATATACTCCTAAAATCACCTCCCACTAGGAATGTTTAACACCTGGGTAGGCCTCTGCTTATTAGCAAACAATAGCTAACTTACACAGCAATCAATAGCAAGTAGCTACCTAATCCAATCAAATGCCTTATAATTACCAACAGGAAATCAAACCTTGTGCAATCAGTAACCTTTTCCTACAGATGAATCTTACCTGTAACAGTAAAAAAGAAAACTCTTAGCACAACTCTTAGGCAGTTGAAGCTTCTGTAAAACTCTCCAGAATATCTCCAACCACAGACACTTAGAAGCAACACTTAGAAGAAGCAACCAAGCTCTATTAGCCAAGCTAATGACAACAGCCCTTATATACTCCTAAAATCACCTCCCACTAGGAATGTTTAACACCTGGGTAGGCCTCTGCTTATTAGCAAACAATAGCTAATTTACACAGCAATCAATAGCAAGTAGCTACCTAATCCAATCAAATGCCTTATAATTACCAACAGGAAATCAAACCTTGTGCAATCAGTAACCTTTTCCTACAGATGAATCTTACCTGTAACAGTAAAAAAGAAAACTCTTAGCACAACTCTTAGGCAGTTGAAGCTTCTGTAAAACTCTCCAGAATATCTCCAACCACAGACACTTAGAAGCAACACTTAGAAGAAGCAACCAAGCTCTATTAGCCAAGCTAATGACAACAGCCCTTATATACTCCTAAAATCACCTCCCACTAGGAATGTTTAACACCTGGGTAGGCCTCTGCTTATTAGCAAACAATAGCTAATTTACACAGCAATCAATAGCAAGTAGCTACCTAATCCAATCAAATGCCTTATAATTACCAACAGGAAATCAAACCTTGTGCAATCAGTAACCTTTTCCTACAGATGAATCTTACCTGTAACAGTAAAAAAGAAAACTCTTAGCACAACTCTTAGGCAGTTGAAGCTTCTGTAAAACTCTCCAGAATATCTCCAACCACAGACACTTAGAAGCAACACTTAGAAGAAGCAACCAAGCTCTATTAGCCAAGCTAATGACAACAGCCCTTATATACTCCTAAAATCACCTCCCACTAGGAATGTTTAACACCTGGGTAGGCCTCTGCTTATTAGCAAACAATAGCTAATTTACACAGCAATCAATAGCAAGTAGCTACCTAATCCAATCAAATGCCTTATAATTACCAACAGGAAATCAAACCTTGTGCAATCAGTAACCTTTTCCTACAGATGAATCTTACCTGTAACAGTAAAAAAGAAAACTCTTAGCACAACTCTTAGGCAGTTGAAGCTTCTGTAAAACTCTCCAGAATATCTCCAACCACAGACACTTAGAAGCAACATTTAGAAGAAGCAACCAAGCTCTATTAGCCAAGCTAATGACAACAGCCCTTATATACTCCTAAAATCACCTCCCACTAGGAATGTTTAACACCTGGGTAGGCCTCTGCTTATTAGCAAACAATAGCTAATTTACACAGCAATCAATAGCAAGTAGCTACCTAATCCAATCAAATGCCTTATAATTACCAACAGGAAATCAAACCTTGTGCAATCAGTAACCTTTTCCTACAGATGAATCTTACCTGTAACAGTAAAAAAGAAAACTCTTAGCACAACTCTTAGACAGTTGAAGCTTCTGTAAAACTCTCCAGAATATCTCCAACCACAGACACTTAGAAGCAACACTTAGAAGAAGCAACCAAGCTCTATTAGCCAAGCTAATGACAACAGCCCTTATATACTCCTAAAATCACCTCCCACTAGGAATGTTTAACACCTGGGTAGGCCTCTGCTTATTAGCAAACAATAGCTAATTTACACAGCAATCAATAGCAAGTAGCTACCTAATCCAATCAAATGCCTTATAATTACCAACAGGAAATCAAACCTTGTGCAATCAGTAACCTTTCCCTACAGATGAATCTTACCTGTAACAGTAAAAAAGAAAACTCTTAGCACAACTCTTAGGCAGTTGAAGCTTCTGTAAAACTCTCCAGAATATCTCCAACCACAGACACTTAGAAGCAACACTTAGAAGAAGCAACCAAGCTCTATTAGCCAAGCTAATGACAACAGCCCTTATATACTCCTAAAATCACCTCCCACTAGGAATGTTTAACACCTGGGTAGGCCTCTGCTTATTAGCAAACAATAGCTAATTTACACAGCAATCAATAGCAAGTAGCTACCTAATCCAATCAAATGCCTTATAATTACCAACAGGAAATCAAACCTTGTGCAATCAGTAACCTTTTCCTACAGATGAATCTTACCTGTAACAGTAAAAAAGAAAACTCTTAGCACAACTCTTAGGCAGTTGAAGCTTCTGTAAAACTCTCCAGAATATCTCCAACCACAGACACTTAGAAGCAACACTTAGAAGAAGCAACCAAGCTCTATTAGCCAAGCTAATGACAACAGCCCTTATATACTCCTAAAATCACCTCCCACTAGGAATGTTTAACACCTGGGTAGGCCTCTGCTTATTAGCAAACAATAGCTAATTTACACAGCAATCAATAGCAAGTAGCTACCTAATCCAATCAAATGCCTTATAATTACCAACAGGAAATCAAACCTTGTGCAATCAGTAACCTTTTCCTACAGATGAATCTTACCTGTAACAGTAAAAAAGAAAACTCTTAGCACAACTCTTAGACAGTTGAAGCTTCTGTAAAACTCTCCAGAATATCTCCAACCACAGACACTTAGAAGCAACACTTAGAAGAAGCAACCAAGCTCTATTAGCCAAGCTAATGACAACAGCCCTTATATACTCCTAAAATCACCTCCCACTAGGAATGTTTAACACCTGGGTAGGCCTCTGCTTATTAGCAAACAATAGCTAATTTACACAGCAATCAATAGCAAGTAGCTACCTAATCCAATCAAATGCCTTATAATTACCAACAGGAAATCAAACCTTGTGCAATCAGTAACCTTTTCCTACAGATGAATCTTACCTGTAACAGTAAAAAAGAAAACTCTTAGCACAACTCTTAGGCAGTTGAAGCTTCTGTAAAACTCTCCAGAATATCTCCAACCACAGACACTTAGAAGCAACACTTAGAAGAAGCAACCAAGCTCTATTAGCCAAGCTAATGACAACAGCCCTTATATACTCCTAAAATCACCTCCCACTAGGAATGTTTAACACCTGGGTAGGCCTCTGCTTATTAGCAAACAATAGCTAATTTACACAGCAATCAATAGCAAGTAGCTACCTAATCCAATCAAATGCCTTATAATTACCAACAGGAAATCAAACCTTGTGCAATCAGTAACCTTTTCCTACAGATGAATCTTACCTGTAACAGTAAAAAAGAAAACTCTTAGCACAACTCTTAGGCAGTTGAAGCTTCTGTAAAACTCTCCAGAATATCTCCAACCACAGACACTTAGAAGCAACACTTAGAAGAAGCAACCAAGCTCTATTAGCCAAGCTAATGACAACAGCCCTTATATACTCCTAAAATCACCTCCCACTAGGAATGTTTAACACCTGGGTAGGCCTCTGCTTATTAGCAAACAATAGCTAACTTACACAGCAATCAATAGCAAGTAGCTACCTAATCCAATCAAATGCCTTATAATTACCAACAGGAAATCAAACCTTGTGCAATCAGTAACCTTTTCCTACAGATGAATCTTACCTGTAACAGTAAAAAAGAAAACTCTTAGCACAACTCTTAGGCAGTTGAAGCTTCTGTAAAACTCTCCAGAATATCTCCAACCACAGACACTTAGAAGCAACACTTAGAAGAAGCAACCAAGCTCTATTAGCCAAGCTAATGACAACAGCCCTTATATACTCCTAAAATCACCTCCCACTAGGAATGTTTAACACCTGGGTAGGCCTCTGCTTATTAGCAAACAATAGCTAATTTACACAGCAATCAATAGCAAGTAGCTACCTAATCCAATCAAATGCCTTATAATTACCAACAGTTAATCAAACCTTGTGCAATCAGTAACCTTTCCCTACAGATGAATCTTACCTGTAACAGTAAAAAAGAAAACTCTTAGCACAACTCTTAGGCAGTTGAAGCTTCTGTAAAACTCTCCAGAATATCTCCAACCACAGACACTTAGAAGCAACACTTAGAAGAAGCAACCAAGCTCTATTAGCCAAGCTAATGACAACAGCCCTTATATACTCCTAAAATCACCTCCCACTAGGAATGTTTAACACCTGGGTAGGCCTCTGCTTATTAGCAAACAATAGCTAACTTACACAGCAATCAATAGCAAGTAGCTAACTAATCCAATCAAATGCCTTATAATTACCAACAGGAAATCAAACCTTGTGCAATCAGTAACCTTTTCCTACAGATGAATCTTACCTGTAACAGTAAAAAAGAAAACTCTTAGCACAACTCTTAGGCAGTTGAAGCTTCTGTAAAACTCTCCAGAATATCTCCAACCACAGACACTTAGAAGCAACACTTAGAAGAAGCAACCAAGCTCTATTAGCCAAGCTAATGACAACAGCCCTTATATACTCCTAAAATAACCTCCCACTAGGAATGTTTAACACCTGGGTAGGCCTCTGCTTATTAGCAAACAATAGCTAATTTACACAGCAATCAATAGCAAGTAGCTACCTAATCCAATCAAATGCCTTATAATTACCAACAGGAAATCAAACCTTGTGCAATCAGTAACCTTTTCCTACAGATGAATCTTACCTGTAACAGTAAAAAAGAAAACTCTTAGCACAACTCTTAGGCAGTTGAAGCTTCTGTAAAACTCTCCAGAATATCTCCAACCACAGACACTTAGAAGCAACACTTAGAAGAAGCAACCAAGCTCTATTAGCCAAGCTAATGACAACAGCCCTTATATACTCCTAAAATCACCTCCCACTAGGAATGTTTAACACCTGGGTAGGCCTCTGCTTATTAGCAAACAATAGCTAATTTACACAGCAATCAATAGCAAGTAGCTACCTAATCCAATCAAATGCCTTATAATTACCAACAGGAAATCAAACCTTGTGCAATCAGTAACCTTTTCCTACAGATGAATCTTACCTGTAACAGTAAAAAAGAAAACTCTTAGCACAACTCTTAGGCAGTTGAAGCTTCTGTAAAACTCTCCAGAATATCTCCAACCACAGACACTTAGAAGCAACACTTAGAAGAAGCAACCAAGCTCTATTAGCCAAGCTAATGACAACAGCCCTTATATACTCCTAAAATCACCTCCCACTAGGAATGTTTAACACCTGGGTAGGCCTCTGCTTATTAGCAAACAATAGCTAATTTACACAGCAATCAATAGCAAGTAGCTACCTAATCCAATCAAATGCCTTATAATTACCAACAGGAAATCAAACCTTGTGCAATCAGTAACCTTTTCCTACAGATGAATCTTACCTGTAACAGTAAAAAAGAAAACTCTTAGCACAACTCTTAGGCAGTTGAAGCTTCTGTAAAACTCTCCAGAATATCTCCAACCACAGACACTTAGAAGCAACACTTAGAAGAAGCAACCAAGCTCTATTAGCCAAGCTAATGACAACAGCCCTTATATACTCCTAAAATCACCTCCCACTAGGAATGTTTAACACCTGGGTAGGCCTCTGCTTATTAGCAAACAATAGCTAATTTACACAGCAATCAATAGCAAGTAGCTACCTAATCCAATCAAATGCCTTATAATTACCAACAGGAAATCAAACCTTGTGCAATCAGTAACCTTTTCCTACAGATGAATCTTACCTGTAACAGTAAAAAAGAAAACTCTTAGCACAACTCTTAGACAGTTGAAGCTTCTGTAAAACTCTCCAGAATATCTCCAACCACAGACACTTAGAAGCAACACTTAGAAGAAGCAACCAAGCTCTATTAGCCAAGCTAATGACAACAGCCCTTATATACTCCTAAAATCACCTCCCACTAGGAATGTTTAACACCTGGGTAGGCCTCTGCTTATTAGCAAACAATAGCTAATTTACACAGCAATCAATAGCAAGTAGCTACCTAATCCAATCAAATGCCTTATAATTACCAACAGGAAATCAAACCTTGTGCAATCAGTAACCTTTCCCTACAGATGAATCTTACCTGTAACAGTAAAAAAGAAAACTCTTAGCACAACTCTTAGGCAGTTGAAGCTTCTGTAAAACTCTCCAGAATATCTCCAACCACAGACACTTAGAAGCAACACTTAGAAGAAGCAACCAAGCTCTATTAGCCAAGCTAATGACAACAGCCCTTATATACTCCTAAAATCACCTCCCACTAGGAATGTTTAACACCTGGGTAGGCCTCTGCTTATTAGCAAACAATAGCTAATTTACACAGCAATCAATAGCAAGTAGCTACCTAATCCAATCAAATGCCTTATAATTACCAACAGGAAATCAAACCTTGTGCAATCAGTAACCTTTTCCTACAGATGAATCTTACCTGTAACAGTAAAAAAGAAAACTCTTAGCACAACTCTTAGGCAGTTGAAGCTTCTGTAAAACTCTCCAGAATATCTCCAACCACAGACACTTAGAAGCAACACTTAGAAGAAGCAACCAAGCTCTATTAGCCAAGCTAATGACAACAGCCCTTATATACTCCTAAAATCACCTCCCACTAGGAATGTTTAACACCTGGGTAGGCCTCTGCTTATTAGCAAACAATAGCTAATTTACACAGCAATCAATAGCAAGTAGCTACCTAATCCAATCAAATGCCTTATAATTACCAACAGGAAATCAAACCTTGTGCAATCAGTAACCTTTTCCTACAGATGAATCTTACCTGTAACAGTAAAAAAGAAAACTCTTAGCACAACTCTTAGGCAGTTGAAGCTTCTGTAAAACTCTCCAGAATATCTCCAACCACAGACACTTAGAAGCAACACTTAGAAGAAGCAACCAAGCTCTATTAGCCAAGCTAATGACAACAGCCCTTATATACTCCTAAAATCACCTCCCACTAGGAATGTTTAACACCTGGGTAGGCCTCTGCTTATTAGCAAACAATAGCTAATTTACACAGCAATCAATAGCAAGTAGCTACCTAATCCAATCAAATGCCTTATAATTACCAACAGGAAATCAAACCTTGTGCAATCAGTAACCTTTTCCTACAGATGAATCTTACCTGTAACAGTAAAAAAGAAAACTCTTAGCACAACTCTTAGGCAGTTGAAGCTTCTGTAAAACTCTCCAGAATATCTCCAACCACAGACACTTAGAAGCAACACTTAGAAGAAGCAACCAAGCTCTATTAGCCAAGCTAATGACAACAGCCCTTATATACTCCTAAAATCACCTCCCACTAGGAATGTTTAACACCTGGGTAGGCCTCTGCTTATTAGCAAACAATAGCTAATTTACACAGCAATCAATAGCAAGTAGCTACCTAATCCAATCAAATGCCTTATAATTACCAACAGGAAATCAAACCTTGTGCAATCAGTAACCTTTTCCTACAGATGAATCTTACCTGTAACAGTAAAAAAGAAAACTCTTAGCACAACTCTTAGGCAGTTGAAGCTTCTGTAAAACTCTCCAGAATATCTCCAACCACAGACACTTAGAAGCAACACTTAGAAGAAGCAACCAAGCTCTATTAGCCAAGCTAATGACAACAGCCCTTATATACTCCTAAAATCACCTCCCACTAGGAATGTTTAACACCTGGGTAGGCCTCTGCTTATTAGCAAACAATAGCTAATTTACACAGCAATCAATAGCAAGTAGCTACCTAATCCAATCAAATGCCTTATAATTACCAACAGGAAATCAAACCTTGTGCAATCAGTAACCTTTCCCTACAGATGAATCTTACCTGTAACAGTAAAAAAGAAAACTCTTAGCACAACTCTTAGGCAGTTGAAGCTTCTGTAAAACTCTCCAGAATATCTCCAACCACAGACACTTAGAAGCAACACTTAGAAGAAGCAACCAAGCTCTATTAGCCAAGCTAATGACAACAGCCCTTATATACTCCTAAAATCACCTCCCACTAGGAATGTTTAACACCTGGGTAGGCCTCTGCTTATTAGCAAACAATAGCTAATTTACACAGCAATCAATAGCAAGTAGCTACCTAATCCAATCAAATGCCTTATAATTACCAACAGGAAATCAAACCTTGTGCAATCAGTAACCTTTTCCTACAGATGAATCTTACCTGTAACAGTAAAAAAGAAAACTCTTAGCACAACTCTTAGGCAGTTGAAGCTTCTGTAAAACTCTCCAGAATATCTCCAACCACAGACACTTAGAAGCAACACTTAGAAGAAGCAACCAAGCTCTATTAGCCAAGCTAATGACAACAGCCCTTATATACTCCTAAAATCACCTCCCACTAGGAATGTTTAACACCTGGGTAGGCCTCTGCTTATTAGCAAACAATAGCTAATTTACACAGCAATCAATAGCAAGTAGCTACCTAATCCAATCAAATGCCTTATAATTACCAACAGGAAATCAAACCTTGTGCAATCAGTAACCTTTTCCTACAGATGAATCTTACCTGTAACAGTAAAAAAGAAAACTCTTAGCACAACTCTTAGGCAGTTGAAGCTTCTGTAAAACTCTCCAGAATATCTCCAACCACAGACACTTAGAAGCAACACTTAGAAGAAGCAACCAAGCTCTATTAGCCAAGCTAATGACAACAGCCCTTATATACTCCTAAAATCACCTCCCACTAGGAATGTTTAACACCTGGGTAGGCCTCTGCTTATTAGCAAACAATAGCTAATTTACACAGCAATCAATAGCAAGTAGCTACCTAATCCAATCAAATGCCTTATAATTACCAACAGGAAATCAAACCTTGTGCAATCAGTAACCTTTTCCTACAGATGAATCTTACCTGTAACAGTAAAAAAGAAAACTCTTAGCACAACTCTTAGGCAGTTGAAGCTTCTGTAAAACTCTCCAGAATATCTCCAACCACAGACACTTAGAAGCAACACTTAGAAGAAGCAACCAAGCTCTATTAGCCAAGCTAATGACAACAGCCCTTATATACTCCTAAAATCACCTCCCACTAGGAATGTTTAACACCTGGGTAGGCCTCTGCTTATTAGCAAACAATAGCTAATTTACACAGCAATCAATAGCAAGTAGCTACCTAATCCAATCAAATGCCTTATAATTACCAACAGGAAATCAAACCTTGTGCAATCAGTAACCTTTTCCTACAGATGAATCTTACCTGTAACAGTAAAAAAGAAAACTCTTAGCACAACTCTTAGGCAGTTGAAGCTTCTGTAAAACTCTCCAGAATATCTCCAACCACAGACACTTAGAAGCAACACTTAGAAGAAGCAACCAAGCTCTATTAGCCAAGCTAATGACAACAGCCCTTATATACTCCTAAAATCACCTCCCACTAGGAATGTTTAACACCTGGGTAGGCCTCTGCTTATTAGCAAACAATAGCTAATTTACACAGCAATCAATAGCAAGTAGCTACCTAATCCAATCAAATGCCTTATAATTACCAACAGGAAATCAAACCTTGTGCAATCAGTAACCTTTTCCTACAGATGAATCTTACCTGTAACAGTAAAAAAGAAAACTCTTAGCACAACTCTTAGGCAGTTGAAGCTTCTGTAAAACTCTCCAGAATATCTCCAACCACAGACACTTAGAAGCAACACTTAGAAGAAGCAACCAAGCTCTATTAGCCAAGCTAATGACAACAGCCCTTATATACTCCTAAAATCACCTCCCACTAGGAATGTTTAACACCTGGGTAGGCCTCTGCTTATTAGCAAACAATAGCTAATTTACACAGCAATCAATAGCAAGTAGCTACCTAATCCAATCAAATGCCTTATAATTACCAACAGGAAATCAAACCTTGTGCAATCAGTAACCTTTCCCTACAGATGAATCTTACCTGTAACAGTAAAAAAGAAAACTCTTAGCACAACTCTTAGGCAGTTGAAGCTTCTGTAAAACTCTCCAGAATATCTCCAACCACAGACACTTAGAAGCAACACTTAGAAGAAGCAACCAAGCTCTATTAGCCAAGCTAATGACAACAGCCCTTATATACTCCTAAAATCACCTCCCACTAGGAATGTTTAACACCTGGGTAGGCCTCTGCTTATTAGCAAACAATAGCTAATTTACACAGCAATCAATAGCAAGTAGCTACCTAATCCAATCAAATGCCTTATAATTACCAACAGGAAATCAAACCTTGTGCAATCAGTAACCTTTTCCTACAGATGAATCTTACCTGTAACAGTAAAAAAGAAAACTCTTAGCACAACTCTTAGGCAGTTGAAGCTTCTGTAAAACTCTCCAGAATATCTCCAACCACAGACACTTAGAAGCAACACTTAGAAGAAGCAACCAAGCTCTATTAGCCAAGCTAATGACAACAGCCCTTATATACTCCTAAAATCACCTCCCACTAGGAATGTTTAACACCTGGGTAGGCCTCTGCTTATTAGCAAACAATAGCTAATTTACACAGCAATCAATAGCAAGTAGCTACCTAATCCAATCAAATGCCTTATAATTACCAACAGGAAATCAAACCTTGTGCAATCAGTAACCTTTTCCTACAGATGAATCTTACCTGTAACAGTAAAAAAGAAAACTCTTAGCACAACTCTTAGGCAGTTGAAGCTTCTGTAAAACTCTCCAGAATATCTCCAACCACAGACACTTAGAAGCAACACTTAGAAGAAGCAACCAAGCTCTATTAGCCAAGCTAATGACAACAGCCCTTATATACTCCTAAAATCACCTCCCACTAGGAATGTTTAACACCTGGGTAGGCCTCTGCTTATTAGCAAACAATAGCTAATTTACACAGCAATCAATAGCAAGTAGCTACCTAATCCAATCAAATGCCTTATAATTACCAACAGGAAATCAAACCTTGTGCAATCAGTAACCTTTTCCTACAGATGAATCTTACCTGTAACAGTAAAAAAGAAAACTCTTAGCACAACTCTTAGGCAGTTGAAGCTTCTGTAAAACTCTCCAGAATATCTCCAACCACAGACACTTAGAAGCAACACTTAGAAGAAGCAACCAAGCTCTATTAGCCAAGCTAATGACAACAGCCCTTATATACTCCTAAAATCACCTCCCACTAGGAATGTTTAACACCTGGGTAGGCCTCTGCTTATTAGCAAACAATAGCTAATTTACACAGCAATCAATAGCAAGTAGCTACCTAATCCAATCAAATGCCTTATAATTACCAACAGGAAATCAAACCTTGTGCAATCAGTAACCTTTTCCTACAGATGAATCTTACCTGTAACAGTAAAAAAGAAAACTCTTAGCACAACTCTTAGGCAGTTGAAGCTTCTGTAAAACTCTCCAGAATATCTCCAACCACAGACACTTAGAAGCAACACTTAGAAGAAGCAACCAAGCTCTATTAGCCAAGCTAATGACAACAGCCCTTATATACTCCTAAAATCACCTCCCACTAGGAATGTTTAACACCTGGGTAGGCCTCTGCTTATTAGCAAACAATAGCTAATTTACACAGCAATCAATAGCAAGTAGCTACCTAATCCAATCAAATGCCTTATAATTACCAACAGGAAATCAAACCTTGTGCAATCAGTAACCTTTTCCTACAGATGAATCTTACCTGTAACAGTAAAAAAGAAAACTCTTAGCACAACTCTTAGGCAGTTGAAGCTTCTGTAAAACTCTCCAGAATATCTCCAACCACAGACACTTAGAAGCAACACTTAGAAGAAGCAACCAAGCTCTATTAGCCAAGCTAATGACAACAGCCCTTATATACTCCTAAAATCACCTCCCACTAGGAATGTTTAACACCTGGGTAGGCCTCTGCTTATTAGCAAACAATAGCTAATTTACACAGCAATCAATAGCAAGTAGCTACCTAATCCAATCAAATGCCTTATAATTACCAACAGGAAATCAAACCTTGTGCAATCAGTAACCTTTTCCTACAGATGAATCTTACCTGTAACAGTAAAAAAGAAAACTCTTAGCACAACTCTTAGGCAGTTGAAGCTTCTGTAAAACTCTCCAGAATATCTCCAACCACAGACACTTAGAAGCAACACTTAGAAGAAGCAACCAAGCTCTATTAGCCAAGCTAATGACAACAGCCCTTATATACTCCTAAAATCACCTCCCACTAGGAATGTTTAACACCTGGGTAGGCCTCTGCTTATTAGCAAACAATAGCTAATTTACACAGCAATCAATAGCAAGTAGCTACCTAATCCAATCAAATGCCTTATAATTACCAACAGGAAATCAAACCTTGTGCAATCAGTAACCTTTTCCTACAGATGAATCTTACCTGTAACAGTAAAAAAGAAAACTCTTAGCACAACTCTTAGGCAGTTGAAGCTTCTGTAAAACTCTCCAGAATATCTCCAACCACAGACACTTAGAAGCAACACTTAGAAGAAGCAACCAAGCTCTATTAGCCAAGCTAATGACAACAGCCCTTATATACTCCTAAAATCACCTCCCACTAGGAATGTTTAACACCTGGGTAGGCCTCTGCTTATTAGCAAACAATAGCTAATTTACACAGCAATCAATAGCAAGTAGCTACCTAATCCAATCAAATGCCTTATAATTACCAACAGGAAATCAAACCTTGTGCAATCAGTAACCTTTCCCTACAGATGAATCTTACCTGTAACAGTAAAAAAGAAAACTCTTAGCACAACTCTTAGGCAGTTGAAGCTTCTGTAAAACTCTCCAGAATATCTCCAACCACAGACACTTAGAAGCAACACTTAGAAGAAGCAACCAAGCTCTATTAGCCAAGCTAATGACAACAGCCCTTATATACTCCTAAAATCACCTCCCACTAGGAATGTTTAACACCTGGGTAGGCCTCTGCTTATTAGCAAACAATAGCTAATTTACACAGCAATCAATAGCAAGTAGCTACCTAATCCAATCAAATGCCTTATAATTACCAACAGGAAATCAAACCTTGTGCAATCAGTAACCTTTTCCTACAGATGAATCTTACCTGTAACAGTAAAAAAGAAAACTCTTAGCACAACTCTTAGGCAGTTGAAGCTTCTGTAAAACTCTCCAGAATATCTCCAACCACAGACACTTAGAAGCAACACTTAGAAGAAGCAACCAAGCTCTATTAGCCAAGCTAATGACAACAGCCCTTATATACTCCTAAAATCACCTCCCACTAGGAATGTTTAACACCTGGGTAGGCCTCTGCTTATTAGCAAACAATAGCTAATTTACACAGCAATCAATAGCAAGTAGCTACCTAATCCAATCAAATGCCTTATAATTACCAACAGGAAATCAAACCTTGTGCAATCAGTAACCTTTTCCTACAGATGAATCTTACCTGTAACAGTAAAAAAGAAAACTCTTAGCACAACTCTTAGGCAGTTGAAGCTTCTGTAAAACTCTCCAGAATATCTCCAACCACAGACACTTAGAAGCAACACTTAGAAGAAGCAACCAAGCTCTATTAGCCAAGCTAATGACAACAGCCCTTATATACTCCTAAAATCACCTCCCACTAGGAATGTTTAACACCTGGGTAGGCCTCTGCTTATTAGCAAACAATAGCTAATTTACACAGCAATCAATAGCAAGTAGCTACCTAATCCAATCAAATGCCTTATAATTACCAACAGGAAATCAAACCTTGTGCAATCAGTAACCTTTTCCTACAGATGAATCTTACCTGTAACAGTAAAAAAGAAAACTCTTAGCACAACTCTTAGGCAGTTGAAGCTTCTGTAAAACTCTCCAGAATATCTCCAACCACAGACACTTAGAAGCAACACTTAGAAGAAGCAACCAAGCTCTATTAGCCAAGCTAATGACAACAGCCCTTATATACTCCTAAAATCACCTCCCACTAGGAATGTTTAACACCTGGGTAGGCCTCTGCTTATTAGCAAACAATAGCTAATTTACACAGCAATCAATAGCAAGTAGCTACCTAATCCAATCAAATGCCTTATAATTACCAACAGGAAATCAAACCTTGTGCAATCAGTAACCTTTTCCTACAGATGAATCTTACCTGTAACAGTAAAAAAGAAAACTCTTAGCACAACTCTTAGGCAGTTGAAGCTTCTGTAAAACTCTCCAGAATATCTCCAACCACAGACACTTAGAAGCAACACTTAGAAGAAGCAACCAAGCTCTATTAGCCAAGCTAATGACAACAGCCCTTATATACTCCTAAAATCACCTCCCACTAGGAATGTTTAACACCTGGGTAGGCCTCTGCTTATTAGCAAACAATAGCTAATTTACACAGCAATCAATAGCAAGTAGCTACCTAATCCAATCAAATGCCTTATAATTACCAACAGGAAATCAAACCTTGTGCAATCAGTAACCTTTCCCTACAGATGAATCTTACCTGTAACAGTAAAAAAGAAAACTCTTAGCACAACTCTTAGGCAGTTGAAGCTTCTGTAAAACTCTCCAGAATATCTCCAACCACAGACACTTAGAAGCAACACTTAGAAGAAGCAACCAAGCTCTATTAGCCAAGCTAATGACAACAGCCCTTATATACTCCTAAAATCACCTCCCACTAGGAATGTTTAACACCTGGGTAGGCCTCTGCTTATTAGCAAACAATAGCTAATTTACACAGCAATCAATAGCAAGTAGCTACCTAATCCAATCAAATGCCTTATAATTACCAACAGGAAATCAAACCTTGTGCAATCAGTAACCTTTTCCTACAGATGAATCTTACCTGTAACAGTAAAAAAGAAAACTCTTAGCACAACTCTTAGGCAGTTGAAGCTTCTGTAAAACTCTCCAGAATATCTCCAACCACAGACACTTAGAAGCAACACTTAGAAGAAGCAACCAAGCTCTATTAGCCAAGCTAATGACAACAGCCCTTATATACTCCTAAAATCACCTCCCACTAGGAATGTTTAACACCTGGGTAGGCCTCTGCTTATTAGCAAACAATAGCTAATTTACACAGCAATCAATAGCAAGTAGCTACCTAATCCAATCAAATGCCTTATAATTACCAACAGGAAATCAAACCTTGTGCAATCAGTAACCTTTTCCTACAGATGAATCTTACCTGTAACAGTAAAAAAGAAAACTCTTAGCACAACTCTTAGGCAGTTGAAGCTTCTGTAAAACTCTCCAGAATATCTCCAACCACAGACACTTAGAAGCAACACTTAGAAGAAGCAACCAAGCTCTATTAGCCAAGCTAATGACAACAGCCCTTATATACTCCTAAAATCACCTCCCACTAGGAATGTTTAACACCTGGGTAGGCCTCTGCTTATTAGCAAACAATAGCTAATTTACACAGCAATCAATAGCAAGTAGCTACCTAATCCAATCAAATGCCTTATAATTACCAACAGGAAATCAAACCTTGTGCAATCAGTAACCTTTTCCTACAGATGAATCTTACCTGTAACAGTAAAAAAGAAAACTCTTAGCACAACTCTTAGGCAGTTGAAGCTTCTGTAAAACTCTCCAGAATATCTCCAACCACAGACACTTAGAAGCAACACTTAGAAGAAGCAACCAAGCTCTATTAGCCAAGCTAATGACAACAGCCCTTATATACTCCTAAAATCACCTCCCACTAGGAATGTTTAACACCTGGGTAGGCCTCTGCTTATTAGCAAACAATAGCTAATTTACACAGCAATCAATAGCAAGTAGCTACCTAATCCAATCAAATGCCTTATAATTACCAACAGGAAATCAAACCTTGTGCAATCAGTAACCTTTTCCTACAGATGAATCTTACCTGTAACAGTAAAAAAGAAAACTCTTAGCACAACTCTTAGGCAGTTGAAGCTTCTGTAAAACTCTCCAGAATATCTCCAACCACAGACACTTAGAAGCAACACTTAGAAGAAGCAACCAAGCTCTATTAGCCAAGCTAATGACAACAGCCCTTATATACTCCTAAAATCACCTCCCACTAGGAATGTTTAACACCTGGGTAGGCCTCTGCTTATTAGCAAACAATAGCTAATTTACACAGCAATCAATAGCAAGTAGCTACCTAATCCAATCAAATGCCTTATAATTACCAACAGGAAATCAAACCTTGTGCAATCAGTAACCTTTTCCTACAGATGAATCTTACCTGTAACAGTAAAAAAGAAAACTCTTAGCACAACTCTTAGGCAGTTGAAGCTTCTGTAAAACTCTCCAGAATATCTCCAACCACAGACACTTAGAAGCAACACTTAGAAGAAGCAACCAAGCTCTATTAGCCAAGCTAATGACAACAGCCCTTATATACTCCTAAAATCACCTCCCACTAGGAATGTTTAACACCTGGGTAGGCCTCTGCTTATTAGCAAACAATAGCTAATTTACACAGCAATCAATAGCAAGTAGCTACCTAATCCAATCAAATGCCTTATAATTACCAACAGGAAATCAAACCTTGTGCAATCAGTAACCTTTTCCTACAGATGAATCTTACCTGTAACAGTAAAAAAGAAAACTCTTAGCACAACTCTTAGGCAGTTGAAGCTTCTGTAAAACTCTCCAGAATATCTCCAACCACAGACACTTAGAAGCAACACTTAGAAGAAGCAACCAAGCTCTATTAGCCAAGCTAATGACAACAGCCCTTATATACTCCTAAAATCACCTCCCACTAGGAATGTTTAACACCTGGGTAGGCCTCTGCTTATTAGCAAACAATAGCTAATTTACACAGCAATCAATAGCAAGTAGCTACCTAATCCAATCAAATGCCTTATAATTACCAACAGGAAATCAAACCTTGTGCAATCAGTAACCTTTTCCTACAGATGAATCTTACCTGTAACAGTAAAAAAGAAAACTCTTAGCACAACTCTTAGACAGTTGAAGCTTCTGTAAAACTCTCCAGAATATCTCCAACCACAGACACTTAGAAGCAACACTTAGAAGAAGCAACCAAGCTCTATTAGCCAAGCTAATGACAACAGCCCTTATATACTCCTAAAATCACCTCCCACTAGGAATGTTTAACACCTGGGTAGGCCTCTGCTTATTAGCAAACAATAGCTAATTTACACAGCAATCAATAGCAAGTAGCTACCTAATCCAATCAAATGCCTTATAATTACCAACAGGAAATCAAACCTTGTGCAATCAGTAACCTTTCCCTACAGATGAATCTTACCTGTAACAGTAAAAAAGAAAACTCTTAGCACAACTCTTAGGCAGTTGAAGCTTCTGTAAAACTCTCCAGAATATCTCCAACCACAGACACTTAGAAGCAACACTTAGAAGAAGCAACCAAGCTCTATTAGCCAAGCTAATGACAACAGCCCTTATATACTCCTAAAATCACCTCCCACTAGGAATGTTTAACACCTGGGTAGGCCTCTGCTTATTAGCAAACAATAGCTAATTTACACAGCAATCAATAGCAAGTAGCTACCTAATCCAATCAAATGCCTTATAATTACCAACAGGAAATCAAACCTTGTGCAATCAGTAACCTTTTCCTACAGATGAATCTTACCTGTAACAGTAAAAAAGAAAACTCTTAGCACAACTCTTAGGCAGTTGAAGCTTCTGTAAAACTCTCCAGAATATCTCCAACCACAGACACTTAGAAGCAACACTTAGAAGAAGCAACCAAGCTCTATTAGCCAAGCTAATGACAACAGCCCTTATATACTCCTAAAATCACCTCCCACTAGGAATGTTTAACACCTGGGTAGGCCTCTGCTTATTAGCAAACAATAGCTAATTTACACAGCAATCAATAGCAAGTAGCTACCTAATCCAATCAAATGCCTTATAATTACCAACAGGAAATCAAACCTTGTGCAATCAGTAACCTTTTCCTACAGATGAATCTTACCTGTAACAGTAAAAAAGAAAACTCTTAGCACAACTCTTAGGCAGTTGAAGCTTCTGTAAAACTCTCCAGAATATCTCCAACCACAGACACTTAGAAGCAACACTTAGAAGAAGCAACCAAGCTCTATTAGCCAAGCTAATGACAACAGCCCTTATATACTCCTAAAATCACCTCCCACTAGGAATGTTTAACACCTGGGTAGGCCTCTGCTTATTAGCAAACAATAGCTAATTTACACAGCAATCAATAGCAAGTAGCTACCTAATCCAATCAAATGCCTTATAATTACCAACAGGAAATCAAACCTTGTGCAATCAGTAACCTTTCCCTACAGATGAATCTTACCTGTAACAGTAAAAAAGAAAACTCTTAGCACAACTCTTAGGCAGTTGAAGCTTCTGTAAAACTCTCCAGAATATCTCCAACCACAGACACTTAGAAGCAACACTTAGAAGAAGCAACCAAGCTCTATTAGCCAAGCTAATGACAACAGCCCTTATATACTCCTAAAATCACCTCCCACTAGGAATGTTTAACACCTGGGTAGGCCTCTGCTTATTAGCAAACAATAGCTAATTTACACAGCAATCAATAGCAAGTAGCTACCTAATCCAATCAAATGCCTTATAATTACCAACAGGAAATCAAACCTTGTGCAATCAGTAACCTTTTCCTACAGATGAATCTTACCTGTAACAGTAAAAAAGAAAACTCTTAGCACAACTCTTAGGCAGTTGAAGCTTCTGTAAAACTCTCCAGAATATCTCCAACCACAGACACTTAGAAGCAACACTTAGAAGAAGCAACCAAGCTCTATTAGCCAAGCTAATGACAACAGCCCTTATATACTCCTAAAATCACCTCCCACTAGGAATGTTTAACACCTGGGTAGGCCTCTGCTTATTAGCAAACAATAGCTAATTTACACAGCAATCAATAGCAAGTAGCTACCTAATCCAATCAAATGCCTTATAATTACCAACAGGAAATCAAACCTTGTGCAATCAGTAACCTTTTCCTACAGATGAATCTTACCTGTAACAGTAAAAAAGAAAACTCTTAGCACAACTCTTAGGCAGTTGAAGCTTCTGTAAAACTCTCCAGAATATCTCCAACCACAGACACTTAGAAGCAACACTTAGAAGAAGCAACCAAGCTCTATTAGCCAAGCTAATGACAACAGCCCTTATATACTCCTAAAATCACCTCCCACTAGGAATGTTTAACACCTGGGTAGGCCTCTGCTTATTAGCAAACAATAGCTAATTTACACAGCAATCAATAGCAAGTAGCTACCTAATCCAATCAAATGCCTTATAATTACCAACAGGAAATCAAACCTTGTGCAATCAGTAACCTTTTCCTACAGATGAATCTTACCTGTAACAGTAAAAAAGAAAACTCTTAGCACAACTCTTAGGCAGTTGAAGCTTCTGTAAAACTCTCCAGAATATCTCCAACCACAGACACTTAGAAGCAACACTTAGAAGAAGCAACCAAGCTCTATTAGCCAAGCTAATGACAACAGCCCTTATATACTCCTAAAATCACCTCCCACTAGGAATGTTTAACACCTGGGTAGGCCTCTGCTTATTAGCAAACAATAGCTAATTTACACAGCAATCAATAGCAAGTAGCTACCTAATCCAATCAAATGCCTTATAATTACCAACAGGAAATCAAACCTTGTGCAATCAGTAACCTTTTCCTACAGATGAATCTTACCTGTAACAGTAAAAAAGAAAACTCTTAGCACAACTCTTAGGCAGTTGAAGCTTCTGTAAAACTCTCCAGAATATCTCCAACCACAGACACTTAGAAGCAACACTTAGAAGAAGCAACCAAGCTCTATTAGCCAAGCTAATGACAACAGCCCTTATATACTCCTAAAATCACCTCCCACTAGGAATGTTTAACACCTGGGTAGGCCTCTGCTTATTAGCAAACAATAGCTAATTTACACAGCAATCAATAGCAAGTAGCTACCTAATCCAATCAAATGCCTTACAATTACCAACAGGAAATCAAACCTTGTGCAATCAGTAACCTTTTCCTACAGATGAATCTTACCTGTAACAGTAAAAAAGAAAACTCTTAGCACAACTCTTAGGCAGTTGAAGCTTCTGTAAAACTCTCCAGAATATCTCCAACCACAGACACTTAGAAGCAACACTTAGAAGAAGCAACCAAGCTCTATTAGCCAAGCTAATGACAACAGCCCTTATATACTCCTAAAATCACCTCCCACTAGGAATGTTTAACACCTGGGTAGGCCTCTGCTTATTAGCAAACAATAGCTAATTTACACAGCAATCAATAGCAAGTAGCTACCTAATCCAATCAAATGCCTTATAATTACCAACAGGAAATCAAACCTTGTGCAATCAGTAACCTTTTCCTACAGATGAATCTTACCTGTAACAGTAAAAAAGAAAACTCTTAGCACAACTCTTAGACAGTTGAAGCTTCTGTAAAACTCTCCAGAATATCTCCAACCACAGACACTTAGAAGCAACACTTAGAAGAAGCAACCAAGCTCTATTAGCCAAGCTAATGACAACAGCCCTTATATACTCCTAAAATCACCTCCCACTAGGAATGTTTAACACCTGGGTAGGCCTCTGCTTATTAGCAAACAATAGCTAATTTACACAGCAATCAATAGCAAGTAGCTACCTAATCCAATCAAATGCCTTATAATTACCAACAGGAAATCAAACCTTGTGCAATCAGTAACCTTTTCCTACAGATGAATCTTACCTGTAACAGTAAAAAAGAAAACTCTTAGCACAACTCTTAGGCAGTTGAAGCTTCTGTAAAACTCTCCAGAATATCTCCAACCACAGACACTTAGAAGCAACACTTAGAAGAAGCAACCAAGCTCTATTAGCCAAGCTAATGACAACAGCCCTTATATACTCCTAAAATCACCTCCCACTAGGAATGTTTAACACCTGGGTAGGCCTCTGCTTATTAGCAAACAATAGCTAATTTGCACAGCAATCAATAGCAAGTAGCTACCTAATCCAATCAAATGCCTTATAATTACCAACAGGAAATCAAACCTTATGCAATCAGTAACCTTTTCCTACAGATGAATCTTACCTGTAACAGTAAAAAAGAAAACTCTTAGCACAACTCTTAGGCAGTTGAAGCTTCTGTAAAACTCTCCAGAATATCTCCAACCACAGACACTTAGAAGCAACACTTAGAAGAAGCAACCAAGCTCTATTAGCCAAGCTAATGACAACAGCCCTTATATACTCCTAAAATCACCTCCCACTAGGAATGTTTAACACCTGGGTAGGCCTCTGCTTATTAGCAAACAATAGCTAATTTACACAGCAATCAATAGCAAGTAGCTACCTAATCCAATCAAATGCCTTACAATTACCAACAGGAAATCAAACCTTGTGCAATCAGTAACCTTTTCCTACAGATGAATCTTACCTGTAACAGTAAAAAAGAAAACTCTTAGCACAACTCTTAGGCAGTTGAAGCTTCTGTAAAACTCTCCAGAATATCTCCAACCACAGACACTTAGAAGCAACACTTAGAAGAAGCAACCAAGCTCTATTAGCCAAGCTAATGACAACAGCCCTTATATACTCCTAAAATCACCTCCCACTAGGAATGTTTAACACCTGGGTAGGCCTCTGCTTATTAGCAAACAATAGCTAATTTACACAGCAATCAATAGCAAGTAGCTACCTAATCCAATCAAATGCCTTATAATTACCAACAGGAAATCAAACCTTGTGCAATCAGTAACCTTTTCCTACAGATGAATCTTACCTGTAACAGTAAAAAAGAAAACTCTTAGCACAACTCTTAGACAGTTGAAGCTTCTGTAAAACTCTCCAGAATATCTCCAACCACAGACACTTAGAAGCAACACTTAGAAGAAGCAACCAAGCTCTATTAGCCAAGCTAATGACAACAGCCCTTATATACTCCTAAAATCACCTCCCACTAGGAATGTTTAACACCTGGGTAGGCCTCTGCTTATTAGCAAACAATAGCTAATTTACACAGCAATCAATAGCAAGTAGCTACCTAATCCAATCAAATGCCTTATAATTACCAACAGGAAATCAAACCTTGTGCAATCAGTAACCTTTTCCTACAGATGAATCTTACCTGTAACAGTAAAAAAGAAAACTCTTAGCACAACTCTTAGGCAGTTGAAGCTTCTGTAAAACTCTCCAGAATATCTCCAACCACAGACACTTAGAAGCAACACTTAGAAGAAGCAACCAAGCTCTATTAGCCAAGCTAATGACAACAGCCCTTATATACTCCTAAAATCACCTCCCACTAGGAATGTTTAACACCTGGGTAGGCCTCTGCTTATTAGCAAACAATAGCTAATTTGCACAGCAATCAATAGCAAGTAGCTACCTAATCCAATCAAATGCCTTATAATTACCAACAGGAAATCAAACCTTATGCAATCAGTAACCTTTTCCTACAGATGAATCTTACCTGTAACAGTAAAAAAGAAAACTCTTAGCACAACTCTTAGGCAGTTGAAGCTTCTGTAAAACTCTCCAGAATATCTCCAACCACAGACACTTAGAAGCAACACTTAGAAGAAGCAACCAAGCTCTATTAGCCAAGCTAATGACAACAGCCCTTATATACTCCTAAAATCACCTCCCACTAGGAATGTTTAACACCTGGGTAGGCCTCTGCTTATTAGCAAACAATAGCTAATTTACACAGCAATCAATAGCAAGTAGCTACCTAATCCAATCAAATGCCTTACAATTACCAACAGGAAATCAAACCTTGTGCAATCAGTAACCTTTTCCTACAGATGAATCTTACCTGTAACAGTAAAAAAGAAAACTCTTAGCACAACTCTTAGGCAGTTGAAGCTTCTGTAAAACTCTCCAGAATATCTCCAACCACAGACACTTAGAAGCAACACTTAGAAGAAGCAACCAAGCTCTATTAGCCAAGCTAATGACAACAGCCCTTATATACTCCTAAAATCACCTCCCACTAGGAATGTTTAACACCTGGGTAGGCCTCTGCTTATTAGCAAACAATAGCTAATTTACACAGCAATCAATAGCAAGTAGCTACCTAATCCAATCAAATGCCTTATAATTACCAACAGGAAATCAAACCTTGTGCAATCAGTAACCTTTTCCTACAGATGAATCTTACCTGTAACAGTAAAAAAGAAAACTCTTAGCACAACTCTTAGACAGTTGAAGCTTCTGTAAAACTCTCCAGAATATCTCCAACCACAGACACTTAGAAGCAACACTTAGAAGAAGCAACCAAGCTCTATTAGCCAAGCTAATGACAACAGCCCTTATATACTCCTAAAATCACCTCCCACTAGGAATGTTTAACACCTGGGTAGGCCTCTGCTTATTAGCAAACAATAGCTAATTTACACAGCAATCAATAGCAAGTAGCTACCTAATCCAATCAAATGCCTTATAATTACCAACAGGAAATCAAACCTTGTGCAATCAGTAACCTTTTCCTACAGATGAATCTTACCTGTAACAGTAAAAAAGAAAACTCTTAGCACAACTCTTAGGCAGTTGAAGCTTCTGTAAAACTCTCCAGAATATCTCCAACCACAGACACTTAGAAGCAACACTTAGAAGAAGCAACCAAGCTCTATTAGCCAAGCTAATGACAACAGCCCTTATATACTCCTAAAATCACCTCCCACTAGGAATGTTTAACACCTGGGTAGGCCTCTGCTTATTAGCAAACAATAGCTAATTTACACAGCAATCAATAGCAAGTAGCTACCTAATCCAATCAAATGCCTTATAATTACCAACAGGAAATCAAACCTTGTGCAATCAGTAACCTTTTCCTACAGATGAATCTTACCTGTAACAGTAAAAAAGAAAACTCTTAGCACAACTCTTAGGCAGTTGAAGCTTCTGTAAAACTCTCCAGAATATCTCCAACCACAGACACTTAGAAGCAACACTTAGAAGAAGCAACCAAGCTCTATTAGCCAAGCTAATGACAACAGCCCTTATATACTCCTAAAATCACCTCCCACTAGGAATGTTTAACACCTGGGTAGGCCTCTGCTTATTAGCAAACAATAGCTAATTTACACAGCAATCAATAGCAAGTAGCTACCTAATCCAATCAAATGCCTTATAATTACCAACAGGAAATCAAACCTTGTGCAATCAGTAACCTTTTCCTACAGATGAATCTTACCTGTAACAGTAAAAAAGAAAACTCTTAGCACAACTCTTAGGCAGTTGAAGCTTCTGTAAAACTCTCCAGAATATCTCCAACCACAGACACTTAGAAGCAACACTTAGAAGAAGCAACCAAGCTCTATTAGCCAAGCTAATGACAACAGCCCTTATATACTCCTAAAATCACCTCCCACTAGGAATGTTTAACACCTGGGTAGGCCTCTGCTTATTAGCAAACAATAGCTAATTTACACAGCAATCAATAGCAAGTAGCTACCTAATCCAATCAAATGCCTTATAATTACCAACAGGAAATCAAACCTTGTGCAATCAGTAACCTTTTCCTACAGATGAATCTTACCTGTAACAGTAAAAAAGAAAACTCTTAGCACAACTCTTAGGCAGTTGAAGCTTCTGTAAAACTCTCCAGAATATCTCCAACCACAGACACTTAGAAGCAACACTTAGAAGAAGCAACCAAGCTCTATTAGCCAAGCTAATGACCACAGCCCTTATATACTCCTAAAATCACCTCCCACTAGGAATGTTTAACACCTGGGTAGGCCTCTGCTTATTAGCAAACAATAGCTAATTTACACAGCAATCAATAGCAAGTAGCTACCTAATCCAATCAAATGCCTTATAATTACCAACAGGAAATCAAACCTTGTGCAATCAGTAACCTTTTCCTACAGATGAATCTTACCTGTAACAGTAAAAAAGAAAACTCTTAGCACAACTCTTAGGCAGTTGAAGCTTCTGTAAAACTCTCCAGAATATCTCCAACCACAGACACTTAGAAGCAACACTTAGAAGAAGCAACCAAGCTCTATTAGCCAAGCTAATGACAACAGCCCTTATATACTCCTAAAATCACCTCCCACTAGGAATGTTTAACACCTGGGTAGGCCTCTGCTTATTAGCAAACAATAGCTAATTTACACAGCAATCAATAGCAAGTAGCTACCTAATCCAATCAAATGCCTTATAATTACCAACAGGAAATCAAACCTTGTGCAATCAGTAACCTTTTCCTACAGATGAATCTTACCTGTAACAGTAAAAAAGAAAACTCTTAGCACAACTCTTAGGCAGTTGAAGCTTCTGTAAAACTCTCCAGAATATCTCCAACCACAGACACTTAGAAGCAACACTTAGAAGAAGCAACCAAGCTCTATTAGCCAAGCTAATGACAACAGCCCTTATATACTCCTAAAATCACCTCCCACTAGGAATGTTTAACACCTGGGTAGGCCTCTGCTTATTAGCAAACAATAGCTAATTTACACAGCAATCAATAGCAAATAGCTACCTAATCCAATCAAATGCCTTATAATTACCAACAGGAAATCAAACCTTGTGCAATCAGTAACCTTTTCCTACAGATGAATCTTACCTGTAACAGTAAAAAGGAAAACTCTTAGCACAACTCTTAGGCAGTTGAAGCTTCTGTAAAACTCTCCAGAATATCTCCAACCACAGACACTTAGAAGCAACACTTAGAAGAAGCAACCAAGCTCTATTAGCCAAGCTAATGACAACAGCCCTTATATACTCCTAAAATCACCTCCCACTAGGAATGTTTAACACCTGGGTAGGCCTCTGCTTATTAGCAAACAATAGCTAATTTACACAGCAATCAATAGCAAGTAGCTACCTAATCCAATCAAATGCCTTATAATTACCAACAGGAAATCAAACCTTGTGCAATCAGTAACCTTTTCCTACAGATGAATCTTACCTGTAACAGTAAAAAAGAAAACTCTTAGCACAACTCTTAGGCAGTTGAAGCTTCTGTAAAACTCTCCAGAATATCTCCAACCACAGACACTTAGAAGCAACACTTAGAAGAAGCAACCAAGCTCTATTAGCCAAGCTAATGACAACAGCCCTTATATACTCCTAAAATCACCTCCCACTAGGAATGTTTAACACCTGGGTAGGCCTCTGCTTATTAGCAAACAATAGCTAATTTACACAGCAATAAATAGCAAGTAGCTACCTAATCCAATCAAATGCCTTATAATTACCAACAGGAAATCAAACCTTGTGCAATCAGTAACCTTTTCCTACAGATGAATCTTACCTGTAACAGTAAAAAAGAAAACTCTTAGCACAACTCTTAGGCAGTTGAAGCTTCTGTAAAACTCTCCAGAATATCTCCAACCACAGACACTTAGAAGCAACACTTAGAAGAAGCAACCAAGCTCTATTAGCCAAGCTAATGACAACAGCCCTTATATACTCCTAAAATCACCTCCCACTAGGAATGTTTAACACCTGGGTAGGCCTCTGCTTATTAGCAAACAATAGCTAATTTACACAGCAATCAATAGCAAGTAGCTACCTAATCCAATCAAATGCCTTATAATTACCAACAGGAAATCAAACCTTGTGCAATCAGTAACCTTTTCCTACAGATGAATCTTACCTGTAACATTAAAAAAGAAAACTCTTAGCACAACTCTTAGGCAGTTGAAGCTTCTGTAAAACTCTCCAGAATATCTCCAACCACAGACACTTAGAAGCAACACTTAGAAGAAGCAACCAAGCTCTATTAGCCAAGCTAATGACAACAGCCCTTATATACTCCTAAAATCACCTCCCACTAGGAATGTTTAACACCTGGGTAGGCCTCTGCTTATTAGCAAACAATAGCTAATTTACACAGCAATCAATAGCAAGTAGCTACCTAATCCAATCAAATGCCTTATAATTACCAACAGGAAATCAAACCTTGTGCAATCAGTAACCTTTTCCTACAGATGAATCTTACCTGTAACAGTAAAAAAGAAAACTCTTAGCACAACTCTTAGGCAGTTGAAGCTTCTGTAAAACTCTCCAGAATATCTCCAACCACAGACACTTAGAAGCAACACTTAGAAGAAGCAACCAAGCTCTATTAGCCAAGCTAATGACAACAGCCCTTATATACTCCTAAAATCACCTCCCACTAGGAATGTTTAACACCTGGGTAGGCCTCTGCTTATTGGCAAACAATAGCTAATTTACACAGCAATCAATAGCAAGTAGCTACCTAATCCAATCAAATGCCTTATAATTACCAACAGGAAATCAAACCTTGTGCAATCAGTAACCTTTTCCTACAGATGAATCTTACCTGTAACAGTAAAAATGAAAACTCTTAGCACAACTCTTACGCAGTTGAAGCTTCTGTAAAACTCTCCAGAATATCTCCAACCACAGACACTTAGAAGCAACACTTAGAAGAAGCAACCAAGCTCTATTAGCCAAGCTAATGACAACAGCCCTTATATACTCCTAAAATCACCTCCCACTAGGAATGTTTAACACCTGGGTAGGCCTCTGCTTATTAGCAAACAATAGCTAATTTACACAGCAATCAATAGCAAGTAGCTACCTAATCCAATCAAATGCCTTATACCGTATATACTCGAGTATAAGCCGACCCGAATATAAGCCGAGGCCCCTAATTTTATCCCAAAAAACTGGGAAAACTTATTGACTCGAGTATAAGACTAGGGTGGGAAATGCAGCAGCTACTGGTAAATTTCTAAATAAAATTAGATCCTAAAAAAAATTTATTAATTGAATATTTATTTACAGTGTGTGTATAATGAATGCAGTGTGTGCGTATGTGTGTGTGTATGAGTGCAGCGTGTGTGTATGAGTGCAGTGTGTGTGTGCATGAATGCAGTGTGTGTGTGCATGAATGCAGTGTGTGTGTGCATGAATGCAGTGTGTGAATGCAGTGTGTGCAGGGCCGGTGCAAGGATATTTGCCGCCGTAGGCAAAAAAATTTTTGCCGCCCCCTCCCCCCCCCATATGTCCTGACTTCCCCTCCTCCTCCCTCAGTGGTCCTTACCTCCCCACCCCCGTGTTCCTTCACTCCCCCCCCAGTGGTCCTGACTCACCCCTCCCCCAGTGGTCCTTACCCTCCCCTCCCCTAGTGGTCCTTACCCTCCCCTCCCCTAGTGGTCCTTACTTCCCCCTCCCCTCCCATAGTGGTCCTTATCCCACCCCCTCCCTCTCATAGTGGTCCTTATCCCCCTTCTCCCTCCCATAGTGTTCCTTATCCCCCCCCATCCCTCCCATAGTGGTCCATATACCCCCCCTCCCTCCCATAATGGTCCTTATACCCCCCTCCCTCCCATAGTGGTCCTTATCCCACCCCCTCCCATAGTGGTCCTTATACCCCCCTCCCTCCCATAGTGGTCCTTATACCCCCCTCCCTCCAATAGTGGTCCTTATACCCCCCCTCCCTCCCATAGTGGTCCTTATACCCCCCCTCCCTCCCATAGTGGTCCTTATACCCCCCCCCTCCCATAGTGGTCCTTATACCCCCCCCCTCCCATAGTGGTCCTTATACCCCCCCCCTCCCATAGTGGTCCTTATACCCCCCCCCTCCCATAGTGGTCCTTATAACCCCCCCTCCCATAGTGGTCCTTATACCCCCCCCCCCTCCCATAGTGGTCCTTATACCCCTTTTTTTTTTATTATTATTATTTTTTTTTTTCGTCCCCCCTCCCTGCTTGATATATGGCAGGGAGGGGGGCTCTCCTTCCCTGGTGGTCCAGTGGCAGTTCAGTGGGGGGAGAGGGGGGCTGGCAGAGCTGTACTTACCTGTTCTGCAGCTCCTGTCAGCTCTCTCCTCCTCTGCGCCGTCCGTGCAGCTCCTTCGTCAGCTCACAGTGTAAGTCTCGCGAGAGCCGCGGCTCTCGCGAGACTTACACTGGGAGCTGACCGAGGTGCTGAACGGACGGCGCGGAGGAGGAGAGAGCTGACAGGAGCTGCAGAACAGGTAAGTACAGCTCTGCCAGCCCCCCTCTCCCCCCAGTCTGTATTATGGCAATGCAAATTGCCATAATACAGACTCTGACTCGAGTATAAGCCGAGTTGGGGTTTTTCAGCCCAAAAAATGGGCTGAAAAACTCGGCTTATACTCGAGTATATACGGTAATTACCAACAGGAAATCAAACCTTGTGCAATCAGTAACCTTTTCCTACAGATGAATCTTACCTGTAACAGTAAAAAAGAAAACTCTTAGCACAACTCTTAGGCAGTTGAAGCTTCTGTAAAACTCTCCAGAATATCTCCAACCACAGACACTTAGAAGCAACACTTAGAAGAAGCAACCAAGCTCTATTAGCCAAGCTAATGACAACAGCCCTTATATACTCCTAAAATCACCTCCCACTAGGAATGTTTAACACCTGGGTAGGCCTCTGCTTATTAGCAAACAATAGCTAATTTACACAGCAATCAATAGCAAGTAGCTACCTAATCCAATCAAATGCCTTATAATTACCAACAGGAAATCAAACCTTGTGCAATCAGTAACCTTTTCCTACAGATGAATCTTACCTGTAACAGTAAAAAAGAAAACTCTTAGCACAACTCTTAGGCAGTTGAAGCTTCTGTAAAACTCTCCAGAATATCTCCAACCACAGACACTTAGAAGCAACACTTAGAAGAAGCAACCAAGCTCTATTAGCCAAGCTAATGACAACAGCCCTTATATACTCCTAAAATCACCTCCCACTAGGAATGTTTAACACCTGGGTAGGCCTCTGCTTATTAGCAAACAATAGCTAATTTACACAGCAATCAATAGCAAGTAGCTACCTAATCCAATCAAATGCCTTATAATTACCAACAGGAAATCAAACCTTGTGCAATCAGTAACCTTTTCCTACAGATGAATCTTACCTGTAACAGTAAAAAAGAAAACTCTTAGCACAACTCTTAGGCAGTTGAAGCTTCTGTAAAACTCTCCAGAATATCTCCAACCACAGACACTTAGAAGCAACACTTAGAAGAAGCAACCAAGCTCTATTAGCCAAGCTAATGACAACAGCCCTTATATACTCCTAAAATCACCTCCCACTAGGAATGTTTAACACCTGGGTAGGCCTCTGCTTATTAGCAAACAATAGCTAATTTACACAGCAATCAATAGCAAGTAGCTACCTAATCCAATCAAATGCCTTATAATTACCAACAGGAAATCAAACCTTGTGCAATCAGTAACCTTTTCCTACAGATGAATCTTACCTGTAACAGTAAAAAAGAAAACTCTTAGCACAACTCTTAGGCAGTTGAAGCTTCTGTAAAACTCTCCAGAATATCTCCAATCACAGACACTTAGAAGCAACACTTAGAAGAAGCAACCAAGCTCTATTAGCCAAGCTAATGACAACAGCCCTTATATACTCCTAAAATCACCTCCCACTAGGAATGTTTAACACCTGGGTAGGCCTCTGCTTATTAGCAAACAATAGCTAATTTACACAGCAATCAATAGCAAGTAGCTACCTAATCCAATCAAATGCCTAATAATTACCAACAGGAAATCAAACCTTGTGCAATCAGTAACCTTTTCCTACAGATGAATCTTACCTGTAACATTAAAAAAGAAAACTCTTAGCACAACTCTTAGGCAGTTGAAGCTTCTGTAAAACTCTCCAGAATATCTCCAACCACAGACACTTAGAAGCAACACTTAGAAGAAGCAACCAAGCTCTATTAGCCAAGCTAATGACAACAGCCCTTATATACTCCTAAAATCACCTCCCACTAGGAATGTTTAACACCTGGGTAGGCCTCTGCTTATTAGCAAACAATAGCTAATTTACACAGCAATCAATAGCAAGTAGCTACCTAATCCAATCAAATGCCTTATAATTACCAACAGGAAATCAAACCTTGTGCAATCAGTAACCTTTTCCTACAGATGAATCTTACCTGTAACAGTAAAAAAGAAAACTCTTAGCACAACTCTTAGGCAGTTGAAGCTTCTGTAAAACTCTCCAGAATATCTCCAACCACAGACACTTAGAAGCAACACTTAGAAGAAGCAACCAAGCTCTATTAGCCAAGCTAATGACAACAGCCCTTATATACTCCTAAAATCACCTCCCACTAGGAATGTTTAACACCTGGGTAGGCCTCTGCTTATTAGCAAACAATAGCTAATTTACACAGCAATCAATAGCAAGTAGCTACCTAATCCAATCAAATGCCTTATAATTACCAACAGGAAATCAAACCTTGTGCAATCAGTAACCTTTTCCTACAGATGAATCTTACCTGTAACAGTAAAAAAGAAAACTCTTAGCACAACTCTTAGGCAGTTGAAGCTTCTGTAAAACTCTCCAGAATATCTCCAACCACAGACACTTAGAAGCAACACTTAGAAGAAGCAACCAAGCTCTATTAGCCAAGCTAATGACAACAGCCCTTATATACTCCTAAAATCACCTCCCACTAGGAATGTTTAACACCTGGGTAGGCCTCTGCTTATTAGCAAACAATAGCTAATTTACACAGCAATCAATAGCAAGTAGCTACCTAATCCAATCAAATGCCTTATAATTACCAACAGGAAATCAAACCTTGTGCAATCAGTAACCTTTTCCTACAGATGAATCTTACCTGTAACAGTAAAAAAGAAAACTCTTAGCACAACTCTTAGGCAGTTGAAGCTTCTGTAAAACTCTCCAGAATATCTCCAACCACAGACACTTAGAAGCAACACTTAGAAGAAGCAACCAAGCTCTATTAGCCAAGCTAATGACAACAGCCCTTATATACTCCTAAAATCACCTCCCACTAGGAATGTTTAACACCTGGGTAGGCCTCTGCTTATTAGCAAACAATAGCTAATTTACACAGCAATCAATAGCAAGTAGCTACCTAATCCAATCAAATGCCTTATAATTACCAACAGGAAATCAAACCTTGTGCAATCAGTAACCTTTTCCTACAGATGAATCTTACCTGTAACAGTAAAAAAGAAAACTCTTAGCACAACTCTTAGGCAGTTGAAGCTTCTGTAAAACTCTCCAGAATATCTCCAACCACAGACACTTAGAAGCAACACTTAGAAGAAGCAACCAAGCTCTATTAGCCAAGCTAATGACAACAGCCCTTATATACTCCTAAAATCACCTCCCACTAGGAATGTTTAACACCTGGGTAGGCCTCTGCTTATTAGCAAACAATAGCTAATTTACACAGCAATCAATAGCAAGTAGCTACCTAATCCAATCAAATGCCTTATAATTACCAACAGGAAATCAAACCTTGTGCAATCAGTAACCTTTTCCTACAGATGAATCTTACCTGTAACAGTAAAAAAGAAAACTCTTAGCACAACTCTTAGACAGTTGAAGCTTCTGTAAAACTCTCCAGAATATCTCCAACCACAGACACTTAGAAGCAACACTTAGAAGAAGCAACCAAGCTCTATTAGCCAAGCTAATGACAACAGCCCTTATATACTCCTAAAATCACCTCCCACTAGGAATGTTTAACACCTGGGTAGGCCTCTGCTTATTAGCAAACAATAGCTAATTTACACAGCAATCAATAGCAAGTAGCTACCTAATCCAATCAAATGCCTTATAATTACCAACAGGAAATCAAACCTTGTGCAATCAGTAACCTTTTCCTACAGATGAATCTTACCTGTAACAGTAAAAAAGAAAACTCTTAGCACAACTCTTAGGCAGTTGAAGCTTCTGTAAAACTCTCCAGAATATCTCCAACCACAGACACTTAGAAGCAACACTTAGAAGAAGCAACCAAGCTCTATTAGCCAAGCTAATGACAACAGCCCTTATATACTCCTAAAATCACCTCCCACTAGGAATGTTTAACACCTGGGTAGGCCTCTGCTTATTAGCAAACAATAGCTAATTTACACAGCAATCAATAGCAAGTAGCTACCTAATCCAATCAAATGCCTTATAATTACCAACAGGAAATCAAACCTTGTGCAATCAGTAACCTTTTCCTACAGATGAATCTTCCCTTTAACAGTAAAAAAAGAAAACTCTTAGCACAACTCTTAGGCAGTTGAAGCTTCTGTAAAACTCTCCAGAATATCTCCAACCACAGACACTTAGAAGCAACACTTAGAAGAAGCAACCAAGCTCTATTAGCCAAGCTAATGACAACAGCCCTTATATACTCCTAAAATCACCTCCCACTAGGAATGTTTAACACCTGGGTAGGCCTCTGCTTATTAGCAAACAATAGCTAATTTACACAGCAATCAATAGCAAGTAGCTACCTAATCCAATCAAATGCCTTATAATTACCAACAGGAAATCAAACCTTGTGCAATCAGTAACCTTTTCCTACAGATGAATCTTACCTGTAACAGTAAAAAAGAAAACTCTTAGCACAACTCTTAGGCAGTTGAAGCTTCTGTAAAACTCTCCAGAATATCTCCAATCACAGACACTTAGAAGCAACACTTAGAAGAAGCAACCAAGCTCTATTAGCCAAGCTAATGACAACAGCCCTTATATACTCCTAAAATCACCTCCCACTAGGAATGTTTAACACCTGGGTAGGCCTCTGCTTATTAGCAAACAATAGCTAATTTACACAGCAATCAATAGCAAGTAGCTACCTAATCCAATCAAATGCCTAATAATTACCAACAGGAAATCAAACCTTGTGCAATCAGTAACCTTTTCCTACAGATGAATCTTACCTGTAACATTAAAAAAGAAAACTCTTAGCACAACTCTTAGGCAGTTGAAGCTTCTGTAAAACTCTCCAGAATATCT
Organism: Pelobates fuscus; assembly: GCF_036172605.1. Classification (NCBI taxonomy): domain Eukaryota; kingdom Metazoa; phylum Chordata; class Amphibia; order Anura; family Pelobatidae; genus Pelobates; species Pelobates fuscus. The sequence goes on from NC_086319.1 coordinate 123,973,795, forward strand.
CCAACCACAGACACTTAGAAGCAACACTTAGAAGAAGCAACCAAGCTCTATTAGCCAAGCTAATGACAACAGCCCTTATATACTCCTAAAATCACCTCCCACTAGGAATGTTTAACACCTGGGTAGGCCTCTGCTTATTAGCAAACAATAGCTAATTTACACAGCAATCAATAGCAAGTAGCTACCTAATCCAATCAAATGCCTTATAATTACCAACAGGAAATCAAACCTTGTGCAATCAGTAACCTTTTCCTACAGATGAATCTTACCTGTAACAGTAAAAAAGAAAACTCTTAGCACAACTCTTAGGCAGTTGAAGCTTCTGTAAAACTCTCCAGAATATCTCCAACCACAGACACTTAGAAGCAACACTTAGAAGAAGCAACCAAGCTCTATTAGCCAAGCTAATGACAACAGCCCTTATATACTCCTAAAATCACCTCCCACTAGGAATGTTTAACACCTGGGTAGGCCTCTGCTTATTAGCAAACAATAGCTAATTTACACAGCAATCAATAGCAAGTAGCTACCTAATCCAATCAAATGCCTTATAATTACCAACAGGAAATCAAACCTTGTGCAATCAGTAACCTTTTCCTACAGATGAATCTTACCTGTAACAGTAAAAAAGAAAACTCTTAGCACAACTCTTAGGCAGTTGAAGCTTCTGTAAAACTCTCCAGAATATCTCCAACCACAGACACTTAGAAGCAACACTTAGAAGAAGCAACCAAGCTCTATTAGCCAAGCTAATGACAACAGCCCTTATATACTCCTAAAATCACCTCCCACTAGGAATGTTTAACACCTGGGTAGGCCTCTGCTTATTAGCAAACAATAGCTAATTTACACAGCAATCAATAGCAAGTAGCTACCTAATCCAATCAAATGCCTTATAATTACCAACAGGAAATCAAACCTTGTGCAATCAGTAACCTTTTCCTACAGATGAATCTTACCTGTAACAGTAAAAAAGAAAACTCTTAGCACAACTCTTAGGCAGTTGAAGCTTCTGTAAAACTCTCCAGAATATCTCCAACCACAGACACTTAGAAGCAACACTTAGAAGAAGCAACCAAGCTCTATTAGCCAAGCTAATGACAACAGCCCTTATATACTCCTAAAATCACCTCCCACTAGGAATGTTTAACACCTGGGTAGGCCTCTGCTTATTAGCAAACAATAGCTAATTTACACAGCAATCAATAGCAAGTAGCTACCTAATCCAATCAAATGCCTTATAATTACCAACAGGAAATCAAACCTTGTGCAATCAGTAACCTTTTCCTACAGATGAATCTTACCTGTAACAGTAAAAAAGAAAACTCTTAGCACAACTCTTAGGCAGTTGAAGCTTCTGTAAAACTCTCCAGAATATCTCCAACCACAGACACTTAGAAGCAACACTTAGAAGAAGCAACCAAGCTCTATTAGCCAAGCTAATGACAACAGCCCTTATATACTCCTAAAATCACCTCCCACTAGGAATGTTTAACACCTGGGTAGGCCTCTGCTTATTAGCAAACAATAGCTAATTTACACAGCAATCAATAGCAAGTAGCTACCTAATCCAATCAAATGCCTTATAATTACCAACAGGAAATCAAACCTTGTGCAATCAGTAACCTTTTCCTACAGATGAATCTTACCTGTAACAGTAAAAAAGAAAACTCTTAGCACAACTCTTAGACAGTTGAAGCTTCTGTAAAACTCTCCAGAATATCTCCAACCACAGACACTTAGAAGCAACACTTAGAAGAAGCAACCAAGCTCTATTAGCCAAGCTAATGACAACAGCCCTTATATACTCCTAAAATCACCTCCCACTAGGAATGTTTAACACCTGGGTAGGCCTCTGCTTATTAGCAAACAATAGCTAATTTACACAGCAATCAATAGCAAGTAGCTACCTAATCCAATCAAATGCCTTATAATTACCAACAGGAAATCAAACCTTGTGCAATCAGTAACCTTTTCCTACAGATGAATCTTACCTGTAACAGTAAAAAAGAAAACTCTTAGCACAACTCTTAGGCAGTTGAAGCTTCTGTAAAACTCTCCAGAATATCTCCAACCACAGACACTTAGAAGCAACACTTAGAAGAAGCAACCAAGCTCTATTAGCCAAGCTAATGACAACAGCCCTTATATACTCCTAAAATCACCTCCCACTAGGAATGTTTAACACCTGGGTAGGCCTCTGCTTATTAGCAAACAATAGCTAATTTACACAGCAATCAATAGCAAGTAGCTACCTAATCCAATCAAATGCCTTATAATTACCAACAGGAAATCAAACCTTGTGCAATCAGTAACCTTTTCCTACAGATGAATCTTCCCTTTAACAGTAAAAAAAGAAAACTCTTAGCACAACTCTTAGGCAGTTGAAGCTTCTGTAAAACTCTCCAGAATATCTCCAACCACAGACACTTAGAAGCAACACTTAGAAGAAGCAACCAAGCTCTATTAGCCAAGCTAATGACAACAGCCCTTATATACTCCTAAAATCACCTCCCACTAGGAATGTTTAACACCTGGGTAGGCCTCTGCTTATTAGCAAACAATAGCTAATTTACACAGCAATCAATAGCAAGTAGCTACCTAATCCAATCAAATGCCTTATAATTACCAACAGGAAATCAAACCTTGTGCAATCAGTAACCTTTTCCTACAGATGAATCTTACCTGTAACAGTAAAAAAGAAAACTCTTAGCACAACTCTTAGGCAGTTGAAGCTTCTGTAAAACTCTCCAGAATATCTCCAACCACAGACACTTAGAAGCAACACTTAGAAGAAGCAACCAAGCTCTATTAGCCAAGCTAATGACAACAGCCCTTATATACTCCTAAAATCACCTCCCACTAGGAATGTTTAACACCTGGGTAGGCCTCTGCTTATTAGCAAACAATAGCTAATTTACACAGCAATCAATAGCAAGTAGCTACCTAATCCAATCAAATGCCTTATAATTACCAACAGGAAATCAAACCTTGTGCAATCAGTAACCTTTTCCTACAGATGAATCTTACCTGTAACAGTAAAAAAGAAAACTCTTAGCACAACTCTTAGGCAGTTGAAGCTTCTGTAAAACTCTCCAGAATATCTCCAACCACAGACACTTAGAAGCAACACTTAGAAGAAGCAACCAAGCTCTATTAGCCAAGCTAATGACAACAGCCCTTATATACTCCTAAAATCACCTCCCACTAGGAATGTTTAACACCTGGGTAGGCCTCTGCTTATTAGCAAACAATAGCTAATTTACACAGCAATCAATAGCAAGTAGCTACCTAATCCAATCAAATGCCTTATAATTACCAACAGGAAATCAAACCTTGTGCAATCAGTAACCTTTTCCTACAGATGAATCTTCCCTTTAACAGTAAAAAAAGAAAACTCTTAGCACAACTCTTAGGCAGTTGAAGCTTCTGTAAAACTCTCCAGAATATCTCCAACCACAGACACTTAGAAGCAACACTTAGAAGAAGCAACCAAGCTCTATTAGCCAAGCTAATGACAACAGCCCTTATATACTCCTAAAATCACCTCCCACTAGGAATGTTTAACACCTGGGTAGGCCTCTGCTTATTAGCAAACAATAGCTAATTTACACAGCAATCAATAGCAAGTAGCTACCTAATCCAATCAAATGCCTTATAATTACCAACAGGAAATCAAACCTTGTGCAATCAGTAACCTTTTCCTACAGATGAATCTTACCTGTAACAGTAAAAAAGAAAACTCTTAGCACAACTCTTAGGCAGTTGAAGCTTCTGTAAAACTCTCCAGAATATCTCCAATCACAGACACTTAGAAGCAACACTTAGAAGAAGCAACCAAGCTCTATTAGCCAAGCTAATGACAACAGCCCTTATATACTCCTAAAATCACCTCCCACTAGGAATGTTTAACACCTGGGTAGGCCTCTGCTTATTAGCAAACAATAGCTAATTTACACAGCAATCAATAGCAAGTAGCTACCTAATCCAATCAAATGCCTAATAATTACCAACAGGAAATCAAACCTTGTGCAATCAGTAACCTTTTCCTACAGATGAATCTTACCTGTAACATTAAAAAAGAAAACTCTTAGCACAACTCTTAGGCAGTTGAAGCTTCTGTAAAACTCTCCAGAATATCTCCAACCACAGACACTTAGAAGCAACACTTAGAAGAAGCAACCAAGCTCTATTAGCCAAGCTAATGACAACAGCCCTTATATACTCCTAAAATCACCTCCCACTAGGAATGTTTAACACCTGGGTAGGCCTCTGCTTATTAGCAAACAATAGCTAATTTACACAGCAATCAATAGCAAGTAGCTACCTAATCCAATCAAATGCCTTATAATTACCAACAGGAAATCAAACCTTGTGCAATCAATAACCTTTTCCTACAGATGAATCTTACCTGTAACAGTAAAAAAGAAAACTCTTAGCACAACTCTTAGGCAGTTGAAGCTTCTGTAAAACTCTCCAGAATATCTCCAACCACAGACACTTAGAAGCAACACTTAGAAGAAGCAACCAAGCTCTATTAGCCAAGCTAATGACAACAGCCCTTATATACTCCTAAAATCACCTCCCACTAGGAATGTTTAACACCTGGGTAGGCCTCTGCTTATTAGCAAACAATAGCTAATTTACACAGCAATCAATAGCAAGTAGCTACCTAATCCAATCAAATGCCTTATAATTACCAACAGGAAATCAAACCTTGTGCAATCAGTAACCTTTTCCTACAGATGAATCTTACCTGTAACAGTAAAAAAGAAAACTCTTAGCACAACTCTTAGGCAGTTGAAGCTTCTGTAAAACTCTCCAGAATATCTCCAACCACAGACACTTAGAAGCAACACTTAGAAGAAGCAACCAAGCTCTATTAGCCAAGCTAATGACAACAGCCCTTATATACTCCTAAAATCACCTCCCACTAGGAATGTTTAACACCTGGGTAGGCCTCTGCTTATTAGCAAACAATAGCTAATTTACACAGCAATCAATAGCAAGTAGCTACCTAATCCAATCAAATGCCTTATAATTACCAACAGGAAATCAAACCTTGTGCAATCAGTAACCTTTTCCTACAGATGAATCTTACCTGTAACAGTAAAAAAGAAAACTCTTAGCACAACTCTTAGGCAGTTGAAGCTTCTGTAAAACTCTCCAGAATATCTCCAACCACAGACACTTAGAAGCAACACTTAGAAGAAGCAACCAAGCTCTATTAGCCAAGCTAATGACAACAGCCCTTATATACTCCTAAAATCACCTCCCACTAGGAATGTTTAACACCTGGGTAGGCCTCTGCTTATTAGCAAACAATAGCTAATTTACACAGCAATCAATAGCAAGTAGCTACCTAATCCAATCAAATGCCTTATAATTACCAACAGGAAATCAAACCTTGTGCAATCAGTAACCTTTTCCTACAGATGAATCTTACCTGTAACAGTAAAAAAGAAAACTCTTAGCACAACTCTTAGGCAGTTGAAGCTTCTGTAAAACTCTCCAGAATATCTCCAACCACAGACACTTAGAAGCAACACTTAGAAGAAGCAACCAAGCTCTATTAGCCAAGCTAATGACAACAGCCCTTATATACTCCTAAAATCACCTCCCACTAGGAATGTTTAACACCTGGGTAGGCCTCTGCTTATTAGCAAACAATAGCTAATTTACACAGCAATCAATAGCAAGTAGCTACCTAATCCAATCAAATGCCTTATAATTACCAACAGGAAATCAAACCTTGTGCAATCAGTAACCTTTTCCTACAGATGAATCTTACCTGTAACAGTAAAAAAGAAAACTCTTAGCACAACTCTTAGACAGTTGAAGCTTCTGTAAAACTCTCCAGAATATCTCCAACCACAGACACTTAGAAGCAACACTTAGAAGAAGCAACCAAGCTCTATTAGCCAAGCTAATGACAACAGCCCTTATATACTCCTAAAATCACCTCCCACTAGGAATGTTTAACACCTGGGTAGGCCTCTGCTTATTAGCAAACAATAGCTAATTTACACAGCAATCAATAGCAAGTAGCTACCTAATCCAATCAAATGCCTTATAATTACCAACAGGAAATCAAACCTTGTGCAATCAGTAACCTTTTCCTACAGATGAATCTTACCTGTAACAGTAAAAAAGAAAACTCTTAGCACAACTCTTAGGCAGTTGAAGCTTCTGTAAAACTCTCCAGAATATCTCCAACCACAGACACTTAGAAGCAACACTTAGAAGAAGCAACCAAGCTCTATTAGCCAAGCTAATGACAACAGCCCTTATATACTCCTAAAATCACCTCCCACTAGGAATGTTTAACACCTGGGTAGGCCTCTGCTTATTAGCAAACAATAGCTAATTTACACAGCAATCAATAGCAAGTAGCTACCTAATCCAATCAAATGCCTTATAATTACCAACAGGAAATCAAACCTTGTGCAATCAGTAACCTTTTCCTACAGATGAATCTTCCCTTTAACAGTAAAAAAAGAAAACTCTTAGCACAACTCTTAGGCAGTTGAAGCTTCTGTAAAACTCTCCAGAATATCTCCAACCACAGACACTTAGAAGCAACACTTAGAAGAAGCAACCAAGCTCTATTAGCCAAGCTAATGACAACAGCCCTTATATACTCCTAAAATCACCTCCCACTAGGAATGTTTAACACCTGGGTAGGCCTCTGCTTATTAGCAAACAATAGCTAATTTACACAGCAATCAATAGCAAGTAGCTACCTAATCCAATCAAATGCCTTATAATTACCAACAGGAAATCAAACCTTGTGCAATCAGTAACCTTTTCCTACAGATGAATCTTACCTGTAACAGTAAAAAAGAAAACTCTTAGCACAACTCTTAGGCAGTTGAAGCTTCTGTAAAACTCTCCAGAATATCTCCAACCACAGACACTTAGAAGCAACACTTAGAAGAAGCAACCAAGCTCTATTAGCCAAGCTAATGACAACAGCCCTTATATACTCCTAAAATCACCTCCCACTAGGAATGTTTAACACCTGGGTAGGCCTCTGCTTATTAGCAAACAATAGCTAATTTACACAGCAATCAATAGCAAGTAGCTACCTAATCCAATCAAATGCCTTATAATTACCAACAGGAAATCAAACCTTGTGCAATCAGTAACCTTTTCCTACAGATGAATCTTACCTGTAACAGTAAAAAAGAAAACTCTTAGCACAACTCTTAGGCAGTTGAAGCTTCTGTAAAACTCTCCAGAATATCTCCAACCACAGACACTTAGAAGCAACACTTAGAAGAAGCAACCAAGCTCTATTAGCCAAGCTAATGACAACAGCCCTTATATACTCCTAAAATCACCTCCCACTAGGAATGTTTAACACCTGGGTAGGCCTCTGCTTATTAGCAAACAATAGCTAATTTACACAGCAATCAATAGCAAGTAGCTACCTAATCCAATCAAATGCCTTATAATTACCAACAGGAAATCAAACCTTGTGCAATCAGTAACCTTTTCCTACAGATGAATCTTCCCTTTAACAGTAAAAAAAGAAAACTCTTAGCACAACTCTTAGGCAGTTGAAGCTTCTGTAAAACTCTCCAGAATATCTCCAACCACAGACACTTAGAAGCAACACTTAGAAGAAGCAACCAAGCTCTATTAGCCAAGCTAATGACAACAGCCCTTATATACTCCTAAAATCACCTCCCACTAGGAATGTTTAACACCTGGGTAGGCCTCTGCTTATTAGCAAACAATAGCTAATTTACACAGCAATCAATAGCAAGTAGCTACCTAATCCAATCAAATGCCTTATAATTACCAACAGGAAATCAAACCTTGTGCAATCAGTAACCTTTTCCTACAGATGAATCTTACCTGTAACAGTAAAAAAGAAAACTCTTAGCACAACTCTTAGGCAGTTGAAGCTTCTGTAAAACTCTCCAGAATATCTCCAACCACAGACACTTAGAAGCAACACTTAGAAGAAGCAACCAAGCTCTATTAGCCAAGCTAATGACAACAGCCCTTATATACTCCTAAAATCACCTCCCACTAGGAATGTTTAACACCTGGGTAGGCCTCTGCTTATTAGCAAACAATAGCTAATTTACACAGCAATCAATAGCAAGTAGCTACCTAATCCAATCAAATGCCTTATAATTACCAACAGGAAATCAAACCTTGTGCAATCAGTAACCTTTTCCTACAGATGAATCTTACCTGTAACAGTAAAAAAGAAAACTCTTAGCACAACTCTTAGGCAGTTGAAGCTTCTGTAAAACTCTCCAGAATATCTCCAACCACAGACACTTAGAAGCAACACTTAGAAGAAGCAACCAAGCTCTATTAGCCAAGCTAATGACAACAGCCCTTTTATACTCCTAAAATCACCTCCCACTAGGAATGTTTAACACCTGGGTAGGCCTCTGCTTATTAGCAAACGATAGCTAATTTACACAGCAATCAATAGCAAGTAGCTACCTAATCCAATCAAATGCCTTATAATTACCAACAGGAAATCAAACCTTGTGCAATCAGTAACCTTTTCCTACAGATGAATCTTACCTGTAACAGTAAAAAAGAAAACTCTTAGCACAACTCTTAGGCAGTTGAAGCTTCTGTAAAACTCTCCAGAATATCTCCAACCACAGACACTTAGAAGCAACACTTAGAAGAAGCAACCAAGCTCTATTAGCCAAGCTAATGACAACAGCCCTTATATACTCCTAAAATCACCTCCCACTAGGAATGTTTAACACCTGGGTAGGCCTCTGCTTATTAGCAAACAATAGCTAATTTACACAGCAATCAATAGCAAGTAGCTACCTAATCCAATCAAATGCCTTATAATTACCAACAGGAAATCAAACCTTGTGCAATCAGTAACCTTTTCCTACAGATGAATCTTACCTGTAACAGTAAAAAAGAAAACTCTTAGCACAACTCTTAGGCAGTTGAAGCTTCTGTAAAACTCTCCAGAATATCTCCAACCACAGACACTTAGAAGCAACACTTAGAAGAAGCAACCAAGCTCTATTAGCCAAGCTAATGACAACAGCCCTTATATACTCCTAAAATCACCTCCCACTAGGAATGTTTAACACCTGGGTAGGCCTCTGCTTATTAGCAAACAATAGCTAATTTACACAGCAATCAATAGCAAGTAGCTACCTAATCCAATCAAATGCCTTATAATTACCAACAGGAAATCAAACCTTGTGCAATCAGTAACCTTTTCCTACAGATGAATCTTACCTGTAACAGTAAAAAAGAAAACTCTTAGCACAACTCTTAGGCAGTTGAAGCTTCTGTAAAACTCTCCAGAATATCTCCAACCACAGACACTTAGAAGCAACACTTAGAAGAAGCAACCAAGCTCTATTAGCCAAGCTAATGACAACAGCCCTTATATACTCCTAAAATCACCTCCCACTAGGAATGTTTAACACCTGGGTAGGCCTCTGCTTATTAGCAAACAATAGCTAATTTACACAGCAATCAATAGCAAGTAGCTACCTAATCCAATCAAATGCCTTATAATTACCAACAGGAAATCAAACCTTGTGCAATCAGTAACCTTTTCCTACAGATGAATCTTACCTGTAACAGTAAAAAAGAAAACTCTTAGCACAACTCTTAGGCAGTTGAAGCTTCTGTAAAACTCTCCAGAATATCTCCAACCACAGACACTTAGAAGCAACACTTAGAAGAAGCAACCAAGCTCTATTAGCCAAGCTAATGACCACAGCCCTTATATACTCCTAAAATCACCTCCCACTAGGAATGTTTAACACCTGGGTAGGCCTCTGCTTATTAGCAAACAATAGCTAATTTACACAGCAATCAATAGCAAGTAGCTACCTAATCCAATCAAATGCCTTATAATTACCAACAGGAAATCAAACCTTGTGCAATCAGTAACCTTTTCCTACAGATGAATCTTACCTGTAACAGTAAAAAAGAAAACTCTTAGCACAACTCTTAGGCAGTTGAAGCTTCTGTAAAACTCTCCAGAATATCTCCAACCACAGACACTTAGAAGCAACACTTAGAAGAAGCAACCAAGCTCTATTAGCCAAGCTAATGACAACAGCCCTTATATACTCCTAAAATCACCTCCCACTAGGAATGTTTAACACCTGGGTAGGCCTCTGCTTATTAGCAAACAATAGCTAATTTACACAGCAATCAATAGCAAGTAGCTACCTAATCCAATCAAATGCCTTATAATTACCAACAGGAAATCAAACCTTGTGCAATCAGTAACCTTTTCCTACAGATGAATCTTACCTGTAACAGTAAAAAAGAAAACTCTTAGCACAACTCTTAGGCAGTTGAAGCTTCTGTAAAACTCTCCAGAATATCTCCAACCACAGACACTTAGAAGCAACACTTAGAAGAAGCAACCAAGCTCTATTAGCCAAGCTAATGACAACAGCCCTTATATACTCCTAAAATCACCTCCCACTAGGAATGTTTAACACCTGGGTAGGCCTCTGCTTATTAGCAAACAATAGCTAATTTACACAGCAATCAATAGCAAATAGCTACCTAATCCAATCAAATGCCTTATAATTACCAACAGGAAATCAAACCTTGTGCAATCAGTAACCTTTTCCTACAGATGAATCTTACCTGTAACAGTAAAAAAGAAAACTCTTAGCACAACTCTTAGGCAGTTGAAGCTTCTGTAAAACTCTCCAGAATATCTCCAACCACAGACACTTAGAAGCAACACTTAGAAGAAGCAACCAAGCTCTATTAGCCAAGCTAATGACAACAGCCCTTATATACTCCTAAAATCACCTCCCACTAGGAATGTTTAACACCTGGGTAGGCCTCTGCTTATTAGCAAACAATAGCTAATTTACACAGCAATCAATAGCAAGTAGCTACCTAATCCAATCAAATGCCTTATAATTACCAACAGGAAATCAAACCTTGTGCAATCAGTAACCTTTTCCTACAGATGAATCTTACCTGTAACATTAAAAAAGAAAACTCTTAGCACAACTCTTAGGCAGTTGAAGCTTCTGTAAAACTCTCCAGAATATCTCCAACCACAGACACTTAGAAGCAACACTTAGAAGAAGCAAACAAGCTCTATTAGCCAAGCTAATGACAACAGCCCTTATATACTCCTAAAATCACCTCCCACTAGGAATGTTTAACACCTGGGTAGGCCTCTGCTTATTAGCAAACAATAGCTAATTTACACAGCAATCAATAGCAAGTAGCTACCTAATCCAATCAAATGCCTTATAATTACCAACAGGAAATCAAACCTTGTGCAATCAGTAACCTTTTCCTACAGATGAATCTTACCTGTAACAGTAAAAAAGAAAACTCTTAGCACAACTCTTAGGCAGTTGAAGCTTCTGTAAAACTCTCCAGAATATCTCCAACCACAGACACTTAGAAGCAACACTTAGAAGAAGCAACCAAGCTCTATTAGCCAAGCTAATGACAACAGCCCTTATATACTCCTAAAATCACCTCCCACTAGGAATGTTTAACACCTGGGTAGGCCTCTGCTTATTAGCAAACAATAGCTAATTTACACAGCAATCAATAGCAAGTAGCTACCTAATCCAATCAAATGCCTTATAATTACCAACAGGAAATCAAACCTTGTGCAATCAGTAACCTTTTCCTACAGATGAATCTTACCTGTAACAGTAAAAAAGAAAACTCTTAGCACAACTCTTAGGCAGTTGAAGCTTCTGTAAAACTCTCCAGAATATCTCCAACCACAGACACTTAGAAGCAACACTTAGAAGAAGCAACCAAGCTCTATTAGCCAAGCTAATGACAACAGCCCTTATATACTCCTAAAATCACCTCCCACTAGGAATGTTTAACACCTGGGTAGGCCTCTGCTTATTAGCAAACAATAGCTAATTTACACAGCAATCAATAGCAAGTAGCTACCTAATCCAATCAAATGCCTTATAATTACCAACAGGAAATCAAACCTTGTGCAATCAGTAACCTTTTCCTACAGATGAATCTTACCTGTAACAGTAAAAAAGAAAACTCTTAGCACAACTCTTAGGCAGTTGAAGCTTCTGTAAAACTCTCCAGAATATCTCCAACCACAGACACTTAGAAGCAACACTTAGAAGAAGCAACCAAGCTCTATTAGCCAAGCTAATGACAACAGCCCTTATATACTCCTAAAATCACCTCCCACTAGGAATGTTTAACACCTGGGTAGGCCTCTGCTTATTAGCAAACAATAGCTAATTTACACAGCAATCAATAGCAAGTAGCTACCTAATCCAATCAAATGCCTTATAATTACCAACAGGAAATCAAACCTTGTGCAATCAGTAACCTTTTCCTACAGATGAATCTTACCTGTAACAGTAAAAAAGAAAACTCTTAGCACAACTCTTAGACAGTTGAAGCTTCTGTAAAACTCTCCAGAATATCTCCAACCACAGACACTTAGAAGCAACACTTAGAAGAAGCAACCAAGCTCTATTAGCCAAGCTAATGACAACAGCCCTTATATACTCCTAAAATCACCTCCCACTAGGAATGTTTAACACCTGGGTAGGCCTCTGCTTATTAGCAAACAATAGCTAATTTACACAGCAATCAATAGCAAGTAGCTACCTAATCCAATCAAATGCCTTATAATTACCAACAGGAAATCAAACCTTGTGCAATCAGTAACCTTTTCCTACAGATGAATCTTACCTGTAACAGTAAAAAAGAAAACTCTTAGCACAACTCTTAGGCAGTTTTTTTTTTTGTAAATCTGTTTATTGAAAGGTCTACGAAGGTAACAAAATCAAGCGGATAGGACACGCAGGTCTGGCATTGCAGATTAAACAACATGTGAAAACAGTTAGATATTATTTATGAGTGTTTATCAGAGATCAACAGCGATCTATGCAGTGTCATATAATACATTGACTGGACCCGGCCTTACAGAATCTTAACTTCAACAAATGAAAAAAGGAAGAAAAAAAGAAAAAGAAAAAAAACAGGCATAGGTAACCCCGCATAATAAACCCTTTATACACTGGATCCCTGGGCATTATGCAATATTCATGAACGGGTGACGTCCGGGATCGACCCGCCCTTGTGTGCAATACTCATCATAGGAATCTTTATTACAGTGTGCTCGACTTAATTATCTATTTGGAGAGTAAGGTATCCGAAAATTAGCGAGTTAGCAGTGTCAATCCCAGAACAAAACCCTGGATATAATAAGGATACCTGCAAGTTCTGAGGTGAAAACCCCAGACCTTGAGTTAACCAGGGAGTCGGGTCCTATGACTAACAGTAGCTTCGTATGTGACACATCGACTAGCCCCATCATCCCAGCATTGGGTCAGGCCTACAGGTCATCACGTGTCGTTGCATCTGAGAGAAAGGGGGGGGGGGGAAGCGTAAGGGATTTCACTCTCTCAAGTGTCATAAGAGATGTGTATTGTGTTGTGTGGTGTGGATGCTATTGTTATAGAAGGAGAGATTGTATCGTGAGTGCGTCACATCTGGGACCTACGTCTCGGTGGGTGTTGTCTCGCCATAAGGCAGTTAACTACCGAATCTGATAGTCAGATGTTTCAGAACCCTCCATGGGTGTTCGCTGACTTCTGGTACTGTCTTGTGTATGTCTCAAGTCGCCTCTTCGCGTTTCAGGAATTAAGTGTGTAGTCATTATCTCAAAAAAAAGTGTCTAAGAGACTCCTCCGGTCCGAATCTGGAGCCCCGGTCACCGACAAGAGGGGTAGAGGAGGGGGGTGAAAGAGGATAGGGTGGATGGGATAGACAAGGTATTGCCTCTTCTGCCTAGCTCGGGACGGCGCGTGCCCCCGTTGGGCCACCCGATATGCCCCCAGTACCACGGCATCGAGAAATATACATAAACCACGGCGTCCAAACCTCCGTATGTTTTGTTTCCCTGCCTGTTAGGGCGGAGTAGGCTGCTTCGGCACCCTGAATCTCCTCAACTCTGCGAATCCATTCGGATTTGGAAGGTACATCAGATGTTTTCCAATGGGCTGGAATGGTGGCTTTGGCGGCGTTGAGCAGGTGCCGCAATATCGACTTCTTGTACGAGGATATAGAGGACGTTGTGATGTGTAGTAAAGCGAGTTCTGCAGACCAGTCTGGGATATCCCCCAGGATCAGTACGATTGTTTCCCTGATCATCTCCCAGTATGGGGTGATAGCCTTGCAGTCCCACCATATGTGTAGCACTGTTCCGCGCGTCTCTTGACACCTCCAGCATACAGAGGGTATGGAGGGGAATATGCGGTGCAATAAAGTTGGCGTCCTATACCAATGAGAGATGAGTTTATAATTCACCTCTTGGTAATAAGAACTCATGGAGCTCTTATGTTGCCATAATAATGCTATTTCCCACTGTTGTACCGTGAGAGATTTTCCAAGTTGTTCTTCCCATTGTCTTTTGAATGTCTGTGGTGCTTCCGCATGATTGGTCAGGAGGTGCTGATATAAGACTGAGATGGCGTGTTCCACCACTGTACCCCGGTCGCAGAGGTTCTCGAACCACGTGAGGGTTCTGTGTAGTTTTTCTTTATGTGGTAATGTTTCATAAAAGTGCTGTAGTTGGAAGTAACGGAAGCAGGTGAGAGGCGTCCGTGGTCTGTCGCCCAGCAGCGAGGGCAAAGTCCGCAGCCTCCCGCCCTCCAGAACTCTGTGTATTGGTATATATGTCCCTATGTCCTGTAAGGGCAAGGCTATGGGAGGAAGTCCCCCACCTATGGCCGTATTGTGCGTGAGCGGGAGCATCGGGCTAGGGGATGGGGATATGTGATCCAGCTGTTTCACAGATCTCCAACCCACCAGGGTTTGGAAGATCAGTCCCTCCACTGGGAGGTGGACCGGTGATCGTCCCGAGGAGCCCCATATTTGTTCTTTCATTGTCGGACCAATAAGACCTCTATCCAGTACCACCCAATGCTTGGCGGAGGATGTTACATGCCAGTCTAGGATGCGTTGCATGATCGTGGCCTGATAGTGTTTCCTAAAGTCAGGCAATGCCAATCCACCCTGGATTCTAGGTCGGCAGATGATTTCGTGTCGGATCCGAGATCGACCGCCTCTCCAGACGAACTTGAGCACCGCCGTCTTCAGGGTAGAGAAGAAGACCAGCGGTAGAGCAAGAGGTATGGTCTGCATAAGGTACAGAACCCGCGGAAGAATGTTCATCTTGATTACCGCGACTCTGCCGTGCCATGTGATGTGCGGGTGCGCCCACCTGGTGAGGTCCGAGAGTACGGTCCTTAATAAGGGTGTGAAGTTGTGTTGGTAAATGCTACCCGGGTCCTCCGCCACCCAGACCCCCAGGTACTTCATTTTGTCACGACACCAGTGAAATGCGAACTCTGTCTCCAAGGAATGGAATTCCTCTGTGGGGAACGTGATGTTCAGGACCTCGCACTTCGAGACATTGAGCTTAAATCCGGATATCTGCCCGAATCTATCGAATTCCTTGAGGAGGCACGGCAACGTGATCCTGGGATTGCGGACAAAGAAGAGGAGATCATCCGCGTACGCTGCCACTTTGTGTTGTACCCCCTTCCAATCATACCCCTGGATGTCTGGGTTACTGCGAATCGCTTGTAACAGAGGTTCCAGGGAGAGAGCGAACAGTAAGGGCGAAAGCGGGCATCCCTGTCGGGTTCCGTTGTTGATCGCGAAGTCCCCAGTCGTGGCCCCGTTAACCCGCACAGATGCCCGTGGCCTGCTATATATCGCGGATATCCAAGCAAGGAGTCTCTGCCCGCCTTGCAATTGGAGGGTCTCCAGCATATACGTCCAGTTGACACGATCGAATGCCTTTTCGGCATCGGTCGATAACAGGAGCAGCTGTGTCCCCAATCTCCTCGCATGGTGCTGAATGGAAAAAAGTCTCAATGTGCTATCTCGGGCCTCCCTACCCGGAATGAAGCCCGTCTGGTCAGGGTGTATAAGGTCCGGAAGCAAGTGTTTAAGACGGGTGGCTATTACCTTCGTGAACATCTTGGCATCTACGTTTAATAAAGAGATCGGCCTATAGCTACCACAATGTAAGGGGTCTTTCCCCGGTTTCAGTAAGACCGTGATGGTGGCAGCCAAGGATTCCGTCCCCAGGGTTCCACCCTCTCCAACTGCGTTGACTGCCTTAGAAAGCCGGGGCAGCAATATATCCGTAAAACACTTGTAGTAACCCGTGGGGAAACCGTCTGGTCCGGGGGCCTTGCCCGTTTTGGAAGCCTTAAGGGCCGCAGCTAGTTCTTCTATGGATATCGGGGCATCCAAAAGTGTAGCTGATTCCTGGTCGATCACCTTGGTGATCGTTCCGGCCAGATATTCTCGTGTCGCGTTGCGTACCCTCGAGTCTGTAGAGGCTCCATTAGGGCCATAGAGGTTATACAATCGTTCATAATATAGCCGAAACTCTTCCGCAATTCTCTGCGGGAATGGGGAGACTTCTCCCGAAGTCAGCTGGATCTTATGGATTTGTCTTTGGGGCTGGGGGCCCTTTAGCAGTCTCGCCAGATATTTGCCCCCCTTATTGGCGTGCGTGTAGTAGAAACCCTTTGTGCGTTGAACCGAGCTAAGGTGCCTTTTAAGGATAAGGTCCTTCAGTTTCCTCCTCTGCTCCATTAGTTCGCCATATGTAGCGTTAAGTTGGGAGCGTTTATGTTGGCGTTCTAGAGTAGAGATAGCAGCATAAACTTCGACCATATCCTGCGTATGGGCCTTACGCTTCTGGGACGCGATGCGTATGAGTGTGCCCCGGATTACACTCTTGTGAGCCTCCCAGATGGTGATCGGGGAAGACTCCGGGGTGTCGTTTTCCCTGAAGTATTGGTCCAGTTCTTGTTGGATTTGCAGTCTAACGCCCGGGTCCATTAATAAAGATGGATTGAGCCTCCAGGTCCAGTTCTTCGGTCTGTAAAGAGGTGAGTTCAGCTCTATCCCGACTGAGCCATGGTCTGACCAGGTGGTTGTTCCTATGTCGGCCCCTCGGAGATGGGAGAGTCCTTCTCTCGCGATGAAGATATAATCTATACGTGAGTAACGATTATGGAGTGCGGAGTAATAGGTAAAATCTTTTGTCGAGGGGTGGAGGGCCCTCCAGCAATCCACTAGTCTTAGGGAATCGAGTGACTGCCGGATTGACCTGATGTTGCGTTGTGGTATACAGCTATGACCCGTGGAGGAGTCCAGGGTCGGATCTAGTGGGGCGTTGAAGTCCCCTCCCACCACCAATATCCCATCTGTGAAGTCCTCTAGTTGGAGTAAGACATTGTGAATGAACGATGCTTGCCTTTTGTTGGGTACATATATAGTTGCTATGGTATAAATCTTATCCGCTATGATGCCTTTGAGGAAGAGATATCTCCCCTGGGAGTCCTGGACACGTTCCAATTCTTTAAAATCCAGTTCCGTCGCAATTAATATGGCTACACCAGATTTGTGAGCTGTAGGGTGGTTGCAGAAGTAGTTAACAGGGTAGTGTCTACTCCGTAGTCCAGGTGCCGATCCTTCCTTGAAGTGCGTTTCTTGCAGCAGGGCAACTGAGATGTGTTTCCTTCTCATTTCCCGCAGCAAGTGCGTGCGCCTTTCCGGGATGTTAAGTCCCCTGCAGTTCTGGGTGAGGAACCGCAGAGGTGCACTCTGGAATGCCATACTCACCTATACGTCCCGGCAGGTTTCCCAAATGAAGGAGGGCCGGGTAGTATCCCCAAGATGCCAGAGGGCCAGGGGCAATCGCGCACCCGAGGCGTGGGCCGGCCGGCGGGCGGCAAGAAAAGAGCAGGGGGTGAGAGGGGGGAGGACGTGTGGAAAGGAGGGCGAGGGTAACGAGGAGGGGGGAAGAGTAGGAGATAGTAGTAGTTGGTAGCCGGTGAACCGAAGTCGGTACAGGAGGGTCAGGCTAGCAGTGTATTATGTATGTATAAGAAGTCGTGTAACTGTACGTAGGTCACTTCCCCGATACCAGTGGGCTTCCCGAAGTAGGAACCCTTCAACAGGGTGAGGGGGAGACTCGCGCGGTAACCGGATGCGGCAGAGGATAGCTCCGGGACCAGCCCAGGAGTCCAAGTTCCTACCGTCCGGTCACCAATCAACTAGCGCGAGTGTAGGTTTCAGAGAACGTGGGTCAAGTCCCAGCCAAGTGAGATGTCAGAGAGTCGATGGGTCAAGTACGAGGTCATCCGCTCCACCGAGCCCCCCAGTTGTAGCTCTGAATAAACAGTATCAACATGTAAACAGTGCGCTTCACAAATGGAGCGAGCAATTAATAACATCAAACATTATGGTCAAATATACATTGCCCCCCCAAGATATAATACAAGGAGCCCCCTGGTACCCACATATCCACCTCTAGCTTCCGGGAACCCTGCGCCCTATGTGTCCCCGGGTGACAGCAACGTCCAGTGCATCGCCGGGGGGGGAGGGGGAGAAATACTCAGGGTCACAATTACACTAAATGACTAGGGGTAAGTGTAAACGCTGCATGCGCTGTTATGAATCAGTAGGCCTACAATGTAGCGGTAAACCATGCAGGCGACCCACCAATCGGAGAGGGGGAGGGGGGGGGACCACGCCAAGGTACCATGGTTGAGTATAAACGTTGTACGCGCTGTTACGTGCCAGTGGGCCCAGGATGTAGCGGTGGGTCATGCAATCGTTCCAACAGCCGGGGAGGAGGAGGGGGGGGGCCGGGGATGTGGTGAGAGGGAGCTGCGGGCCTCCATAACCTTCCGTGCTAACATAATTGAAAATGTACGTGGGTACAGGCCCAAGGTGAGGTGCAGACACAAAATCAGCAAAACATCACATTGTATAGTAAAGCTTAATATGTAATTCCCACTTCCCCCCATCCCCCTCCCAAAGCGAATCAAAAAGGAGTCATCAGTCCCCCTGCTGTCCCTGTCAAGAAGGAGTCCCCTACAGCAGTTAAACATTCGACCCCAAGCAGTCTGCGCTCGGGTTAAACTCACGAGAGATGCCCATCATGAGACAACAGGTGCGGATACATTGCATTGCCCCCCTCTCCCCCCACCCCAAGGCAAGGTGAACCCGTTCTAGCTAGCAAAGAATTGGTGGTTGGAGACATATACAGGTCGGAGCCAATACCCCCATGGGACCCTCGCTTGTGCCAGAGATAGGAACAGTATCCCCACCCAATCTGTATGTCCCATTTCCCCCCCTCCCAAAGCCATATCCCTTTGTATAGTGCCCAAAGTACAGAGTACCTGAAACGGAGTAATAATTCAAACCTGCTTCTCGTAGACTCTGGGAGGTGAAATCGGCCAACTGGCATCAGCTTAAAGGGTCACATCGTGGTCGGGTAAGAAGGGCGTTTGAGATGTAGAGGGCGCAAACAAGGAGAGCCGCCCCGGGTCGGTACCAAGCGGTGCAAGGGTCCTGGCTGGCCTCCGGTGTCACTCCTCTGGAGACAACGGATCTCCGCGGCTTCCCATATGCTGAACAGGGGGCGCTCTCCCACCCCGATTTCTGGATCCCCTGTGCGGTCTTGGTGGTGGATGCAGAGGGCCCAGGATCCAGTCAGAGACCGGCGGTGAGGGTAGGCCCAATTCTCCCATGAAGCGTGGTACCTCTTCTGGCCACCTCAGCGAGATCCAACGGTTTTGATGTCTGACTTGCAGGGAGAAGGGGAATCCCCATTTATAAGGTATGTTGCGGTCTCTTAGTATTGTAGTGACCGGTCTTAAGGCCCTCCTGGCTTCAAGCGTCATTGGGGAAAAGTCATTATAGAGGGAGACCTGGGTCCCCCGGAAGGGCCAGGTCTGCCGTTCCCTGGCCTTCAGCATTATGGCGTTTTTTATTGGGAACGAGTGTAGGCAGCAAATAAGATCGCGCGGTCCCTCCTCGGCTGAGCGAGGTCGCAGAGCTCTATGTGCCCTCTCAAACTCAATTTCTGCCGGTGGAGACGGTTGTAGGAGAGAACTAAAGAGATCCGTGAGTGTGGCCACTGCATCCTCCGGTCCCTCAGCTTCTGGAACCCCACGGACACGTATGTTGCACCGTCTCCCCCTATTGTCAACATCTTCCATCTGTCGGCGTAGGGAGAGCAACATCTGGCCCTGACGCGCCACCGCGGTGTCAGTGGCCGTCACCCTGGCTGTAAGGGCCTCATTCGCTTCCTCCAATACTGTAATGCGGCCTGCCTGCGCGGTGAGGTCGTGGCGCATCTCCGCTATCTCGGAGCGCAGGGTATCCTGGATTGCGGCAATAATGGCTTGGAGGTCAGCTTTTGTTACTGCTGATTCCTTTAGGTCCCGCAGGGAAGCTTCAATGCGGCTCAAGGCAGGCACCTCCATGTCCGGCGCTGGTGTAGTGGGCGCCGCCATTTTGGGGCTAGGGGGGCCTCCGCTCGATCCCTGTTGCGGCTGTAAGAAGCCGTCCAGCGGTCCCTGTTGCGAGCTCTTAGGGGTCTGGGGGTGCTCCGGGCGTTTTGTGCGCCCCATGAGGTTAGTTTATGTGCGCTTATTCGGCTATTCGGGGTCCGGTGGAGCGGAGCACTTTCCTCACGCGGCCATCTTGGCTCAGAAGTCAACTCTTAGGCAGTTGAAGCTTCTGTAAAACTCTCCAGAATATCTCCAACCACAGACACTTAGAAGCAACACTTAGAAGAAGCAACCAAGCTCTATTAGCCAAGCTAATGACAACAGCCCTTATATACTCCTAAAATCACCTCCCACTAGGAATGTTTAACACCTGGGTAGGCCTCTGCTTATTAGCAAACAATAGCTAATTTACACAGCAATCAATAGCAAGTAGCTACCTAATCCAATCAAATGCCTTATAATTACCAACAGGAAATCAAACCTTGTGCAATCAGTAACCTTTTCCTACAGATGAATCTTACCTGTAACAGTAAAAAAGAAAACTCTTAGCACAACTCTTAGGCAGTTGAAGCTTCTGTAAAACTCTCCAGAATATCTCCAACCACAGACACTTAGAAGCAACACTTAGAAGAAGCAACCAAGCTCTATTAGCCAAGCTAATGACAACAGCCCTTATATACTCCTAAAATCACCTCCCACTAGGAATGTTTAACACCTGGGTAGGCCTCTGCTTATTAGCAAACAATAGCTAATTTACACAGCAATCAATAGCAAGTAGCTACCTAATCCAATCAAATGCCTTATAATTACCAACAGGAAATCAAACCTTGTGCAATCAGTAACCTTTTCCTACAGATGAATCTTACCTGTAACAGTAAAAAAGAAAACTCTTAGCACAACTCTTAGGCAGTTTTTTTTTTTGTAAATCTGTTTATTGAAAGGTCTACGAAGGTAACAAAATCAAGCGGATAGGACACGCAGGTCTGGCATTGCAGATTAAACAACATGTGAAAACAGTTAGATATTATTTATGAGTGTTTATCAGAGATCAACAGCGATCTATGCAGTGTCATATAATACATTGACTGGACCCGGCCTTACAGAATCTTAACTTCAACAAATGAAAAAAGGAAGAAAAAAAGAAAAAGAAAAAAAACAGGCATAGGTAACCCCGCATAATAAACCCTTTATACACTGGATCCCTGGGCATTATGCAATATTCATGAACGGGTGACGTCCGGGATCGACCCGCCCTTGTGTGCAATACTCATCATAGGAATCTTTATTACAGTGTGCTCGACTTAATTATCTATTTGGAGAGTAAGGTATCCGAAAATTAGCGAGTTAGCAGTGTCAATCCCAGAACAAAACCCTGGATATAATAAGGATACCTGCAAGTTCTGAGGTGAAAACCCCAGACCTTGAGTTAACCAGGGAGTCGGGTCCTATGACTAACAGTAGCTTCGTATGTGACACATCGACTAGCCCCATCATCCCAGCATTGGGTCAGGCCTACAGGTCATCACGTGTCGTTGCATCTGAGAGAAAGGGGGGGGGGGAAGCGTAAGGGATTTCACTCTCTCAAGTGTCATAAGAGATGTGTATTGTGTTGTGTGGTGTGGATGCTATTGTTATAGAAGGAGAGATTGTATCGTGAGTGCGTCACATCTGGGACCTACGTCTCGGTGGGTGTTGTCTCGCCATAAGGCAGTTAACTACCGAATCTGATAGTCAGATGTTTCAGAACCCTCCATGGGTGTTCGCTGACTTCTGGTACTGTCTTGTGTATGTCTCAAGTCGCCTCTTCGCGTTTCAGGAATTAAGTGTGTAGTCATTATCTCAAAAAAAAGTGTCTAAGAGACTCCTCCGGTCCGAATCCGGAGCCCCGGTCACCGACAAGAGGGGTAGAGGAGGGGGGTGAAAGAGGATAGGGTGGATGGGATAGACAAGGTATTGCCTCTTCTGCCTAGCTCGGGACGGCGCGTGCCCCCGTCGGGCCACCCGATATGCCCCCAGTACCACGGCATCGAGAAATATACATAAACCACGGCGTCCAAACCTCCGTATGTTTTGTTTCCCTGCCTGTTAGGGCGGAGTAGGCTGCTTCGGCACCCTGAATCTCCTCAACTCTGCGAATCCATTCGGATTTGGAAGGTACATCAGATGTTTTCCAATGGGCTGGAATGGTGGCTTTGGCGGCGTTGAGCAGGTGCCGCAATATCGACTTCTTGTACGAGGATATAGAGGACGTTGTGATGTGTAGTAAAGCGAGTTCTGCAGACCAGTCTGGGATATCCCCCAGGATCAGTACGATTGTTTCCCTGATCATCTCCCAGTATGGGGTGATAGCCTTGCAGTCCCACCATATGTGTAGCACTGTTCCGCGCGTCTCTTGACACCTCCAGCATACAGAGGGTATGGAGGGGAATATGCGGTGCAATAAAGTTGGCGTCCTATACCAATGAGAGATGAGTTTATAATTCACCTCTTGGTAATAAGAACTCATGGAGCTCTTATGTTGCCATAATAATGCTATTTCCCACTGTTGTACCGTGAGAGATTTTCCAAGTTGTTCTTCCCATTGTCTTTTGAATGTCTGTGGTGCTTCCGCATGATTGGTCAGGAGGTGCTGATATAAGACTGAGATGGCGTGTTCCACCACTGTACCCCGGTCGCAGAGGTTCTCGAACCACGTGAGGGTTCTGTGTAGTTTTTCTTTATGTGGTAATGTTTCATAAAAGTGCTGTAGTTGGAAGTAACGGAAGCAGGTGAGAGGCGTCCGTGGTCTGTCGCCCAGCAGCGAGGGCAAAGTCCGCAGCCTCCCGCCCTCCAGAACTCTGTGTATTGGTATATATGTCCCTATGTCCTGTAAGGGCAAGGCTATGGGAGGAAGTCCCCCACCTATGGCCGTATTGTGCGTGAGCGGGAGCATCGGGCTAGGGGATGGGGATATGTGATCCAGCTGTTTCACAGATCTCCAACCCACCAGGGTTTGGAAGATCAGTCCCTCCACTGGGAGGTGGACCGGTGATCGTCCCGAGGAGCCCCATATTTGTTCTTCCATTGTCGGACCAATAAGACCTCTATCCAGTACCACCCAATGCTTGGCGGAGGATGTTACATGCCAGTCTAGGATGCGTTGCATGATCGTGGCCTGATAGTGTTTCCTAAAGTCAGGCAATGCCAATCCACCCTGGATTCTAGGTCGGCAGATGATTTCGTGTCGGATCCGAGATCGACCGCCTCTCCAGACGAACTTGAGCACCGCCGTCTTCAGGGTAGAGAAGAAGACCAGCGGTAGAGCAAGAGGTATGGTCTGCATAAGGTACAGAACCCGCGGAAGAATGTTCATCTTGATTACCGCGACTCTGCCGTGCCATGTGATGTGCGGGTGCGCCCACCTGGTGAGGTCCGAGAGTACGGTCCTTAATAAGGGTGTGAAGTTGTGTTGGTAAATGCTACCCGGGTCCTCCGCCACCCAGACCCCCAGGTACTTCATTTTGTCACGACACCAGTGAAATGCGAACTCTGTCTCCAAGGAATGGAATTCCTCTGTGGGGAACGTGATGTTCAGGACCTCGCCCTTCGAGACATTGAGCTTAAATCCGGATATCTGCCCGAATCTATCGAATTCCTTGAGGAGGCACGGCAACGTGATCCTGGGATTGCGGACAAAGAAGAGGAGATCATCCGCGTACGCTGCCACTTTGTGTTGTACCCCCTTCCAATCATACCCCTGGATGTCTGGGTTACTGCGAATCGCTTGTAACAGAGGTTCCAGGGAGAGAGCGAACAGTAAGGGCGAAAGCGGGCATCCCTGTCGGGTTCCGTTGTTGATCGCGAAGTCCCCAGTCGTGGCCCCGTTAACCCGCACAGATGCCCGTGGCCTGCTATATATCGCGGATATCCAAGCAAGGAGTCTCTGCCCGCCTTGCAATTGGAGGGTCTCCAGCATATACGTCCAGTTGACACGATCGAATGCCTTTTCGGCATCGGTCGATAACAGGAGCAGCTGTGTCCCCAATCTCCTCGCATGGTGCTGAATGGAAAAAAGTCTCAATGTGCTATCTCGGGCCTCCCTACCCGGAATGAAGCCCGTCTGGTCAGGGTGTATAAGGTCCGGAAGCAAGTGTTTAAGATGGGTGGCTATTACCTTCGTGAACATCTTGGCATCTACGTTTAATAAGGAGATCGGCCTATAGCTACCACAATGTAAGGGGTCTTTCCCCGGTTTCAGTAAGACCGTGATGGTGGCAGCCAAGGATTCCGTCCCCAGGGTTCCACCCTCTCCAACTGCGTTGACTGCCTTAGAAAGCCGGGGCAGCAATATATCCGTAAAACACTTGTAGTAACCCGTGGGGAAACCGTCTGGTCCGGGGGCCTTGCCCGTTTTGGAAGCCTTAAGGGCCGCAGCTAGTTCTTCTATGGATATCGGGGCATCCAAAAGTGTAGCTGATTCCTGGTCGATCACCTTGGTGATCGTTCCGGCCAGATATTCTCGTGTCGCGTTGCGTACCCTCGAGTCTGTAGAGGCTCCATTAGGGCCATAGAGGTTATACAATCGTTCATAATATAGCCGAAACTCTTCCGCAATTCTCTGCGGGAATGGGGAGACTTCTCCCGAAGTCAGCTGGATCTTATGGATTTGTCTTTGGGGCTGGGGGCCCTTTAGCAGTCTCGCCAGATATTTGCCCCCCTTATTGGCGTGCGTGTAGTAGAAACCCTTTGTGCGTTGAACCGAGCTAAGGTGCCTTTTAAGGATAAGGTCCTTCAGTTTCCTCCTCTGCTCCATTAGTTCGCCATATGTAGCGTTAAGTTGGGAGCGTTTATGTTGGCGTTCTAGAGTAGAGATAGCAGCATAAACTTCGACCATATCCTGCGTATGGGCCTTACGCTTCTGGGACGCGATGCGTATGAGTGTGCCCCGGATTACACTCTTGTGAGCCTCCCAGATGGTGATCGGGGAAGACTCCGGGGTGTCGTTTTCCCTGAAGTATTGGTCCAGTTCTTGTTGGATTTGCAGTCTAACGCCCGGGTCCATTAATAAAGATGGATTGAGCCTCCAGGTCCAGTTCTTCGGTCTGTAAAGAGGTGAGTTCAGCTCTATCCCGACTGAGCCATGGTCTGACCAGGTGGTTGTTCCTATGTCGGCCCCTCGGAGATGGGAGAGTCCTTCTCTCGCGATGAAGATATAATCTATACGTGAGTAACGATTATGGAGTGCGGAGTAATAGGTAAAATCTTTTGTCGAGGGGTGGAGGGCCCTCCAGCAATCCACTAGTCTTAGGGAATCGAGTGACTGCCGGATTGACCTGATGTTGCGTTGTGGTATACAGCTATGACCCGTGGAGGAGTCCAGGGTCGGATCTAGTGGGGCGTTGAAGTCCCCTCCCACCACCAATATCCCATCTGTGAAGTCCTCTAGTTGGAGTAAGACATTGTGAATGAACGATGCTTGCCTTTTGTTGGGTACATATATAGTTGCTATGGTATAAATCTTATCCGCTATGATGCCTTTGAGGAAGAGATATCTCCCCTGGGAGTCCTGGACACGTTCCAATTCTTTAAAATCCAGTTCCGTCGCAATTAATATGGCTACACCAGATTTGTGAGCTGTAGGGTGGTTGCAGAAGTAGTTAACAGGGTAGTGTCTACTCCGTAGTCCAGGTGCCGATCCTTCCTTGAAGTGCGTTTCTTGCAGCAGGGCAACTGAGATGTGTTTCCTTCTCATTTCCCGCAGCAAGTGCGTGCGCCTTTCCGGGATGTTAAGTCCCCTGCAGTTCTGGGTGAGGAACCGCAGAGGTGCACTCTGGAATGCCATACTCACCTATACGTCCCGGCAGGTTTCCCAAATGAAGGAGGGCCGGGTAGTATCCCCAAGATGCCAGAGGGCCAGGGGCAATCGCGCACCCGAGGCGTGGGCCGGCCGGCGGGCGGCAAGAAAAGAGCAGGGGGTGAGAGGGGGGAGGACGTGTGGAAAGGAGGGCGAGGGTAACGAGGAGGGGGGAAGAGTAGGAGATAGTAGTAGTTGGTAGCCGGTGAACCGAAGTCGGTACAGGAGGGTCAGGCTAGCAGTGTATTATGTATGTATAAGAAGTCGTGTAACTGTACGTAGGTCACTTCCCCGATACCAGTGGGCTTCCCGAAGTAGGAACCCTTCAACAGGGTGAGGGGGAGACTCGCGCGGTAACCGGATGCGGCAGAGGATAGCTCCGGGACCAGCCCAGGAGTCCAAGTTCCTACCGTCCGGTCACCAATCAACTAGCGCGAGTGTAGGTTTCAGAGAACGTGGGTCAAGTCCCAGCCAAGTGAGATGTCAGAGAGTCGATGGGTCAAGTACGAGGTCATCCGCTCCACCGAGCCCCCCAGTTGTAGCTCTGAATAAACAGTATCAACATGTAAACAGTGCGCTTCACAAATGGAGCGAGCAATTAATAACATCAAACATTATGGTCAAATATACATTGCCCCCCCAAGATATAATACAAGGAGCCCCCTGGTACCCACATATCCACCTCTAGCTTCCGGGAACCCTGCGCCCTATGTGTCCCCGGGTGACAGCAACGTCCAGTGCATCGCCGGGGGGGGGAGGGGGAGAAATACTCAGGGTCACAATTACACTAAATGACTAGGGGTAAGTGTAAACGCTGCATGCGCTGTTATGAATCAGTAGGCCTACAATGTAGCGGTAAACCATGCAGGCGACCCACCAATCGGAGAGGGGGAGGGGGGGGGACCACGCCAAGGTACCATGGTTGAGTATAAACGTTGTACGCGCTGTTACGTGCCAGTGGGCCCAGGATGTAGCGGTGGGTCATGCAATCGTTCCAACAGCTGGGGAGGAGGAGGGGGGGGGGCCGGGGATGTGGTGAGAGGGAGCTGCGGGCCTCCATAACCTTCCGTGCTAACATAATTGAAAATGTACGTGGGTACAGGCCCAAGGTGAGGTGCAGACACAAAATC
The DNA here is from genome assembly GCF_036172605.1 of Pelobates fuscus. Taxonomy (NCBI): domain Eukaryota; kingdom Metazoa; phylum Chordata; class Amphibia; order Anura; family Pelobatidae; genus Pelobates; species Pelobates fuscus. Next base: position 124,001,094 of record NC_086319.1, read on the forward strand.
AGCAAAACATCACATTGTATAGTAAAGCTTAATATGTAATTCCCACTTCCCCCCATCCCCCTCCCAAAGCGAATCAAAAAGGAGTCATCAGTCCCCCTGCTGTCCCTGTCAAGAAGGAGTCCCCTACAGCAGTTAAACATTCGACCCCAAGCAGTCTGCGCTCGGGTTAAACTCACGAGAGATGCCCATCATGAGACAACAGGTGCGGATACATTGCATTGCCCCCCTCTCCCCCCACCCCAAGGCAAGGTGAACCCGTTCTAGCTAGCAAAGAATTGGTGGTTGGAGACATATACAGGTCGGAGCCAATACCCCCATGGGACCCTCGCTTGTGCCAGAGATAGGAACAGTATCCCCACCCAATCTGTATGTCCCATTTCCCCCCCTCCCAAAGCCATATCCCTTTGTATAGTGCCCAAAGTACAGAGTACCTGAAACGGAGTAATAATTCAAACCTGCTTCTCGTAGACTCTGGGAGGTGAAATCGGCCAACTGGCATCAGCTTAAAGGGTCACATCGTGGTCGGGTAAGAAGGGCGTTTGAGATGTAGAGGGCGCAAACAAGGAGAGCCGCCCCGGGTCGGTACCAAGCGGTGCAAGGGTCCTGGCAGGCCTCCGGTGTCACTCCTCTGGAGACAACGGATCTCCGCGGCTTCCCATATGCTGAACAGGGGGCGCTCTCCCACCCCGATTTCTGGATCCCCTGTGCGGTCTTGGTGGTGGATGCAGAGGGCCCAGGATCCAGTCAGAGACCGGCGGTGAGGGTAGGCCCAATTCTCCCATGAAGCGTGGTACCTCTTCTGGCCACCTCAGCGAGATCCAACGGTTTTGATGTCTGACTTGCAGGGAGAAGGGGAATCCCCATTTATAAGGTATGTTGCGGTCTCTTAGTATTGTAGTGACCGGTCTTAAGGCCCTCCTGGCTTCAAGCGTCATTGGGGAAAAGTCATTATAGAGGGAGACCTGGGTCCCCCGGAAGGGCCAGGTCTGCCGTTCCCTGGCCTTCAGCATTATGGCGTTTTTTATTGGGAACGAGTGTAGGCAGCAAATAAGATCGCGCGGTCCCTCCTCGGCAGAGCGAGGTCGCAGAGCTCTATGTGCCCTCTCAAACTCAATTTCTGCCGGTGGAGACGGTTGTAGGAGAGAACTAAAGAGATCCGTGAGTGTGGCCACTGCATCCTCCGGTCCCTCAGCTTCTGGAACCCCACGGACACGTATGTTGCACCGTCTCCCCCTATTGTCAACATCTTCCATCTGTCGGCGTAGGGAGAGCAACATCTGGCCCTGACGCGCCACCGCGGTGTCAGTGGCCGTCACCCTGGCTGTAAGGGCCTCATTCGCTTCCTCCAATACTGTAATGCGGCCTGCCTGCGCGGTGAGGTCGTGGCGCATCTCCGCTATCTCGGAGCGCAGGGTATCCTGGATTGCGGCAATAATGGCTTGGAGGTCAGCTTTTGTTACTGCTGATTCCTTTAGGTCCCGCAGGGAAGCTTCAATGCGGCTCAAGGCAGGCACCTCCATGTCCGGCGCTGGTGTAGTGGGCGCCGCCATTTTGGGGCTAGGGGGGCCTCCGCTCGATCCCTGTTGCGGCTGTAAGAAGCCGTCCAGCGGTCCCTGTTGCGAGCTCTTAGGGGTCTGGGGGTGCTCCGGGCGTTTTGTGCGCCCCATGAGGTTAGTTTATGTGCGCTTATTCGGCTATTCGGGGTCCGGTGGAGCGGAGCACTTTCCTCACGCGGCCATCTTGGCTCAGAAGTCAACTCTTAGGCAGTTGAAGCTTCTGTAAAACTCTCCAGAATATCTCCAACCACAGACACTTAGAAGCAACACTTAGAAGAAGCAACCAAGCTCTATTAGCCAAGCTAATGACAACAGCCCTTATATACTCCTAAAATCACCTCCCACTAGGAATGTTTAACACCTGGGTAGGCCTCTGCTTATTAGCAAACAATAGCTAATTTACACAGCAATCAATAGCAAGTAGCTACCTAAACCAATCAAATGCCTTATAATTACCAACAGGAAATCAAACATTGTGCAATCAGTAACCTTTTCCTACAGATGAATCTTACCTGTAACAGTAAAAAAGAAAACTCTTAGCACAACTCTTAGGCAGTTGAAGCTTCTGTAAAACTCTCCAGAATATCTCCAACCACAGACACTTAGAAGCAACACTTAGAAGAAGCAACCAAGCTCTATTAGCCAAGCTAATGACAACAGCCCTTATATACTCCTAAAATCACCTCCCACTAGGAATGTTTAACACCTGGGTAGGCCTCTGCTTATTAGCAAACAATAGCTAATTTACACAGCAATCAATAGCAAGTAGCTACCTAATCCAATCAAATGCCTTATAATTACCAACAGGAAATCAAACGTTGTGCAATCAGTAACCTTTTCCTACAGATGAATCTTACCTGTAACAGTAAAAAACAAAACTCTTAGCACAACTCTTAGGCAGTTGAAGCTTCTGTAAAACTCTCCAGAATATCTCCAACCACAGACACTTAGAAGCAACACTTAGAAGAAGCAACCAAGCTCTATTAGCCAAGCTAATGACAACAGCCCTTATATACTCCTAAAATCACCTCCCACTAGGAATGTTTAACACCTGGGTAGGCCTCTGCTTATTAGCAAACAATAGCTAATTTACACAGCAATCAATAGCAAGTAGCTACCTAATCCAATCAAATGCCTTATAATTACCAACAGGAAATCAAACCTTGTGCAATCAGTAACCTTTTACTACAGATGAATCTTACCTGTAACAGTAAAAAAGAAAACTCTTAGCACAACTCTTAGGCAGTTGAAGCTTCTGTAAAACTCTCCAGAATATCTCCAACCACAGACACTTAGAAGCAACACTTAGAAGAAGCAACCAAGCTCTATTAGCCAAGCTAATGACAACAGCCCTTATATACTCCTAAAATCACCTCCCACTAGGAATGTTTAACACCTGGGTAGGCCTCTGCTTATTAGCAAACAATAGCTAATTTACACAGCAATCAATAGCAAGTAGCTACCTAATCCAATCAAATGCCTTATAATTACCAACAGGAAATCAAACCTTGTGCAATCAGTAACCTTTTCCTACAGATGAATCTTACCTGTAACAGTAAAAAAGAAAACTCTTAGCACAACTCTTAGGCAGTTGAAGCTTCTGTAAAACTCTCCAGAATATCTCCAACCACAGACACTTAGAAGCAACACTTAGAAGAAGCAACCAAGCTCTATTAGCCAAGCTAATGACAACAGCCCTTATATACTCCTAAAATCACCTCCCACTAGGAATGTTTAACACCTGGGTAGGCCTCTGCTTATTAGCAAACAATAGCTAATTTACACAGCAATCAATAGCAAGTAGCTACCTAAACCAATCAAATGCCTTATAATTACCAACAGGAAATCAAACATTGTGCAATCAGTAACCTTTTCCTACAGATGAATCTTACCTGTAACAGTAAAAAAGAAAACTCTTAGCACAACTCTTAGGCAGTTGAAGCTTCTGTAAAACTCTCCAGAATATCTCCAACCACAGACACTTAGAAGCAACACTTAGAAGAAGCAACCAAGCTCTATTAGCCAAGCTAATGACAACAGCCCTTATATACTCCTAAAATCACCTCCCACTAGGAATGTTTAACACCTGGGTAGGCCTCTGCTTATTAGCAAACAATAGCTAATTTACACAGCAATCAATAGCAAGTAGCTACCTAATCCAATCAAATGCCTTATAATTACCAACAGGAAATCAAACCTTGTGCAATCAGTAACCTTTTCCTACAGATGAATCTTACCTGTAACAGTAAAAAAGAAAACTCTTAGCACAACTCTTAGGCAGTTGAAGCTTCTGTAAAACTCTCCAGAATATCTCCAACCACAGACACTTAGAAGCAACACTTAGAAGAAGCAACCAAGCTCTATTAGCCAAGCTAATGACAACAGCCCTTATATACTCCTAAAATCACCTCCCACTAGGAATGTTTAACACCTGGGTAGGCCTCTGCTTATTAGCAAACAATAGCTAATTTACACAGCAATCAATAGCAAGTAGCTACCTAATCCAATCAAATGCCTTATAATTACCAACAGGAAATCAAACCTTGTGCAATCAGTAACCTTTTACTACAGATGAATCTTACCTGTAACAGTAAAAAAGAAAACTCTTAGCACAACTCTTAGGCAGTTGAAGCTTCTGTAAAACTCTCCAGAATATCTCCAACCACAGACACTTAGAAGCAACACTTAGAAGAAGCAACCAAGCTCTATTAGCCAAGCTAATGACAACAGCCCTTATATACTCCTAAAATCACCTCCCACTAGGAATGTTTAACACCTGGGTAGGCCTCTGCTTATTAGCAAACAATAGCTAATTTACACAGCAATCAATAGCAAGTAGCTACCTAATCCAATCAAATGCCTTATAATTACCAACAGGAAATCAAACCTTGTGCAATCAGTAACCTTTTCCTACAGATGAATCTTACCTGTAACAGTAAAAAAGAAAACTCTTAGCACAACTCTTAGGCAGTTGAAGCTTCTGTAAAACTCTCCAGAATATCTCCAACCACAGACACTTAGAAGCAACACTTAGAAGAAGCAACCAAGCTCTATTAGCCAAGCTAATGACAACAGCCCTTATATACTCCTAAAATCACCTCCCACTAGGAATGTTTAACACCTGGGTAGGCCTCTGCTTATTAGCAAACAATAGCTAATTTACACAGCAATCAATAGCAAGTAGCTACCTAATCCAATCAAATGCCTTATAATTACCAACAGGAAATCAAACCTTGTGCAATCAGTAACCTTTTCCTACAGATGAATCTTACCTGTAACAGTAAAAAAGAAAACTCTTAGCACAACTCTTAGGCAGTTGAAGCTTCTGTAAAACTCTCCAGAATATCTCCAACCACAGACACTTAGAAGCAACACTTAGAAGAAGCAACCAAGCTCTATTAGCCAAGCTAATGACAACAGCCCTTATATACTCCTAAAATCACCTCCCACTAGGAATGTTTAACACCTGGGTAGGCCTCTGCTTATTAGCAAACAATAGCTAATTTACACAGCAATCAATAGCAAGTAGCTACCTAATCCAATCAAATGCCTTATAATTACCAACAGGAAATCAAACCTTGTGCAATCAGTAACCTTTTCCTACAGATGAATCTTACCTGTAACAGTAAAAAAGAAAACTCTTAGCACAACTCTTAGGCAGTTGAAGCTTCTGTAAAACTCTCCAGAATATCTCCAACCACAGACACTTAGAAGCAACACTTAGAAGAAGCAACCAAGCTCTATTAGCCAAGCTAATGACAACAGCCCTTATATACTCCTAAAATCACCTCCCACTAGGAATGTTTAACACCTGGGTAGGCCTCTGCTTATTAGCAAACAATAGCTAATTTACACAGCAATCAATAGCAAGTAGCTACCTAATCCAATCAAATGCCTTATAATTACCAACAGGAAATCAAACCTTGTGCAATCAGTAACCTTTTCCTACAGATGAATCTTACCTGTAACAGTAAAAAAGAAAACTCTTAGCACAACTCTTAGGCAGTTGAAGCTTCTGTAAAACTCTCCAGAATATCTCCAACCACAGACACTTAGAAGCAACACTTAGAAGAAGCAACCAAGCTCTATTAGCCAAGCTAATGACCACAGCCCTTATATACTCCTAAAATCACCTCCCACTAGGAATGTTTAACACCTGGGTAGGCCTCTGCTTATTAGCAAACAATAGCTAATTTACACAGCAATCAATAGCAAGTAGCTACCTAATCCAATCAAATGCCTTATAATTACCAACAGGAAATCAAACCTTGTGCAATCAGTAACCTTTTCCTACAGATGAATCTTACCTGTAACAGTAAAAAAGAAAACTCTTAGCACAACTCTTAGGCAGTTGAAGCTTCTGTAAAACTCTCCAGAATATCTCCAACCACAGACACTTAGAAGCAACACTTAGAAGAAGCAACCAAGCTCTATTAGCCAAGCTAATGACAACAGCCCTTATATACTCCTAAAATCACCTCCCACTAGGAATGTTTAACACCTGGGTAGGCCTCTGCTTATTAGCAAACAATAGCTAATTTACACAGCAATCAATAGCAAGTAGCTACCTAATCCAATCAAATGCCTTATAATTACCAACAGGAAATCAAACCTTGTGCAATCAGTAACCTTTTCCTACAGATGAATCTTACCTGTAACAGTAAAAAAGAAAACTCTTAGCACAACTCTTAGGCAGTTGAAGCTTCTGTAAAACTCTCCAGAATATCTCCAACCACAGACACTTAGAAGCAACACTTAGAAGAAGCAACCAAGCTCTATTAGCCAAGCTAATGACAACAGCCCTTATATACTCCTAAAATCACCTCCCACTAGGAATGTTTAACACCTGGGTAGGCCTCTGCTTATTAGCAAACAATAGCTAATTTACACAGCAATCAATAGCAAATAGCTACCTAATCCAATCAAATGCCTTATAATTACCAACAGGAAATCAAACCTTGTGCAATCAGTAACCTTTTCCTACAGATGAATCTTACCTGTAACAGTAAAAAAGAAAACTCTTAGCACAACTCTTAGGCAGTTGAAGCTTCTGTAAAACTCTCCAGAATATCTCCAACCACAGACACTTAGAAGCAACACTTAGAAGAAGCAACCAAGCTCTATTAGCCAAGCTAATGACAACAGCCCTTATATACTCCTAAAATCACCTCCCACTAGGAATGTTTAACACCTGGGTAGGCCTCTGCTTATTAGCAAACAATAGCTAATTTACACAGCAATCAATAGCAAGTAGCTACCTAATCCAATCAAATGCCTTATAATTACCAACAGGAAATCAAACCTTGTGCAATCAGTAACCTTTTCCTACAGATGAATCTTACCTGTAACAGTAAAAAAGAAAACTCTTAGCACAACTCTTAGGCAGTTGAAGCTTCTGTAAAACTCTCCAGAATATCTCCAACCACAGACACTTAGAAGCAACACTTAGAAGAAGCAACCAAGCTCTATTAGCCAAGCTAATGACAACAGCCCTTATATACTCCTAAAATCACCTCCCACTAGGAATGTTTAACACCTGGGTAGGCCTCTGCTTATTAGCAAACAATAGCTAATTTACACAGCAATCAATAGCAAGTAGCTACCTAATCCAATCAAATGCCTTATAATTACCAACAGGAAATCAAACCTTGTGCAATCAGTAACCTTTTCCTACAGATGAATCTTACCTGTAACAGTAAAAAAGAAAACTCTTAGCACAACTCTTAGGCAGTTGAAGCTTCTGTAAAACTCTCCAGAATATCTCCAACCACAGACACTTAGAAGCAACACTTAGAAGAAGCAACCAAGCTCTATTAGCCAAGCTAATGACAACAGCCCTTATATACTCCTAAAATCACCTCCCACTAGGAATGTTTAACACCTGGGTAGGCCTCTGCTTATTAGCAAACAATAGCTAATTTACACAGCAATCAATAGCAAGTAGCTACCTAATCCAATCAAATGCCTTATAATTACCAACAGGAAATCAAACCTTGTGCAATCAGTAACCTTTTCCTACAGATGAATCTTACCTGTAACATTAAAAAAGAAAACTCTTAGCACAACTCTTAGGCAGTTGAAGCTTCTGTAAAACTCTCCAGAATATCTCCAACCACAGACACTTAGAAGCAACACTTAGAAGAAGCAAACAAGCTCTATTAGCCAAGCTAATGACAACAGCCCTTATATACTCCTAAAATCACCTCCCACTAGGAATGTTTAACACCTGGGTAGGCCTCTGCTTATTAGCAAACAATAGCTAATTTACACAGCAATCAATAGCAAGTAGCTACCTAATCCAATCAAATGCCTTATAATTACCAACAGGAAATCAAACCTTGTGCAATCAGTAACCTTTTCCTACAGATGAATCTTACCTGTAACAGTAAAAAAGAAAACTCTTAGCACAACTCTTAGGCAGTTGAAGCTTCTGTAAAACTCTCCAGAATATCTCCAACCACAGACACTTAGAAGCAACACTTAGAAGAAGCAACCAAGCTCTATTAGCCAAGCTAATGACAACAGCCCTTATATACTCCTAAAATCACCTCCCACTAGGAATGTTTAACACCTGGGTAGGCCTCTGCTTATTAGCAAACAATAGCTAATTTACACAGCAATCAATAGCAAGTAGCTACCTAATCCAATCAAATGCCTTATAATTACCAACAGGAAATCAAACCTTGTGCAATCAGTAACCTTTTCCTACAGATGAATCTTACCTGTAACAGTAAAAAAGAAAACTCTTAGCACAACTCTTAGGCAGTTGAAGCTTCTGTAAAACTCTCCATAATATCTCCAACCACAGACACTTAGAAGCAACACTTAGAAGAAGCAACCAAGCTCTATTAGCCAAGCTAATGACAACAGCCCTTATATACTCCTAAAATCACCTCCCACTAGGAATGTTTAACACCTGGGTAGGCCTCTGCTTATTAGCAAACAATAGCTAATTTACACAGCAATCAATAGCAAGTAGCTACCTAATCCAATCAAATGCCTTATAATTACCAACAGGAAATCAAACCTTGTGCAATCAGTAACCTTTTCCTACAGATGAATCTTACCTGTAACAGTAAAAAAGAAAACTCTTAGCACAACTCTTAGGCAGTTGAAGCTTCTGTAAAACTCTCCAGAATATCTCCAACCACAGACACTTAGAAGCAACACTTAGAAGAAGCAACCAAGCTCTATTAGCCAAGCTAATGACAACAGCCCTTATATACTCCTAAAATCACCTCCCACTAGGAATGTTTAACACCTGGGTAGGCCTCTGCTTATTAGCAAACAATAGCTAATTTACACAGCAATCAATAGCAAGTAGCTACCTAATCCAATCAAATGCCTTATAATTACCAACAGGAAATCAAACCTTGTGCAATCAGTAACCTTTTCCTACAGATGAATCTTACCTGTAACAGTAAAAATGAAAACTCTTAGCACAACTCTTACGCAGTTGAAGCTTCTGTAAAACTCTCCAGAATATCTCCAACCACAGACACTTAGAAGCAACACTTAGAAGAAGCAACCAAGCTCTATTAGCCAAGCTAATGACAACAGCCCTTATATACTCCTAAAATCACCTCCCACTAGGAATGTTTAACACCTGGGTAGGCCTCTGCTTATTAGCAAACAATAGCTAATTTACACAGCAATCAATAGCAAGTAGCTACCTAATCCAATCAAATGCCTTATAATTACCAACAGGAAATCAAACCTTGTGCAATCAGTAACCTTTTCCTACAGATGAATCTTACCTGTAACAGTAAAAATGAAAACTCTTAGCACAACTCTTACGCAGTTGAAGCTTCTGTAAAACTCTCCAGAATATCTCCAACCACAGACACTTAGAAGCAACACTTAGAAGAAGCAACCAAGCTCTATTAGCCAAGCTAATGACAACAGCCCTTATATACTCCTAAAATCACCTCCCACTAGGAATGTTTAACACCTGGGTAGGCCTCTGCTTATTAGCAAACAATAGCTAATTTACACAGCAATCAATAGCAAGTAGCTACCTAATCCAATCAAATGCCTTATACCGTATATACTCGAGTATAAGCCGACCCGAATATAAGCCGAGGCCCCTAATTTTATCCCAAAAAACTGGGAAAACTTATTGACTCGAGTATAAGACTAGGGTGGGAAATGCAGCAGCTACTGGTAAATTTCTAAATAAAATTAGATCCTAAAAAAAATGTATTAATTGAATATTTATTTACAGTGTGTGTATAATGAATGCAGTGTGTGCGTATGTGTGTGTGTATGAGTGCAGCGTGTGTGTATGAGTGCAGTGTGTGTGTGCATGAATGCAGTGTGTGTGTGCATGAATGCAGTGTGTGTGTGCATGAATGCAGTGTGTGAATGCAGTGTGTGCAGGGCCGGTGCAAGGATATTTGCCGCCGTAGGCAAAAAAAATTTTGCCGCCCCCTCCCCCCCCCCATATGTCCTGACTTCCCCTCCTCCTCCCTCAGTGGTCCTTACCTCCCCACCCCCGTGTTCCTTCACTCCCCCCCCCAGTGGTCCTGACTCACCCCTCCCCCAGTGGTCCTTACCCTCCCCTCCCCTAGTGGTCCTTACCCTCCCCTCCCCTAGTGGTCCTTACTTCCCCCTCCCCTCCCATAGTGGTCCTTATCCCACCCCCTCCCTCTCATAGTGGTCCTTATCCCCCTTCTCCCTCCCATAGTGTTCCTTATCCCCCCCCATCCCTCCCATAGTGGTCCTTATACCCCCCTCCCTCCCATAGTGGTCCTTATCCCACCCCCTCCCATAGTGGTCCTTATACCCCCCTCCCTCCCATAGTGGTCCTTATACCCCCCTCCCTCCAATAGTGGTCCTTATACCCCCCCTCCCTCCCATAGTGGTCCTTATACCCCCCCTCCCTCCCATAGTGGTCCTTATACCCCCCCCCTCCCATAGTGGTCCTTATACCCCCCCTCCCATAGTGGTCCTTATACCCCCCCCCTCCCATAGTGGTCCTTATACCCCCCCCCCTCCCATAGTGGTCCTTATAACCCCCCCTCCCATAGTGGTCCTTATACCCCCCCCCCTCCCATAGTGGTCCTTATACCCCTTTTTTTTTATTATTATTATTTTTTTTTTTCGTCCCCCCTCCCTGCTTGATATATGGCAGGGAGGGGGGCTCTCCTTCCCTGGTGGTCCAGTGGCAGTTCAGTGGGGGGAGAGGGGGGCTGGCAGAGCTGTACTTACCTGTTCTGCAGCTCCTGTCAGCTCTCTCCTCCTCTGCGCCGTCCGTGCAGCTCCTTCGTCAGCTCACAGTGTAAGTCTCGCGAGAGCCGCGGCTCTCGCGAGACTTACACTGGGAGCTGACCGAGGTGCTGAACGGACGGCGCGGAGGAGGAGAGAGCTGACAGGAGCTGCAGAACAGGTAAGTACAGCTCTGCCAGCCCCCCTCTCCCCCCAGTCTGTATTATGGCAATGCAAATTGCCATAATACAGACTCTGACTCGAGTATAAGCCGAGTTGGGGTTTTTCAGCCCAAAAAATGGGCTGAAAAACTCGGCTTATACTCGAGTATATACGGTAATTACCAACAGGAAATCAAACCTTGTGCAATCAGTAACCTTTTCCTACAGATGAATCTTACCTGTAACAGTAAAAAAGAAAACTCTTAGCACAACTCTTAGGCAGTTGAAGCTTCTGTAAAACTCTCCAGAATATCTCCAACCACAGACACTTAGAAGCAACACTTAGAAGAAGCAACCAAGCTCTATTAGCCAAGCTAATGACAACAGCCCTTATATACTCCTAAAATCACCTCCCACTAGGAATGTTTAACACCTGGGTAGGCCTCTGCTTATTAGCAAACAATAGCTAATTTACACAGCAATCAATAGCAAGTAGCTACCTAATCCAATCAAATGCCTTATAATTACCAACAGGAAATCAAACCTTGTGCAATCAGTAACCTTTTCCTACAGATGAATCTTACCTGTAACAGTAAAAAAGAAAACTCTTAGCACAACTCTTAGGCAGTTGAAGCTTCTGTAAAACTCTCCAGAATATCTCCAACCACAGACACTTAGAAGCAACACTTAGAAGAAGCAACCAAGCTCTATTAGCCAAGCTAATGACAACAGCCCTTATATACTCCTAAAATCACCTCCCACTAGGAATGTTTAACACCTGGGTAGGCCTCTGCTTATTAGCAAACAATAGCTAATTTACACAGCAATCAATAGCAAGTAGCTACCTAATCCAATCAAATGCCTTATAATTACCAACAGGAAATCAAACCTTGTGCAATCAGTAACCTTTTCCTACAGATGAATCTTACCTGTAACAGTAAAAAAGAAAACTCTTAGCACAACTCTTAGGCAGTTGAAGCTTCTGTAAAACTCTCCAGAATATCTCCAACCACAGACACTTAGAAGCAACACTTAGAAGAAGCAACCAAGCTCTATTAGCCAAGCTAATGACAACAGCCCTTATATACTCCTAAAATCACCTCCCACTAGGAATGTTTAACACCTGGGTAGGCCTCTGCTTATTAGCAAACAATAGCTAATTTACACAGCAATCAATAGCAAATAGCTACCTAATCCAATCAAATGCCTTATAATTACCAACAGGAAATCAAACCTTGTGCAATCAGTAACCTTTTCCTACAGATGAATCTTACCTGTAACAGTAAAAAAGAAAACTCTTAGCACAACTCTTAGGCAGTTGAAGCTTCTGTAAAACTCTCCAGAATATCTCCAACCACAGACACTTAGAAGCAACACTTAGAAGAAGCAACCAAGCTCTATTAGCCAAGCTAATGACAACAGCCCTTATATACTCCTAAAATCACCTCCCACTAGGAATGTTTAACACCTGGGTAGGCCTCTGCTTATTAGCAAACAATAGCTAATTTACACAGCAATCAATAGCAAGTAGCTACCTAATCCAATCAAATGCCTTATAATTACCAACAGGAAATCAAACCTTGTGCAATCAGTAACCTTTTCCTACAGATGAATCTTACCTGTAACAGTAAAAAAGAAAACTCTTAGCACAACTCTTAGGCAGTTGAAGCTTCTGTAAAACTCTCCAGAATATCTCCAACCACAGACACTTAGAAGCAACACTTAGAAGAAGCAACCAAGCTCTATTAGCCAAGCTAATGACAACAGCCCTTATATACTCCTAAAATCACCTCCCACTAGGAATGTTTAACACCTGGGTAGGCCTCTGCTTATTAGCAAACAATAGCTAATTTACACAGCAATCAATAGCAAGTAGCTACCTAATCCAATCAAATGCCTTATAATTACCAACAGGAAATCAAACCTTGTGCAATCAGTAACCTTTTCCTACAGATGAATCTTACCTGTAACAGTAAAAAAGAAAACTCTTAGCACAACTCTTAGGCAGTTGAAGCTTCTGTAAAACTCTCCAGAATATCTCCAACCACAGACACTTAGAAGCAACACTTAGAAGAAGCAACCAAGCTCTATTAGCCAAGCTAATGACAACAGCCCTTATATACTCCTAAAATCACCTCCCACTAGGAATGTTTAACACCTGGGTAGGCCTCTGCTTATTAGCAAACAATAGCTAATTTACACAGCAATCAATAGCAAGTAGCTACCTAATCCAATCAAATGCCTTATAATTACCAACAGGAAATCAAACCTTGTGCAATCAGTAACCTTTTCCTACAGATGAATCTTACCTGTAACATTAAAAAAGAAAACTCTTAGCACAACTCTTAGGCAGTTGAAGCTTCTGTAAAACTCTCCAGAATATCTCCAACCACAGACACTTAGAAGCAACACTTAGAAGAAGCAAACAAGCTCTATTAGCCAAGCTAATGACAACAGCCCTTATATACTCCTAAAATCACCTCCCACTAGGAATGTTTAACACCTGGGTAGGCCTCTGCTTATTAGCAAACAATAGCTAATTTACACAGCAATCAATAGCAAGTAGCTACCTAATCCAATCAAATGCCTTATAATTACCAACAGGAAATCAAACCTTGTGCAATCAGTAACCTTTTCCTACAGATGAATCTTACCTGTAACAGTAAAAAAGAAAACTCTTAGCACAACTCTTAGGCAGTTGAAGCTTCTGTAAAACTCTCCAGAATATCTCCAACCACAGACACTTAGAAGCAACACTTAGAAGAAGCAACCAAGCTCTATTAGCCAAGCTAATGACAACAGCCCTTATATACTCCTAAAATCACCTCCCACTAGGAATGTTTAACACCTGGGTAGGCCTCTGCTTATTAGCAAACAATAGCTAATTTACACAGCAATCAATAGCAAGTAGCTACCTAATCCAATCAAATGCCTTATAATTACCAACAGGAAATCAAACCTTGTGCAATCAGTAACCTTTTCCTACAGATGAATCTTACCTGTAACAGTAAAAAAGAAAACTCTTAGCACAACTCTTAGGCAGTTGAAGCTTCTGTAAAACTCTCCATAATATCTCCAACCACAGACACTTAGAAGCAACACTTAGAAGAAGCAACCAAGCTCTATTAGCCAAGCTAATGACAACAGCCCTTATATACTCCTAAAATCACCTCCCACTAGGAATGTTTAACACCTGGGTAGGCCTCTGCTTATTAGCAAACAATAGCTAATTTACACAGCAATCAATAGCAAGTAGCTACCTAATCCAATCAAATGCCTTATAATTACCAACAGGAAATCAAACCTTGTGCAATCAGTAACCTTTTCCTACAGATGAATCTTACCTGTAACAGTAAAAAAGAAAACTCTTAGCACAACTCTTAGGCAGTTGAAGCTTCTGTAAAACTCTCCAGAATATCTCCAACCACAGACACTTAGAAGCAACACTTAGAAGAAGCAACCAAGCTCTATTAGCCAAGCTAATGACAACAGCCCTTATATACTCCTAAAATCACCTCCCACTAGGAATGTTTAACACCTGGGTAGGCCTCTGCTTATTAGCAAACAATAGCTAATTTACACAGCAATCAATAGCAAGTAGCTACCTAATCCAATCAAATGCCTTATAATTACCAACAGGAAATCAAACCTTGTGCAATCAGTAACCTTTTCCTACAGATGAATCTTACCTGTAACAGTAAAAATGAAAACTCTTAGCACAACTCTTACGCAGTTGAAGCTTCTGTAAAACTCTCCAGAATATCTCCAACCACAGACACTTAGAAGCAACACTTAGAAGAAGCAACCAAGCTCTATTAGCCAAGCTAATGACAACAGCCCTTATATACTCCTAAAATCACCTCCCACTAGGAATGTTTAACACCTGGGTAGGCCTCTGCTTATTAGCAAACAATAGCTAATTTACACAGCAATCAATAGCAAGTAGCTACCTAATCCAATCAAATGCCTTATAATTACCAACAGGAAATCAAACCTTGTGCAATCAGTAACCTTTTCCTACAGATGAATCTTACCTGTAACAGTAAAAATGAAAACTCTTAGCACAACTCTTACGCAGTTGAAGCTTCTGTAAAACTCTCCAGAATATCTCCAACCACAGACACTTAGAAGCAACACTTAGAAGAAGCAACCAAGCTCTATTAGCCAAGCTAATGACAACAGCCCTTATATACTCCTAAAATCACCTCCCACTAGGAATGTTTAACACCTGGGTAGGCCTCTGCTTATTAGCAAACAATAGCTAATTTACACAGCAATCAATAGCAAGTAGCTACCTAATCCAATCAAATGCCTTATACCGTATATACTCGAGTATAAGCCGACCCGAATATAAGCCGAGGCCCCTAATTTTATCCCAAAAAACTGGGAAAACTTATTGACTCGAGTATAAGACTAGGGTGGGAAATGCAGCAGCTACTGGTAAATTTCTAAATAAAATTAGATCCTAAAAAAAATTTATTAATTGAATATTTATTTACAGTGTGTGTATAATGAATGCAGTGTGTGCGTATGTGTGTGTGTATGAGTGCAGCGTGTGTGTATGAGTGCAGTGTGTGTGTGCATGAATGCAGTGTGTGTGTGCATGAATGCAGTGTGTGTGTGCATGAATGCAGTGTGTGAATGCAGTGTGTGCAGGGCCGGTGCAAGGATATTTGCCGCCGTAGGCAAAAAAAATTTTGCCGCCCCCTCCCCCCCCCCATATGTCCTGACTTCCCCTCCTCCTCCCTCAGTGGTCCTTACCTCCCCACCCCCGTGTTCCTTCACTCCCCCCCCCAGTGGTCCTGACTCACCCCTCCCCCAGTGGTCCTTACCCTCCCCTCCCCTAGTGGTCCTTACCCTCCCCTCCCCTAGTGGTCCTTACTTCCCCCTCCCCTCCCATAGTGGTCCTTATCCCACCCCCTCCCTCTCATAGTGGTCCTTATCCCCCTTCTCCCTCCCATAGTGTTCCTTATCCCCCCCCATCCCTCCCATAGTGGTCCATATACCCCCCCCTCCCTCCCATAATGGTCCTTATACCCCCCTCCCTCCCATAGTGGTCCTTATCCCACCCCCTCCCATAGTGGTCCTTATACCCCCCTCCCTCCCATAGTGGTCCTTATACCCACCTCCCTCCAATAGTGGTCCTTATACCCCCCCTCCCTCCCATAGTGGTCCTTATACCCCCCCTCCCTCCCATAGTGGTCCTTATACCCCCCCCTCCCATAGTGGTCCTTATACCCCCCCCTCCCATAGTGGTCCTTATACCCCCCCCCTCCCATAGTGGTCCTTATACCCCCCCCCTCCCATAGTGGTCCTTATAACCCCCCCTCCCATAGTGGTCCTTATACCCCCCCCCCTCCCATAGTGGTCCTTATACCCCTTTTTTTTTATTATTATTATTTTTTTTTTTCGTCCCCCCTCCCTGCTTGATATATGGCAGGGAGGGGGGCTCTCCTTCCCTGGTGGTCCAGTGGCAGTTCAGTGGGGGGAGAGGGGGGCTGGCAGAGCTGTACTTACCTGTTCTGCAGCTCCTGTCAGCTCTCTCCTCCTCTGCGCCGTCCGTGCAGCTCCTTCGTCAGCTCACAGTGTAAGTCTCGCGAGAGCCGCGGCTCTCGCGAGACTTACACTGGGAGCTGACCGAGGTGCTGAACGGACGGCGCGGAGGAGGAGAGAGCTGACAGGAGCTGCAGAACAGGTAAGTACAGCTCTGCCAGCCCCCCTCTCCCCCCAGTCTGTATTATGGCAATGCAAATTGCCATAATACAGACTCTGACTCGAGTATAAGCCGAGTTGGGGTTTTTCAGCCCAAAAAATGGGCTGAAAAACTCGGCTTATACTCGAGTATATACGGTAATTACCAACAGGAAATCAAACCTTGTGCAATCAGTAACCTTTTCCTACAGATGAATCTTACCTGTAACAGTAAAAAAGAAAACTCTTAGCACAACTCTTAGGCAGTTGAAGCTTCTGTAAAACTCTCCAGAATATCTCCAACCACAGACACTTAGAAGCAACACTTAGAAGAAGCAACCAAGCTCTATTAGCCAAGCTAATGACAACAGCCCTTATATACTCCTAAAATCACCTCCCACTAGGAATGTTTAACACCTGGGTAGGCCTCTGCTTATTAGCAAACAATAGCTAATTTACACAGCAATCAATAGCAAGTAGCTACCTAATCCAATCAAATGCCTTATAATTACCAACAGGAAATCAAACCTTGTGCAATCAGTAACCTTTTCCTACAGATGAATCTTACCTGTAACAGTAAAAAAGAAAACTCTTAGCACAACTCTTAGGCAGTTGAAGCTTCTGTAAAACTCTCCAGAATATCTCCAACCACAGACACTTAGAAGCAACACTTAGAAGAAGCAACCAAGCTCTATTAGCCAAGCTAATGACAACAGCCCTTATATACTCCTAAAATCACCTCCCACTAGGAATGTTTAACACCTGGGTAGGCCTCTGCTTATTAGCAAACAATAGCTAATTTACACAGCAATCAATAGCAAGTAGCTACCTAATCCAATCAAATGCCTTATAATTACCAACAGGAAATCAAACCTTGTGCAATCAGTAACCTTTTCCTACAGATGAATCTTACCTGTAACAGTAAAAAAGAAAACTCTTAGCACAACTCTTAGGCAGTTGAAGCTTCTGTAAAACTCTCCAGAATATCTCCAACCACAGACACTTAGAAGCAACACTTAGAAGAAGCAACCAAGCTCTATTAGCCAAGCTAATGACAACAGCCCTTATATACTCCTAAAATCACCTCCCACTAGGAATGTTTAACACCTGGGTAGGCCTCTGCTTATTAGCAAACAATAGCTAATTTACACAGCAATCAATAGCAAGTAGCTACCTAATCCAATCAAATGCCTTATAATTACCAACAGGAAATCAAACCTTGTGCAATCAGTAACCTTTTCCTACAGATGAATCTTACCTGTAACAGTAAAAAAGAAAACTCTTAGCACAACTCTTAGGCAGTTGAAGCTTCTGTAAAACTCTCCAGAATATCTCCAATCACAGACACTTAGAAGCAACACTTAGAAGAAGCAACCAAGCTCTATTAGCCAAGCTAATGACAACAGCCCTTATATACTCCTAAAATCACCTCCCACTAGGAATGTTTAACACCTGGGTAGGCCTCTGCTTATTAGCAAACAATAGCTAATTTACACAGCAATCAATAGCAAGTAGCTACCTAATCCAATCAAATGCCTAATAATTACCAACAGGAAATCAAACCTTGTGCAATCAGTAACCTTTTCCTACAGATGAATCTTACCTGTAACATTAAAAAAGAAAACTCTTAGCACAACTCTTAGGCAGTTGAAGCTTCTGTAAAACTCTCCAGAATATCTCCAACCACAGACACTTAGAAGCAACACTTAGAAGAAGCAACCAAGCTCTATTAGCCAAGCTAATGACAACAGCCCTTATATACTCCTAAAATCACCTCCCACTAGGAATGTTTAACACCTGGGTAGGCCTCTGCTTATTAGCAAACAATAGCTAATTTACACAGCAATCAATAGCAAGTAGCTACCTAATCCAATCAAATGCCTTATAATTACCAACAGGAAATCAAACCTTGTGCAATCAGTAACCTTTTCCTACAGATGAATCTTACCTGTAACAGTAAAAAAGAAAACTCTTAGCACAACTCTTAGGCAGTTGAAGGTTCTGTAAAACTCTCCAGAATATCTCCAACCACAGACACTTAGAAGCAACACTTAGAAGAAGCAACCAAGCTCTATTAGCCAAGCTAATGACAACAGCCCTTATATACTCCTAAAATCACCTCCCACTAGGAATGTTTAACACCTGGGTAGGCCTCTGCTTATTAGCAAACAATAGCTAATTTACACAGCAATCAATAGCAAGTAGCTACCTAATCCAATCAAATGCCTTATAATTACCAACAGGAAATCAAACCTTGTGCAATCAGTAACCTTTTCCTACAGATGAATCTTACCTGTAACAGTAAAAAAGAAAACTCTTAGCACAACTCTTAGGCAGTTGAAGCTTCTGTAAAACTCTCCAGAATATCTCCAACCACAGACACTTAGAAGCAACACTTAGAAGAAGCAACCAAGCTCTATTAGCCAAGCTAATGACAACAGCCCTTATATACTCCTAAAATCACCTCCCACTAGGAATGTTTAACACCTGGGTAGGCCTCTGCTTATTAGCAAACAATAGCTAATTTACACAGCAATCAATAGCAAGTAGCTACCTAATCCAATCAAATGCCTTATAATTACCAACAGGAAATCAAACCTTGTGCAATCAGTAACCTTTTCCTACAGATGAATCTTACCTGTAACAGTAAAAAAGAAAACTCTTAGCACAACTCTTAGACAGTTGAAGCTTCTGTAAAACTCTCCAGAATATCTCCAACCACAGACACTTAGAAGCAACACTTAGAAGAAGCAACCAAGCTCTATTAGCCAAGCTAATGACAACAGCCCTTATATACTCCTAAAATCACCTCCCACTAGGAATGTTTAACACCTGGGTAGGCCTCTGCTTATTAGCAAACAATAGCTAATTTACACAGCAATCAATAGCAAGTAGCTACCTAATCCAATCAAATGCCTTATAATTACCAACAGGAAATCAAACCTTGTGCAATCAGTAACCTTTTCCTACAGATGAATCTTACCTGTAACAGTAAAAAAGAAAACTCTTAGCACAACTCTTAGGCAGTTGAAGCTTCTGTAAAACTCTCCAGAATATCTCCAACCACAGACACTTAGAAGCAACACTTAGAAGAAGCAACCAAGCTCTATTAGCCAAGCTAATGACAACAGCCCTTATATACTCCTAAAATCACCTCCCACTAGGAATGTTTAACACCTGGGTAGGCCTCTGCTTATTAGCAAACAATAGCTAATTTACACAGCAATCAATAGCAAGTAGCTACCTAATCCAATCAAATGCCTTATAATTACCAACAGGAAATCAAACCTTGTGCAATCAGTAACCTTTTCCTACAGATGAATCTTCCCTTTAACAGTAAAAAAAGAAAACTCTTAGCACAACTCTTAGGCAGTTGAAGCTTCTGTAAAACTCTCCAGAATATCTCCAACCACAGACACTTAGAAGCAACACTTAGAAGAAGCAACCAAGCTCTATTAGCCAAGCTAATGACAACAGCCCTTATATACTCCTAAAATCACCTCCCACTAGGAATGTTTAACACCTGGGTAGGCCTCTGCTTATTAGCAAACAATAGCTAATTTACACAGCAATCAATAGCAAGTAGCTACCTAATCCAATCAAATGCCTTATAATTACCAACAGGAAATCAAACCTTGTGCAATCAGTAACCTTTTCCTACAGATGAATCTTACCTGTAACAGTAAAAAAGAAAACTCTTAGCACAACTCTTAGGCAGTTGAAGCTTCTGTAAAACTCTCCAGAATATCTCCAACCACAGACACTTAGAAGCAACACTTAGAAGAAGCAACCAAGCTCTATTAGCCAAGCTAATGACAACAGCCCTTATATACTCCTAAAATCACCTCCCACTAGGAATGTTTAACACCTGGGTAGGCCTCTGCTTATTAGCAAACAATAGCTAATTTACACAGCAATCAATAGCAAGTAGCTACCTAATCCAATCAAATGCCTTATAATTACCAACAGGAAATCAAACCTTGTGCAATCAGTAACCTTTTCCTACAGATGAATCTTACCTGTAACAGTAAAAAAGAAAACTCTTAGCACAACTCTTAGGCAGTTGAAGCTTCTGTAAAACTCTCCAGAATATCTCCAACCACAGACACTTAGAAGCAACACTTAGAAGAAGCAACCAAGCTCTATTAGCCAAGCTAATGACAACAGCCCTTATATACTCCTAAAATCACCTCCCACTAGGAATGTTTAACACCTGGGTAGGCCTCTGCTTATTAGCAAACAATAGCTAATTTACACAGCAATCAATAGCAAGTAGCTACCTAATCCAATCAAATGCCTTATAATTACCAACAGGAAATCAAACCTTGTGCAATCAGTAACCTTTTCCTACAGATGAATCTTACCTGTAACAGTAAAAAAGAAAACTCTTAGCACAACTCTTAGACAGTTGAAGCTTCTGTAAAACTCTCCAGAATATCTCCAACCACAGACACTTAGAAGCAACACTTAGAAGAAGCAACCAAGCTCTATTAGCCAAGCTAATGACAACAGCCCTTATATACTCCTAAAATCACCTCCCACTAGGAATGTTTAACACCTGGGTAGGCCTCTGCTTATTAGCAAACAATAGCTAATTTACACAGCAATCAATAGCAAGTAGCTACCTAATCCAATCAAATGCCTTATAATTACCAACAGGAAATCAAACCTTGTGCAATCAGTAACCTTTTCCTACAGATGAATCTTACCTGTAACAGTAAAAAAGAAAACTCTTAGCAAAACTCTTAGGCAGTTGAAGCTTCTGTAAAACTCTCCAGAATATCTCCAACCACAGACACTTAGAAGCAACACTTAGAAGAAGCAACCAAGCTCTATTAGCCAAGCTAATGACAACAGCCCTTATATACTCCTAAAATCACCTCCCACTAGGAATGTTTAACACCTGGGTAGGCCTCTGCTTATTAGCAAACAATAGCTAATTTACACAACAATCAATAGCAAGTAGCTACCTAATCCAATCAAATGCCTTATAATTACCAACAGGAAATCAAACCTTGTGCAATCAGTAACCTTTTCCTACAGATGAATCTTACCTGTAACAGTAAAAAAGAAAACTCTTAGCACAACTCTTAGGCAGTTGAAGCTTCTGTAAAACTCTCCAGAATATCTCCAACCACAGACACTTAGAAGCAACACTTAGAAGAAGCAACCAAGCTCTATTAGCCAAGCTAATGACAACAGCCCTTATATACTCCTAAAATCACCTCCCACTAGGAATGTTTAACACCTGGGTAGGCCTCTGCTTATTAGCAAACAATAGCTAACTTACACAGCAATCAATAGCAAGTAGCTACCTAATCCAATCAAATGCCTTATAATTACCAACAGGAAATCAAACCTTGTGCAATCAGTATCCTTTTCCTACAGATGAATCTTACCTGTAACAGTAAAAAAGAAAACTCTTAGCACAACTCTTAGGCAGTTGAAGCTTCTGTAAAACTCTCCAGAATATCTCCAACCACAGACACTTAGAAGCAACACTTAGAAGAAGCAACCAAGCTCTATTAGCCAAGCTAATGACAACAGCCCTTATATACTCCTAAAATCACCTCCCACTAGGAATGTTTAACACCTGGGTAGGCCTCTGCTTATTAGCAAACAATAGCTAATTTACACAGCAATCAATAGCAAGTAGCTACCTAATCCAATCAAATGCCTTATAATTACCAACAGGAAATCAAACCTTGTGCAATCAGTAACCTTTTCCTACAGATGAATCTTACCTGTAACAGTAAAAAAGAAAACTCTTAGCACAACTCTTAGGCAGTTGAAGCTTCTGTAAAACTCTCCAGAATATCTCCAACCACAGACACTTAGAAGCAACACTTAGAAGAAGCAACCAAGCTCTATTAGCCAAGCTAATGACAACAGCCCTTATATACTCCTAAAATCACCTCCCACTAGGAATGTTTAACACCTGGGTAGGCCTCTGCTTATTAGCAAACAATAGCTAATTTACACAGCAATCAATAGCAAGTAGCTACCTAATCCAATCAAATGCCTTATAATTACCAACAGGAAATCAAACCTTGTGCAATCAGTAACCTTTTCCTACAGATGAATCTTACCTGTAACAGTAAAAAAGAAAACTCTTAGCACAACTCTTAGGCAGTTGAAGCTTCTGTAAAACTCTCCAGAATATCTCCAACCACAGACACTTAGAAGCAACACTTAGAAGAAGCAACCAAGCTCTATTAGCCAAGCTAATGACAACAGCCCTTATATACTCCTAAAATCACCTCCCACTAGGAATGTTTAACACCTGGGTAGGCCTCTGCTTATTAGCAAACAATAGCTAATTTACACAGCAATCAATAGCAAGTAGCTACCTAATCCAATCAAATGCCTTATAATTACCAACAGGAAATCAAACCTTGTGCAATCAGTAACCTTTTCCTACAGATGAATCTTACCTGTAACAGTAAAAAAGAAAACTCTTAGCACAACTCTTAGACAGTTGAAGCTTCTGTAAAACTCTCCAGAATATCTCCAACCACAGACACTTAGAAGCAACACTTAGAAGAAGCAACCAAGCTCTATTAGCCAAGCTAATGACAACAGCCCTTATATACTCCTAAAATCACCTCCCACTAGGAATGTTTAACACCTGGGTAGGCCTCTGCTTATTAGCAAACAATAGCTAATTTACACAGCAATCAATAGCAAGTAGCTACCTAATCCAATCAAATGCCTTATAATTACCAACAGGAAATCAAACCTTGTGCAATCAGTAACCTTTTCCTACAGATGAATCTTACCTGTAACAGTAAAAAAGAAAACTCTTAGCACAACTCTTAGGCAGTTGAAGCTTCTGTAAAACTCTCCAGAATATCTCCAACCACAGACACTTAGAAGCAACACTTAGAAGAAGCAACCAAGCTCTATTAGCCAAGCTAATGACAACAGCCCTTATATACTCCTAAAATCACCTCCCACTAGGAATGTTTAACACCTGGGTAGGCCTCTGCTTATTAGCAAACAATAGCTAATTTACACAGCAATCAATAGCAAGTAGCTACCTAATCCAATCAAATGCCTTATAATTACCAACAGGAAATCAAACCTTGTGCAATCAGTAACCTTTTCCTACAGATGAATCTTCCCTTTAACAGTAAAAAAAGAAAACTCTTAGCACAACTCTTAGGCAGTTGAAGCTTCTGTAAAACTCTCCAGAATATCTCCAACCACAGACACTTAGAAGCAACACTTAGAAGAAGCAACCAAGCTCTATTAGCCAAGCTAATGACAACAGCCCTTATATACTCCTAAAATCACCTCCCACTAGGAATGTTTAACACCTGGGTAGGCCTCTGCTTATTAGCAAACAATAGCTAATTTACACAGCAATCAATAGCAAGTAGCTACCTAATCCAATCAAATGCCTTATAATTACCAACAGGAAATCAAACCTTGTGCAATCAGTAACCTTTTCCTACAGATGAATCTTACCTGTAACAGTAAAAAAGAAAACTCTTAGCACAACTCTTAGGCAGTTGAAGCTTCTGTAAAACTCTCCAGAATATCTCCAACCACAGACACTTAGAAGCAACACTTAGAAGAAGCAACCAAGCTCTATTAGCCAAGCTAATGACAACAGCCCTTATATACTCCTAAAATCACCTCCCACTAGGAATGTTTAACACCTGGGTAGGCCTCTGCTTATTAGCAAACAATAGCTAATTTACACAGCAATCAATAGCAAGTAGCTACCTAATCCAATAAAATGCCTTATAATTACCAACAGGAAATCAAACCTTGTGCAATCAGTAACCTTTTCCTACAGATGAATCTTACCTGTAACAGTAAAAAAGAAAACTCTTAGCACAACTCTTAGGCAGTTGAAGCTTCTGTAAAACTCTCCAGAATATCTCCAACCACAGACACTTAGAAGCAACACTTAGAAGAAGCAACCAAGCTCTATTAGCCAAGCTAATGACAACAGCCCTTATATACTCCTAAAATCACCTCCCACTAGGAATGTTTAACACCTGGGTAGGCCTCTGCTTATTAGCAAACAATAGCTAATTTACACAGCAATCAATAGCAAGTAGCTACCTAATCCAATCAAATGCCTTATAATTACCAACAGGAAATCAAACCTTGTGCAATCAGTAACCTTTTCCTACAGATGAATCTTACCTGTAACAGTAAAAAAGAAAACTCTTAGCACAACTCTTAGACAGTTGAAGCTTCTGTAAAACTCTCCAGAATATCTCCAACCACAGACACTTAGAAGCAACACTTAGAAGAAGCAACCAAGCTCTATTAGCCAAGCTAATGACAACAGCCCTTATATACTCCTAAAATCACCTCCCACTAGGAATGTTTAACACCTGGGTAGGCCTCTGCTTATTAGCAAACAATAGCTAATTTACACAGCAATCAATAGCAAGTAGCTACCTAATCCAATCAAATGCCTTATAATTACCAACAGGAAATCAAACCTTGTGCAATCAGTAACCTTTTCCTACAGATGAATCTTACCTGTAACAGTAAAAAAGAAAACTCTTAGCAAAACTCTTAGGCAGTTGAAGCTTCTGTAAAACTCTCCAGAATATCTCCAACCACAGACACTTAGAAGCAACACTTAGAAGAAGCAACCAAGCTCTATTAGCCAAGCTAATGACAACAGCCCTTATATACTCCTAAAATCACCTCCCACTAGGAATGTTTAACACCTGGGTAGGCCTCTGCTTATTAGCAAACAATAGCTAATTTACACAACAATCAATAGCAAGTAGCTACCTAATCCAATCAAATGCCTTATAATTACCAACAGGAAATCAAACCTTGTGCAATCAGTAACCTTTTCCTACAGATGAATCTTACCTGTAACAGTAAAAAAGAAAACTCTTAGCACAACTCTTAGGCAGTTGAAGCTTCTGTAAAACTCTCCAGAATATCTCCAACCACAGACACTTAGAAGCAACACTTAGAAGAAGCAACCAAGCTCTATTAGCCAAGCTAATGACAACAGCCCTTATATACTCCTAAAATCACCTCCCACTAGGA
Organism: Pelobates fuscus; assembly: GCF_036172605.1. Classification (NCBI taxonomy): domain Eukaryota; kingdom Metazoa; phylum Chordata; class Amphibia; order Anura; family Pelobatidae; genus Pelobates; species Pelobates fuscus. Next base: position 124,026,742 of record NC_086319.1, read on the forward strand.
ATGTTTAACACCTGGGTAGGCCTCTGCTTATTAGCAAACAATAGCTAACTTACACAGCAATCAATAGCAAGTAGCTACCTAATCCAATCAAATGCCTTATAATTACCAACAGGAAATCAAACCTTGTGCAATCAGTATCCTTTTCCTACAGATGAATCTTACCTGTAACAGTAAAAAAGAAAACTCTTAGCACAACTCTTAGGCAGTTGAAGCTTCTGTAAAACTCTCCAGAATATCTCCAACCACAGACACTTAGAAGCAACACTTAGAAGAAGCAACCAAGCTCTATTAGCCAAGCTAATGACAACAGCCCTTATATACTCCTAAAATCACCTCCCACTAGGAATGTTTAACACCTGGGTAGGCCTCTGCTTATTAGCAAACAATAGCTAATTTACACAGCAATCAATAGCAAGTAGCTACCTAATCCAATCAAATGCCTTATAATTACCAACAGGAAATCAAACCTTGTGCAATCAGTAACCTTTTCCTACAGATGAATCTTACCTGTAACAGTAAAAAAGAAAACTCTTAGCACAACTCTTAGACAGTTGAAGCTTCTGTAAAACTCTCCAGAATATCTCCAACCACAGACACTTAGAAGCAACACTTAGAAGAAGCAACCAAGCTCTATTAGCCAAGCTAATGACAACAGCCCTTATATACTCCTAAAATCACCTCCCACTAGGAATGTTTAACACCTGGGTAGGCCTCTGCTTATTAGCAAACAATAGCTAATTTACACAGCAATCAATAGCAAGTAGCTACCTAATCCAATCAAATGCCTTATAATTACCAACAGGAAATCAAACCTTGTGCAATCAGTAACCTTTTCCTACAGATGAATCTTACCTGTAACAGTAAAAAAGAAAACTCTTAGCAAAACTCTTAGGCAGTTGAAGCTTCTGTAAAACTCTCCAGAATATCTCCAACCACAGACACTTAGAAGCAACACTTAGAAGAAGCAACCAAGCTCTATTAGCCAAGCTAATGACAACAGCCCTTATATACTCCTAAAATCACCTCCCACTAGGAATGTTTAACACCTGGGTAGGCCTCTGCTTATTAGCAAACAATAGCTAATTTACACAACAATCAATAGCAAGTAGCTACCTAATCCAATCAAATGCCTTATAATTACCAACAGGAAATCAAACCTTGTGCAATCAGTAACCTTTTCCTACAGATGAATCTTACCTGTAACAGTAAAAAAGAAAACTCTTAGCACAACTCTTAGGCAGTTTTTTTTTTTGTAAATCTGTTTATTGAAAGGTCTACGAAGGTAACAAAATCAAGCGGATAGGACACGCAGGTCTGGCATTGCAGATTAAACAACATGTGAAAACAGTTAGATATTATTTATGAGTGTTTATCAGAGATCAACAGCGATCTATGCAGTGTCATATAATACATTGACTGGACCCGGCCTTACAGAATCTTAACTTCAACAAATGAAAAAAGGAAGAAAAAAAGAAAAAGAAAAAAAACAGGCATAGGTAACCCCGCATAATAAACCCTTTATACACTGGATCCCTGGGCATTATGCAATATTCATGAACGGGTGACGTCCGGGATCGACCCGCCCTTGTGTGCAATACTCATCATAGGAATCTTTATTACAGTGTGCTCGACTTAATTATCTATTTGGAGAGTAAGGTATCCGAAAATTAGCGAGTTAGCAGTGTCAATCCCAGAACAAAACCCTGGATATAATAAGGATACCTGCAAGTTCTGAGGTGAAAACCCCAGACCTTGAGTTAACCAGGGAGTCGGGTCCTATGACTAACAGTAGCTTCGTATGTGACACATCGACTAGCCCCATCATCCCAGCATTGGGTCAGGCCTACAGGTCATCACGTGTCGTTGCATCTGAGAGAAAGGGGGGGGGGGGAAGCGTAAGGGATTTCACTCTCTCAAGTGTCATAAGAGATGTGTATTGTGTTGTGTGGTGTGGATGCTATTGTTATAGAAGGAGAGATTGTATCGTGAGTGCGTCACATCTGGGACCTACGTCTCGGTGGGTGTTGTCTCGCCATAAGGCAGTTAACTACCGAATCTGATAGTCAGATGTTTCAGAACCCTCCATGGGTGTTCGCTGACTTCTGGTACTGTCTTGTGTATGTCTCAAGTCGCCTCTTCGCGTTTCAGGAATTAAGTGTGTAGTCATTATCTCAAAAAAAAGTGTCTAAGAGACTCCTCCGGTTCGAATCCGGAGCCCCGGTCACCGACAAGAGGGGTAGAGGAGGGGGGTGAAAGAGGATAGGGTGGATGGGATAGACAAGGTATTGCCTCTTCTGCCTAGCTCGGGACGGCGCGTGCCCCCGTCGGGCCACCCGATATGCCCCCAGTACCACGGCATCGAGAAATATACATAAACCACGGCGTCCAAACCTCCGTATGTTTTGTTTCCCTGCCTGTTAGGGCGGAGTAGGCTGCTTCGGCACCCTGAATCTCCTCAACTCTGCGAATCCATTCGGATTTGGAAGGTACATCAGATGTTTTCCAATGGGCTGGAATGGTGGCTTTGGCGGCGTTGAGCAGGTGCCGCAATATCGACTTCTTGTACGAGGATATAGAGGACGTTGTGATGTGTAGTAAAGCGAGTTCTGCAGACCAGTCTGGGATATCCCCCAGGATCAGTACGATTGTTTCCCTGATCATCTCCCAGTATGGGGTGATAGCCTTGCAGTCCCACCATATGTGTAGCACTGTTCCGCGCGTCTCTTGACACCTCCAGCATACAGAGGGTATGGAGGGGAATATGCGGTGCAATAAAGTTGGCGTCCTATACCAATGAGAGATGAGTTTATAATTCACCTCTTGGTAATAAGAACTCATGGAGCTCTTATGTTGCCATAATAATGCTATTTCCCACTGTTGTACCGTGAGAGATTTTCCAAGTTGTTCTTCCCATTGTCTTTTGAATGTCTGTGGTGCTTCCGCATGATTGGTCAGGAGGTGCTGATATAAGACTGAGATGGCGTGTTCCACCACTGTACCCCGGTCGCAGAGGTTCTCGAACCACGTGAGGGTTCTGTGTAGTTTTTCTTTATGTGGTAATGTTTCATAAAAGTGCTGTAGTTGGAAGTAACGGAAGCAGGTGAGAGGCGTCCGTGGTCTGTCGCCCAGCAGCGAGGGCAAAGTCCGCAGCCTCCCGCCCTTCAGAACTCTGTGTATTGGTATATATGTCCCTATGTCCTGTAAGGGCAAGGCTATGGGAGGAAGTCCCCCACCTATGGCCGTATTGTGCGTGAGCGGGAGCATCGGGCTAGGGGATGGGGATATGTGATCCAGCTGTTTCACAGATCTCCAACCCACCAGGGTTTGGAAGATCAGTCCCTCCACTGGGAGGTGGACCGGTGATCGTCCCGAGGAGCCCCATATTTGTTCTTCCATTGTCGGACCAATAAGACCTCTATCCAGTACCACCCAATGCTTGGCGGAGGATGTTACATGCCAGTCTAGGATGCGTTGCATGATCGTGGCCTGATAGTGTTTCCTAAAGTCAGGCAATGCCAATCCACCCTGGATTCTAGGTCGGCAGATGATTTCGTGTCGGATCCGAGATCGACCGCCTCTCCAGACGAACTTGAGCACCGCCGTCTTCAGGGTAGAGAAGAAGACCAGCGGTAGAGCAAGAGGTATGGTCTGCATAAGGTACAGAACCCGCGGAAGAATGTTCATCTTGATTACCGCGACTCTGCCGTGCCATGTGATGTGCGGGTGCGCCCACCTGGTGAGGTCCGAGAGTACGGTCCTTAATAAGGGTGTGAAGTTGTGTTGGTAAATGCTACCCGGGTCCTCCGCCACCCAGACCCCCAGGTACTTCATTTTGTCACGACACCAGTGAAATGCGAACTCTGTCTCCAAGGAATGGAATTCCTCTGTGGGGAACGTGATGTTCAGGACCTCGCACTTCGAGACATTGAGCTTAAATCCGGATATCTGCCCGAATCTATCGAATTCCTTGAGGAGGCACGGCAACGTGATCCTGGGATTGCGGACAAAGAAGAGGAGATCATCCGCGTACGCTGCCACTTTGTGTTGTACCCCCTTCCAATCATACCCCTGGATGTCTGGGTTACTGCGAATCGCTTGTAACAGAGGTTCCAGGGAGAGAGCGAACAGTAAGGGCGAAAGCGGGCATCCCTGTCGGGTTCCGTTGTTGATCGCGAAGTCCCCAGTCGTGGCCCCGTTAACCCGCACAGATGCCTGTGGCCTGCTATATATCGCGGATATCCAAGCAAGGAGTCTCTGCCCGCCTTGCAATTGGAGGGTCTCCAGCATATACGTCCAGTTGACACGATCGAATGCCTTTTCGGCATCGGTCGATAACAGGAGCAGCTGTGTCCCCAATCTCCTCGCATGGTGCTGAATGGAAAAAAGTCTCAATGTGCTATCTCGGGCCTCCCTACCCGGAATGAAGCCCGTCTGGTCAGGGTGTATAAGGTCCGGAAGCAAGTGTTTAAGACGGGTGGCTATTACCTTCGTGAACATCTTGGCATCTACGTTTAATAAGGAGATCGGCCTATAGCTACCACAATGTAAGGGGTCTTTCCCCGGTTTCAGTAAGACCGTGATGGTGGCAGCCAAGGATTCCGTCCCCAGGGTTCCACCCTCTCCAACTGCGTTGACTGCCTTAGAAAGCCGGGGCAGCAATATATCCGTAAAACACTTGTAGTAACCCGTGGGGAAACCGTCTGGTCCGGGGGCCTTGCCCGTTTTGGAAGCCTTAAGGGCCGCAGCTAGTTCTTCTATGGATATCGGGGCATCCAAAAGTGTAGCTGATTCCTGGTCGATCACCTTGGTGATCGTTCCGGCCAGATATTCTCGTGTCGCGTTGCGTACCCTCGAGTCTGTAGAGGCTCCATTAGGGCCATAGAGGTTATACAATCGTTCATAATATAGCCGAAACTCTTCCGCAATTCTCTGCGGGAATGGGGAGACTTCTCCCGAAGTCAGCTGGATCTTATGGATTTGTCTTTGGGGCTGGGGGCCCTTTAGCAGTCTCGCCAGATATTTGCCCCCCTTATTGGCGTGCGTGTAGTAGAAACCCTTTGTGCGTTGAACCGAGCTAAGGTGCCTTTTAAGGATAAGGTCCTTCAGTTTCCTCCTCTGCTCCATTAGTTCGCCATATGTAGCGTTAAGTTGGGAGCGTTTATGTTGGCGTTCTAGAGTAGAGATAGCAGCATAAACTTCGACCATATCCTGCGTATGGGCCTTACGCTTCTGGGACACGATGCGTATGAGTGTGCCCCGGATTACACTCTTGTGAGCCTCCCAGATGGTGATCGGGGAAGACTCCGGGGTGTCGTTTTCCCTGAAGTATTGGTCCAGTTCTTGTTGGATTTGCAGTCTAACGCCCGGGTCCATTAATAAAGATGGATTGAGCCTCCAGGTCCAGTTCTTCGGTCTGTAAAGAGGTGAGTTCAGCTCTATCCCGACTGAGCCATGGTCTGACCAGGTGGTTGTTCCTATGTCGGCCCCTCGGAGATGGGAGAGTCCTTCTCTCGCGATGAAGATATAATCTATACGTGAGTAACGATTATGGAGTGCGGAGTAATAGGTAAAATCTTTTGTCGAGGGGTGGAGGGCCCTCCAGCAATCCACTAGTCTTAGGGAATCGAGTGACTGCCGGATTGACCTGATGTTGCGTTGTGGTATACAGCTATGACCCGTGGAGGAGTCCAGGGTCGGATCTAGTGGGGCGTTGAAGTCCCCTCCCACCACCAATATCCCATCTGTGAAGTCCTCTAGTTGGAGTAAGACATTGTGAATGAACGATGCTTGCCTTTTGTTGGGTACATATATAGTTGCTATGGTATAAATCTTATCCGCTATGATGCCTTTGAGGAAGAGATATCTCCCCTGGGAGTCCTGGACACGTTCCAATTCTTTAAAATCCAGTTCCGTCGCAATTAATATGGCTACACCAGATTTGTGAGCTGTAGGGTGGTTGCAGAAGTAGTTAACAGGGTAGTGTCTACTCCGTAGTCCAGGTGCCGATCCTTCCTTGAAGTGCGTTTCTTGCAGCAGGGCAACTGAGATGTGTTTCCTTCTCATTTCCCGCAGCAAGTGCGTGCGCCTTTCCGGGATGTTAAGTCCCCTGCAGTTCTGGGTGAGGAACCGCAGAGGTGCACTCTGGAATGCCATACTCACCTATACGTCCCGGCAGGTTTCCCAAATGAAGGAGGGCCGGGTAGTATCCCCAAGATGCCAGAGGGCCAGGGGCAATCGCGCACCCGAGGCGTGGGCCGGCCGGCGGGCGGCAAGAAAAGAGCAGGGGGTGAGAGGGGGGAGGACGTGTGGAAAGGAGGGCGAGGGTAACGAGGAGGGGGGAAGAGTAGGAGATAGTAGTAGTTGGTAGCCGGTGAACCGAAGTCGGTACAGGAGGGTCAGGCTAGCAGTGTATTATGTATGTATAAGAAGTCGTGTAACTGTACGTAGGTCACTTCCCCGATACCAGTGGGCTTCCCGAAGTAGGAACCCTTCAACAGGGTGAGGGGGAGACTCGCGCGGTAACCGGATGCGGCAGAGGATAGCTCCGGGACCAGCCCAGGAGTCCAAGTTCCTACCGTCCGGTCACCAATCAACTAGCGCGAGTGTAGGTTTCAGAGAACGTGGGTCAAGTCCCAGCCAAGTGAGATGTCAGAGAGTCGATGGGTCAAGTACGAGGTCATCCGCTCCACCGAGCCCCCCAGTTGTAGCTCTGAATAAACAGTATCAACATGTAAACAGTGCGCTTCACAAATGGAGCGAGCAATTAATAACATCAAACATTATGGTCAAATATACATTGCCCCCCCAAGATATAATACAAGGAGCCCCCTGGTACCCACATATCCACCTCTAGCTTCCGGGAACCCTGCGCCCTATGTGTCCCCGGGTGACAGCAACGTCCAGTGCATCGCCGGGGGGGGAGGGGGAGAAATACTCAGGGTCACAATTACACTAAATGACTAGGGGTAAGTGTAAACGCTGCATGCGCTGTTATGAATCAGTAGGCCTACAATGTAGCGGTAAACCATGCAGGCGACCCACCAATCGGAGAGGGGGAGGGGGGGGGGACCACGCCAAGGTACCATGGTTGAGTATAAACGTTGTACGCGCTGTTACGTGCCAGTGGGCCCAGGATGTAGCGGTGGGTCATGCAATCGTTCCAACAGCCGGGGAGGAGGAGGGGGGGGGGGCGGGGATGTGGTGAGAGGGAGCTGCGGGCCTCCATAACCTTCCGTGCTAACATAATTGAAAATGTACGTGGGTACAGGCCCAAGGTGAGGTGCAGACACAAAATCAGCAAAACATCACATTGTATAGTAAAGCTTAATATGTAATTCCCACTTCCCCCCATCCCCCTCCCAAAGCGAATCAAAAAGGAGTCATCAGTCCCCCTGCTGTCCCTGTCAAGAAGGAGTCCCCTACAGCAGTTAAACATTCGACCCCAAGCAGTCTGCGCTCGGGTTAAACTCACGAGAGATGCCCATCATGAGACAACAGGTGCGGATACATTGCATTGCCCCCCTCTCCCCCCACCCCAAGGCAAGGTGAACCCGTTCTAGCTAGCAAAGAATTGGTGGTTGGAGACATATACAGGTCGGAGCCAATACCCCCATGGGACCCTCGCTTGTGCCAGAGATAGGAACATTTCCCCCCCTCCCAAAGCCATATCCCTTTGTATAGTGCCCAAAGTACAGAGTACCTGAAACGGAGTAATAATTCAAACCTGCTTCTCGTAGACTCTGGGAGGTGAAATCGGCCAACTGGCATCAGCTTAAAGGGTCACATCGTGGTCGGGTAAGAAGGGCGTTTGAGATGTAGAGGGCGCAAACAAGGAGAGCCGCCCCGGGTCGGTACCAAGCGGTGCAAGGGTCCTGGCTGGCCTCCGGTGTCACTCCTCTGGAGACAACGGATCTCCGCGGCTTCCCATATGCTGAACAGGGGGCGCTCTCCCACCCCGATTTCTGGATCCCCTGTGCGGTCTTGGTGGTGGATGCAGAGGGCCCAGGATCCAGTCAGAGACCGGCGGTGAGGGTAGGCCCAATTCTCCCATGAAGCGTGGTACCTCTTCTGGCCACCTCAGCGAGATCCAACGGTTTTGATGTCTGACTTGCAGGGAGAAGGGGAATCCCCATTTATAAGGTATGTTGCGGTCTCTTAGTATTGTAGTGACCGGTCTTAAGGCCCTCCTGGCTTCAAGCGTCATTGGGGAAAAGTCATTATAGAGGGAGACCTGGGTCCCCCGGAAGGGCCAGGTCTGCCGTTCCCTGGCCTTCAGCATTATGGCGTTTTTTATTGGGAACGAGTGTAGGCAGCAAATAAGATCGCGCGGTCCCTCCTCGGCTGAGCGAGGTCGCAGAGCTCTATGTGCCCTCTCAAACTCAATTTCTGCCGGTGGAGACGGTTGTAGGAGAGAACTAAAGAGATCCGTGAGTGTGGCCACTGCATCCTCCGGTCCCTCAGCTTCTGGAACCCCACGGACACGTATGTTGCACCGTCTCCCCCTATTGTCAACATCTTCCATCTGTCGGCGTAGGGAGAGCAACATCTGGCCCTGACGCGCCACCGCGGTGTCAGTGGCCGTCACCCTGGCTGTAAGGGCCTCATTCGCTTCCTCCAATACTGTAATGCGGCCTGCCTGCGCGGTGAGGTCGTGGCGCATCTCCGCTATCTCGGAGCGCAGGGTATCCTGGATTGCGGCAATAATGGCTTGGAGGTCAGCTTTTGTTACTGCTGATTCCTTTAGGTCCCGCAGGGAAGCTTCAATGCGGCTCAAGGCAGGCACCTCCATGTCCGGCGCTGGTGTAGTGGGCGCCGCCATTTTGGGGCTAGGGGGGCCTCCGCTCGATCCCTGTTGCGGCTGTAAGAAGCCGTCCAGCGGTCCCTGTTGCGAGCTCTTAGGGGTCTGGGGGTGCTCCGGGCGTTTTGTGCGCCCCATGAGGTTAGTTTATGTGCGCTTATTCGGCTATTCGGGGTCCGGTGGAGCGGAGCACTTTCCTCACGCGGCCATCTTGGCTCAGAAGTCAACTCTTAGGCAGTTGAAGCTTCTGTAAAACTCTCCAGAATATCTCCAACCACAGACACTTAGAAGCAACACTTAGAAGAAGCAACCAAGCTCTATTAGCCAAGCTAATGACAACAGCCCTTATATACTCCTAAAATCACCTCCCACTAGGAATGTTTAACACCTGGGTAGGCCTCTGCTTATTAGCAAACAATAGCTAATTTACACAGCAATCAATAGCAAGTAGCTACCTAATCCAATCAAATGCCTTATAATTACCAACAGGAAATCAAACATTGTGCAATCAGTAACCTTTTCCTACAGATGAATCTTACCTGTAACAGTAAAAAAGAAAACTCTTAGCACAACTCTTAGGCAGTTGAAGCTTCTGTAAAACTCTCCAGAATATCTCCAACCACAGACACTTAGAAGCAACACTTAGAAGAAGCAACCAAGCTCTATTAGCCAAGCTAATGACAACAGCCCTTATATACTCCTAAAATCACCTCCCACTAGGAATGTTTAACACCTGGGTAGGCCTCTGCTTATTAGCAAACAATAGCTAATTTACACAGCAATCAATAGCAAGTAGCTACCTAATCCAATCAAATGCCTTATAATTACCAACAGGAAATCAAACCTTGTGCAATCAGTAACCTTTTCCTACAGATGAATCTTACCTGTAACAGTAAAAAAGAAAACTCTTAGCACAACTCTTAGGCAGTTGAAGCTTCTGTAAAACTCTCCAGAATATCTCCAACCACAGACACTTAGAAGCAACACTTAGAAGAAGCAACCAAGCTCTATTAGCCAAGCTAATGACAACAGCCCTTATATACTCCTAAAATCACCTCCCACTAGGAATGTTTAACACCTGGGTAGGCCTCTGCTTATTAGCAAACGATAGCTAATTTACACAGCAATCAATAGCAAGTAGCTACCTAATCCAATCAAATGCCTTATAATTACCAACAGGAAATCAAACCTTGTGCAATCAGTAACCTTTTCCTACAGATGAATCTTACCTGTAACAGTAAAAAAGAAAACTCTTAGCACAACTCTTAGGCAAATGAAGCTTCTGTAAAACTCTCCAGAATATCTCCAACCACAGACACTTAGAAGCAACACTTAGAAGAAGCAACCAAGCTCTATTAGCCAAGCTAATGACAACAGCCCTTATATACTCCTAAAATCACCTCCCACTAGGAATGTTTAACACCTGGGTAGGCCTCTGCTTATTAGCAAACGATAGCTAATTTACACAGCAATCAATAGCAAGTAGCTACCTAATCCAATCAAATGCCTTATAATTACCAACAGGAAATCAAACCTTGTGCAATCAGTAACCTTTTCCTACAGATGAATCTTACCTGTAACAGTAAAAAAGAAAACTCTTAGCACAACTCTTAGGCAGTTGAAGCTTCTGTAAAACTCTCCAGAATATCTCCAACCACAGACACTTAGAAGCAACACTTAGAAGAAGCAACCAAGCTCTATTAGCCAAGCTAATGACAACAGCCCTTATATACTCCTAAAATCACCTCCCACTAGGAATGTTTAACACCTGGGTAGGCCTCTGCTTATTAGCAAACAATAGCTAATTTACACAGCAATCAATAGCAAGTAGCTACCTAATCCAATCAAATGCCTTATAATTACCAACAGGAAATCAAACCTTGTGCAATCAGTAACCTTTTCCTACAGATGAATCTTACCTGTAACAGTAAAAAAGAAAACTCTTAGCACAACTCTTAGGCAGTTGAAGCTTCTGTAAAACTCTCCAGAATATCTCCAACCACAGACACTTAGAAGCAACACTTAGAAGAAGCAACCAAGCTCTATTAGCCAAGCTAATGACAACAGCCCTTATATACTCCTAAAATCACCTCCCACTAGGAATGTTTAACACCTGGGTAGGCCTCTGCTTATTAGCAAACAATAGCTAATTTACACAGCAATCAATAGCAAGTAGCTACCTAATCCAATCAAATGCCTTATAATTACCAACAGGAAATCAAACCTTGTGCAATCAGTAACCTTTTCCTACAGATGAATCTTACCTGTAACAGTAAAAAAGAAAACTCTTAGCACAACTCTTAGGCAGTTGAAGCTTCTGTAAAACTCTCCAGAATATCTCCAACCACAGACACTTAGAAGCAACACTTAGAAGAAGCAACCAAGCTCTATTAGCCAAGCTAATGACAACAGCCCTTATATACTCCTAAAATCACCTCCCACTAGGAATGTTTAACACCTGGGTAGGCCTCTGCTTATTAGCAAACAATAGCTAATTTACACAGCAATCAATAGCAAGTAGCTACCTAATCCAATCAAATGCCTTATAATTACCAACAGGAAATCAAACCTTGTGCAATCAGTAACCTTTTCCTACAGATGAATCTTACCTGTAACAGTAAAAAAGAAAACTCTTAGCACAACTCTTAGGCAGTTGAAGCTTCTGTAAAACTCTCCAGAATATCTCCAACCACAGACACTTAGAAGCAACACTTAGAAGAAGCAACCAAGCTCTATTAGCCAAGCTAATGACCACAGCCCTTATATACTCCTAAAATCACCTCCCACTAGGAATGTTTAACACCTGGGTAGGCCTCTGCTTATTAGCAAACAATAGCTAATTTACACAGCAATCAATAGCAAGTAGCTACCTAATCCAATCAAATGCCTTATAATTACCAACAGGAAATCAAACCTTGTGCAATCAGTAACCTTTTCCTACAGATGAATCTTACCTGTAACAGTAAAAAAGAAAACTCTTAGCACAACTCTTAGGCAGTTGAAGCTTCTGTAAAACTCTCCAGAATATCTCCAACCACAGACACTTAGAAGCAACACTTAGAAGAAGCAACCAAGCTCTATTAGCCAAGCTAATGACAACAGCCCTTATATACTCCTAAAATCACCTCCCACTAGGAATGTTTAACACCTGGGTAGGCCTCTGCTTATTAGCAAACAATAGCTAATTTACACAGCAATCAATAGCAAGTAGCTACCTAATCCAATCAAATGCCTTATAATTACCAACAGGAAATCAAACCTTGTGCAATCAGTAACCTTTTCCTACAGATGAATCTTACCTGTAACAGTAAAAAAGAAAACTCTTAGCACAACTCTTAGGCAGTTGAAGCTTCTGTAAAACTCTCCAGAATATCTCCAACCACAGACACTTAGAAGCAACACTTAGAAGAAGCAACCAAGCTCTATTAGCCAAGCTAATGACAACAGCCCTTATATACTCCTAAAATCACCTCCCACTAGGAATGTTTAACACCTGGGTAGGCCTCTGCTTATTAGCAAACAATAGCTAATTTACACAGCAATCAATAGCAAGTAGCTACCTAATCCAATCAAATGCCTTATAATTACCAACAGGAAATCAAACCTTGTGCAATCAGTAACCTTTTCCTACAGATGAATCTTACCTGTAACAGTAAAAAAGAAAACTCTTAGCACAACTCTTAGGCAGTTGAAGCTTATGTAAAACTCTCCAGAATATCTCCAACCACAGACACTTAGAAGCAACACTTAGAAGAAGCAACCAAGCTCTATTAGCCAAGCTAATGACAACAGCCCTTATATACTCCTAAAATCACCTCCCACTAGGAATGTTTAACACCTGGGTAGGCCTCTGCTTATTAGCAAACAATAGCTAATTTACACAGCAATCAATAGCAAGTAGCTACCTAATCCAATCAAATGCCTTATAATTACCAACAGGAAATCAAACCTTGTGCAATCAGTAACCTTTTCCTACAGATGAATCTTACCTGTAACAGTAAAAAAGAAAACTCTTAGCACAACTCTTAGGCAGTTGAAGCTTCTGTAAAACTCTCCAGAATATCTCCAACCACAGACACTTAGAAGCAACACTTAGAAGAAGCAACCAAGCTCTATTAGCCAAGCTAATGACAACAGCCCTTATATACTCCTAAAATCACCTCCCACTAGGAATGTTTAACACCTGGGTAGGCCTCTGCGTATTAGCAAACAATAGCTAATTTACACAGCAATCAATAGCAAGTAGCTACCTAATCCAATCAAATGCCTTATAATTACCAACAGGAAATCAAACCTTGTGCAATCAGTAACCTTTTCCTACAGATGAATCTTACCTGTAACATTAAAAAAGAAAACTCTTAGCACAACTCTTGGGCAGTTGAAGCTTCTGTAAAACTCTCCAGAATATCTCCAACCACAGACACTTAGAAGCAACACTTAGAAGAAGCAAACAAGCTCTATTAGCCAAGCTAATGACAACAGCCCTTATATACTCCTAAAATCACCTCCCACTAGGAATGTTTAACACCTGGGTAGGCCTCTGCTTATTAGCAAACGATAGCTAATTTACACAGCAATCAATAGCAAGTAGCTACCTAATCCAATCAAATGCCTTATAATTACCAACAGGAAATCAAACCTTGTGCAATCAGTAACCTTTTCCTACAGATGAATCTTACCTGTAACAGTAAAAAAGAAAACTCTTAGCACAACTCTTAGGCAGTTGAAGCTTCTGTAAAACTCTCCAGAATATCTCCAACCACAGACACTTAGAAGCAACACTTAGAAGAAGCAACCAAGCTCTATTAGCCAAGCTAATGACAACAGCCCTTATATACTCCTAAAATCACCTCCCACTAGGAATGTTTAACACCTGGGTAGGCCTCTGCTTATTAGCAAACAATAGCTAATTTACACAGCAATCAATAGCAAGTAGCTACCTAATCCAATCAAATGCCTTATAATTACCAACAGGAAATCAAACCTTGTGCAATCAGTAACCTTTTCCTACAGATGAATCTTACCTGTAACAGTAAAAAAGAAAACTCTTAGCACAACTCTTAGGCAGTTGAAGCTTCTGTAAAACTCTCCAGAATATCTCCAACCACAGACACTTAGAAGCAACACTTAGAAGAAGCAACCAAGCTCTATTAGCCAAGCTAATGACAACAGCCCTTATATACTCCTAAAATCACCTCCCACTAGGAATGTTTAACACCTGGGTAGGCCTCTGCTTATTAGCAAACAATAGCTAATTTACACAGCAATCAATAGCAAATAGCTACCTAATCCAATCAAATGCCTTATAATTACCAACAGGAAATCAAACCTTGTGCAATCAGTAACCTTTTCCTACAGATGAATCTTACCTGTAACAGTAAAAAAGAAAACTCTTAGCACAACTCTTAGGCAGTTGAAGCTTCTGTAAAACTCTCCAGAATATCTCCAACCACAGACACTTAGAAGCAACACTTAGAAGAAGCAACCAAGCTCTATTAGCCAAGCTAATGACAACAGCCCTTATATACTCCTAAAATCACCTCCCACTAGGAATGTTTAACACCTGGGTAGGCCTCTGCTTATTAGCAAACAATAGCTAATTTACACAGCAATCAATAGCAAGTAGCTACCTAATCCAATCAAATGCCTTATAATTACCAACAGGAAATCAAACCTTGTGCAATCAGTAACCTTTTCCTACAGATGAATCTTACCTGTAACAGTAAAAAAGAAAACTCTTAGCACAACTCTTAGGCAGTTGAAGCTTATGTAAAACTCTCCAGAATATCTCCAACCACAGACACTTAGAAGCAACACTTAGAAGAAGCAACCAAGCTCTATTAGCCAAGCTAATGACAACAGCCCTTATATACTCCTAAAATCACCTCCCACTAGGAATGTTTAACACCTGGGTAGGCCTCTGCTTATTAGCAAACAATAGCTAATTTACACAGCAATCAATAGCAAGTAGCTACCTAATCCAATCAAATGCCTTATAATTACCAACAGGAAATCAAACCTTGTGCAATCAGTAACCTTTTCCTACAGATGAATCTTACCTGTAACAGTAAAAAAGAAAACTCTTAGCACAACTCTTAGGCAGTTGAAGCTTCTGTAAAACTCTCCAGAATATCTCCAACCACAGACACTTAGAAGCAACACTTAGAAGAAGCAACCAAGCTCTATTAGCCAAGCTAATGACAACAGCCCTTATATACTCCTAAAATCACCTCCCACTAGGAATGTTTAACACCTGGGTAGGCCTCTGCGTAT
The DNA here is from genome assembly GCF_036172605.1 of Pelobates fuscus. Classification (NCBI taxonomy): domain Eukaryota; kingdom Metazoa; phylum Chordata; class Amphibia; order Anura; family Pelobatidae; genus Pelobates; species Pelobates fuscus. Next base: position 124,041,812 of record NC_086319.1, read on the forward strand.
TAGCAAACAATAGCTAATTTACACAGCAATCAATAGCAAGTAGCTACCTAATCCAATCAAATGCCTTATAATTACCAACAGGAAATCAAACCTTGTGCAATCAGTAACCTTTTCCTACAGATGAATCTTACCTGTAACATTAAAAAAGAAAACTCTTAGCACAACTCTTGGGCAGTTGAAGCTTCTGTAAAACTCTCCAGAATATCTCCAACCACAGACACTTAGAAGCAACACTTAGAAGAAGCAAACAAGCTCTATTAGCCAAGCTAATGACAACAGCCCTTATATACTCCTAAAATCACCTCCCACTAGGAATGTTTAACACCTGGGTAGGCCTCTGCTTATTAGCAAACGATAGCTAATTTACACAGCAATCAATAGCAAGTAGCTACCTAATCCAATCAAATGCCTTATAATTACCAACAGGAAATCAAACCTTGTGCAATCAGTAACCTTTTCCTACAGATGAATCTTACCTGTAACAGTAAAAAAGAAAACTCTTAGCACAACTCTTAGGCAGTTGAAGCTTCTGTAAAACTCTCCAGAATATCTCCAACCACAGACACTTAGAAGCAACACTTAGAAGAAGCAACCAAGCTCTATTAGCCAAGCTAATGACAACAGCCCTTATATACTCCTAAAATCACCTCCCACTAGGAATGTTTAACACCTGGGTAGGCCTCTGCTTATTAGCAAACGATAGCTAATTTACACAGCAATCAATAGCAAGTAGCTACCTAATCCAATCAAATGCCTTATAATTACCAACAGGAAATCAAACCTTGTGCAATCAGTAACCTTTTCCTACAGATGAATCTTACCTGTAACAGTAAAAAAGAAAACTCTTAGCACAACTCTTAGGCAGTTGAAGCTTCTGTAAAACTCTCCAGAATATCTCCAACCACAGACACTTAGAAGCAACACTTAGAAGAAGCAACCAAGCTCTATTAGCCAAGCTAATGACAACAGCCCTTATATACTCCTAAAATCACCTCCCACTAGGAATGTTTAACACCTGGGTAGGCCTCTGCTTATTAGCAAACAATAGCTAATTTACACAGCAATCAATAGCAAGTAGCTACCTAATCCAATCAAATGCCTTATAATTACCAACAGGAAATCAAACCTTGTGCAATCAGTAACCTTTTCCTACAGATGAATCTTACCTGTAACAGTAAAAAAGAAAACTCTTAGCACAACTCTTAGGCAGTTGAAGCTTCTGTAAAACTCTCCAGAATATCTCCAACCACAGACACTTAGAAGCAACACTTAGAAGAAGCAACCAAGCTCTATTAGCCAAGCTAATGACAACAGCCCTTATATACTCCTAAAATCACCTCCCACTAGGAATGTTTAACACCTGGGTAGGCCTCTGCTTATTAGCAAACAATAGCTAATTTACACAGCAATCAATAGCAAGTAGCTACCTAATCCAATCAAATGCCTTATAATTACCAACAGGAAATCAAACCTTGTGCAATCAGTAACCTTTTCCTACAGATGAATCTTACCTGTAACAGTAAAAAAGAAAACTCTTAGCACAACTCTTAGGCAGTTGAAGCTTCTGTAAAACTCTCCAGAATATCTCCAACCACAGACACTTAGAAGCAACACTTAGAAGAAGCAACCAAGCTCTATTAGCCAAGCTAATGACAACAGCCCTTATATACTCCTAAAATCACCTCCCACTAGGAATGTTTAACACCTGGGTAGGCCTCTGCTTATTAGCAAACAATAGCTAATTTACACAGCAATCAATAGCAAGTAGCTACCTAATCCAATCAAATGCCTTATAATTACCAACAGGAAATCAAACCTTGTGCAATCAGTAACCTTTTCCTACAGATGAATCTTACCTGTAACAGTAAAAAAGAAAACTCTTAGCACAACTCTTAGGCAGTTGAAGCTTCTGTAAAACTCTCCAGAATATCTCCAACCACAGACACTTAGAAGCAACACTTAGAAGAAGCAACCAAGCTCTATTAGCCAAGCTAATGACCACAGCCCTTATATACTCCTAAAATCACCTCCCACTAGGAATGTTTAACACCTGGGTAGGCCTCTGCTTATTAGCAAACAATAGCTAATTTACACAGCAATCAATAGCAAGTAGCTACCTAATCCAATCAAATGCCTTATAATTACCAACAGGAAATCAAACCTTGTGCAATCAGTAACCTTTTCCTACAGATGAATCTTACCTGTAACAGTAAAAAAGAAAACTCTTAGCACAACTCTTAGGCAGTTGAAGCTTCTGTAAAACTCTCCAGAATATCTCCAACCACAGACACTTAGAAGCAACACTTAGAAGAAGCAACCAAGCTCTATTAGCCAAGCTAATGACAACAGCCCTTATATACTCCTAAAATCACCTCCCACTAGGAATGTTTAACACCTGGGTAGGCCTCTGCTTATTAGCAAACAATAGCTAATTTACACAGCAATCAATAGCAAGTAGCTACCTAATCCAATCAAATGCCTTATAATTACCAACAGGAAATCAAACCTTGTGCAATCAGTAACCTTTTCCTACAGATGAATCTTACCTGTAACAGTAAAAAAGAAAACTCTTAGCACAACTCTTAGGCAGTTGAAGCTTCTGTAAAACTCTCCAGAATATCTCCAACCACAGACACTTAGAAGCAACACTTAGAAGAAGCAACCAAGCTCTATTAGCCAAGCTAATGACCACAGCCCTTATATACTCCTAAAATCACCTCCCACTAGGAATGTTTAACACCTGGGTAGGCCTCTGCTTATTAGCAAACAATAGCTAATTTACACAGCAATCAATAGCAAGTAGCTACCTAATCCAATCAAATGCCTTATAATTACCAACAGGAAATCAAACCTTGTGCAATCAGTAACCTTTTCCTACAGATGAATCTTACCTGTAACAGTAAAAAAGAAAACTCTTAGCACAACTCTTAGGCAGTTGAAGCTTCTGTAAAACTCTCCAGAATATCTCCAACCACAGACACTTAGAAGCAACACTTAGAAGAAGCAACCAAGCTCTATTAGCCAAGCTAATGACAACAGCCCTTATATACTCCTAAAATCACCTCCCACTAGGAATGTTTAACACCTGGGTAGGCCTCTGCTTATTAGCAAACAATAGCTAATTTACACAGCAATCAATAGCAAGTAGCTACCTAATCCAATCAAATGCCTTATAATTACCAACAGGAAATCAAACCTTGTGCAATCAGTAACCTTTTCCTACAGATGAATCTTACCTGTAACAGTAAAAAAGAAAACTCTTAGCACAACTCTTAGGCAGTTGAAGCTTCTGTAAAACTCTCCAGAATATCTCCAACCACAGACACTTAGAAGCAACACTTAGAAGAAGCAACCAAGCTCTATTAGCCAAGCTAATGACAACAGCCCTTATATACTCCTAAAATCACCTCCCACTAGGAATGTTTAACACCTGGGTAGGCCTCTGCTTATTAGCAAACAATAGCTAATTTACACAGCAATCAATAGCAAGTAGCTACCTAATCCAATCAAATGCCTTATAATTACCAACAGGAAATCAAACCTTGTGCAATCAGTAACCTTTTCCTACAGATGAATCTTACCTGTAACAGTAAAAAAGAAAACTCTTAGCACAACTCTTAGGCAGTTGAAGCTTCTGTAAAACTCTCCAGAATATCTCCAACCACAGACACTTAGAAGCAACACTTAGAAGAAGCAACCAAGCTCTATTAGCCAAGCTAATGACAACAGCCCTTATATACTCCTAAAATCACCTCCCACTAGGAATGTTTAACACCTGGGTAGGCCTCTGCTTATTAACAAACAATAGCTAATTTACACAGCAATCAATAGCAAGTAGCTACCTAATCCAATCAAATGCCTTATAATTACCAACAGGAAATCAAACCTTGTGCAATCAGTAACCTTTTCCTACAGATGAATCTTACCTGTAACAGTAAAAAAGAAAACTCTTAGCACAACTCTTAGGCAGTTGAAGCTTCTGTAAAACTCTCCAGAATATCTCCAACCACAGACACTTAGAAGCAACACTTAGAAGAAGCAACCAAGCTCTATTAGCCAAGCTAATGACAACAGCCCTTATATACTCCTAAAATCACCTCCCACTAGGAATGTTTAACACCTGGGTAGGCCTCTGCTTATTAGCAAACAATAGCTAATTTACACAGCAATCAATAGCAAGTAGCTACCTAATCCAATCAAATGCCTTATAATTACCAACAGGAAATCAAACCTTGTGCAATCAGTAACCTTTTCCTACAGATGAATCTTACCTGTAACAGTAAAAAAGAAAACTCTTAGCACAACTCTTAGGCAGTTGAAGCTTCTGTAAAACTCTCCAGAATATCTCCAACCACAGACACTTAGAAGCAACACTTAGAAGAAGCAACCAAGCTCTATTAGCCAAGCTAATGACAACAGCCCTTATATACTCCTAAAATCACCTCCCACTAGGAATGTTTAACACCTGGGTAGGCCTCTGCTTATTAGCAAACAATAGCTAATTTACACAGCAATCAATAGCAAGTAGCTACCTAATCCAATCAAATGCCTTATAATTACCAACAGGAAATCAAACCTTGTGCAATCAGTAACCTTTTCCTACAGATGAATCTTACCTGTAACAGTAAAAAAGAAAACTCTTAGCACAACTCTTAGGCAGTTGAAGCTTCTGTAAAACTCTCCAGAATATCTCCAACCACAGACACTTAGAAGCAACACTTAGAAGAAGCAACCAAGCTCTATTAGCCAAGCTAATGACAACAGCCCTTATATACTCCTAAAATCACCTCCCACTAGGAATGTTTAACACCTGGGTAGGCCTCTGCTTATTAGCAAACAATAGCTAATTTACACAGCAATCAATAGCAAGTAGCTACCTAATCCAATCAAATGCCTTATAATTACCAACAGGAAATCAAACCTTGTGCAATCAGTAACCTTTTCCTACAGATGAATCTTACCTGTAACAGTAAAAAAGAAAACTCTTAGCACAACTCTTAGGCAGTTGAAGCTTCTGTAAAACTCTCCAGAATATCTCCAACCACAGACACTTAGAAGCAACACTTAGAAGAAGCAACCAAGCTCTATTAGCCAAGCTAATGACAACAGCCCTTATATACTCCTAAAATCACCTCCCACTAGGAATGTTTAACACCTGGGTAGGCCTCTGCTTATTAGCAAACAATAGCTAATTTACACAGCAATCAATAGCAAGTAGCTACCTAATCCAATCAAATGCCTTATAATTACCAACAGGAAATCAAACCTTGTGCAATCAGTAACCTTTTCCTACAGATGAATCTTACCTGTAACAGTAAAAAAGAAAACTCTTAGCACAACTCTTAGGCAGTTGAAGCTTCTGTAAAACTCTCCAGAATATCTCCAACCACAGACACTTAGAAGCAACACTTAGAAGAAGCAACCAAGCTCTATTAGCCAAGCTAATGACAACAGCCCTTATATACTCCTAAAATCACCTCCCACTAGGAATGTTTAACACCTGGGTAGGCCTCTGCTTATTAGCAAACAATAGCTAATTTACACAGCAATCAATAGCAAGTAGCTACCTAATCCAATCAAATGCCTTATAATTACCAACAGGAAATCAAACCTTGTGCAATCAGTAACCTTTTCCTACAGATGAATCTTACCTGTAACAGTAAAAAAGAAAACTCTTAGCACAACTCTTAGGCAGTTGAAGCTTCTGTAAAACTCTCCAGAATATCTCCAACCACAGACACTTAGAAGCAACACTTAGAAGAAGCAACCAAGCTCTATTAGCCAAGCTAATGACAACAGCCCTTATATACTCCTAAAATCACCTCCCACTAGGAATGTTTAACACCTGGGTAGGCCTCTGCTTATTAGCAAACAATAGCTAATTTACACAGCAATCAATAGCAAGTAGCTACCTAATCCAATCAAATGCCTTATAATTACCAACAGGAAATCAAACCTTGTGCAATCAGTAACCTTTTCCTACAGATGAATCTTACCTGTAACAGTAAAAATGAAAACTCTTAGCACAACTCTTACGCAGTTGAAGCTTCTGTAAAACTCTCCAGAATATCTCCAACCACAGACACTTAGAAGCAACACTTAGAAGAAGCAACCAAGCTCTATTAGCCAAGCTAATGACAACAGCCCTTATATACTCCTAAAATCACCTCCCACTAGGAATGTTTAACACCTGGGTAGGCCTCTGCTTATTAGCAAACAATAGCTAATTTACACAGCAATCAATAGCAAGTAGCTACCTAATCCAATCAAATGCCTTATAATTACCAACAGGAAATCAAACCTTGTGCAATCAGTAACCTTTTCCTACAGATGAATCTTACCTGTAACAGTAAAAAAGAAAACTCTTAGCACAACTCTTAGGCAGTTGAAGCTTCTGTAAAACTCTCCAGAATATCTCCAACCACAGACACTTAGAAGCAACACTTAGAAGAAGCAACCAAGCTCTATTAGCCAAGCTAATGACAACAGCCCTTATATACTCCTAAAATCACCTCCCACTAGGAATGTTTAACACCTGGGTAGGCCTCTGCTTATTAGCAAACAATAGCTAATTTACACAGCAATCAATAGCAAGTAGCTACCTAATCCAATCAAATGCCTTATAATTACCAACAGGAAATCAAACCTTGTGCAATCAGTAACCTTTTCCTACAGATGAATCTTACCTGTAACAGTAAAAAAGAAAACTCTTAGCACAACTCTTAGGCAGTTGAAGCTTCTGTAAAACTCTCCAGAATATCTCCAACCACAGACACTTAGAAGCAACACTTAGAAGAAGCAACCAAGCTCTATTAGCCAAGCTAATGACAACAGCCCTTATATACTCCTAAAATCACCTCCCACTAGGAATGTTTAACACCTGGGTAGGCCTCTGCTTATTAGCAAACAATAGCTAATTTACACAGCAATCAATAGCAAGTAGCTACCTAATCCAATCAAATGCCTTATAATTACCAACAGGAAATCAAACCTTGTGCAATCAGTAACCTTTTCCTACAGATGAATCTTACCTGTAACAGTAAAAAAGAAAACTCTTAGCACAACTCTTAGGCAGTTGAAGCTTCTGTAAAACTCTCCAGAATATCTCCAACCACAGACACTTAGAAGCAACACTTAGAAGAAGCAACCAAGCTCTATTAGCCAAGCTAATGACAACAGCCCTTATATACTCCTAAAATCACCTCCCACTAGGAATGTTTAACACCTGGGTAGGCCTCTGCTTATTAGCAAACAATAGCTAATTTACACAGCAATCAATAGCAAGTAGCTACCTAATCCAATCAAATGCCTTATAATTACCAACAGGAAATCAAACCTTGTGCAATCAGTAACCTTTCCCTACAGATGAATCTTACCTGTAACAGTAAAAAAGAAAACTCTTAGCACAACTCTTAGGCAGTTGAAGCTTCTGTAAAACTCTCCAGAATATCTCCAACCACAGACACTTAGAAGCAACACTTAGAAGAAGCAACCAAGCTCTATTAGCCAAGCTAATGACAACAGCCCTTATATACTCCTAAAATCACCTCCCACTAGGAATGTTTAACACCTGGGTAGGCCTCTGCTTATTAGCAAACAATAGCTAATTTACACAGCAATCAATAGCAAGTAGCTACCTAATCCAATCAAATGCCTTATAATTACCAACAGGAAATCAAACCTTGTGCAATCAGTAACCTTTTCCTACAGATGAATCTTACCTGTAACAGTAAAAAAGAAAACTCTTAGCACAACTCTTAGGCAGTTGAAGCTTCTGTAAAACTCTCCAGAATATCTCCAACCACAGACACTTAGAAGCAACACTTAGAAGAAGCAACCAAGCTCTATTAGCCAAGCTAATGACAACAGCCCTTATATACTCCTAAAATCACCTCCCACTAGGAATGTTTAACACCTGGGTAGGCCTCTGCTTATTAGCAAACAATAGCTAATTTACACAGCAATCAATAGCAAGTAGCTACCTAATCCAATCAAATGCCTTATAATTACCAACAGGAAATCAAACCTTGTGCAATCAGTAACCTTTCCCTACAGATGAATCTTACCTGTAACAGTAAAAAAGAAAACTCTTAGCACAACTCTTAGGCAGTTGAAGCTTCTGTAAAACTCTCCAGAATATCTCCAACCACAGACACTTAGAAGCAACACTTAGAAGAAGCAACCAAGCTCTATTAGCCAAGCTAATGACAACAGCCCTTATATACTCCTAAAATCACCTCCCACTAGGAATGTTTAACACCTGGGTAGGCCTCTGCTTATTAGCAAACAATAGCTAATTTACACAGCAATCAATAGCAAGTAGCTACCTAATCCAATCAAATGCCTTATAATTACCAACAGGAAATCAAACCTTGTGCAATCAGTAACCTTTTCCTACAGATGAATCTTACCTGTAACAGTAAAAAAGAAAACTCTTAGCACAACTCTTAGGCAGTTGAAGCTTCTGTAAAACTCTCCAGAATATCTCCAACCACAGACACTTAGAAGCAACACTTAGAAGAAGCAACCAAGCTCTATTAGCCAAGCTAATGACAACAGCCCTTATATACTCCTAAAATCACCTCCCACTAGGAATGTTTAACACCTGGGTAGGCCTCTGCTTATTAGCAAACAATAGCTAATTTACACAGCAATCAATAGCAAGTAGCTACCTAATCCAATCAAATGCCTTATAATTACCAACAGGAAATCAAACCTTGTGCAATCAGTAACCTTTTCCTACAGATGAATCTTACCTGTAACAGTAAAAAAGAAAACTCTTAGCACAACTCTTAGGCAGTTGAAGCTTCTGTAAAACTCTCCAGAATATCTCCAACCACAGACACTTAGAAGCAACACTTAGAAGAAGCAACCAAGCTCTATTAGCCAAGCTAATGACAACAGCCCTTATATACTCCTAAAATCACCTCCCACTAGGAATGTTTAACACCTGGGTAGGCCTCTGCTTATTAGCAAACAATAGCTAATTTACACAGCAATCAATAGCAAGTAGCTACCTAATCCAATCAAATGCCTTATAATTACCAACAGGAAATCAAACCTTGTGCAATCAGTAACCTTTCCCTACAGATGAATCTTACCTGTAACAGTAAAAAAGAAAACTCTTAGCACAACTCTTAGGCAGTTGAAGCTTCTGTAAAACTCTCCAGAATATCTCCAACCACAGACACTTAGAAGCAACACTTAGAAGAAGCAACCAAGCTCTATTAGCCAAGCTAATGACAACAGCCCTTATATACTCCTAAAATCACCTCCCACTAGGAATGTTTAACACCTGGGTAGGCCTCTGCTTATTAGCAAACAATAGCTAATTTACACAGCAATCAATAGCAAGTAGCTACCTAATCCAATCAAATGCCTTATAATTACCAACAGGAAATCAAACCTTGTGCAATCAGTAACCTTTTCCTACAGATGAATCTTACCTGTAACAGTAAAAAAGAAAACTCTTAGCACAACTCTTAGGCAGTTGAAGCTTCTGTAAAACTCTCCAGAATATCTCCAACCACAGACACTTAGAAGCAACACTTAGAAGAAGCAACCAAGCTCTATTAGCCAAGCTAATGACAACAGCCCTTATATACTCCTAAAATCACCTCCCACTAGGAATGTTTAACACCTGGGTAGGCCTCTGCTTATTAGCAAACAATAGCTAATTTACACAGCAATCAATAGCAAGTAGCTACCTAATCCAATCAAATGCCTTATAATTACCAACAGGAAATCAAACCTTGTGCAATCAGTAACCTTTTCCTACAGATGAATCTTACCTGTAACAGTAAAAAAGAAAACTCTTAGCACAACTCTTAGGCAGTTGAAGCTTCTGTAAAACTCTCCAGAATATCTCCAACCACAGACACTTAGAAGCAACACTTAGAAGAAGCAACCAAGCTCTATTAGCCAAGCTAATGACAACAGCCCTTATATACTCCTAAAATCACCTCCCACTAGGAATGTTTAACACCTGGGTAGGCCTCTGCTTATTAGCAAACAATAGCTAATTTACACAGCAATCAATAGCAAGTAGCTACCTAATCCAATCAAATGCCTTATAATTACCAACAGGAAATCAAACCTTGTGCAATCAGTAACCTTTTCCTACAGATGAATCTTACCTGTAACAGTAAAAAAGAAAACTCTTAGCACAACTCTTAGGCAGTTGAAGCTTCTGTAAAACTCTCCAGAATATCTCCAACCACAGACACTTAGAAGCAACACTTAGAAGAAGCAACCAAGCTCTATTAGCCAAGCTAATGACAACAGCCCTTATATACTCCTAAAATCACCTCCCACTAGGAATGTTTAACACCTGGGTAGGCCTCTGCTTATTAGCAAACAATAGCTAATTTACACAGCAATCAATAGCAAGTAGCTACCTAATCCAATCAAATGCCTTATAATTACCAACAGGAAATCAAACCTTGTGCAATCAGTAACCTTTTCCTACAGATGAATCTTACCTGTAACAGTAAAAAAGAAAACTCTTAGCACAACTCTTAGGCAGTTGAAGCTTCTGTAAAACTCTCCAGAATATCTCCAACCACAGACACTTAGAAGCAACACTTAGAAGAAGCAACCAAGCTCTATTAGCCAAGCTAATGACAACAGCCCTTATATACTCCTAAAATCACCTCCCACTAGGAATGTTTAACACCTGGGTAGGCCTCTGCTTATTAGCAAACAATAGCTAATTTACACAGCAATCAATAGCAAGTAGCTACCTAATCCAATCAAATGCCTTATAATTACCAACAGGAAATCAAACCTTGTGCAATCAGTAACCTTTTCCTACAGATGAATCTTACCTGTAACAGTAAAAAAGAAAACTCTTAGCACAACTCTTAGGCAGTTGAAGCTTCTGTAAAACTCTCCAGAATATCTCCAACCACAGACACTTAGAAGCAACACTTAGAAGAAGCAACCAAGCTCTATTAGCCAAGCTAATGACAACAGCCCTTATATACTCCTAAAATCACCTCCCACTAGGAATGTTTAACACCTGGGTAGGCCTCTGCTTATTAGCAAACAATAGCTAATTTACACAGCAATCAATAGCAAGTAGCTACCTAATCCAATCAAATGCCTTATAATTACCAACAGGAAATCAAACCTTGTGCAATCAGTAACCTTTTCCTACAGATGAATCTTACCTGTAACAGTAAAAAAGAAAACTCTTAGCACAACTCTTAGGCAGTTGAAGCTTCTGTAAAACTCTCCAGAATATCTCCAACCACAGACACTTAGAAGCAACACTTAGAAGAAGCAACCAAGCTCTATTAGCCAAGCTAATGACAACAGCCCTTATATACTCCTAAAATCACCTCCCACTAGGAATGTTTAACACCTGGGTAGGCCTCTGCTTATTAGCAAACAATAGCTAATTTACACAGCAATCAATAGCAAGTAGCTACCTAATCCAATCAAATGCCTTATAATTACCAACAGGAAATCAAACCTTGTGCAATCAGTAACCTTTCCCTACAGATGAATCTTACCTGTAACAGTAAAAAAGAAAACTCTTAGCACAACTCTTAGGCAGTTGAAGCTTCTGTAAAACTCTCCAGAATATCTCCAACCACAGACACTTAGAAGCAACACTTAGAAGAAGCAACCAAGCTCTATTAGCCAAGCTAATGACAACAGCCCTTATATACTCCTAAAATCACCTCCCACTAGGAATGTTTAACACCTGGGTAGGCCTCTGCTTATTAGCAAACAATAGCTAATTTACACAGCAATCAATAGCAAGTAGCTACCTAATCCAATCAAATGCCTTATAATTACCAACAGGAAATCAAACCTTGTGCAATCAGTAACCTTTTCCTACAGATGAATCTTACCTGTAACAGTAAAAAAGAAAACTCTTAGCACAACTCTTAGGCAGTTGAAGCTTCTGTAAAACTCTCCAGAATATCTCCAACCACAGACACTTAGAAGCAACACTTAGAAGAAGCAACCAAGCTCTATTAGCCAAGCTAATGACAACAGCCCTTATATACTCCTAAAATCACCTCCCACTAGGAATGTTTAACACCTGGGTAGGCCTCTGCTTATTAGCAAACAATAGCTAATTTACACAGCAATCAATAGCAAGTAGCTACCTAATCCAATCAAATGCCTTATAATTACCAACAGGAAATCAAACCTTGTGCAATCAGTAACCTTTTCCTACAGATGAATCTTACCTGTAACAGTAAAAAAGAAAACTCTTAGCACAACTCTTAGGCAGTTGAAGCTTCTGTAAAACTCTCCAGAATATCTCCAACCACAGACACTTAGAAGCAACACTTAGAAGAAGCAACCAAGCTCTATTAGCCAAGCTAATGACAACAGCCCTTATATACTCCTAAAATCACCTCCCACTAGGAATGTTTAACACCTGGGTAGGCCTCTGCTTATTAGCAAACAATAGCTAATTTACACAGCAATCAATAGCAAGTAGCTACCTAATCCAATCAAATGCCTTATAATTACCAACAGGAAATCAAACCTTGTGCAATCAGTAACCTTTTCCTACAGATGAATCTTACCTGTAACAGTAAAAAAGAAAACTCTTAGCACAACTCTTAGGCAGTTGAAGCTTCTGTAAAACTCTCCAGAATATCTCCAACCACAGACACTTAGAAGCAACACTTAGAAGAAGCAACCAAGCTCTATTAGCCAAGCTAATGACAACAGCCCTTATATACTCCTAAAATCACCTCCCACTAGGAATGTTTAACACCTGGGTAGGCCTCTGCTTATTAGCAAACAATAGCTAATTTACACAGCAATCAATAGCAAGTAGCTACCTAATCCAATCAAATGCCTTATAATTACCAACAGGAAATCAAACCTTGTGCAATCAGTAACCTTTTCCTACAGATGAATCTTACCTGTAACAGTAAAAAAGAAAACTCTTAGCACAACTCTTAGGCAGTTGAAGCTTCTGTAAAACTCTCCAGAATATCTCCAACCACAGACACTTAGAAGCAACACTTAGAAGAAGCAACCAAGCTCTATTAGCCAAGCTAATGACAACAGCCCTTATATACTCCTAAAATCACCTCCCACTAGGAATGTTTAACACCTGGGTAGGCCTCTGCTTATTAGCAAACAATAGCTAATTTACACAGCAATCAATAGCAAGTAGCTACCTAATCCAATCAAATGCCTTATAATTACCAACAGGAAATCAAACCTTGTGCAATCAGTAACCTTTTCCTACAGATGAATCTTACCTGTAACAGTAAAAAAGAAAACTCTTAGCACAACTCTTAGGCAGTTGAAGCTTCTGTAAAACTCTCCAGAATATCTCCAACCACAGACACTTAGAAGCAACACTTAGAAGAAGCAACCAAGCTCTATTAGCCAAGCTAATGACAACAGCCCTTATATACTCCTAAAATCACCTCCCACTAGGAATGTTTAACACCTGGGTAGGCCTCTGCTTATTAGCAAACAATAGCTAATTTACACAGCAATCAATAGCAAGTAGCTACCTAATCCAATCAAATGCCTTATAATTACCAACAGGAAATCAAACCTTGTGCAATCAGTAACCTTTTCCTACAGATGAATCTTACCTGTAACAGTAAAAAAGAAAACTCTTAGCACAACTCTTAGGCAGTTGAAGCTTCTGTAAAACTCTCCAGAATATCTCCAACCACAGACACTTAGAAGCAACACTTAGAAGAAGCAACCAAGCTCTATTAGCCAAGCTAATGACAACAGCCCTTATATACTCCTAAAATCACCTCCCACTAGGAATGTTTAACACCTGGGTAGGCCTCTGCTTATTAGCAAACAATAGCTAATTTACACAGCAATCAATAGCAAGTAGCTACCTAATCCAATCAAATGCCTTATAATTACCAACAGGAAATCAAACCTTGTGCAATCAGTAACCTTTTCCTACAGATGAATCTTACCTGTAACAGTAAAAAAGAAAACTCTTAGCACAACTCTTAGGCAGTTGAAGCTTCTGTAAAACTCTCCAGAATATCTCCAACCACAGACACTTAGAAGCAACACTTAGAAGAAGCAACCAAGCTCTATTAGCCAAGCTAATGACAACAGCCCTTATATACTCCTAAAATCACCTCCCACTAGGAATGTTTAACACCTGGGTAGGCCTCTGCTTATTAGCAAACAATAGCTAATTTACACAGCAATCAATAGCAAGTAGCTACCTAATCCAATCAAATGCCTTATAATTACCAACAGGAAATCAAACCTTGTGCAATCAGTAACCTTTCCCTACAGATGAATCTTACCTGTAACAGTAAAAAAGAAAACTCTTAGCACAACTCTTAGGCAGTTGAAGCTTCTGTAAAACTCTCCAGAATATCTCCAACCACAGACACTTAGAAGCAACACTTAGAAGAAGCAACCAAGCTCTATTAGCCAAGCTAATGACAACAGCCCTTATATACTCCTAAAATCACCTCCCACTAGGAATGTTTAACACCTGGGTAGGCCTCTGCTTATTAGCAAACAATAGCTAATTTACACAGCAATCAATAGCAAGTAGCTACCTAATCCAATCAAATGCCTTATAATTACCAACAGGAAATCAAACCTTGTGCAATCAGTAACCTTTTCCTACAGATGAATCTTACCTGTAACAGTAAAAAAGAAAACTCTTAGCACAACTCTTAGGCAGTTGAAGCTTCTGTAAAACTCTCCAGAATATCTCCAACCACAGACACTTAGAAGCAACACTTAGAAGAAGCAACCAAGCTCTATTAGCCAAGCTAATGACAACAGCCCTTATATACTCCTAAAATCACCTCCCACTAGGAATGTTTAACACCTGGGTAGGCCTCTGCTTATTAGCAAACAATAGCTAATTTACACAGCAATCAATAGCAAGTAGCTACCTAATCCAATCAAATGCCTTATAATTACCAACAGGAAATCAAACCTTGTGCAATCAGTAACCTTTTCCTACAGATGAATCTTACCTGTAACAGTAAAAAAGAAAACTCTTAGCACAACTCTTAGGCAGTTGAAGCTTCTGTAAAACTCTCCAGAATATCTCCAACCACAGACACTTAGAAGCAACACTTAGAAGAAGCAACCAAGCTCTATTAGCCAAGCTAATGACAACAGCCCTTATATACTCCTAAAATCACCTCCCACTAGGAATGTTTAACACCTGGGTAGGCCTCTGCTTATTAGCAAACAATAGCTAATTTACACAGCAATCAATAGCAAGTAGCTACCTAATCCAATCAAATGCCTTATAATTACCAACAGGAAATCAAACCTTGTGCAATCAGTAACCTTTCCCTACAGATGAATCTTACCTGTAACAGTAAAAAAGAAAACTCTTAGCACAACTCTTAGGCAGTTGAAGCTTCTGTAAAACTCTCCAGAATATCTCCAACCACAGACACTTAGAAGCAACACTTAGAAGAAGCAACCAAGCTCTATTAGCCAAGCTAATGACAACAGCCCTTATATACTCCTAAAATCACCTCCCACTAGGAATGTTTAACACCTGGGTAGGCCTCTGCTTATTAGCAAACAATAGCTAATTTACACAGCAATCAATAGCAAGTAGCTACCTAATCCAATCAAATGCCTTATAATTACCAACAGGAAATCAAACCTTGTGCAATCAGTAACCTTTTCCTACAGATGAATCTTACCTGTAACAGTAAAAAAGAAAACTCTTAGCACAACTCTTAGGCAGTTGAAGCTTCTGTAAAACTCTCCAGAATATCTCCAACCACAGACACTTAGAAGCAACACTTAGAAGAAGCAACCAAGCTCTATTAGCCAAGCTAATGACAACAGCCCTTATATACTCCTAAAATCACCTCCCACTAGGAATGTTTAACACCTGGGTAGGCCTCTGCTTATTAGCAAACAATAGCTAATTTACACAGCAATCAATAGCAAGTAGCTACCTAATCCAATCAAATGCCTTATAATTACCAACAGGAAATCAAACCTTGTGCAATCAGTAACCTTTTCCTACAGATGAATCTTACCTGTAACAGTAAAAAAGAAAACTCTTAGCACAACTCTTAGGCAGTTGAAGCTTCTGTAAAACTCTCCAGAATATCTCCAACCACAGACACTTAGAAGCAACACTTAGAAGAAGCAACCAAGCTCTATTAGCCAAGCTAATGACAACAGCCCTTATATACTCCTAAAATCACCTCCCACTAGGAATGTTTAACACCTGGGTAGGCCTCTGCTTATTAGCAAACAATAGCTAATTTACACAGCAATCAATAGCAAGTAGCTACCTAATCCAATCAAATGCCTTATAATTACCAACAGGAAATCAAACCTTGTGCAATCAGTAACCTTTTCCTACAGATGAATCTTACCTGTAACAGTAAAAAAGAAAACTCTTAGCACAACTCTTAGGCAGTTGAAGCTTCTGTAAAACTCTCCAGAATATCTCCAACCACAGACACTTAGAAGCAACACTTAGAAGAAGCAACCAAGCTCTATTAGCCAAGCTAATGACAACAGCCCTTATATACTCCTAAAATCACCTCCCACTAGGAATGTTTAACACCTGGGTAGGCCTCTGCTTATTAGCAAACAATAGCTAATTTACACAGCAATCAATAGCAAGTAGCTACCTAATCCAATCAAATGCCTTATAATTACCAACAGGAAATCAAACCTTGTGCAATCAGTAACCTTTTCCTACAGATGAATCTTACCTGTAACAGTAAAAAAGAAAACTCTTAGCACAACTCTTAGGCAGTTGAAGCTTCTGTAAAACTCTCCAGAATATCTCCAACCACAGACACTTAGAAGCAACACTTAGAAGAAGCAACCAAGCTCTATTAGCCAAGCTAATGACAACAGCCCTTATATACTCCTAAAATCACCTCCCACTAGGAATGTTTAACACCTGGGTAGGCCTCTGCTTATTAGCAAACAATAGCTAATTTACACAGCAATCAATAGCAAGTAGCTACCTAATCCAATCAAATGCCTTATAATTACCAACAGGAAATCAAACCTTGTGCAATCAGTAACCTTTCCCTACAGATGAATCTTACCTGTAACAGTAAAAAAGAAAACTCTTAGCACAACTCTTAGGCAGTTGAAGCTTCTGTAAAACTCTCCAGAATATCTCCAACCACAGACACTTAGAAGCAACACTTAGAAGAAGCAACCAAGCTCTATTAGCCAAGCTAATGACAACAGCCCTTATATACTCCTAAAATCACCTCCCACTAGGAATGTTTAACACCTGGGTAGGCCTCTGCTTATTAGCAAACAATAGCTAATTTACACAGCAATCAATAGCAAGTAGCTACCTAATCCAATCAAATGCCTTATAATTACCAACAGGAAATCAAACCTTGTGCAATCAGTAACCTTTTCCTACAGATGAATCTTACCTGTAACAGTAAAAAAGAAAACTCTTAGCACAACTCTTAGGCAGTTGAAGCTTCTGTAAAACTCTCCAGAATATCTCCAACCACAGACACTTAGAAGCAACACTTAGAAGAAGCAACCAAGCTCTATTAGCCAAGCTAATGACAACAGCCCTTATATACTCCTAAAATCACCTCCCACTAGGAATGTTTAACACCTGGGTAGGCCTCTGCTTATTAGCAAACAATAGCTAATTTACACAGCAATCAATAGCAAGTAGCTACCTAATCCAATCAAATGCCTTATAATTACCAACAGGAAATCAAACCTTGTGCAATCAGTAACCTTTTCCTACAGATGAATCTTACCTGTAACAGTAAAAAAGAAAACTCTTAGCACAACTCTTAGGCAGTTGAAGCTTCTGTAAAACTCTCCAGAATATCTCCAACCACAGACACTTAGAAGCAACACTTAGAAGAAGCAACCAAGCTCTATTAGCCAAGCTAATGACAACAGCCCTTATATACTCCTAAAATCACCTCCCACTAGGAATGTTTAACACCTGGGTAGGCCTCTGCTTATTAGCAAACAATAGCTAATTTACACAGCAATCAATAGCAAGTAGCTACCTAATCCAATCAAATGCCTTATAATTACCAACAGGAAATCAAACCTTGTGCAATCAGTAACCTTTTCCTACAGATGAATCTTACCTGTAACAGTAAAAAAGAAAACTCTTAGCACAACTCTTAGGCAGTTGAAGCTTCTGTAAAACTCTCCAGAATATCTCCAACCACAGACACTTAGAAGCAACACTTAGAAGAAGCAACCAAGCTCTATTAGCCAAGCTAATGACAACAGCCCTTATATACTCCTAAAATCACCTCCCACTAGGAATGTTTAACACCTGGGTAGGCCTCTGCTTATTAGCAAACAATAGCTAATTTACACAGCAATCAATAGCAAGTAGCTACCTAATCCAATCAAATGCCTTATAATTACCAACAGGAAATCAAACCTTGTGCAATCAGTAACCTTTTCCTACAGATGAATCTTACCTGTAACAGTAAAAAAGAAAACTCTTAGCACAACTCTTAGGCAGTTGAAGCTTCTGTAAAACTCTCCAGAATATCTCCAACCACAGACACTTAGAAGCAACACTTAGAAGAAGCAACCAAGCTCTATTAGCCAAGCTAATGACAACAGCCCTTATATACTCCTAAAATCACCTCCCACTAGGAATGTTTAACACCTGGGTAGGCCTCTGCTTATTAGCAAACAATAGCTAATTTACACAGCAATCAATAGCAAGTAGCTACCTAATCCAATCAAATGCCTTATAATTACCAACAGGAAATCAAACCTTGTGCAATCAGTAACCTTTTCCTACAGATGAATCTTACCTGTAACAGTAAAAAAGAAAACTCTTAGCACAACTCTTAGGCAGTTGAAGCTTCTGTAAAACTCTCCAGAATATCTCCAACCACAGACACTTAGAAGCAACACTTAGAAGAAGCAACCAAGCTCTATTAGCCAAGCTAATGACAACAGCCCTTATATACTCCTAAAATCACCTCCCACTAGGAATGTTTAACACCTGGGTAGGCCTCTGCTTATTAGCAAACAATAGCTAATTTACACAGCAATCAATAGCAAGTAGCTACCTAATCCAATCAAATGCCTTATAATTACCAACAGGAAATCAAACCTTGTGCAATCAGTAACCTTTTCCTACAGATGAATCTTACCTGTAACAGTAAAAAAGAAAACTCTTAGCACAACTCTTAGGCAGTTGAAGCTTCTGTAAAACTCTCCAGAATATCTCCAACCACAGACACTTAGAAGCAACACTTAGAAGAAGCAACCAAGCTCTATTAGCCAAGCTAATGACAACAGCCCTTATATACTCCTAAAATCACCTCCCACTAGGAATGTTTAACACCTGGGTAGGCCTCTGCTTATTAGCAAACAATAGCTAATTTACACAGCAATCAATAGCAAGTAGCTACCTAATCCAATCAAATGCCTTATAATTACCAACAGGAAATCAAACCTTGTGCAATCAGTAACCTTTTCCTACAGATGAATCTTACCTGTAACAGTAAAAAAGAAAACTCTTAGCACAACTCTTAGGCAGTTGAAGCTTCTGTAAAACTCTCCAGAATATCTCCAACCACAGACACTTAGAAGCAACACTTAGAAGAAGCAACCAAGCTCTATTAGCCAAGCTAATGACAACAGCCCTTATATACTCCTAAAATCACCTCCCACTAGGAATGTTTAACACCTGGGTAGGCCTCTGCTTATTAGCAAACAATAGCTAATTTACACAGCAATCAATAGCAAGTAGCTACCTAATCCAATCAAATGCCTTACAATTACCAACAGGAAATCAAACCTTGTGCAATCAGTAACCTTTTCCTACAGATGAATCTTACCTGTAACAGTAAAAAAGAAAACTCTTAGCACAACTCTTAGGCAGTTGAAGCTTCTGTAAAACTCTCCAGAATATCTCCAACCACAGACACTTAGAAGCAACACTTAGAAGAAGCAACCAAGCTCTATTAGCCAAGCTAATGACAACAGCCCTTATATACTCCTAAAATCACCTCCCACTAGGAATGTTTAACACCTGGGTAGGCCTCTGCTTATTAGCAAACAATAGCTAATTTACACAGCAATCAATAGCAAGTAGCTACCTAATCCAATCAAATGCCTTATAATTACCAACAGGAAATCAAACCTTGTGCAATCAGTAACCTTTTCCTACAGATGAATCTTACCTGTAACAGTAAAAAAGAAAACTCTTAGCACAACTCTTAGACAGTTGAAGCTTCTGTAAAACTCTCCAGAATATCTCCAACCACAGACACTTAGAAGCAACACTTAGAAGAAGCAACCAAGCTCTATTAGCCAAGCTAATGACAACAGCCCTTATATACTCCTAAAATCACCTCCCACTAGGAATGTTTAACACCTGGGTAGGCCTCTGCTTATTAGCAAACAATAGCTAATTTACACAGCAATCAATAGCAAGTAGCTACCTAATCCAATCAAATGCCTTATAATTACCAACAGGAAATCAAACCTTGTGCAATCAGTAACCTTTTCCTACAGATGAATCTTACCTGTAACAGTAAAAAAGAAAACTCTTAGCACAACTCTTAGGCAGTTGAAGCTTCTGTAAAACTCTCCAGAATATCTCCAACCACAGACACTTAGAAGCAACATTTAGAAGAAGCAACCAAGCTCTATTAGCCAAGCTAATGACAACAGCCCTTATATACTCCTAAAATCACCTCCCACTAGGAATGTTTAACACCTGGGTAGGCCTCTGCTTATTAGCAAACAATAGCTAATTTACACAGCAATCAATAGCAAGTAGCTACCTAATCCAATCAAATGCCTTATAATTACCAACAGGAAATCAAACCTTGTGCAATCAGTAACCTTTTCCTACAGATGAATCTTACCTGTAACAGTAAAAAAGAAAACTCTTAGCACAACTCTTAGACAGTTGAAGCTTCTGTAAAACTCTCCAGAATATCTCCAACCACAGACACTTAGAAGCAACACTTAGAAGAAGCAACCAAGCTCTATTAGCCAAGCTAATGACAACAGCCCTTATATACTCCTAAAATCACCTCCCACTAGGAATGTTTAACACCTGGGTAGGCCTCTGCTTATTAGCAAACAATAGCTAATTTACACAGCAATCAATAGCAAGTAGCTACCTAATCCAATCAAATGCCTTATAATTACCAACAGGAAATCAAACCTTGTGCAATCAGTAACCTTTCCCTACAGATGAATCTTACCTGTAACAGTAAAAAAGAAAACTCTTAGCACAACTCTTAGGCAGTTGAAGCTTCTGTAAAACTCTCCAGAATATCTCCAACCACAGACACTTAGAAGCAACACTTAGAAGAAGCAACCAAGCTCTATTAGCCAAGCTAATGACAACAGCCCTTATATACTCCTAAAATCACCTCCCACTAGGAATGTTTAACACCTGGGTAGGCCTCTGCTTATTAGCAAACAATAGCTAATTTACACAGCAATCAATAGCAAGTAGCTACCTAATCCAATCAAATGCCTTATAATTACCAACAGGAAATCAAACCTTGTGCAATCAGTAACCTTTTCCTACAGATGAATCTTACCTGTAACAGTAAAAAAGAAAACTCTTAGCACAACTCTTAGGCAGTTGAAGCTTCTGTAAAACTCTCCAGAATATCTCCAACCACAGACACTTAGAAGCAACACTTAGAAGAAGCATCCAAGCTCTATTAGCCAAGCTAATGACAACAGCCCTTATATACTCCTAAAATCACCTCCCACTAGGAATGTTTAACACCTGGGTAGGCCTCTGCTTATTAGCAAACTGTTACAAATCGCTATTTGTAACTGGCCCTTTAAATGAGAAATTGCCCTGCTTCCCTGGATTGTGGAGAAGCATGTTTGCCAGCCTCCTGCCTCATGACTATGGCCCCTGGAAGATTGTGCCCCTGAAAACTTATTAACATTTATTGGGTGTGTATGGCCCTTTAAGAACCGTCTGGGGACATATTGTGACTTTGCTGAACAATGCCCCTTTAAGACTATGTCCCCAGACCGGTAAAATAACTTGTTCCTGGCTTTCCCCCACTTGGTTCAGTAAATAGGGCTTACTGAACCAAGTACCACACAGGCGGACCACCCAGAAGCTAAAGTGTGCAGGCAATTTACCTCCCAGGCTGTGAGGTTACTGCAGGTTAATTGCACGTGGCGGCGGCCATCTTGGTTTCCTCGAATGCGGTCAGCGGTGTATGCTAACGATTCTGTGGAACCAAAATCGGCTACACATTCTGCCGAACACCGCTGACCCTTACCTTCTCCCATACGGAACTTGCAGCTCCAGAGACTAAGTCCCGTTCGAAATGGGACTTAGTCGTTTTTCCGCATGAAATTGACCGGCCGCACAGCCCAAATCTATGGAACTGTTTTGGGCAGGAAATTGTGCTTGCGGTCGGTCATAAAGGACTTCCAGCTAACTTTTGATCCACTGGAGGGATTTGGCTGATTTTTGGAAGGGTTTATGTTTGATGTATGCTGAGTCTGAATATGCAACTATTATTATATATTACTTTATTGAAATTGAATGTATGGTTTTAAAGTTACAGTGTGTGTGTAAAAACTGTATTTTTATTGTATGTAATAATTGGTTTAACTGTTTATCTGAGGGGAGGGAACCTGTGGGCTGTACTATGCTGTTATTGGTTAATTTCATCCTCCCCCTGGGAGTGTCCTGTGTGTACCTTATCCTAATAAAAAGCAGGCTGGGTGTTCCAGTCCTCAGACCTCTTCTGACCCTCAATACGTAGCCGTGTCTCGTTATTGGAGGGAACTGCTATATCACACTGGGGATTGCTATGCTCTGCATATTCCCCTGAGCTCTTAATCACTTAGCTCTTTTAAGAGCTTGTTCCGGATACGCTCTCCAGGAGGAGAGATCTTCCCCACACGTTCCTGAATGCTGAAGGTTCATTCCAGGGTGGACGGAAGACGGCGCGGCTCCAGTTAAGCTACGGCGGTTGTGGAGCCTGCGGTGGTTGTGGTGTCGTCTGCAGTGCTTGGAGTCCTCTGAGAGCGCTAGGAGCATCCATCAACGGAGGGTACTCGGTCGGGGTGCCAGGTGATCCGTTACATTGGTGGCAGCGGTGGGATGGCGTCCTAGTGCGAGGAGAAGCAGCTCAGAGACACTGGTAACGTTTGGAGTTACAATTGAGGGCAACGCTAGCCATTGGGCAGCGCCCCTGGCTACAACAGGATGGAATCAGCTGGTTTGCGGACAGCGTTCCATGATGAGGAGGAGAAGGAGGCCGCAGATTACAGGGATGCAGCCAGAAGGGAACTCTGGTATGATGCCCTGGAAGATGCCCAGTGGCGGCGAGGTGAGGACCTCCCCAGTGATGAGCAGCGGCTACAGAAGCGTGTGGCAATGCGAATATGTCTATTGGGGGAGCAGCCCCTAGATGAGTGGGTGGCAAGACTGGAGACCCTGGTATGGCGAGAGATCGGGCTAGACAACGCATACCAGGCCCTCTGGTGGCATACCATTCGACTTACTCCCTGGACGGCCGAGCACGACCTACCGGAGGGGGATGATTATGATGGTCCTGGTCTACTTCAGGATGCCATGGAGGAGGATCTTGATTTCGGCAGCACGGAGGAGTCTAGGTTTTGGGACATCTACGACTACCGGATGGGCATGTATGTCTGGGCTGACGAACGCGAGGTGAGAGAAGACATGACCCACCTGGTAACAAGGGAGTGGGAGCTAGAGCAAGACTACCTACACCTGCTCAGCTCCGTGCAGCCCCAACCTACCCGACAAGCAGAACCAGGTCTAGAGCCCTTCAGCTGGAAGGATATCGTAGAGGTTTACTGGGAAGATCCCCAACCCCAGAGTGAGTGTCAGGGAGCCGAAGGTGCCGTCCTTCCCCCCCAGCAGCAGTGTGTCCTACAGAGAGCAGAGACAGTTGGTCCCTCTCTACAGCAACAGGACAATGGTAAGGGAGTGGAGACAGCCGGTCTCCCGCTCCAGCGGCAGTGTGTACCCCAGGGGGCCGAAGGTGCCGTCCTTCCCCCCCAGCAGCAGTGTGTCCTACAGAGAGCAGAGACAGTTGGTCCCTCTCTACAGCAACAGGACAATGGTAAGGGAGTGGAGACAGCCGGTCTCCCGCTCCAGCGGCAGTGTGTACCCCAGGGGGCCGAAGGTGCCGTCCTTCCCCCCCAGCAGCAGTGTGTCCTACAGAGAGCAGAGACAGTTGGTCCCTCTCTACAGCAACAGGACAATGGTAAGGGAGTGGAGACAGGCGGTCTCCCTCTCCAGCGGCAGTGTGTACCCCAGGGGGCCGAAGGTGCCGACCTTCCCCCCCAGCAGCAGTGTGTCCTACAGAGAGCAGAGACAGTTGGTCCCTCTCTACAGCAACAGGACAATGTTACGGGAGTGGAGACAGGCGGTCTCCCTCTCCAGCGGCAGCCTGTGTTTCCGGGAAAGGAGCACAGCACCCCCTCTCCCCAGCGGCAGCTTACCCTAACAAGGGGAGACACCAATCCCCCAGACGGCGCAGATGGGACCGTGGTCTCTGTGCCTGACCTACAGGGATGCTGGACAGCCTTTCCAGATCCCCAACTACCCTCACCGGGACACCCAGAGGAGGGGGTAAGTACAAATTCCCCTCCCCAGGTAACTCCTAGCGTGGCACCAGAGTTAACAGAGGCAATGTTAACCCCTTCTGACGTCCATGTTCCCTTGGCTACTGAGCCGGACTATGTCCCAAGCATCCCAGCAGACGAGCTGGCAGCTGGGCAGAGTGCAGTCGGCCTCTGCCCTACCTTTATCCCTGGTCCAGAGCCGGATGTCCCGCAGGCTACCCCAGCCGAAGAGCTGGCAGCTGGGCAGAGTGCAATCGGCCTCTGCCCTACCTTTGTCCCTGGTCCAGAGCCTGATGTCCTGCAGGCTACCCCAGCAGAAGAGCTGGCAGCTGGGCAGAGTGCAGTCGGCCTCTGCCCTACCTTTTTCCCTGGTCCAGAGCCTGATGTCCTGCAGGCTACCCCAGCAGAAGAGCTGGCAGCTGGGCAGAGTGCAGTCGGCCTCTGCCCTACCTTTTTCCCTGGTCCAGAGCATGATGTCCTGCAGGCTACCCCAGCAGAAGAGCTGGCAGCTGGGCAGAGTGCAGTCGGCCTCTGCCCTACCTTTTTCCCTGGTCCAGAGCCTGATGTCCTGCAGGCTACCCCAGCAGAAGAGCTGGCAGCTGGGCAGAGTGCAGTCGGCCTCTGCCCTACCTTTGTCCCTGGTCCAGAGCCTGATGTCCTGCAGGCTACCCCAGCAGAAGAGCTGGCATCTGGGCAGAGTGCAGTTGGCCTCTGCCCTTCAAGTACCCTCGGCATGTGGCCTCATTACCACAGCCAAATACCCAGGTGCAGTGACTGTGTGTTGTGGGTGGGCTGTTCCTGTACTTTGATGTTGTGGGGGGGCTACTCGGACATCTGTTTATTGTGGGTTGGTGGATCGACTAACGGAGGCACTGACCGACAGAAGGTCAGGTGCCTGGTTAGTCTTCCCCCCAAAGGGGAGATGTGTTACAAATCGCTATTTGTAACTGGCCCTTTAAATGAGAAATTGCCCTGCTTCCCTGGATTGTGGAGAAGCATGTTTGCCAGCCTCCTGCCTCATGACTATGGCCCCTGGAAGATTGTGCCCCTGAAAACTTATTAACATTTATTGGGTGTGTATGGCCCTTTAAGAACCGTCTGGGGACATATTGTGACTTTGCTGAACAATGCCCCTTTAAGACTATGTCCCCAGACCGGTAAAATAACTTGTTCCTGGCTTTCCCCCACTTGGTTCAGTAAATAGGGCTTACTGAACCAAGTACCACACAGGCGGACCACCCAGAAGCTAAAGTGTGCAGGCAATTTACCTCCCAGGCTGTGAGGTTACTGCAGGTTAATTGCACGTGGCGGCGGCCATCTTGGTTTCCTCGAATGCGGTCAGCGGTGTATGCTAACGATTCTGTGGAACCAAAATCGGCTACACATTCTGCCGAACACCGCTGACCCTTACCTTCTCCCATACGGAACTTGCAGCTCCAGAGACTAAGTCCCGTTCGAAATGGGACTTAGTCGTTTTTCCGCATGAAATTGACCGGCCGCACAGCCCAAATCTATGGAACTGTTTTGGGCAGGAAATTGTGCTTGCGGTCGGTCATAAAGGACTTCCAGCTAACTTTTGATCCACTGGAGGGATTTGGCTGATTTTTGGAAGGGTTTATGTTTGATGTATGCTGAGTCTGAATATGCAACTTTTATTGAAATTGAATGTATGGTTTTAAAGTTACAGTGTGTGTGTAAAAACTGTATTTTTATTGTATGTAATAATTGGTTTAACTGTTTATCTGAGGGGAGGGAACCTGTGGGCTGTACTATGCTGTTATTGGTTAATTTCATCCTCCCCCTGGGAGTGTCCTGTGTGTACCTTATCCTAATAAAAAGCAGGCTGGGTGTTCCAGTCCTCAGACCTCTTCTGACCCTCAATACGTAGCCGTGTCTCGTTATTGGAGGGAACTGCTATATCACACTGGGGATTGCTATGCTCTGCATATTCCCCTGAGCTCTTAATCACTTAGCTCTTTTAAGAGCTTGTTCCGGATACGCTCTCCAGGAGGAGAGATCTTCCCCACACGTTCCTGAATGCTGAAGGTTCATTCCAGGGTGGACGGAAGACGGCGCGGCTCCAGTTAAGCTACGGCGGTTGTGGAGCCTGCGGTGGTTGTGGTGTCGTCTGCAGTGCTTGGAGTCCTCTGAGAGCGCTAGGAGCATCCATCAACGGAGGGTACTCGGTCGGGGTGCCAGGTGATCCGTTACACAAACAATAGCTAATTTACACAGCAATCAATAGCAAGTAGCTACCTAATCCAATCAAATGCCTTATAATTACCAACAGGAAATCAAACCTTGTGCAATCAGTAACCTTTTCCTACAGATGAATCTTACCTGTAACAGTAAAAAAGAAAACTCTTAGCACAACTCTTAGGCAGTTGAAGCTTCTGTAAAACTCTCCAGAATATCTCCAACCACAGACACTTAGAAGCAACACTTAGAAGAAGCAACCAAGCTCTATTAGCCAAGCTAATGACAACAGCCCTTATATACTCCTAAAATCACCTCCCACTAGGAATGTTTAACACCTGGGTAGGCCTCTGCTTATTAGCAAACAATAGCTAATTTACACAGCAATCAATAGCAAGTAGCTACCTAATCCAATCAAATGCCTTATAATTACCAACAGGAAATCAAACCTTGTGCAATCAGTAACCTTTCCCTACAGATGAATCTTACCTGTAACAGTAAAAAAGAAAACTCTTAGCACAACTCTTAGGCAGTTGAAGCTTCTGTAAAACTCTCCAGAATATCTCCAACCACAGACACTTAGAAGCAACACTTAGAAGAAGCAACCAAGCTCTATTAGCCAAGCTAATGACAACAGCCCTTATATACTCCTAAAATCACCTCCCACTAGGAATGTTTAACACCTGGGTAGGCCTCTGCTTATTAGCAAACAATAGCTAATTTACACAGCAATCAATAGCAAGTAGCTACCTAATCCAATCAAATGCCTTATAATTACCAACAGGAAATCAAACCTTGTGCAATCAGTAACCTTTTCCTACAGATGAATCTTACCTGTAACAGTAAAAAAGAAAACTCTTAGCACAACTCTTAGGCAGTTGAAGCTTCTGTAAAACTCTCCAGAATATCTCCAACCACAGACACTTAGAAGCAACACTTAGAAGAAGCAACCAAGCTCTATTAGCCAAGCTAATGACAACAGCCCTTATATACTCCTAAAATCACCTCCCACTAGGAATGTTTAACACCTGGGTAGGCCTCTGCTTATTAGCAAACAATAGCTAATTTACACAGCAATCAATAGCAAGTAGCTACCTAATCCAATCAAATGCCTTATAATTACCAACAGTAAATCAAACCTTGTGCAATCAGTAACCTTTTCCTACAGATGAATCTTACCTGTAACAGTAAAAAAGAAAACTCTTAGCACAACTCTTAGGCAGTTGAAGCTTCTGTAAAACTCTCCAGAATATCTCCAACCACAGACACTTAGAAGCAACACTTAGAAGAAGCAACCAAGCTCTATTAGCCAAGCTAATGACAACAGCCCTTATATACTCCTAAAATCACCTCCCACTAGGAATGTTTAACACCTGGGTAGGCCTCTGCTTATTAGCAAACAATAGCTAACTTACACAGCAATCAATAGCAAGTAGCTACCTAATCCAATCAAATGCCTTATAATTACCAACAGGAAATCAAACCTTGTGCAATCAGTAACCTTTTCCTACAGATGAATCTTACCTGTAACAGTAAAAAAGAAAACTCTTAGCACAACTCTTAGGCAGTTGAAGCTTCTGTAAAACTCTCCAGAATATCTCCAACCACAGACACTTAGAAGCAACACTTAGAAGAAGCAACCAAGCTCTATTAGCCAAGCTAATGACAACAGCCCTTATATACTCCTAAAATCACCTCCCACTAGGAATGTTTAACACCTGGGTAGGCCTCTGCTTATTAGCAAACAATAGCTAATTTACACAGCAATCAATAGCAAGTAGCTACCTAATCCAATCAAATGCCTTATAATTACCAACAGGAAATCAAACCTTGTGCAATCAGTAACCTTTTCCTACAGATGAATCTTACCTGTAACAGTAAAAAAGAAAACTCTTAGCACAACTCTTAGGCAGTTGAAGCTTCTGTAAAACTCTCCAGAATATCTCCAACCACAGACACTTAGAAGCAACACTTAGAAGAAGCAACCAAGCTCTATTAGCCAAGCTAATGACAACAGCCCTTATATACTCCTAAAATCACCTCCCACTAGGAATGTTTAACACCTGGGTAGGCCTCTGCTTATTAGCAAACAATAGCTAATTTACACAGCAATCAATAGCAAGTAGCTACCTAATCCAATCAAATGCCTTACAATTACCAACAGGAAATCAAACCTTGTGCAATCAGTAACCTTTTCCTACAGATGAATCTTACCTGTAACAGTAAAAAAGAAAACTCTTAGCACAACTCTTAGGCAGTTGAAGCTTCTGTAAAACTCTCCAGAATATCTCCAACCACAGACACTTAGAAGCAACACTTAGAAGAAGCAACCAAGCTCTATTAGCCAAGCTAATGACAACAGCCCTTATATACTCCTAAAATCACCTCCCACTAGGAATGTTTAACACCTGGGTAGGCCTCTGCTTATTAGCAAACAATAGCTAATTTACACAGCAATCAATAGCAAGTAGCTACCTAATCCAATCAAATGCCTTATAATTACCAACAGGAAATCAAACCTTGTGCAATCAGTAACCTTTTCCTACAGATGAATCTTACCTGTAACAGTAAAAAAGAAAACTCTTAGCACAACTCTTAGACAGTTGAAGCTTCTGTAAAACTCTCCAGAATATCTCCAACCACAGACACTTAGAAGCAACACTTAGAAGAAGCAACCAAGCTCTATTAGCCAAGCTAATGACAACAGCCCTTATATACTCCTAAAATCACCTCCCACTAGGAATGTTTAACACCTGGGTAGGCCTCTGCTTATTAGCAAACAATAGCTAATTTACACAGCAATCAATAGCAAGTAGCTACCTAATCCAATCAAATGCCTTATAATTACCAACAGGAAATCAAACCTTGTGCAATCAGTAACCTTTTCCTACAGATGAATCTTACCTGTAACAGTAAAAAAGAAAACTCTTAGCACAACTCTTAGGCAGTTGAAGCTTCTGTAAAACTCTCCAGAATATCTCCAACCACAGACACTTAGAAGCAACACTTAGAAGAAGCAACCAAGCTCTATTAGCCAAGCTAATGACAACAGCCCTTATATACTCCTAAAATCACCTCCCACTAGGAATGTTTAACACCTGGGTAGGCCTCTGCTTATTAGCAAACAATAGCTAATTTGCACAGCAATCAATAGCAAGTAGCTACCTAATCCAATCAAATGCCTTATAATTACCAACAGGAAATCAAACCTTATGCAATCAGTAACCTTTTCCTACAGATGAATCTTACCTGTAACAGTAAAAAAGAAAACTCTTAGCACAACTCTTAGGCAGTTGAAGCTTCTGTAAAACTCTCCAGAATATCTCCAACCACAGACACTTAGAAGCAACACTTAGAAGAAGCAACCAAGCTCTATTAGCCAAGCTAATGACAACAGCCCTTATATACTCCTAAAATCACCTCCCACTAGGAATGTTTAACACCTGGGTAGGCCTCTGCTTATTAGCAAACAATAGCTAATTTACACAGCAATCAATAGCAAGTAGCTACCTAATCCAATCAAATGCCTTACAATTACCAACAGGAAATCAAACCTTGTGCAATCAGTAACCTTTTCCTACAGATGAATCTTACCTGTAACAGTAAAAAAGAAAACTCTTAGCACAACTCTTAGGCAGTTGAAGCTTCTGTAAAACTCTCCAGAATATCTCCAACCACAGACACTTAGAAGCAACACTTAGAAGAAGCAACCAAGCTCTATTAGCCAAGCTAATGACAACAGCCCTTATATACTCCTAAAATCACCTCCCACTAGGAATGTTTAACACCTGGGTAGGCCTCTGCTTATTAGCAAACAATAGCTAATTTACACAGCAATCAATAGCAAGTAGCTACCTAATCCAATCAAATGCCTTATAATTACCAACAGGAAATCAAACCTTGTGCAATCAGTAACCTTTTCCTACAGATGAATCTTACCTGTAACAGTAAAAAAGAAAACTCTTAGCACAACTCTTAGACAGTTGAAGCTTCTGTAAAACTCTCCAGAATATCTCCAACCACAGACACTTAGAAGCAACACTTAGAAGAAGCAACCAAGCTCTATTAGCCAAGCTAATGACAACAGCCCTTATATACTCCTAAAATCACCTCCCACTAGGAATGTTTAACACCTGGGTAGGCCTCTGCTTATTAGCAAACAATAGCTAATTTACACAGCAATCAATAGCAAGTAGCTACCTAATCCAATCAAATGCCTTATAATTACCAACAGGAAATCAAACCTTGTGCAATCAGTAACCTTTTCCTACAGATGAATCTTACCTGTAACAGTAAAAAAGAAAACTCTTAGCACAACTCTTAGACAGTTGAAGCTTCTGTAAAACTCTCCAGAATATCTCCAACCACAGACACTTAGAAGCAACACTTAGAAGAAGCAACCAAGCTCTATTAGCCAAGCTAATGACAACAGCCCTTATATACTCCTAAAATCACCTCCCACTAGGAATGTTTAACACCTGGGTAGGCCTCTGCTTATTAGCAAACAATAGCTAATTTACACAGCAATCAATAGCAAGTAGCTACCTAATCCAATCAAATGCCTTATAATTACCAACAGGAAATCAAACCTTGTGCAATCAGTAACCTTTTCCTACAGATGAATCTTACCTGTAACAGTAAAAAAGAAAACTCTTAGCACAACTCTTAGGCAGTTGAAGCTTCTGTAAAACTCTCCAGAATATCTCCAACCACAGACACTTAGAAGCAACACTTAGAAGAAGCAACCAAGCTCTATTAGCCAAGCTAATGACAACAGCCCTTATATACTCCTAAAATCACCTCCCACTAGGAATGTTTAACACCTGGGTAGGCCTCTGCTTATTAGCAAACAATAGCTAATTTACACAGCAATCAATAGCAAGTAGCTACCTAATCCAATCAAATGCCTTATAATTACCAACAGGAAATCAAACCTTGTGCAATCAGTAACCTTTTCCTACAGATGAATCTTACCTGTAACAGTAAAAAAGAAAACTCTTAGCACAACTCTTAGGCAGTTGAAGCTTCTGTAAAACTCTCCAGAATATCTCCAACCACAGACACTTAGAAGCAACACTTAGAAGAAGCAACCAAGCTCTATTAGCCAAGCTAATGACAACAGCCCTTATATACTCCTAAAATCACCTCCCACTAGGAATGTTTAACACCTGGGTAGGCCTCTGCTTATTAGCAAACAATAGCTAATTTACACAGCAATCAATAGCAAGTAGCTACCTAATCCAATCAAATGCCTTATAATTACCAACAGGAAATCAAACCTTGTGCAATCAGTAACCTTTTCCTACAGATGAATCTTACCTGTAACAGTAAAAAAGAAAACTCTTAGCACAACTCTTAGGCAGTTGAAGCTTCTGTAAAACTCTCCAGAATATCTCCAACCACAGACACTTAGAAGCAACACTTAGAAGAAGCAACCAAGCTCTATTAGCCAAGCTAATGACAACAGCCCTTATATACTCCTAAAATCACCTCCCACTAGGAATGTTTAACACCTGGGTAGGCCTCTGCTTATTAGCAAACAATAGCTAATTTACACAGCAATCAATAGCAAGTAGCTACCTAATCCAATCAAATGCCTTATAATTACCAACAGGAAATCAAACCTTGTGCAATCAGTAACCTTTTCCTACAGATGAATCTTACCTGTAACAGTAAAAAAGAAAACTCTTAGCACAACTCTTAGACAGTTGAAGCTTCTGTAAAACTCTCCAGAATATCTCCAACCACAGACACTTAGAAGCAACACTTAGAAGAAGCAACCAAGCTCTATTAGCCAAGCTAATGACAACAGCCCTTATATACTCCTAAAATCACCTCCCACTAGGAATGTTTAACACCTGGGTAGGCCTCTGCTTATTAGCAAACAATAGCTAATTTACACAGCAATCAATAGCAAGTAGCTACCTAATCCAATCAAATGCCTTATAATTACCAACAGGAAATCAAACCTTGTGCAATCAGTAACCTTTTCCTACAGATGAATCTTACCTGTAACAGTAAAAAAGAAAACTCTTAGCACAACTCTTAGGCAGTTGAAGCTTCTGTAAAACTCTCCAGAATATCTCCAACCACAGACACTTAGAAGCAACACTTAGAAGAAGCAACCAAGCTCTATTAGCCAAGCTAATGACAACAGCCCTTATATACTCCTAAAATCACCTCCCACTAGGAATGTTTAACACCTGGGTAGGCCTCTGCTTATTAGCAAACAATAGCTAATTTACACAGCAATCAATAGCAAGTAGCTACCTAATCCAATCAAATGCCTTATAATTACCAACAGGAAATCAAACCTTGTGCAATCAGTAACCTTTTCCTACAGATGAATCTTCCCTTTAACAGTAAAAAAAGAAAACTCTTAGCACAACTCTTAGGCAGTTGAAGCTTCTGTAAAACTCTCCAGAATATCTCCAACCACATACACTTAGAAGCAACACTTAGAAGAAGCAACCAAGCTCTATTAGCCAAGCTAATGACAACAGCCCTTATATACTCCTAAAATCACCTCCCACTAGGAATGTTTAACACCTGGGTAGGCCTCTGCTTATTAGCAAACAATAGCTAATTTACACAGCAATCAATAGCAAGTAGCTACCTAATCCAATCAAATGCCTTATAATTACCAACAGGAAATCAAACCTTGTGCAATCAGTAACCTTTTCCTACAGATGAATCTTACCTGTAACAGTAAAAAAGAAAACTCTTAGCACAACTCTTAGGCAGTTGAAGCTTCTGTAAAACTCTCCAGAATATCTCCAACCACAGACACTTAGAAGCAACACTTAGAAGAAGCAACCAAGCTCTATTAGCCAAGCTAATGACAACAGCCCTCATATACTCCTAAAATCACCTCCCACTAGGAATGTTTAACACCTGGGTAGGCCTCTGCTTATTAGCAAACAATAGCTAATTTACACAGCAATCAATAGCAAGTAGCTACCTAATCCAATCAAATGCCTTATAATTACCAACAGGAAATCAAACCTTGTGCAATCAGTAACCTTTTCCTACAGATGAATCTTACCTGTAACAGTAAAAAAGAAAACTCTTAGCACAACTCTTAGGCAGTTGAAGCTTCTGTAAAACTCTCCAGAATATCTCCAACCACAGACACTTAGAAGCAACACTTAGAAGAAGCAACCAAGCTCTATTAGCCAAGCTAATGACAACAGCCCTTATATACTCCTAAAATCACCTCCCACTAGGAATGTTTAACACCTGGGTAGGCCTCTGCTTATTAGCAAACAATAGCTAATTTACACAGCAATCAATAGCAAGTAGCTACCTAATCCAATCAAATGCCTTATAATTACCAACAGGAAATCAAACCTTGTGCAATCAGTAACCTTTTCCTACAGATGAATCTTACCTGTAACAGTAAAAAAGAAAACTCTTAGCACAACTCTTAGGCAGTTGAAGCTTCTGTAAAACTCTCCAGAATATCTCCAACCACAGACACTTAGAAGCAACACTTAGAAGAAGCAACCAAGCTCTATTAGCCAAGCTAATGACAACAGCCCTTATATACTCCTAAAATCACCTCCCACTAGGAATGTTTAACACCTGGGTAGGCCTCTGCTTATTAGCAAACAATAGCTAATTTACACAACAATCAATAGCAAGTAGCTACCTAATCCAATCAAATGCCTTATAATTACCAACAGGAAATCAAACCTTGTGCAATCAGTAACCTTTTCCTACAGATGAATCTTACCTGTAACAGTAAAAAAGAAAACTCTTAGCACAACTCTTAGGCAGTTTTTTTTTTTGTAAATCTGTTTATTGAAAGGTCTACGAAGGTAACAAAATCAAGCGGATAGGACACGCAGGTCTGGCATTGCAGATTAAACAACATGTGAAAACAGTTAGATATTATTTATGAGTGTTTATCAGAGATCAACAGCGATCTATGCAGTGTCATATAATACATTGACTGGACCCGGCCTTACAGAATCTTAACTTCAACAAATGAAAAAAGGAAGAAAAAAAGAAAAAGAAAAAAAACAGGCATAGGTAACCCCGCATAATAAACCCTTTATACACTGGATCCCTGGGCATTATGCAATATTCATGAACGGGTGACGTCCGGGATCGACCCGCCCTTGTGTGCAATACTCATCATAGGAATCTTTATTACAGTGTGCTCGACTTAATTATCTATTTGGAGAGTAAGGTATCCGAAAATTAGCGAGTTAGCAGTGTCAATCCCAGAACAAAACCCTGGATATAATAAGGATACCTGCAAGTTCTGAGGTGAAAACCCCAGACCTTGAGTTAACCAGGGAGTCGGGTCCTATGACTAACAGTAGCTTCGTATGTGACACATCGACTAGCCCCATCATCCCAGCATTGGGTCAGGCCTACAGGTCATCACGTGTCGTTGCATCTGAGAGAAAGGGGGGGGGGGGAAGCGTAAGGGATTTCACTCTCTCAAGTGTCATAAGAGATGTGTATTGTGTTGTGTGGTGTGGATGCTATTGTTATAGAAGGAGAGATTGTATCGTGAGTGCGTCACATCTGGGACCTACGTCTCGGTGGGTGTTGTCTCGCCATAAGGCAGTTAACTACCGAATCTGATAGTCAGATGTTTCAGAACCCTCCATGGGTGTTCGCTGACTTCTGGTACTGTCTTGTGTATGTCTCAAGTCGCCTCTTCGCGTTTCAGGAATTAAGTGTGTAGTCATTATCTCAAAAAAAAGTGTCTAAGAGACTCCTCCGGTCCGAATCCGGAGCCCCGGTCACCGACAAGAGGGGTAGAGGAGGGGGGTGAAAGAGGATAGGGTGGATGGGATAGACAAGGTATTGCCTCTTCTGCCTAGCTCGGGACGGCGCGTGCCCCCGTCGGGCCACCCGATATGCCCCCAGTACCACGGCATCGAGAAATATACATAAACCACGGCGTCCAAACCTCCGTATGTTTTGTTTCCCTGCCTGTTAGGGCGGAGTAGGCTGCTTCGGCACCCTGAATCTCCTCAACTCTGCGAATCCATTCGGATTTGGAAGGTACATCAGATGTTTTCCAATGGGCTGGAATGGTGGCTTTGGCGGCGTTGAGCAGGTGCCGCAATATCGACTTCTTGTACGAGGATATAGAGGACGTTGTGATGTGTAGTAAAGCGAGTTCTGCAGACCAGTCTGGGATATCCCCCAGGATCAGTACGATTGTTTCCCTGATCATCTCCCAGTATGGGGTGATAGCCTTGCAGTCCCACCATATGTGTAGCACTGTTCCGCGCGTCTCTTGACACCTCCAGCATACAGAGGGTATGGAGGGGAATATGCGGTGCAATAAAGTTGGCGTCCTATACCAATGAGAGATGAGTTTATAATTCACCTCTTGGTAATAAGAACTCATGGAGCTCTTATGTTGCCATAATAATGCTATTTCCCACTGTTGTACCGTGAGAGATTTTCCAAGTTGTTCTTCCCATTGTCTTTTGAATGTCTGTGGTGCTTCCGCATGATTGGTCAGGAGGTGCTGATATAAGACTGAGATGGCGTGTTCCACCACTGTACCCCGGTCGCAGAGGTTCTCGAACCACGTGAGGGTTCTGTGTAGTTTTTCTTTATGTGGTAATGTTTCATAAAAGTGCTGTAGTTGGAAGTAACGGAAGCAGGTGAGAGGCGTCCGTGGTCTGTCGCCCAGCAGCGAGGGCAAAGTCCGCAGCCTCCCGCCCTCCAGAACTCTGTGTATTGGTATATATGTCCCTATGTCCTGTAAGGGCAAGGCTATGGGAGGAAGTCCCCCACCTATGGCCGTATTGTGCGTGAGCGGGAGCATCGGGCTAGGGGATGGGGATATGTGATCCAGCTGTTTCACAGATCTCCAACCCACCAGGGTTTGGAAGATCAGTCCCTCCACTGGGAGGTGGACCGGTGATCGTCCCGAGGAGCCCCATATTTGTTCTTCCATTGTCGGACCAATAAGACCTCTATCCAGTACCACCCAATGCTTGGCGGAGGATGTTACATGCCAGTCTAGGATGCGTTGCATGATCGTGGCCTGATAGTGTTTCCTAAAGTCAGGCAATGCCAATCCACCCTGGATTCTAGGTCGGCAGATGATTTCGTGTCGGATCCGAGATCGACCGCCTCTCCAGACGAACTTGAGCACCGCCGTCTTCAGGGTAGAGAAGAAGACCAGCGGTAGAGCAAGAGGTATGGTCTGCATAAGGTACAGAACCCGCGGAAGAATGTTCATCTTGATTACCGCGACTCTGCCGTGCCATGTGATGTGCGGGTGCGCCCACCTGGTGAGGTCCGAGAGTACGGTCCTTAATAAGGGTGTGAAGTTGTGTTGGTAAATGCTACCCGGGTCCTCCGCCACCCAGACCCCCAGGTACTTCATTTTGTCACGACACCAGTGAAATGCGAACTCTGTCTCCAAGGAATGGAATTCCTCTGTGGGGAACGTGATGTTCAGGACCTCGCACTTCGAGACATTGAGCTTAAATCCGGATATCTGCCCGAATCTATCGAATTCCTTGAGGAGGCACGGCAACGTGATCCTGGGATTGCGGACAAAGAAGAGGAGATCATCCGCGTACGCTGCCACTTTGTGTTGTACCCCCTTCCAATCATACCCCTGGATGTCTGGGTTACTGCGAATCGCTTGTAACAGAGGTTCCAGGGAGAGAGCGAACAGTAAGGGCGAAAGCGGGCATCCCTGTCGGGTTCCGTTGTTGATCGCGAAGTCCCCAGTCGTGGCCCCGTTAACCCGCACAGATGCCCGTGGCCTGCTATATATCGCGGATATCCAAGCAAGGAGTCTCTGCCCGCCTTGCAATTGGAGGGTCTCCAGCATATACGTCCAGTTGACACGATCGAATGCCTTTTCGGCATCGGTCGATAACAGGAGCAGCTGTGTCCCCAATCTCCTCGCATGGTGCTGAATGGAAAAAAGTCTCAATGTGCTATCTCGGGCCTCCCTACCCGGAATGAAGCCCGTCTGGTCAGGGTGTATAAGGTCCGGAAGCAAGTGTTTAAGACGGGTGGCTATTACCTTCGTGAACATCTTGGCATCTACGTTTAATAAGGAGATCGGCCTATAGCTACCACAATGTAAGGGGTCTTTCCCCGGTTTCAGTAAGACCGTGATGGTGGCAGCCAAGGATTCCGTCCCCAGGGTTCCACCCTCTCCAACTGCGTTGACTGCCTTAGAAAGCCGGGGCAGCAATATATCCGTAAAACACTTGTAGTAACCCGTGGGGAAACCGTCTGGTCCGGGGGCCTTGCCCGTTTTGGAAGCCTTAAGGGCCGCAGCTAGTTCTTCTATGGATATCGGGGCATCCAAAAGTGTAGCTGATTCCTGGTCGATCACCTTGGTGATCGTTCCGGCCAGATATTCTCGTGTCGCGTTGCGTACCCTCGAGTCTGTAGAGGCTCCATTAGGGCCATAGAGGTTATACAATCGTTCATAATATAGCCGAAACTCTTCCGCAATTCTCTGCGGGAATGGGGAGACTTCTCCCGAAGTCAGCTGGATCTTATGGATTTGTCTTTGGGGCTGGGGGCCCTTTAGCAGTCTCGCCAGATATTTGCCCCCCTTATTGGCGTGCGTGTAGTAGAAACCCTTTGTGCGTTGAACCGAGCTAAGGTGCCTTTTAAGGATAAGGTCCTTCAGTTTCCTCCTCTGCTCCATTAGTTCGCCATATGTAGCGTTAAGTTGGGAGCGTTTATGTTGGCGTTCTAGAGTAGAGATAGCAGCATAAACTTCGACCATATCCTGCGTATGGGCCTTACGCTTCTGGGACGCGATGCGTATGAGTGTGCCCCGGATTACACTCTTGTGAGCCTCCCAGATGGTGATCGGGGAAGACTCCGGGGTGTCGTTTTCCCTGAAGTATTGGTCCAGTTCTTGTTGGATTTGCAGTCTAACGCCCGGGTCCATTAATAAAGATGGATTGAGCCTCCAGGTCCAGTTCTTCGGTCTGTAAAGAGGTGAGTTCAGCTCTATCCCGACTGAGCCATGGTCTGACCAGGTGGTTGTTCCTATGTCGGCCCCTCGGAGATGGGAGAGTCCTTCTCTCGCGATGAAGATATAATCTATACGTGAGTAACGATTATGGAGTGCGGAGTAATAGGTAAAATCTTTTGTCGAGGGGTGGAGGGCCCTCCAGCAATCCACTAGTCTTAGGGAATCGAGTGACTGCCGGATTGACCTGATGTTGCGTTGTGGTATACAGCTATGACCCGTGGAGGAGTCCAGGGTCGGATCTAGTGGGGCGTTGAAGTCCCCTCCCACCACCAATATCCCATCTGTGAAGTCCTCTAGTTGGAGTAAGACATTGTGAATGAACGATGCTTGCCTTTTGTTGGGTACATATATAGTTGCTATGGTATAAATCTTATCCGCTATGATGCCTTTGAGGAAGAGATATCTCCCCTGGGAGTCCTGGACACGTTCCAATTCTTTAAAATCCAGTTCCGTCGCAATTAATATGGCTACACCAGATTTGTGAGCTGTAGGGTGGTTGCAGAAGTAGTTAACAGGGTAGTGTCTACTCCGTAGTCCAGGTGCCGATCCTTCCTTGAAGTGCGTTTCTTGCAGCAGGGCAACTGAGATGTGTTTCCTTCTCATTTCCCGCAGCAAGTGCGTGCGCCTTTCCGGGATGTTAAGTCCCCTGCAGTTCTGGGTGAGGAACCGCAGAGGTGCACTCTGGAATGCCATACTCACCTATACGTCCCGGCAGGTTTCCCAAATGAAGGAGGGCCGGGTAGTATCCCCAAGATGCCAGAGGGCCAGGGGCAATCGCGCACCCGAGGCGTGGGCCGGCCGGCGGGCGGCAAGAAAAGAGCAGGGGGTGAGAGGGGGGAGGACGTGTGGAAAGGAGGGCGAGGGTAACGAGGAGGGGGGAAGAGTAGGAGATAGTAGTAGTTGGTAGCCGGTGAACCGAAGTCGGTACAGGAGGGTCAGGCTAGCAGTGTATTATGTATGTATAAGAAGTCGTGTAACTGTACGTAGGTCACTTCCCCGATACCAGTGGGCTTCCCGAAGTAGGAACCCTTCAACAGGGTGAGGGGGAGACTCGCGCGGTAACCGGATGCGGCAGAGGATAGCTCCGGGACCAGCCCAGGAGTCCAAGTTCCTACCGTCCGGTCACCAATCAACTAGCGCGAGTGTAGGTTTCAGAGAACGTGGGTCAAGTCCCAGCCAAGTGAGATGTCAGAGAGTCGATGGGTCAAGTACGAGGTCATCCGCTCCACCGAGCCCCCCAGTTGTAGCTCTGAATAAACAGTATCAACATGTAAACAGTGCGCTTCACAAATGGAGCGAGCAATTAATAACATCAAACATTATGGTCAAATATACATTGCCCCCCCAAGATATAATACAAGGAGCCCCCTGGTACCCACATATCCACCTCTAGCTTCCGGGAACCCTGCGCCCTATGTGTCCCCGGGTGACAGCAACGTCCAGTGCATCGCCGGGGGGGGAGGGGGAGAAATACTCAGGGTCACAATTACACTAAATGACTAGGGGTAAGTGTAAACGCTGCATGCGCTGTTATGAATCAGTAGGCCTACAATGTAGCGGTAAACCATGCAGGCGACCCACCAATCGGAGAGGGGGAGGGGGGGGGACCACGCCAAGGTACCATGGTTGAGTATAAACGTTGTACGCGCTGTTACGTGCCAGTGGGCCCAGGATGTAGCGGTGGGTCATGCAATCGTTCCAACAGCCGGGGAGGAGGAGGGGGGGGGGCCGGGGATGTGGTGAGAGGGAGCTGCGGGCCTCCATAACCTTCCGTGCTAACATAATTGAAAATGTACGTGGGTACAGGCCCAAGGTGAGGTGCAGACACAAAATCAGCAAAACATCACATTGTATAGTAAAGCTTAATATGTAATTCCCACTTCCCCCCATCCCCCTCCCAAAGCGAATCAAAAAGGAGTCATCAGTCCCCCTGCTGTCCCTGTCAAGAAGGAGTCCCCTACCGGGTCGGTACCAAGCGGTGCAAGGGTCCTGGCTGGCCTCCGGTGTCACTCCTCTGGAGACAA
The DNA here is from genome assembly GCF_036172605.1 of Pelobates fuscus. Classification (NCBI taxonomy): domain Eukaryota; kingdom Metazoa; phylum Chordata; class Amphibia; order Anura; family Pelobatidae; genus Pelobates; species Pelobates fuscus. Next base: position 124,082,588 of record NC_086319.1, read on the forward strand.
CGGATCTCCGCGGCTTCCCATATGCTGAACAGGGGGCGCTCTCCCACCCCGATTTCTGGATCCCCTGTGCGGTCTTGGTGGTGGATGCAGAGGGCCCAGGATCCAGTCAGAGACCGGCGGTGAGGGTAGGCCCAATTCTCCCATGAAGCGTGGTACCTCTTCTGGCCACCTCAGCGAGATCCAACGGTTTTGATGTCTGACTTGCAGGGAGAAGGGGAATCCCCATTTATAAGGTATGTTGCGGTCTCTTAGTATTGTAGTGACCGGTCTTAAGGCCCTCCTGGCTTCAAGCGTCATTGGGGAAAAGTCATTATAGAGGGAGACCTGGGTCCCCCGGAAGGGCCAGGTCTGCCGTTCCCTGGCCTTCAGCATTATGGCGTTTTTTATTGGGAACGAGTGTAGGCAGCAAATAAGATCGCGCGGTCCCTCCTCGGCTGAGCGAGGTCGCAGAGCTCTATGTGCCCTCTCAAACTCAATTTCTGCCGGTGGAGACGGTTGTAGGAGAGAACTAAAGAGATCCGTGAGTGTGGCCACTGCATCCTCCGGTCCCTCAGCTTCTGGAACCCCACGGACACGTATGTTGCACCGTCTCCCCCTATTGTCAACATCTTCCATCTGTCGGCGTAGGGAGAGCAACATCTGGCCCTGACGCGCCACCGCGGTGTCAGTGGCCGTCACCCTGGCTGTAAGGGCCTCATTCGCTTCCTCCAATACTGTAATGCGGCCTGCCTGCGCGGTGAGGTCGTGGCGCATCTCCGCTATCTCGGAGTGCAGGGTATCCTGGATTGCGGCAATAATGGCTTGGAGGTCAGCTTTTGTTACTGCTGATTCCTTTAGGTCCCGCAGGGAAGCTTCAATGCGGCTCAAGGCAGGCACCTCCATGTCCGGCGCTGGTGTAGTGGGCGCCGCCATTTTGGGGCTAGGGGGGCCTCCGCTCGATCCCTGTTGCGGCTGTAAGAAGCCGTCCAGCGGTCCCTGTTGCGAGCTCTTAGGGGTCTGGGGGTGCTCCGGGCGTTTTGTGCGCCCCATGAGGTTAGTTTATGTGCACTTATTCGGCTATTCGGGGTCCGGTGGAGCGGAGCACTTTCCTCACGCGGCCATCTTGGCTCAGAAGTCAACTCTTAGGCAGTTGAAGCTTCTGTAAAACTCTCCAGAATATCTCCAACCACAGACACTTAGAAGCAACACTTAGAAGAAGCAACCAAGCTCTATTAGCCAAGCTAATGACAACAGCCCTTATATACTCCTAAAATCACCTCCCACTAGGAATGTTTAACACCTGGGTAGGCCTCTGCTTATTAGCAAACAATAGCTAATTTACACAGCAATCAATAGCAAGTAGCTACCTAATCCAATCAAATGCCTTATAATTACCAACAGGAAATCAAACCTTGTGCAATCAGTAACCTTTTCCTACAGATGAATCTTACCTGTAACAGTAAAAAAGAAAACTCTTAGCACAACTCTTAGGCAGTTGAAGCTTCTGTAAAACTCTCCAGAATATCTCCAACCACAGACACTTAGAAGCAACACTTAGAAGAAGCAACCAAGCTCTATTAGCCAAGCTAATGACAACAGCCCTTATATACTCCTAAAATCACCTCCCACTAGGAATGTTTAACACCTGGGTAGGCCTCTGCTTATTAGCAAACAATAGCTAATTTACACAGCAATCAATAGCAAGTAGCTACCTAATCCAATCAAATGCCTTATAATTACCAACAGGAAATCAAACCTTGTGCAATCAGTAACCTTTTCCTACAGATGAATCTTACCTGTAACAGTAAAAAAGAAAACTCTTAGCACAACTCTTAGGCAGTTGAAGCTTCTGTAAAACTCTCCAGAATATCTCCAACCACAGACACTTAGAAGCAACACTTAGAAGAAGCAACCAAGCTCTATTAGCCAAGCTAATGACAACAGCCCTTATATACTCCTAAAATCACCTCCCACTAGGAATGTTTAACACCTGGGTAGGCCTCTGCTTATTAGCAAACAATAGCTAATTTACACAGCAATCAATAGCAAGTAGCTACCTAATCCAATCAAATGCCTTATAATTACCAACAGGAAATCAAACCTTGTGCAATCAGTAACCTTTTCCTACAGATGAATCTTACCTGTAACAGTAAAAAAGAAAACTCTTAGCACAACTCTTAGGCAGTTGAAGCTTCTGTAAAACTCTCCAGAATATCTCCAACCACAGACACTTAGAAGCAACACTTAGAAGAAGCAACCAAGCTCTATTAGCCAAGCTAATGACCACAGCCCTTATATACTCCTAAAATCACCTCCCACTAGGAATGTTTAACACCTGGGTAGGCCTCTGCTTATTAGCAAACAATAGCTAATTTACACAGCAATCAATAGCAAGTAGCTACCTAATCCAATCAAATGCCTTATAATTACCAACAGGAAATCAAACCTTGTGCAATCAGTAACCTTTTCCTACAGATGAATCTTACCTGTAACAGTAAAAAAGAAAACTCTTAGCACAACTCTTAGGCAGTTGAAGCTTCTGTAAAACTCTCCAGAATATCTCCAACCACAGACACTTAGAAGCAACACTTAGAAGAAGCAACCAAGCTCTATTAGCCAAGCTAATGACAACAGCCCTTATATACTCCTAAAATCACCTCCCACTAGGAATGTTTAACACCTGGGTAGGCCTCTGCTTATTAGCAAACAATAGCTAATTTACACAGCAATCAATAGCAAGTAGCTACCTAATCCAATCAAATGCCTTATAATTACCAACAGGAAATCAAACCTTGTGCAATCAGTAACCTTTTCCTACAGATGAATCTTACCTGTAACAGTAAAAAAGAAAACTCTTAGCACAACTCTTAGGCAGTTGAAGCTTCTGTAAAACTCTCCAGAATATCTCCAACCACAGACACTTAGAAGCAACACTTAGAAGAAGCAACCAAGCTCTATTAGCCAAGCTAATGACAACAGCCCTTATATACTCCTAAAATCACCTCCCACTAGGAATGTTTAACACCTGGGTAGGCCTCTGCTTATTAGCAAACAATAGCTAATTTACACAGCAATCAATAGCAAATAGCTACCTAATCCAATCAAATGCCTTATAATTACCAACAGGAAATCAAACCTTGTGCAATCAGTAACCTTTTCCTACAGATGAATCTTACCTGTAACAGTAAAAAAGAAAACTCTTAGCACAACTCTTAGGCAGTTGAAGCTTCTGTAAAACTCTCCAGAATATCTCCAACCACAGACACTTAGAAGCAACACTTAGAAGAAGCAACCAAGCTCTATTAGCCAAGCTAATGACAACAGCCCTTATATACTCCTAAAATCACCTCCCACTAGGAATGTTTAACACCTGGGTAGGCCTCTGCTTATTAGCAAACAATAGCTAATTTACACAGCAATCAATAGCAAGTAGCTACCTAATCCAATCAAATGCCTTATAATTACCAACAGGAAATCAAACCTTGTGCAATCAGTAACCTTTTCCTACAGATGAATCTTACCTGTAACAGTAAAAAAGAAAACTCTTAGCACAACTCTTAGGCAGTTGAAGCTTCTGTAAAACTCTCCAGAATATCTCCAACCACAGACACTTAGAAGCAACACTTAGAAGAAGCAACCAAGCTCTATTAGCCAAGCTAATGACAACAGCCCTTATATACTCCTAAAATCACCTCCCACTAGGAATGTTTAACACCTGGGTAGGCCTCTGCTTATTAGCAAACAATAGCTAATTTACACAGCAATCAATAGCAAGTAGCTACCTAATCCAATCAAATGCCTTATAATTACCAACAGGAAATCAAACCTTGTGCAATCAGTAACCTTTTCCTACAGATGAATCTTACCTGTAACAGTAAAAAAGAAAACTCTTAGCACAACTCTTAGGCAGTTGAAGCTTCTGTAAAACTCTCCAGAATATCTCCAACCACAGACACTTAGAAGCAACACTTAGAAGAAGCAACCAAGCTCTATTAGCCAAGCTAATGACAACAGCCCTTATATACTCCTAAAATCACCTCCCACTAGGAATGTTTAACACCTGGGTAGGCCTCTGCTTATTAGCAAACAATAGCTAATTTACACAGCAATCAATAGCAAGTAGCTACCTAATCCAATCAAATGCCTTATAATTACCAACAGGAAATCAAACCTTGTGCAATCAGTAACCTTTTCCTACAGATGAATCTTACCTGTAACAGTAAAAAAGAAAACTCTTAGCACAACTCTTAGGCAGTTGAAGCTTCTGTAAAACTCTCCAGAATATCTCCAACCACAGACACTTAGAAGCAACACTTAGAAGAAGCAACCAAGCTCTATTAGCCAAGCTAATGACAACAGCCCTTATATACTCCTAAAATCACCTCCCACTAGGAATGTTTAACACCTGGGTAGGCCTCTGCTTATTAGCAAACAATAGCTAATTTACACAGCAATCAATAGCAAGTAGCTACCTAATCCAATCAAATGCCTTATAATTACCAACAGGAAATCAAACCTTGTGCAATCAGTAACCTTTTCCTACAGATGAATCTTACCTGTAACAGTAAAAAAGAAAACTCTTAGCACAACTCTTAGGCAGTTGAAGCTTCTGTAAAACTCTCCAGAATATCTCCAACCACAGACACTTAGAAGCAACACTTAGAAGAAGCAACCAAGCTCTATTAGCCAAGCTAATGACAACAGCCCTTATATACTCCTAAAATCACCTCCCACTAGGAATGTTTAACACCTGGGTAGGCCTCTGCTTATTAGCAAACAATAGCTAATTTACACAGCAATCAATAGCAAGTAGCTACCTAATCCAATCAAATGCCTTATAATTACCAACAGGAAATCAAACCTTGTGCAATCAGTAACCTTTTCCTACAGATGAATCTTACCTGTAACAGTAAAAAAGAAAACTCTTAGCACAACTCTTAGGCAGTTGAAGCTTCTGTAAAACTCTCCAGAATATCTCCAATCACAGACACTTAGAAGCAACACTTAGAAGAAGCAACCAAGCTCTATTAGCCAAGCTAATGACAACAGCCCTTATATACTCCTAAAATCACCTCCCACTAGGAATGTTTAACACCTGGGTAGGCCTCTGCTTATTAGCAAACAATAGCTAATTTACACAGCAATCAATAGCAAGTAGCTACCTAATCCAATCAAATGCCTAATAATTACCAACAGGAAATCAAACCTTGTGCAATCAGTAACCTTTTCCTACAGATGAATCTTACCTGTAACATTAAAAAAGAAAACTCTTAGCACAACTCTTAGGCAGTTGAAGCTTCTGTAAAACTCTCCAGAATATCTCCAACCACAGACACTTAGAAGCAACACTTAGAAGAAGCAACCAAGCTCTATTAGCCAAGCTAATGACAACAGCCCTTATATACTCCTAAAATCACCTCCCACTAGGAATGTTTAACACCTGGGTAGGCCTCTGCTTATTAGCAAACAATAGCTAATTTACACAGCAATCAATAGCAAGTAGCTACCTAATCCAATCAAATGCCTTATAATTACCAACAGGAAATCAAACCTTGTGCAATCAGTAACCTTTTCCTACAGATGAATCTTACCTGTAACAGTAAAAAAGAAAACTCTTAGCACAACTCTTAGGCAGTTGAAGCTTCTGTAAAACTCTCCAGAATATCTCCAACCACAGACACTTAGAAGCAACACTTAGAAGAAGCAACCAAGCTCTATTAGCCAAGCTAATGACAACAGCCCTTATATACTCCTAAAATCACCTCCCACTAGGAATGTTTAACACCTGGGTAGGCCTCTGCTTATTAGCAAACAATAGCTAATTTACACAGCAATCAATAGCAAGTAGCTACCTAATCCAATCAAATGCCTTATAATTACCAACAGGAAATCAAACCTTGTGCAATCAGTAACCTTTTCCTACAGATGAATCTTACCTGTAACAGTAAAAAAGAAAACTCTTAGCACAACTCTTAGGCAGTTGAAGCTTCTGTAAAACTCTCCAGAATATCTCCAACCACAGACACTTAGAAGCAACACTTAGAAGAAGCAACCAAGCTCTATTAGCCAAGCTAATGACAACAGCCCTTATATACTCCTAAAATCACCTCCCACTAGGAATGTTTAACACCTGGGTAGGCCTCTGCTTATTAGCAAACAATAGCTAATTTACACAGCAATCAATAGCAAGTAGCTACCTAATCCAATCAAATGCCTTATAATTACCAACAGGAAATCAAACCTTGTGCAATCAGTAACCTTTTCCTACAGATGAATCTTACCTGTAACAGTAAAAAAGAAAACTCTTAGCACAACTCTTAGGCAGTTGAAGCTTCTGTAAAACTCTCCAGAATATCTCCAACCACAGACACTTAGAAGCAATACTTAGAAGAAGCAACCAAGCTCTATTAGCCAAGCTAATGACAACAGCCCTTATATACTCCTAAAATCACCTCCCACTAGGAATGTTTAACACCTGGGTAGGCCTCTGCTTATTAGCAAACAATAGCTAATTTACACAGCAATCAATAGCAAGTAGCTACCTAATCCAATCAAATGCCTTATAATTACCAACAGGAAATCAAACCTTGTGCAATCAGTAACCTTTTCCTACAGATGAATCTTACCTGTAACAGTAAAAAAGAAAACTCTTAGCACAACTCTTAGGCAGTTGAAGCTTCTGTAAAACTCTCCAGAATATCTCCAACCACAGACACTTAGAAGCAACACTTAGAAGAAGCAACCAAGCTCTATTAGCCAAGCTAATGACAACAGCCCTTATATACTCCTAAAATCACCTCCCACTAGGAATGTTTAACACCTGGGTAGGCCTCTGCTTATTAGCAAACAATAGCTAATTTACACAGCAATCAATAGCAAGTAGCTACCTAATCCAATCAAATGCCTTATAATTACCAACAGGAAATCAAACCTTGTGCAATCAGTAACCTTTTCCTACAGATGAATCTTACCTGTAACAGTAAAAAAGAAAACTCTTAGCACAACTCTTAGACAGTTGAAGCTTCTGTAAAACTCTCCAGAATATCTCCAACCACAGACACTTAGAAGCAACACTTAGAAGAAGCAACCAAGCTCTATTAGCCAAGCTAATGACAACAGCCCTTATATACTCCTAAAATCACCTCCCACTAGGAATGTTTAACACCTGGGTAGGCCTCTGCTTATTAGCAAACAATAGCTAATTTACACAGCAATCAATAGCAAGTAGCTACCTAATCCAATCAAATGCCTTATAATTACCAACAGGAAATCAAACCTTGTGCAATCAGTAACCTTTTCCTACAGATGAATCTTACCTGTAACAGTAAAAAAGAAAACTCTTAGCACAACTCTTAGGCAGTTGAAGCTTCTGTAAAACTCTCCAGAATATCTCCAACCACAGACACTTAGAAGCAACACTTAGAAGAAGCAACCAAGCTCTATTAGCCAAGCTAATGACAACAGCCCTTATATACTCCTAAAATCACCTCCCACTAGGAATGTTTAACACCTGGGTAGGCCTCTGCTTATTAGCAAACAATAGCTAATTTACACAGCAATCAATAGCAAGTAGCTACCTAATCCAATCAAATGCCTTATAATTACCAACAGGAAATCAAACCTTGTGCAATCAGTAACCTTTTCCTACAGATGAATCTTCCCTTTAACAGTAAAAAAATAAAACTCTTAGCACAACTCTTAGGCAGTTGAAGCTTCTGTAAAACTCTCCAGAATATCTCCAACCACAGACACTTAGAAGCAACACTTAGAAGAAGCAACCAAGCTCTATTAGCCAAGCTAATGACAACAGCCCTTATATACTCCTAAAATCACCTCCCACTAGGAATGTTTAACACCTGGGTAGGCCTCTGCTTATTAGCAAACAATAGCTAATTTACACAGCAATCAATAGCAAGTAGCTACCTAATCCAATCAAATGCCTTATAATTACCAACAGGAAATCAAACCTTGTGCAATCAGTAACCTTTTCCTACAGATGAATCTTACCTGTAACAGTAAAAAAGAAAACTCTTAGCACAACTCTTAGGCAGTTGAAGCTTCTGTAAAACTCTCCAGAATATCTCCAACCACAGACACTTAGAAGCAACACTTAGAAGAAGCAACCAAGCTCTATTAGCCAAGCTAATGACAACAGCCCTTATATACTCCTAAAATCACCTCCCACTAGGAATGTTTAACACCTGGGTAGGCCTCTGCTTATTAGCAAACAATAGCTAATTTACACAGCAATCAATAGCAAGTAGCTACCTAATCCAATCAAATGCCTTATAATTACCAACAGGAAATCAAACCTTGTGCAATCAGTAACCTTTTCCTACAGATGAATCTTACCTGTAACAGTAAAAAAGAAAACTCTTAGCACAACTCTTAGGCAGTTGAAGCTTCTGTAAAACTCTCCAGAATATCTCCAACCACAGACACTTAGAAGCAACACTTAGAAGAAGCAACCAAGCTCTATTAGCCAAGCTAATGACAACAGCCCTTATATACTCCTAAAATCACCTCCCACTAGGAATGTTTAACACCTGGGTAGGCCTCTGCTTATTAGCAAACAATAGCTAATTTACACAGCAATCAATAGCAAGTAGCTACCTAATCCAATCAAATGCCTTATAATTACCAACAGGAAATCAAACCTTGTGCAATCAGTAACCTTTTCCTACAGATGAATCTTCCCTTTAACAGTAAAAAAAGAAAACTCTTAGCACAACTCTTAGGCAGTTGAAGCTTCTGTAAAACTCTCCAGAATATCTCCAACCACAGACACTTAGAAGCAACACTTAGAAGAAGCAACCAAGCTCTATTAGCCAAGCTAATGACAACAGCCCTTATATACTCCTAAAATCACCTCCCACTAGGAATGTTTAACACCTGGGTAGGCCTCTGCTTATTAGCAAACAATAGCTAATTTACACAGCAATCAATAGCAAGTAGCTACCTAATCCAATCAAATGCCTTATAATTACCAACAGGAAATCAAACCTTGTGCAATCAGTAACCTTTTCCTACAGATGAATCTTACCTGTAACAGTAAAAAAGAAAACTCTTAGCACAACTCTTAGGCAGTTGAAGCTTCTGTAAAACTCTCCAGAATATCTCCAACCACAGACACTTAGAAGCAACACTTAGAAGAAGCAACCAAGCTCTATTAGCCAAGCTAATGACAACAGCCCTTATATACTCCTAAAATCACCTCCCACTAGGAATGTTTAACACCTGGGTAGGCCTCTGCTTATTAGCAAACAATAGCTAATTTACACAGCAATCAATAGCAAGTAGCTACCTAATCCAATCAAATGCCTTATAATTACCAACAGGAAATCAAACCTTGTGCAATCAGTAACCTTTTCCTACAGATGAATCTTACCTGTAACAGTAAAAAAGAAAACTCTTAGCACAACTCTTAGGCAGTTGAAGCTTCTGTAAAACTCTCCAGAATATCTCCAACCACAGACACTTAGAAGCAACACTTAGAAGAAGCAACCAAGCTCTATTAGCCAAGCTAATGACAACAGCCCTTATATACTCCTAAAATCACCTCCCACTAGGAATGTTTAACACCTGGGTAGGCCTCTGCTTATTAGCAAACAATAGCTAATTTACACAGCAATCAATAGCAAGTAGCTACCTAATCCAATCAAATGCCTTATAATTACCAACAGGAAATCAAACCTTGTGCAATCAGTAACCTTTTCCTACAGATGAATCTTACCTGTAACAGTAAAAAAGAAAACTCTTAGCACAACTCTTAGGCAGTTGAAGCTTCTGTAAAACTCTCCAGAATATCTCCAACCACAGACACTTAGAAGCAACACTTAGAAGAAGCAACCAAGCTCTATTAGCCAAGCTAATGACAACAGCCCTTATATACTCCTAAAATCACCTCCCACTAGGAATGTTTAACACCTGGGTAGGCCTCTGCTTATTAGCAAACAATAGCTAATTTACACAGCAATCAATAGCAAGTAGCTACCTAATCCAATCAAATGCCTTATAATTACCAACAGGAAATCAAACCTTGTGCAATCAGTAACCTTTTCCTACAGATGAATCTTACCTGTAACAGTAAAAAAGAAAACTCTTAGCACAACTCTTAGGCAGTTGAAGCTTCTGTAAAACTCTCCAGAATATCTCCAACCACAGACACTTAGAAGCAACACTTAGAAGAAGCAACCAAGCTCTATTAGCCAAGCTAATGACAACAGCCCTTATATACTCCTAAAATCACCTCCCACTAGGAATGTTTAACACCTGGGTAGGCCTCTGCTTATTAGCAAACAATAGCTAATTTACACAGCAATCAATAGCAAGTAGCTACCTAATCCAATCAAATGCCTTATAATTACCAACAGGAAATCAAACCTTGTGCAATCAGTAACCTTTTCCTACAGATGAATCTTACCTGTAACAGTAAAAAAGAAAACTCTTAGCACAACTCTTAGGCAGTTGAAGCTTCTGTAAAACTCTCCAGAATATCTCCAACCACAGACACTTAGAAGCAACACTTAGAAGAAGCAACCAAGCTCTATTAGCCAAGCTAATGACAACAGCCCTTATATACTCCTAAAATCACCTCCCACTAGGAATGTTTAACACCTGGGTAGGCCTCTGCTTATTAGCAAACAATAGCTAATTTACACAGCAATCAATAGCAAGTAGCTACCTAATCCAATCAAATGCCTTATAATTACCAACAGGAAATCAAACCTTGTGCAATCAGTAACCTTTTCCTACAGATGAATCTTACCTGTAACAGTAAAAAAGAAAACTCTTAGCACAACTCTTAGGCAGTTTTTTTTTTGTAAATCTGTTTATTGAAAGGTCTACGAAGGTAACAAAATCAAGCGGATAGGACACGCAGGTCTGGCATTGCAGATTAAACAACATGTGAAAACAGTTAGATATTATTTATGAGTGTTTATCAGAGATCAACAGCGATCTATGCAGTGTCATATAATACATTGACTGGACCCGGCCTTACAGAATCTTAACTTCAACAAATGAAAAAAGGAAGAAAAAAAGAAAAAGAAAAAAAACAGGCATAGGTAACCCCGCATAATAAACCCTTTATACACTGGATCCCTGGGCATTATGCAATATTCATGAACGGGTGACGTCCGGGATCGACCCGCCCTTGTGTGCAATACTCATCATAGGAATCTTTATTACAGTGTGCTCGACTTAATTATCTATTTGGAGAGTAAGGTATCCGAAAATTAGCGAGTTAGCAGTGTCAATCCCAGAACAAAACCCTGGATATAATAAGGATACCTGCAAGTTCTGAGGTGAAAACCCCAGACCTTGAGTTAACCAGGGAGTCGGGTCCTATGACTAACAGTAGCTTCGTATGTGACACATCGACTAGCCCCATCATCCCAGCATTGGGTCAGGCCTACAGGTCATCACGTGTCGTTGCATCTGAGAGAAAGGGGGGGGGGGGGGAAGCGTAAGGGATTTCACTCTCTCAAGTGTCATAAGAGATGTGTATTGTGTTGTGTGGTGTGGATGCTATTGTTATAGAAGGAGAGATTGTATCGTGAGTGCGTCACATCTGGGACCTACGTCTCGGTGGGTGTTGTCTCGCCATAAGGCAGTTAACTACCGAATCTGATAGTCAGATGTTTCAGAACCCTCCATGGGTGTTCGCTGACTTCTGGTACTGTCTTGTGTATGTCTCAAGTCGCCTCTTCGCGTTTCAGGAATTAAGTGTGTAGTCATTATCTCAAAAAAAAGTGTCTAAGAGACTCCTCCGGTCCGAATCCGGAGCCCCGGTCACCGACAAGAGGGGTAAAGGAGGGGGGTGAAAGAGGATAGGGTGGATGGGATAGACAAGGTATTGCCTCTTCTGCCTAGCTCGGGACGGCGCGTGCCCCCGTCGGGCCACCCGATATGCCCCCAGTACCACGGCATCGAGAAATATACATAAACCACGGCGTCCAAACCTCCGTATGTTTTGTTTCCCTGCCTGTTAGGGCGGAGTAGGCTGCTTCGGCACCCTGAATCTCCTCAACTCTGCGAATCCATTCGGATTTGGAAGGTACATCAGATGTTTTCCAATGGGCTGGAATGGTGGCTTTGGCGGCGTTGAGCAGGTGCCGCAATATCGACTTCTTGTACGAGGATATAGAGGACGTTGTGATGTGTAGTAAAGCGAGTTCTGCAGACCAGTCTGGGATATCCCCCAGGATCAGTACGATTGTTTCCCTGATCATCTCCCAGTATGGGGTGATAGCCTTGCAGTCCCACCATATGTGTAGCACTGTTCCGCGCGTCTCTTGACACCTCCAGCATACAGAGGGTATGGAGGGGAATATGCGGTGCAATAAAGTTGGCGTCCTATACCAATGAGAGATGAGTTTATAATTCACCTCTTGGTAATAAGAACTCATGGAGCTCTTATGTTGCCATAATAATGCTATTTCCCACTGTTGTACCGTGAGAGATTTTCCAAGTTGTTCTTCCCATTGTCTTTTGAATGTCTGTGGTGCTTCCGCATGATTGGTCAGGAGGTGCTGATATAAGACTGAGATGGCGTGTTCCACCACTGTACCCCGGTCGCAGAGGTTCTCGAACCACGTGAGGGTTCTGTGTAGTTTTTCTTTATGTGGTAATGTTTCATAAAAGTGCTGTAGTTGGAAGTAACGGAAGCAGGTGAGAGGCGTCCGTGGTCTGTCGCCCAGCAGCGAGGGCAAAGTCCGCAGCCTCCCGCCCTCCAGAACTCTGTGTATTGGTATATATGTCCCTATGTCCTGTAAGGGCAAGGCTATGGGAGGAAGTCCCCCACCTATGGCCGTATTGTGCGTGAGCGGGAGCATCGGGCTAGGGGATGGGGATATGTGATCCAGCTGTTTCACAGATCTCCAACCCACCAGGGTTTGGAAGATCAGTCCCTCCACTGGGAGGTGGACCGGTGATCGTCCCGAGGAGCCCCATATTTGTTCTTCCATTGTCGGACCAATAAGACCTCTATCCAGTACCACCCAATGCTTGGCGGAGGATGTTACATGCCAGTCTAGGATGCGTTGCATGATCGTGGCCTGATAGTGTTTCCTAAAGTCAGGCAATGCCAATCCACCCTGGATTCTAGGTCGGCAGATGATTTCGTGTCGGATCCGAGATCGACCGCCTCTCCAGACGAACTTGAGCACCGCCGTCTTCAGGGTAGAGAAGAAGACCAGCGGTAGAGCAAGAGGTATGGTCTGCATAAGGTACAGAACCCGCGGAAGAATGTTCATCTTGATTACCGCGACTCTGCCGTGCCATGTGATGTGCGGGTGCGCCCACCTGGTGAGGTCCGAGAGTACGGTCCTTAATAAGGGTGTGAAGTTGTGTTGGTAAATGCTACCCGGGTCCTCCGCCACCCAGACCCCCAGGTACTTCATTTTGTCACGACATCAGTGAAATGCGAACTCTGTCTCCAAGGAATGGAATTCCTCTGTGGGGAACGTGATGTTCAGGACCTCGCACTTCGAGACATTGAGCTTAAATCCGGATATCTGCCCGAATCTATCGAATTCCTTGAGGAGGCACGGCAACGTGATCCTGGGATTGCGGACAAAGAAGAGGAGATCATCCGCGTACGCTGCCACTTTGTGTTGTACCCCCTTCCAATCATACCCCTGGATGTCTGGGTTACTGCGAATCGCTTGTAACAGAGGTTCCAGGGAGAGAGCGAACAGTAAGGGCGAAAGCGGGCATCCCTGTCGGGTTCCGTTGTTGATCGCGAAGTCCCCAGTCGTGGCCCCGTTAACCCGCACAGATGCCCGTGGCCTGCTATATATCGCGGATATCCAAGCAAGGAGTCTCTGCCCGCCTTGCAATTGGAGGGTCTCCAGCATATACGTCCAGTTGACACGATCGAATGCCTTTTCGGCATCGGTCGATAACAGGAGCAGCTGTGTCCCCAATCTCCTCGCATGGTGCTGAATGGAAAAAAGTCTCAATGTGCTATCTCGGGCCTCCCTACCCGGAATGAAGCCCGTCTGGTCAGGGTGTATAAGGTCCGGAAGCAAGTGTTTAAGACGGGTGGCTATTACCTTCGTGAACATCTTGGCATCTACGTTTAATAAGGAGATCGGCCTATAGCTACCACAATGTAAGGGGTCTTTCCCCGGTTTCAGTAAGACCGTGATGGTGGCAGCCAAGGATTCCGTCCCCAGGGTTCCACCCTCTCCAACTGCGTTGACTGCCTTAGAAAGCCGGGGCAGCAATATATCCGTAAAACACTTGTAGTAACCCGTGGGGAAACCGTCTGGTCCGGGGGCCTTGCCCGTTTTGGAAGCCTTAAGGGCCGCAGCTAGTTCTTCTATGGATATCGGGGCATCCAAAAGTGTAGCTGATTCCTGGTCGATCACCTTGGTGATCGTTCCGGCCAGATATTCTCGTGTCGCGTTGCGTACCCTCGAGTCTGTAGAGGCTCCATTAGGGCCATAGAGGTTATACAATCGTTCATAATATAGCCGAAACTCTTCCGCAATTCTCTGCGGGAATGGGGAGACTTCTCCCGAAGTCAGCTGGATCTTATGGATTTGTCTTTGGGGCTGGGGGCCCTTTAGCAGTCTCGCCAGATATTTGCCCCCCTTATTGGCGTGCGTGTAGTAGAAACCCTTTGTGCGTTGAACCGAGCTAAGGTGCCTTTTAAGGATAAGGTCCTTCAGTTTCCTCCTCTGCTCCATTAGTTCGCCATATGTAGCGTTAAGTTGGGAGCGTTTATGTTGGCGTTCTAGAGTAGAGATAGCAGCATAAACTTCGACCATATCCTGCGTATGGGCCTTACGCTTCTGGGACGCGATGCGTATGAGTGTGCCCCGGATTACACTCTTGTGAGCCTCCCAGATGGTGATCGGGGAAGACTCCGGGGTGTCGTTTTCCCTGAAGTATTGGTCCAGTTCTTGTTGGATTTGCAGTCTAACGCCCGGGTCCATTAATAAAGATGGATTGAGCCTCCAGGTCCAGTTCTTCGGTCTGTAAAGAGGTGAGTTCAGCTCTATCCCGACTGAGCCATGGTCTGACCAGGTGGTTGTTCCTATGTCGGCCCCTCGGAGATGGGAGAGTCCTTCTCTCGCGATGAAGATATAATCTATACGTGAGTAACGATTATGGAGTGCAGAGTAATAGGTAAAATCTTTTGTCGAGGGGTGGAGGGCCCTCCAGCAATCCACTAGTCTTAGGGAATCGAGTGACTGCCGGATTGACCTGATGTTGCGTTGTGGTATACAGCTATGACCCGTGGAGGAGTCCAGGGTCGGATCTAGTGGGGCGTTGAAGTCCCCTCCCACCACCAATATCCCATCTGTGAAGTCCTCTAGTTGGAGTAAGACATTGTGAATGAACGATGCTTGCCTTTTGTTGGGTACATATATAGTTGCTATGGTATAAATCTTATCCGCTATGATGCCTTTGAGGAAGAGATATCTCCCCTGGGAGTCCTGGACACGTTCCAATTCTTTAAAATCCAGTTCCGTCGCAATTAATATGGCTACACCAGATTTGTGAGCTGTAGGGTGGTTGCAGAAGTAGTTAACAGGGTAGTGTCTACTCCGTAGTCCAGGTGCCGATCCTTCCTTGAAGTGCGTTTCTTGCAGCAGGGCAACTGAGATGTGTTTCCTTCTCATTTCCCGCAGCAAGTGCGTGCGCCTTTCCGGGATGTTAAGTCCCCTGCAGTTCTGGGTGAGGAACCGCAGAGGTGCACTCTGGAATGCCATACTCACCTATACGTCCCGGCAGGTTTCCCAAATGAAGGAGGGCCGGGTAGTATCCCCAAGATGCCAGAGGGCCAGGGGCAATCGCGCACCCGAGGCGTGGGCCGGCCGGCGGGCGGCAAGAAAAGAGCAGGGGGTGAGAGGGGGGAGGACGTGTGGAAAGGAGGGCGAGGGTAACGAGGAGGGGGGAAGAGTAGGAGATAGTAGTAGTTGGTAGCCGGTGAACCGAAGTCGGTACAGGAGGGTCAGGCTAGCAGTGTATTATGTATGTATAAGAAGTCGTGTAACTGTACGTAGGTCACTTCCCCGATACCAGTGGGCTTCCCGAAGTAGGAACCCTTCAACAGGGTGAGGGGGAGACTCGCGCGGTAACCGGATGCGGCAGAGGATAGCTCCGGGACCAGCCCAGGAGTCCAAGTTCCTACCGTCCGGTCACCAATCAACTAGCGCGAGTGTAGGTTTCAGAGAACGTGGGTCAAGTCCCAGCCAAGTGAGATGTCAGAGAGTCGATGGGTCAAGTACGAGGTCATCCGCTCCACCGAGCCCCCCAGTTGTAGCTCTGAATAAACAGTATCAACATGTAAACAGTGCGCTTCACAAATGGAGCGAGCAATTAATAACATCAAACATTATGGTCAAATATACATTGCCCCCCCAAGATATAATACAAGGAGCCCCCTGGTACCCACATATCCACCTCTAGCTTCCGGGAACCCTGCGCCCTATGTGTCCCCGGGTGACAGCAACGTCCAGTGCATCGCCGGGGGGGGAGGGGGAGAAATACTCAGGGTCACAATTACACTAAATGACTAGGGGTAAGTGTAAACGCTGCATGCGCTGTTATGAATCAGTAGGCCTACAATGTAGCGGTAAACCATGCAGGCGACCCACCAATCGGAGAGGGGGAGGGGGGGGGACCACGCCAAGGTACCATGGTTGAGTATAAACGTTGTACGCGCTGTTACGTGCGAGTGGGCCCAGGATGTAGCGGTGGGTCATGCAATCGTTCCAACAGCCGGGGAGGAAGAGGGGGGGGGCCGGGGATGTGGTGAGAGGGAGCTGCGGGCCTCCATAACCTTCCGTGCTAACATAATTGAAAATGTACGTGGGTACAGGCCCAAGGTGAGGTGCAGACACAAAATCAGCAAAACATCACATTGTATAGTAAAGCTTAATATGTAATTCCCACTTCCCCCCATCCCCCTCCCAAAGCGAATCAAAAAGGAGTCATCAGTCCCCCTGCTGTCCCTGTCAAGAAGGAGTCCCCTACAGCAGTTAAACATTCGACCCCAAGCAGTCTGCGCTCGGGTTAAACTCACGAGAGATGCCCATCATGAGACAACAGGTGCGGATACATTGCATTGCCCCCCTCTCCCCCCACCCCAAGGCAAGGTGAACCCGTTCTAGCTAGCAAAGAATTGGTGGTTGGAGACATATACAGGTCGGAGCCAATACCCCCATGGGACCCTCGCTTGTGCCAGAGATAGGAACATTTCCCCCCCTCCCAAAGCCATATCCCTTTGTATAGTGCCCAAAGTACAGAGTACCTGAAACGGAGTAATAATTCAAACCTGCTTCTCGTAGACTCTGGGAGGTGAAATCGGCCAACTGGCATCAGCTTAAAGGGTCACATCGTGGTCGGGTAAGAAGGGCGTTTGAGATGTAGAGGGCGCAAACAAGGAGAGCCGCCCCGGGTCGGTACCAAGCGGTGCAAGGGTCCTGGCTGGCCTCCGGTGTCACTCCTCTGGAGACAACGGATCTCCGCGGCTTCCCATATGCTGAACAGGGGGCGCTCTCCCACCCCGATTTCTGGATCCCCTGTGCGGTCTTGGTGGTGGATGCAGAGGGCCCAGGATCCAGTCAGAGACCGGCGGTGAGGGTAGGCCCAATTCTCCCATGAAGCGTGGTACCTCTTCTGGCCACCTCAGCGAGATCCAACGGTTTTGATGTCTGACTTGCAGGGAGAAGGGGAATCCCCATTTATAAGGTATGTTGCGGTCTCTTAGTATTGTAGTGACCGGTCTTAAGGCCCTCCTGGCTTCAAGCGTCATTGGGGAAAAGTCATTATAGAGGGAGACCTGGGTCCCCCGGAAGGGCCAGGTCTGCCGTTCCCTGGCCTTCAGCATTATGGCGTTTTTTATTGGGAACGAGTGTAGGCAGCAAATAAGATCGCGCGGTCCCTCCTCGGCTGAGCGAGGTCGCAGAGCTCTATGTGCCCTCTCAAACTCAATTTCTGCCGGTGGAGACGGTTGTAGGAGAGAACTAAAGAGATCCGTGAGTGTGGCCACTGCATCCTCCGGTTCCTCAGCTTCTGGAACCCCACGGACACGTATGTTGCACCGTCTCCCCCTATTGTCAACATCTTCCATCTGTCGGCGTAGGGAGAGCAACATCTGGCCCTGACGCGCCACCGCGGTGTCAGTGGCCGTCACCCTGGCTGTAAGGGCCTCATTCGCTTCCTCCAATACTGTAATGCGGCCTGCCTGCGCGGTGAGGTCGTGGCGCATCTCCGCTATCTCGGAGCGCAGGGTATCCTGGATTGCGGCAATAATGGCTTGGAGGTCAGCTTTTGTTACTGCTGATTCCTTTAGGTCCCGCAGGGAAGCTTCAATGCGGCTCAAGGCAGGCACCTCCATGTCCGGCGCTGGTGTAGTGGGCGCCGCCATTTTGGGGCTAGGGGGGCCTCCGCTCGATCCCTGTTGCGGCTGTAAGAAGCCGTCCAGCGGTCCCTGTTGCGAGCTCTTAGGGGTCTGGGGGTGCTCCGGGCGTTTTGTGCGCCCCATGAGGTTAGTTTATGTGCGCTTATTCGGCTATTCGGGGTCCGGTGGAGCGGAGCACTTTCCTCACGCGGCCATCTTGGCTCAGAAGTCAACTCTTAGGCAGTTGAAGCTTCTGTAAAACTCTCCAGAATATCTCCAACCACAGACACTTAGAAGCAACACTTAGAAGAAGCAACCAAGCTCTATTAGCCAAGCTAATGACAACAGCCCTTATATACTCCTAAAATCACCTCCCACTAGGAATGTTTAACACCTGGGTAGGCCTCTGCTTATTAGCAAACAATAGCTAATTTACACAGCAATCAATAGCAAGTAGCTACCTAATCCAATCAAATGCCTTATAATTACCAACAGGAAATCAAACATTGTGCAATCAGTAACCTTTTCCTACAGATGAATCTTACCTGTAACAGTAAAAAAGAAAACTCTTAGCACAACTCTTAGGCAGTTGAAGCTTCTGTAAAACTCTCCAGAATATCTCCAACCACAGACACTTAGAAGCAACACTTAGAAGAAGCAACCAAGCTCTATTAGCCAAGCTAATGACAACAGCCCTTATATACTCCTAAAATCACCTCCCACTAGGAATGTTTAACACCTGGGTAGGCCTCTGCTTATTAGCAAACAATAGCTAATTTACACAGCAATCAATAGCAAGTAGCTACCTAATCCAATCAAATGCCTTATAATTACCAACAGGAAATCAAACCTTGTGCAATCAGTAACCTTTTCCTACAGATGAATCTTACCTGTAACAGTAAAAAAGAAAACTCTTAGCACAACTCTTAGGCAGTTGAAGCTTCTGTAAAACTCTCCAGAATATCTCCAACCACAGACACTTAGAAGCAACACTTAGAAGAAGCAACCAAGCTCTATTAGCCAAGCTAATGACAACAGCCCTTATATACTCCTAAAATCACCTCCCACTAGGAATGTTTAACACCTGGGTAGGCCTCTGCTTATTAGCAAACAATAGCTAATTTACACAGCAATCAATAGCAAGTAGCTACCTAATCCAATCAAATGCCTTATAATTACCAACAGGAAATCAAACCTTGTGCAATCAGTAACCTTTTCCTACAGATGAATCTTACCTGTAACAGTAAAAAAGAAAACTCTTAGCACAACTCTTAGGCAGTTGAAGCTTCTGTAAAACTCTCCAGAATATCTCCAACCACAGACACTTAGAAGCAACACTTAGAAGAAGCAACCAAGCTCTATTAGCCAAGCTAATGACAACAGCCCTTATATACTCCTAAAATCACCTCCCACTAGGAATGTTTAACACCTGGGTAGGCCTCTGCTTATTAGCAAACGATAGCTAATTTACACAGCAATCAATAGCAAGTAGCTACCTAATCCAATCAAATGCCTTATAATTACCAACAGGAAATCAAACCTTGTGCAATCAGTAACCTTTTCCTACAGATGAATCTTACCTGTAACAGTAAAAAAGAAAACTCTTAGCACAACTCTTAGGCAGTTGAAGCTTCTGTAAAACTCTCCAGAATATCTCCAACCACAGACACTTAGAAGCAACACTTAGAAGAAGCAACCAAGCTCTATTAGCCAAGCTAATGACAACAGCCCTTATATACTCCTAAAATCACCTCCCACTAGGAATGTTTAACACCTGGGTAGGCCTCTGCTTATTAGCAAACAATAGCTAATTTACACAGCAATCAATAGCAAGTAGCTACCTAATCCAATCAAATGCCTTATAATTACCAACAGGAAATCAAACCTTGTGCAATCAGTAACCTTTTCCTACAGATGAATCTTACCTGTAACAGTAAAAAAGAAAACTCTTAGCACAACTCTTAGGCAGTTGAAGCTTCTGTAAAACTCTCCAGAATATCTCCAACCACAGACACTTAGAAGCAACACTTAGAAGAAGCAACCAAGCTCTATTAGCCAAGCTAATGACAACAGCCCTTATATACTCCTAAAATCACCTCCCACTAGGAATGTTTAACACCTGGGTAGGCCTCTGCTTATTAGCAAACAATAGCTAATTTACACAGCAATCAATAGCAAGTAGCTACCTAATCCAATCAAATGCCTTATAATTACCAACAGGAAATCAAACCTTGTGCAATCAGTAACCTTTTCCTACAGATGAATCTTACCTGTAACAGTAAAAAAGAAAACTCTTAGCACAACTCTTAGGCAGTTGAAGCTTCTGTAAAACTCTCCAGAATATCTCCAACCACAGACACTTAGAAGCAACACTTAGAAGAAGCAACCAAGCTCTATTAGCCAAGCTAATGACAACAGCCCTTATATACTCCTAAAATCACCTCCCACTAGGAATGTTTAACACCTGGGTAGGCCTCTGCTTATTAGCAAACAATAGCTAATTTACACAGCAATCAATAGCAAGTAGCTACCTAATCCAATCAAATGCCTTATAATTACCAACAGGAAATCAAACCTTGTGCAATCAGTAACCTTTTCCTACAGATGAATCTTACCTGTAACAGTAAAAAAGAAAACTCTTAGCACAACTCTTAGGCAGTTGAAGCTTCTGTAAAACTCTCCAGAATATCTCCAACCACAGACACTTAGAAGCAACACTTAGAAGAAGCAACCAAGCTCTATTAGCCAAGCTAATGACCACAGCCCTTATATACTCCTAAAATCACCTCCCACTAGGAATGTTTAACACCTGGGTAGGCCTCTGCTTATTAGCAAACAATAGCTAATTTACACAGCAATCAATAGCAAGTAGCTACCTAATCCAATCAAATGCCTTATAATTACCAACAGGAAATCAAACCTTGTGCAATCAGTAACCTTTTCCTACAGATGAATCTTACCTGTAACAGTAAAAAAGAAAACTCTTAGCACAACTCTTAGGCAGTTGAAGCTTCTGTAAAACTCTCCAGAATATCTCCAACCACAGACACTTAGAAGCAACACTTAGAAGAAGCAACCAAGCTCTATTAGCCAAGCTAATGACAACAGCCCTTATATACTCCTAAAATCACCTCCCACTAGGAATGTTTAACACCTGGGTAGGCCTCTGCTTATTAGCAAACAATAGCTAATTTACACAGCAATCAATAGCAAGTAGCTACCTAATCCAATCAAATGCCTTATAATTACCAACAGGAAATCAAACCTTGTGCAATCAGTAACCTTTTCCTACAGATGAATCTTACCTGTAACAGTAAAAAAGAAAACTCTTAGCACAACTCTTAGGCAGTTGAAGCTTCTGTAAAACTCTCCAGAATATCTCCAACCACAGACACTTAGAAGCAACACTTAGAAGAAGCAACCAAGCTCTATTAGCCAAGCTAATGACAACAGCCCTTATATACTCCTAAAATCACCTCCCACTAGGAATGTTTAACACCTGGGTAGGCCTCTGCTTATTAGCAAACAATAGCTAATTTACACAGCAATCAATAGCAAATAGCTACCTAATCCAATCAAATGCCTTATAATTACCAACAGGAAATCAAACCTTGTGCAATCAGTAACCTTTTCCTACAGATGAATCTTACCTGTAACAGTAAAAAAGAAAACTCTTAGCACAACTCTTAGGCAGTTGAAGCTTCTGTAAAACTCTCCAGAATATCTCCAACCACAGACACTTAGAAGCAACACTTAGAAGAAGCAACCAAGCTCTATTAGCCAAGCTAATGACAACAGCCCTTATATACTCCTAAAATCACCTCCCACTAGGAATGTTTAACACCTGGGTAGGCCTCTGCTTATTAGCAAACAATAGCTAATTTACACAGCAATCAATAGCAAGTAGCTACCTAATCCAATCAAATGCCTTATAATTACCAACAGGAAATCAAACCTTGTGCAATCAGTAACCTTTTCCTACAGATGAATCTTACCTGTAACAGTAAAAAAGAAAACTCTTAGCACAACTCTTAGGCAGTTGAAGCTTATGTAAAACTCTCCAGAATATCTCCAACCACAGACACTTAGAAGCAACACTTAGAAGAAGCAACCAAGCTCTATTAGCCAAGCTAATGACAACAGCCCTTATATACTCCTAAAATCACCTCCCACTAGGAATGTTTAACACCTGGGTAGGCCTCTGCTTATTAGCAAACAATAGCTAATTTACACCGCAATCAATAGCAAGTAGCTACCTAATCCAATCAAATGCCTTATAATTACCAACAGGAAATCAAACCTTGTGCAATCAGTAACCTTTTCCTACAGATGAATCTTACCTGTAACAGTAAAAAAGAAAACTCTTAGCACAACTCTTAGGCAGTTGAAGCTTCTGTAAAACTCTCCAGAATATCTCCAACCACAGACACTTAGAAGCAACACTTAGAAGAAGCAACCAAGCTCTATTAGCCAAGCTAATGACAACAGCCCTTATATACTCCTAAAATCACCTCCCACTAGGAATGTTTAACACCTGGGTAGGCCTCTGCTTATTAGCAAACAATAGCTAATTTACACAGCAATCAATAGCAAGTAGCTACCTAATCCAATCAAATGCCTTATAATTACCAACAGGAAATCAAACCTTGTGCAATCAGTAACCTTTTCCTACAGATGAATCTTACCTGTAACATTAAAAAAGAAAACTCTTAGCACAACTCTTAGGCAGTTGAAGCTTCTGTAAAACTCTCCAGAATATCTCCAACCACAGACACTTAGAAGCAACACTTAGAAGAAGCAAACAAGCTCTATTAGCCAAGCTAATGACAACAGCCCTTATATACTCCTAAAATCACCTCCCACTAGGAATGTTTAACACCTGGGTAGGCCTCTGCTTATTAGCAAACAATAGCTAATTTACACAGCAATCAATAGCAAGTAGCTACCTAATCCAATCAAATGCCTTATAATTACCAACAGGAAATCAAACCTTGTGCAATCAGTAACCTTTTCCTACAGATGAATCTTACCTGTAACAGTAAAAAAGAAAACTCTTAGCACAACTCTTAGGCAGTTGAAGCTTCTGTAAAACTCTCCAGAATATCTCCAACCACAGACACTTAGAAGCAACACTTAGAAGAAGCAACCAAGCTCTATTAGCCAAGCTAATGACAACAGCCCTTATATACTCCTAAAATCACCTCCCACTAGGAATGTTTAACACCTGGGTAGGCCTCTGCTTATTAGCAAACAATAGCTAATTTACACAGCAATCAATAGCAAGTAGCTACCTAATCCAATCAAATGCCTTATAATTACCAACAGGAAATCAAACCTTGTGCAATCAGTAACCTTTTCCTACAGATGAATCTTACCTGTAACAGTAAAAAAGAAAACTCTTAGCACAACTCTTAGGCAGTTGAAGCTTCTGTAAAACTCTCCAGAATATCTCCAACCACAGACACTTAGAAGCAACACTTAGAAGAAGCAACCAAGCTCTATTAGCCAAGCTAATGACAACAGCCCTTATATACTCCTAAAATCACCTCCCACTAGGAATGTTTAACACCTGGGTAGGCCTCTGCTTATTAGCAAACAATAGCTAATTTACACAGCAATCAATAGCAAGTAGCTACCTAATCCAATCAAATGCCTTATAATTACCAACAGGAAATCAAACCTTGTGCAATCAGTAACCTTTTCCTACAGATGAATCTTACCTGTAACAGTAAAAAAGAAAACTCTTAGCACAACTCTTAGGCAGTTGAAGCTTCTGTAAAACTCTCCAGAATATCTCCAACCACAGACACTTAGAAGCAACACTTAGAAGAAGCAACCAAGCTCTATTAGCCAAGCTAATGACAACAGCCCTTATATACTCCTAAAATCACCTCCCACTAGGAATGTTTAACACCTGGGTAGGCCTCTGCTTATTAGCAAACAATAGCTAATTTACACAGCAATCAATAGCAAGTAGCTACCTAATCCAATCAAATGCCTTATAATTACCAACAGGAAATCAAACCTTGTGCAATCAGTAACCTTTTCCTACAGATGAATCTTACCTGTAACAGTAAAAAAGAAAACTCTTAGCACAACTCTTAGACAGTTGAAGCTTCTGTAAAACTCTCCAGAATATCTCCAACCACAGACACTTAGAAGCAACACTTAGAAGAAGCAACCAAGCTCTATTAGCCAAGCTAATGACAACAGCCCTTATATACTCCTAAAATCACCTCCCACTAGGAATGTTTAACACCTGGGTAGGCCTCTGCTTATTAGCAAACAATAGCTAATTTACACAGCAATCAATAGCAAGTAGCTACCTAATCCAATCAAATGCCTTATAATTACCAACAGGAAATCAAACCTTGTGCAATCAGTAACCTTTTCCTACAGATGAATCTTACCTGTAACAGTAAAAAAGAAAACTCTTAGCACAACTCTTAGGCAGTTTTTTTTTTTGTAAATCTGTTTATTGAAAGGTCTACGAAGGTAACAAAATCAAGCGGATAGGACACGCAGGTCTGGCATTGCAGATTAAACAACATGTGAAAACAGTTAGATATTATTTATGAGTGTTTATCAGAGATCAACAGCGATCTATGCAGTGTCATATAATACATTGACTGGACCCGGCCTTACAGAATCTTAACTTCAACAAATGAAAAAAGGAAGAAAAAAAGAAAAAGAAAAAAAACAGGCATAGGTAACCCCGCATAATAAACCCTTTATACACTGGATCCCTGGGCATTATGCAATATTCATGAACGGGTGACGTCCGGGATCGACCCGCCCTTGTGTGCAATACTCATCATAGGAATCTTTATTACAGTGTGCTCGACTTAATTATCTATTTGGAGAGTAAGGTATCCGAAAATTAGCGAGTTAGCAGTGTCAATCCCAGAACAAAACCCTGGATATAATAAGGATACCTGCAAGTTCTGAGGTGAAAACCCCAGACCTTGAGTTAACCAGGGAGTCGGGTCCTATGACTAACAGTAGCTTCGTATGTGACACATCGACTAGCCCCATCATCCCAGCATTGGGTCAGGCCTACAGGTCATCACGTGTCGTTGCATCTGAGAGAAAGGGGGGGGGGGAAGCGTAAGGGATTTCACTCTCTCAAGTGTCATAAGAGATGTGTATTGTGTTGTGTGGTGTGGATGCTATTGTTATAGAAGGAGAGATTGTATCGTGAGTGCGTCACATCTGGGACCTACGTCTCGGTGGGTGTTGTCTCGCCATAAGGCAGTTAACTACCGAATCTGATAGTCAGATGTTTCAGAACCCTCCATGGGTGTTCGCTGACTTCTGGTACTGTCTTGTGTATGTCTCAAGTCGCCTCTTCGCGTTTCAGGAATTAAGTGTGTAGTCATTATCTCAAAAAAAAGTGTCTAAGAGACTCCTCCGGTCCGAATCCGGAGCCCCGGTCACCGACAAGAGGGGTAGAGGAGGGGGGTGAAAGAGGATAGGGTGGATGGGATAGACAAGGTATTGCCTCTTCTGCCTAGCTCGGGACGGCGCGTGCCCCCGTCGGGCCACCCGATATGCCCCCAGTACCACGGCATCGAGAAATATACATAAACCACGGCGTCCAAACCTCCGTATGTTTTGTTTCCCTGCCTGTTAGGGCGGAGTAGGCTGCTTCGGCACCCTGAATCTCCTCAACTCTGCGAATCCATTCGGATTTGGAAGGTACATCAGATGTTTTCCAATGGGCTGGAATGGTGGCTTTGGCGGCGTTGAGCAGGTGCCGCAATATCGACTTCTTGTACGAGGATATAGAGGACGTTGTGATGTGTAGTAAAGCGAGTTCTGCAGACCAGTCTGGGATATCCCCCAGGATCAGTACGATTGTTTCCCTGATCATCTCCCAGTATGGGGTGATAGCCTTGCAGTCCCACCATATGTGTAGCACTGTTCCGCGCGTCTCTTGACACCTCCAGCATACAGAGGGTATGGAGGGGAATATGCGGTGCAATAAAGTTGGCGTCCTATACCAATGAGAGATGAGTTTATAATTCACCTCTTGGTAATAAGAACTCATGGAGCTCTTATGTTGCCATAATAATGCTATTTCCCACTGTTGTACCGTGAGAGATTTTCCAAGTTGTTCTTCCCATTGTCTTTTGAATGTCTGTGGTGCTTCCGCATGATTGGTCAGGAGGTGCTGATATAAGACTGAGATGGCGTGTTCCACCACTGTACCCCGGTCGCAGAGGTTCTCGAACCACGTGAGGGTTCTGTGTAGTTTTTCTTTATGTGGTAATGTTTCATAAAAGTGCTGTAGTTGGAAGTAACGGAAGCAGGTGAGAGGCGTCCGTGGTCTGTCGCCCAGCAGCGAGGGCAAAGTCCGCAGCCTCCCGCCCTCCAGAACTCTGTGTATTGGTATATATGTCCCTATGTCCTGTAAGGGCAAGGCTATGGGAGGAAGTCCCCCACCTATGGCCGTATTGTGCGTGAGCGGGAGCATCGGGCTAGGGGATGGGGATATGTGATCCAGCTGTTTCACAGATCTCCAACCCACCAGGGTTTGGAAGATCAGTCCCTCCACTGGGAGGTGGACCGGTGATCGTCCCGAGGAGCCCCATATTTGTTCTTCCATTGTCGGACCAATAAGACCTCTATCCAGTACCACCCAATGCTTGGCGGAGGATGTTACATGCCAGTCTAGGATGCGTTGCATGATCGTGGCCTGATAGTGTTTCCTAAAGTCAGGCAATGCCAATCCACCCTGGATTCTAGGTCGGCAGATGATTTCGTGTCGGATCCGAGATCGACCGCCTCTCCAGACGAACTTGAGCACCGCCGTCTTCAGGGTAGAGAAGAAGACCAGCGGTAGAGCAAGAGGTATGGTCTGCATAAGGTACAGAACCCGCGGAAGAATGTTCATCTTGATTACCGCGACTCTGCCGTGCCATGTGATGTGCGGGTGCGCCCACCTGGTGAGGTCCGAGAGTACGGTCCTTAATAAGGGTGTGAAGTTGTGTTGGTAAATGCTACCCGGGTCCTCCGCCACCCAGACCCCCAGGTACTTCATTTTGTCACGACACCAGTGAAATGCGAACTCTGTCTCCAAGGAATGGAATTCCTCTGTGGGGAACGTGATGTTCAGGACCTCGCACTTCGAGACATTGAGCTTAAATCCGGATATCTGCCCGAATCTATCGAATTCCTTGAGGAGGCACGGCAACGTGATCCTGGGATTGCGGACAAAGAAGAGGAGATCATCCGCGTACGCTGCCACTTTGTGTTGTACCCCCTTCCAATCATACCCCTGGATGTCTGGGTTACTGCGAATCGCTTGTAACAGAGGTTCCAGGGAGAGAGCGAACAGTAAGGGCGAAAGCGGGCATCCCTGTCGGGTTCCGTTGTTGATCGCGAAGTCCCCAGTCGTGGCCCCGTTAACCCGCACAGATGCCCGTGGCCTGCTATATATCGCGGATATCCAAGCAAGGAGTCTCTGCCCGCCTTGCAATTGGAGGGTCTCCAGCATATACGTCCAGTTGACACGATCGAATGCCTTTTCGGCATCGGTCGATAACAGGAGCAGCTGTGTCCCCAATCTCCTCGCATGGTGCTGAATGGAAAAAAGTCTCAATGTGCTATCTCGGGCCTCCCTACCCGGAATGAAGCCCGTCTGGTCAGGGTGTATAAGGTCCGGAAGCAAGTGTTTAAGACGGGTGGCTATTACCTTCGTGAACATCTTGGCATCTACGTTTAATAAGGAGATCGGCCTATAGCTACCACAATGTAAGGGGTCTTTCCCCGGTTTCAGTAAGACCGTGATGGTGGCAGCCAAGGATTCCGTCCCCAGGGTTCCACCCTCTCCAACTGCGTTGACTGCCTTAGAAAGCCGGGGCAGCAATATATCCGTAAAACACTTGTAGTAACCCGTGGGGAAACCGTCTGGTCCGGGGGCCTTGCCCGTTTTGGAAGCCTTAAGGGCCGCAGCTAGTTCTTCTATGGATATCGGGGCATCCAAAAGTGTAGCTGATTCCTGGTCGATCACCTTGGTGATCGTTCCGGCCAGATATTCTCGTGTCGCGTTGCGTACCCTCGAGTCTGTAGAGGCTCCATTAGGGCCATAGAGGTTATACAATCGTTCATAATATAGCCGAAACTCTTCCGCAATTCTCTGCGGGAATGGGGAGACTTCTCCCGAAGTCAGCTGGATCTTATGGATTTGTCTTTGGGGCTGGGGGCCCTTTAGCAGTCTCGCCAGATATTTGCCCCCCTTATTGGCGTGCGTGTAGTAGAAACCCTTTGTGCGTTGAACCGAGCTAAGGTGCCTTTTAAGGATAAGGTCCTTCAGTTTCCTCCTCTGCTCCATTAGTTCGCCATATGTAGCGTTAAGTTGGGAGCGTTTATGTTGGCGTTCTAGAGTAGAGATAGCAGCATAAACTTCGACCATATCCTGCGTATGGGCCTTACGCTTCTGGGACGCGATGCGTATGAGTGTGCCCCGGATTACACTCTTGTGAGCCTCCCAGATGGTGATCGGGGAAGACTCCGGGGTGTCGTTTTCCCTGAAGTATTGGTCCAGTTCTTGTTGGATTTGCAGTCTAACGCCCGGGTCCATTAATAAAGATGGATTGAGCCTCCAGGTCCAGTTCTTCGGTCTGTAAAGAGGTGAGTTCAGCTCTATCCCGACTGAGCCATGGTCTGACCAGGTGGTTGTTCCTATGTCGGCCCCTCGGAGATGGGAGAGTCCTTCTCTCGCGATGAAGATATAATCTATACGTGAGTAACGATTATGGAGTGCGGAGTAATAGGTAAAATCTTTTGTCGAGGGGTGGAGGGCCCTCCAGCAATCCACTAGTCTTAGGGAATCGAGTGACTGCCGGATTGACCTGATGTTGCGTTGTGGTATACAGCTATGACCCGTGGAGGAGTCCAGGGTCGGATCTAGTGGGGCGTTGAAGTCCCCTCCCACCACCAATATCCCATCTGTGAAGTCCTCTAGTTGGAGTAAGACATTGTGAATGAACGATGCTTGCCTTTTGTTGGGTACATATATAGTTGCTATGGTATAAATCTTATCCGCTATGATGCCTTTGAGGAAGAGATATCTCCCCTGGGAGTCCTGGACACGTTCCAATTCTTTAAAATCCAGTTCCGTCGCAATTAATATGGCTACACCAGATTTGTGAGCTGTAGGGTGGTTGCAGAAGTAGTTAACAGGGTAGTGTCTACTCCGTAGTCCAGGTGCCGATCCTTCCTTGAAGTGCGTTTCTTGCAGCAGGGCAACTGAGATGTGTTTCCTTCTCATTTCCCGCAGCAAGTGCGTGCGCCTTTCCGGGATGTTAAGTCCCCTGCAGTTCTGGGTGAGGAACCGCAGAGGTGCACTCTGGAATGCCATACTCACCTATACGTCCCGGCAGGTTTCCCAAATGAAGGAGGGCCGGGTAGTATCCCCAAGATGCCAGAGGGCCAGGGGCAATCGCGCACCCGAGGCGTGGGCCGGCCGGCGGGCGGCAAGAAAAGAGCAGGGGGTGAGAGGGGGGAGGACGTGTGGAAAGGAGGGCGAGGGTAACGAGGAGGGGGGAAGAGTAGGAGATAGTAGTAGTTGGTAGCCGGTGAACCGAAGTCGGTACAGGAGGGTCAGGCTAGCAGTGTATTATGTATGTATAAGAAGTCGTGTAACTGTACGTAGGTCACTTCCCCGATACCAGTGGGCTTCCCGAAGTAGGAACCCTTCAACAGGGTGAGGGGGAGACTCGCGCGGTAACCGGATGCGGCAGAGGATAGCTCCGGGACCAGCCCAGGAGTCCAAGTTCCTACCGTCCGGTCACCAATCAACTAGCGCGAGTGTAGGTTTCAGAGAACGTGGGTCAAGTCCCAGCCAAGTGAGATGTCAGAGAGTCGATGGGTCAAGTACGAGGTCATCCGCTCCACCGAGCCCCCCAGTTGTAGCTCTGAATAAACAGTATCAACATGTAAACAGTGCGCTTCACAAATGGAGCGAGCAATTAATAACATCAAACATTATGGTCAAATATACATTGCCCCCCCAAGATATAATACAAGGAGCCCCCTGGTACCCACATATCCACCTCTAGCTTCCGGGAACCCTGCGCCCTATGTGTCCCCGGGTGACAGCAACGTCCAGTGCATCGCCGGGGGGGGAGGGGGAGAAATACTCAGGGTCACAATTACACTAAATGACTAGGGGTAAGTGTAAACGCTGCATGTGCTGTTATGAATCAGTAGGCCTACAATGTAGCGGTAAACCATGCAGGCGACCCACCAATCGGAGAGGGGGAGGGGGGGGGACCACGCCAAGGTACCATGGTTGAGTATAAACGTTGTACGCGCTGTTACGTGCCAGTGGGCCCAGGATGTAGCGGTGGGTCATGCAATCGTTCCAACAGCCGGGGAGGAGGAGGGGGGGGGGCCGGGGATGTGGTGAGAGGGAGCTGCGGGCCTCCATAACCTTCCGTGCTAACATAATTGAAAATGTACGTGGGTACAGGCCCAAGGTGAGGTGCAGACACAAAATCAGCAAAACATCACATTGTATAGTAAAGCTTAATATGTAATTCCCACTTCCCCCCATCCCCCTCCCAAAGCGAATCAAAAAGGAGTCATCAGTCCCCCTGCTGTCCCTGTCAAGAAGGAGTCCCCTACAGCAGTTAAACATTCGACCCCAAGCAGTCTGCGCTCGGGTTAAACTCACGAGAGATGCCCATCATGAGACAACAGGTGCGGATACATTGCATTGCCCCCCTCTCCCCCCACCCCAAGGCAAGGTGAACCCGTTCTAGCTAGCAAAGAATTGGTGGTTGGAGACATATACAGGTCGGAGCCAATACCCCCATGGGACCCTCGCTTGTGCCAGAGATAGGAACAGTATCCCCACCCAATCTGTATGTCCCATTTCCCCCCCTCCCAAAGCCATATCCCTTTGTATAGTGCCCAAAGTACAGAGTACCTGAAACGGAGTAATAATTCAAACCTGCTTCTCGTAGACTCTGGGAGGTGAAATCGGCCAACTGGCATCAGCTTAAAGGGTCACATCGTGGTCGGGTAAGAAGGGCGTTTGAGATGTAGAGGGCGCAAACAAGGAGAGCCGCCCCGGGTCGGTACCAAGCGGTGCAAGGGTCCTGGCTGGCCTCCGGTGTCACTCCTCTGGAGACAACGGATCTCCGCGGCTTCCCATATGCTGAACAGGGGGCGCTCTCCCACCCCGATTTCTGGATCCCCTGTGCGGTCTTGGTGGTGGATGCAGAGGGCCCAGGATCCAGTCAGAGACCGGCGGTGAGGGTAGGCCCAATTCTCCCATGAAGCGTGGTACCTCTTCTGGCCACCTCAGCGAGATCCAACGGTTTTGATGTCTGACTTGCAGGGAGAAGGGGAATCCCCATTTATAAGGTATGTTGCGGTCTCTTAGTATTGTAGTGACCGGTCTTAAGGCCCTCCTGGCTTCAAGCGTCATTGGGGAAAAGTCATTATAGAGGGAGACCTGGGTCCCCCGGAAGGGCCAGGTCTGCCGTTCCCTGGCCTTCAGCATTATGGCGTTTTTTATTGGGAACGAGTGTAGGCAGCAAATAAGATCGCGCGGTCCCTCCTCGGCTGAGCGAGGTCGCAGAGCTCTATGTGCCCTCTCAAACTCAATTTCTGCCGGTGGAGACGGTTGTAGGAGAGAACTAAAGAGATCCGTGAGTGTGGCCACTGCATCCTCCGGTCCCTCAGCTTCTGGAACCCCACGGACACGTATGTTGCACCGTCTCCCCCTATTGTCAACATCTTCCATCTGTCGGCGTAGGGAGAGCAACATCTGGCCCTGACGCGCCACCGCGGTGTCAGTGGCCGTCACCC
This sequence comes from Pelobates fuscus, assembly GCF_036172605.1. Taxonomy (NCBI): domain Eukaryota; kingdom Metazoa; phylum Chordata; class Amphibia; order Anura; family Pelobatidae; genus Pelobates; species Pelobates fuscus. The sequence continues at coordinate 124,114,752 of NC_086319.1, forward strand.
TGGCTGTAAGGGCCTCATTCGCTTCCTCCAATACTGTAATGCGGCCTGCCTGCGCGGTGAGGTCGTGGCGCATCTCCGCTATCTCGGAGCGCAGGGTATCCTGGATTGCGGCAATAATGGCTTGGAGGTCAGCTTTTGTTACTGCTGATTCCTTTAGGTCCCGCAGGGAAGCTTCAATGCGGCTCAAGGCAGGCACCTCCATGTCCGGCGCTGGTGTAGTGGGCGCCGCCATTTTGGGGCTAGGGGGGCCTCCGCTCGATCCCTGTTGCGGCTGTAAGAAGCCGTCCAGCGGTCCCTGTTGCGAGCTCTTAGGGGTCTGGGGGTGCTCCGGGCGTTTTGTGCGCCCCATGAGGTTAGTTTATGTGCGCTTATTCGGCTATTCGGGGTCCGGTGGAGCGGAGCACTTTCCTCACGCGGCCATCTTGGCTCAGAAGTCAACTCTTAGGCAGTTGAAGCTTCTGTAAAACTCTCCAGAATATCTCCAACCACAGACACTTAGAAGCAACACTTAGAAGAAGCAACCAAGCTCTATTAGCCAAGCTAATGACAACAGCCCTTATATACTCCTAAAATCACCTCCCACTAGGAATGTTTAACACCTGGGTAGGCCTCTGCTTATTAGCAAACAATAGCTAATTTACACAGCAATCAATAGCAAGTAGCTACCTAATCCAATCAAATGCCTTATAATTACCAACAGGAAATCAAACCTTGTGCAATCAGTAACCTTTTCCTACAGATGAATCTTACCTGTAACAGTAAAAAAGAAAACTCTTAGCACAACTCTTAGGCAGTTGAAGCTTCTGTAAAACTCTCCAGAATATCTCCAACCACAGACACTTAGAAGCAACACTTAGAAGAAGCAACCAAGCTCTATTAGCCAAGCTAATGACAACAGCCCTTATATACTCCTAAAATCACCTCCCACTAGGAATGTTTAACACCTGGGTAGGCCTCTGCTTATTAGCAAACAATAGCTAATTTACACAGCAATCAATAGCAAGTAGCTACCTAATCCAATCAAATGCCTTATAATTACCAACAGGAAATCAAACCTTGTGCAATCAGTAACCTTTTCCTACAGATGAATCTTACCTGTAACAGTAAAAAAGAAAACTCTTAGCACAACTCTTAGGCAGTTGAAGCTTCTGTAAAACTCTCCAGAATATCTCCAACCACAGACACTTAGAAGCAACACTTAGAAGAAGCAACCAAGCTCTATTAGCCAAGCTAATGACAACAGCCCTTATATACTCCTAAAATCACCTCCCACTAGGAATGTTTAACACCTGGGTAGGCCTCTGCTTATTAGCAAACAATAGCTAATTTACATAGCAATCAATAGCAAGTAGCTACCTAATCCAATCAAATGCCTTATAATTACCAACAGGAAATCAAACCTTGTGCAATCAGTAACCTTTTCCTACAGATGAATCTTACCTGTAACAGTAAAAAAGAAAACTCTTAGCACAACTCTTAGGCAGTTTTTTTTTTTGTAAATCTGTTTATTGAAAGGTCTACGAAGGTAACAAAATCAAGCGGATAGGACACGCAGGTCTGGCATTGCAGATTAAACAACATGTGAAAACAGTTAGATATTATTTATGAGTGTTTATCAGAGATCAACAGCGATCTATGCAGTGTCATATAATACATTGACTGGACCCGGCCTTACAGAATCTTAACTTCAACAAATGAAAAAAGGAAGAAAAAAAGAAAAAGAAAAAAAACAGGCATAGGTAACCCCGCATAATAAACCCTTTATACACTGGATCCCTGGGCATTATGCAATATTCATGAACGGGTGACGTCCGGGATCGACCCGCCCTTGTGTGCAATACTCATCATAGGAATCTTTATTACAGTGTGCTCGACTTAATTATCTATTTGGAGAGTAAGGTATCCGAAAATTAGCGAGTTAGCAGTGTCAATCCCAGAACAAAACCCTGGATATAATAAGGATACCTGCAAGTTCTGAGGTGAAAACCCCAGACCTTGAGTTAACCAGGGAGTCGGGTCCTATGACTAACAGTAGCTTCGTATGTGACACATCGACTAGCCCCATCATCCCAGCATTGGGTCAGGCCTACAGGTCATCACGTGTCGTTGCATCTGAGAGAAAGGGGGGGGGGGAAGCGTAAGGGATTTCACTCTCTCAAGTGTCATAAGAGATGTGTATTGTGTTGTGTGGTGTGGATGCTATTGTTATAGAAGGAGAGATTGTATCGTGAGTGCGTCACATCTGGGACCTACGTCTCGGTGGGTGTTGTCTCGCCATAAGGCAGTTAACTACCGAATCTGATAGTCAGATGTTTCAGAACCCTCCATGGGTGTTCGCTGACTTCTGGTACTGTCTTGTGTATGTCTCAAGTCGCCTCTTCGCGTTTCAGGAATTAAGTGTGTAGTCATTATCTCAAAAAAAAGTGTCTAAGAGACTCCTCCGGTCCGAATCCGGAGCCCCGGTCACCGACAAGAGGGGTAGAGGAGGGGGGTGAAAGAGGATAGGGTGGATGGGATAGACAAGGTATTGCCTCTTCTGCCTAGCTCGGGACGGCGCGTGCCCCCGTCGGGCCACCCGATATGCCCCCAGTACCACGGCATCGAGAAATATACATAAACCACGGCGTCCAAACCTCCGTATGTTTTGTTTCCCTGCCTGTTAGGGCGGAGTAGGCTGCTTCGGCACCCTGAATCTCCTCAACTCTGCGAATCCATTCGGATTTGGAAGGTACATCAGATGTTTTCCAATGGGCTGGAATGGTGGCTTTGGCGGCGTTGAGCAGGTGCCGCAATATCGACTTCTTGTACGAGGATATAGAGGACGTTGTGATGTGTAGTAAAGCGAGTTCTGCAGACCAGTCTGGGATATCCCCCAGGATCAGTACGATTGTTTCCCTGATCATCTCCCAGTATGGGGTGATAGCCTTGCAGTCCCACCATATGTGTAGCACTGTTCCGCGCGTCTCTTGACACCTCCAGCATACAGAGGGTATGGAGGGGAATATGCGGTGCAATAAAGTTGGCGTCCTATACCAATGAGAGATGAGTTTATAATTCACCTCTTGGTAATAAGAACTCATGGAGCTCTTATGTTGCCATAATAATGCTATTTCCCACTGTTGTACCGTGAGAGATTTTCCAAGTTGTTCTTCCCATTGTCTTTTGAATGTCTGTGGTGCTTCCGCATGATTGGTCAGGAGGTGCTGATATAAGACTGAGATGGCGTGTTCCACCACTGTACCCCGGTCGCAGAGGTTCTCGAACCACGTGAGGGTTCTGTGTAGTTTTTCTTTATGTGGTAATGTTTCATAAAAGTGCTGTAGTTGGAAGTAACGGAAGCAGGTGAGAGGCGTCCGTGGTCTGTCGCCCAGCAGCGAGGGCAAAGTCCGCAGCCTCCCGCCCTCCAGAACTCTGTGTATTGGTATATATGTCCCTATGTCCTGTAAGGGCAAGGCTATGGGAGGAAGTCCCCCACCTATGGCCGTATTGTGCGTGAGCGGGAGCATCGGGCTAGGGGATGGGGATATGTGATCCAGCTGTTTCACAGATCTCCAACCCACCAGGGTTTGGAAGATCAGTCCCTCCACTGGGAGGTGGACCGGTGATCGTCCCGAGGAGCCCCATATTTGTTCTTCCATTGTCGGACCAATAAGACCTCTATCCAGTACCACCCAATGCTTGGCGGAGGATGTTACATGCCAGTCTAGGATGCGTTGCATGATCGTGGCCTGATAGTGTTTCCTAAAGTCAGGCAATGCCAATCCACCCTGGATTCTAGGTCGGCAGATGATTTCGTGTCGGATCCGAGATCGACCGCCTCTCCAGACGAACTTGAGCACCGCCGTCTTCAGGGTAGAGAAGAAGACCAGCGGTAGAGCAAGAGGTATGGTCTGCATAAGGTACAGAACCCGCGGAAGAATGTTCATCTTGATTACCGCGACTCTGCCGTGCCATGTGATGTGCGGGTGCGCCCACCTGGTGAGGTCCGAGAGTACGGTCCTTAATAAGGGTGTGAAGTTGTGTTGGTAAATGCTACCCGGGTCCTCCGCCACCCAGACCCCCAGGTACTTCATTTTGTCACGACACCAGTGAAATGCGAACTCTGTCTCCAAGGAATGGAATTCCTCTGTGGGGAACGTGATGTTCAGGACCTCGCACTTCGAGACATTGAGCTTAAATCCGGATATCTGCCCGAATCTATCGAATTCCTTGAGGAGGCACGGCAACGTGATCCTGGGATTGCGGACAAAGAAGAGGAGATCATCCGCGTACGCTGCCACTTTGTGTTGTACCCCCTTCCAATCATACCCCTGGATGTCTGGGTTACTGCGAATCGCTTGTAACAGAGGTTCCAGGGAGAGAGCGAACAGTAAGGGCGAAAGCGGGCATCCCTGTCGGGTTCCGTTGTTGATCGCGAAGTCCCCAGTCGTGGCCCCGTTAACCCGCACAGATGCCCGTGGCCTGCTATATATCGCGGATATCCAAGCAAGGAGTCTCTGCCCGCCTTGCAATTGGAGGGTCTCCAGCATATACGTCCAGTTGACACGATCGAATGCCTTTTCGGCATCGGTCGATAACAGGAGCAGCTGTGTCCCCAATCTCCTCGCATGGTGCTGAATGGAAAAAAGTCTCAATGTGCTATCTCGGGCCTCCCTACCCGGAATGAAGCCCGTCTGGTCAGGGTGTATAAGGTCCGGAAGCAAGTGTTTAAGACGGGTGGCTATTACCTTCGTGAACATCTTGGCATCTACGTTTAATAAGGAGATCGGCCTATAGCTACCACAATGTAAGGGGTCTTTCCCCGGTTTCAGTAAGACCGTGATGGTGGCAGCCAAGGATTCCGTCCCCAGGGTTCCACCCTCTCCAACTGCGTTGACTGCCTTAGAAAGCCGGGGCAGCAATATATCCGTAAAACACTTGTAGTAACCCGTGGGGAGACCGTCTGGTCCGGGGGCCTTGCCCGTTTTGGAAGCCTTAAGGGCCGCAGCTAGTTCTTCTATGGATATCGGGGCATCCAAAAGTGTAGCTGATTCCTGGTCGATCACCTTGGTGATCGTTCTGGCCAGATATTCTCGTGTCGCGTTGCGTACCCTCGAGTCTGTAGAGGCTCCATTAGGGCCATAGAGGTTATACAATCGTTCATAATATAGCCGAAACTCTTCCGCAATTCTCTGCGGGAATGGGGAGACTTCTCCCGAAGTCAGCTGGATCTTATGGATTTGTCTTTGGGGCTGGGGGCCCTTTAGCAGTCTCGCCAGATATTTGCCCCCCTTATTGGCGTGCGTGTAGTAGAAACCCTTTGTGCGTTGAACCGAGCTAAGGTGCCTTTTAAGGATAAGGTCCTTCAGTTTCCTCCTCTGCTCCATTAGTTCGCCATATGTAGCGTTAAGTTGGGAGCGTTTATGTTGGCGTTCTAGAGTAGAGATAGCAGCATAAACTTCGACCATATCCTGCGTATGGGCCTTACGCTTCTGGGACGCGATGCGTATGAGTGTGCCCCGGATTACACTCTTGTGAGCCTCCCAGATGGTGATCGGGGAAGACTCCGGGGTGTCGTTTTCCCTGAAGTATTGGTCCAGTTCTTGTTGGATTTGCAGTCTAACGCCCGGGTCCATTAATAAAGATGGATTGAGCCTCCAGGTCCAGTTCTTCGGTCTGTAAAGAGGTGAGTTCAGCTCTATCCCGACTGAGCCATGGTCTGACCAGGTGGTTGTTCCTATGTCGGCCCCTCGGAGATGGGAGAGTCCTTCTCTCGCGATGAAGATATAATCTATACGTGAGTAACGATTATGGAGTGCGGAGTAATAGGTAAAATCTTTTGTCGAGGGGTGGAGGGCCCTCCAGCAATCCACTAGTCTTAGGGAATCGAGTGACTGCCGGATTGACCTGATGTTGCGTTGTGGTATACAGCTATGACCCGTGGAGGAGTCCAGGGTCGGATCTAGTGGGGCGTTGAAGTCCCCTCCCACCACCAATATCCCATCTGTGAAGTCCTCTAGTTGGAGTAAGACATTGTGAATGAACGATGCTTGCCTTTTGTTGGGTACATATATAGTTGCTATGGTATAAATCTTATCCGCTATGATGCCTTTGAGGAAGAGATATCTCCCCTGGGAGTCCTGGACACGTTCCAATTCTTTAAAATCCAGTTCCGTCGCAATTAATATGGCTACACCAGATTTGTGAGCTGTAGGGTGGTTGCAGAAGTAGTTAACAGGGTAGTGTCTACTCCGTAGTCCAGGTGCCGATCCTTCCTTGAAGTGCGTTTCTTGCAGCAGGGCAACTGAGATGTGTTTCCTTCTCATTTCCCGCAGCAAGTGCGTGCGCCTTTCCGGGATGTTAAGTCCCCTGCAGTTCTGGGTGAGGAACCGCAGAGGTGCACTCTGGAATGCCATACTCACCTATACGTCCCGGCAGGTTTCCCAAATGAAGGAGGGCCGGGTAGTATCCCCAAGATGCCAGAGGGCCAGGGGCAATCGCGCACCCGAGGCGTGGGCCGGCCGGCGGGCGGCAAGAAAAGAGCAGGGGGTGAGAGGGGGGAGGACGTGTGGAAAGGAGGGCGAGGGTAACGAGGAGGGGGGAAGAGTAGGAGATAGTAGTAGTTGGTAGCCGGTGAACCGAAGTCGGTACAGGAGGGTCAGGCTAGCAGTGTATTATGTATGTATAAGAAGTCGTGTAACTGTACGTAGGTCACTTCCCCGATACCAGTGGGCTTCCCGAAGTAGGAACCCTTCAACAGGGTGAGGGGGAGACTCGCGCGGTAACCGGATGCGGCAGAGGATAGCTCCGGGACCAGCCCAGGAGTCCAAGTTCCTACCGTCCGGTCACCAATCAACTAGCGCGAGTGTAGGTTTCAGAGAACGTGGGTCAAGTCCCAGCCAAGTGAGATGTCAGAGAGTCGATGGGTCAAGTACGAGGTCATCCGCTCCACCGAGCCCCCCAGTTGTAGCTCTGAATAAACAGTATCAACATGTAAACAGTGCGCTTCACAAATGGAGCGAGCAATTAATAACATCAAACATTATGGTCAAATATACATTGCCCCCCCAAGATATAATACAAGGAGCCCCCTGGTACCCACATATCCACCTCTAGCTTCCGGGAACCCTGCGCCCTATGTGTCCCCGGGTGACAGCAACGTCCAGTGCATCGCCGGGGGGGGGAGGGGGAGAAATACTCAGGGTCACAATTACACTAAATGACTAGGGGTAAGTGTAAACGCTGCATGCGCTGTTATGAATCAGTAGGCCTACAATGTAGCGGTAAACCATGCAGGCGACCCACCAATCGGAGAGGGGGAGGGGGGGGGGACCACGCCAAGGTACCATGGTTGAGTATAAACGTTGTACGCGCTGTTACGTGCCAGTGGGCCCAGGATGTAGCGGTGGGTCATGCAATCGTTCCAACAGCCGGGGAGGAGGAGGGGGGGGGGGCCGGGGATGTGGTGAGAGGGAGCTGCGGGCCTCCATAACCTTCCGTGCTAACATAATTGAAAATGTACGTGGGTACAGGCCCAAGGTGAGGTGCAGACACAAAATCAGCAAAACATCACATTGTATAGTAAAGCTTAATATGTAATTCCCACTTCCCCCCATCCCCCTCCCAAAGCGAATCAAAAAGGAGTCATCAGTCCCCCTGCTGTCCCTGTCAAGAAGGAGTCCCCTACAGCAGTTAAACATTCGACCCCAAGCAGTCTGCGCTCGGGTTAAACTCACGAGAGATGCCCATCATGAGACAACAGGTGCGGATACATTGCATTGCCCCCCTCTCCCCCCACCCCAAGGCAAGGTGAACCCGTTCTAGCTAGCAAAGAATTGGTGGTTGGAGACATATACAGGTCGGAGCCAATACCCCCATGGGACCCTCGCTTGTGCCAGAGATAGGAACAGTATCCCCACCCAATCTGTATGTCCCATTTCCCCCCCTCCCAAAGCCATATCCCTTTGTATAGTGCCCAAAGTACAGAGTACCTGAAACGGAGTAATAATTCAAACCTGCTTCTCGTAGACTCTGGGAGGTGAAATCGGCCAACTGGCATCAGCTTAAAGGGTCACATCGTGGTCGGGTAAGAAGGGCGTTTGAGATGTAGAGGGCGCAAACAAGGAGAGCCGCCCCGGGTCGGTACCAAGCGGTGCAAGGGTCCTGGCAGGCCTCCGGTGTCACTCCTCTGGAGACAACGGATCTCCGCGGCTTCCCATATGCTGAACAGGGGGCGCTCTCCCACCCCGATTTCTGGATCCCCTGTGCGGTCTTGGTGGTGGATGCAGAGGGCCCAGGATCCAGTCAGAGACCGGCGGTGAGGGTAGGCCCAATTCTCCCATGAAGCGTGGTACCTCTTCTGGCCACCTCAGCGAGATCCAACGGTTTTGATGTCTGACTTGCAGGGAGAAGGGGAATCCCCATTTATAAGGTATGTTGCGGTCTCTTAGTATTGTAGTGACCGGTCTTAAGGCCCTCCTGGCTTCAAGCGTCATTGGGGAAAAGTCATTATAGAGGGAGACCTGGGTCCCCCGGAAGGGCCAGGTCTGCCGTTCCCTGGCCTTCAGCATTATGGCGTTTTTTATTGGGAACGAGTGTAGGCAGCAAATAAGATCGCGCGGTCCCTCCTCGGCTGAGCGAGGTCGCAGAGCTCTATGTGCCCTCTCAAACTCAATTTCTGCCGGTGGAGACGGTTGTAGGAGAGAACTAAAGAGATCCGTGAGTGTGGCCACTGCATCCTCCGGTCCCTCAGCTTCTGGAACCCCACGGACACGTATGTTGCACCGTCTCCCCCTATTGTCAACATCTTCCATCTGTCGGCGTAGGGAGAGCAACATCTGGCCCTGACGCGCCACCGCGGTGTCAGTGGCCGTCACCCTGGCTGTAAGGGCCTCATTCGCTTCCTCCAATACTGTAATGCGGCCTGCCTGCGCGGTGAGGTCGTGGCGCATCTCCGCTATCTCGGAGCGCAGGGTATCCTGGATTGCGGCAATAATGGCTTGGAGGTCAGCTTTTGTTACTGCTGATTCCTTTAGGTCCCGCAGGGAAGCTTCAATGCGGCTCAAGGCAGGCACCTCCATGTCCGGCGCTGGTGTAGTGGGCGCCGCCATTTTGGGGCTAGGGGGGCCTCCGCTCGATCCCTGTTGCGGCTGTAAGAAGCCGTCCAGCGGTCCCTGTTGCGAGCTCTTAGGGGTCTGGGGGTGCTCCGGGCGTTTTGTGCGCCCCATGAGGTTAGTTTATGTGCGCTTATTCGGCTATTCGGGGTCCGGTGGAGCGGAGCACTTTCCTCACGCGGCCATCTTGGCTCAGAAGTCAACTCTTAGGCAGTTGAAGCTTCTGTAAAACTCTCCAGAATATCTCCAACCACAGACACTTAGAAGCAACACTTAGAAGAAGCAACCAAGCTCTATTAGCCAAGCTAATGACAACAGCCCTTATATACTCCTAAAATCACCTCCCACTAGGAATGTTTAACACCTGGGTAGGCCTCTGCTTATTAGCAAACAATAGCTAATTTACACAGCAATCAATAGCAAGTAGCTACCTAAACCAATCAAATGCCTTATAATTACCAACAGGAAATCAAACATTGTGCAATCAGTAACCTTTTCCTACAGATGAATCTTACCTGTAACAGTAAAAAAGAAAACTCTTAGCACAACTCTTAGGCAGTTGAAGCTTCTGTAAAACTCTCCAGAATATCTCCAACCACAGACACTTAGAAGCAACACTTAGAAGAAGCAACCAAGCTCTATTAGCCAAGCTAATGACAACAGCCCTTATATACTCCTAAAATCACCTCCCACTAGGAATGTTTAACACCTGGGTAGGCCTCTGCTTATTAGCAAACAATAGCTAATTTACACAGCAATCAATAGCAAGTAGCTACCTAATCCAATCAAATGCCTTATAATTACCAACAGGAAATCAAACGTTGTGCAATCAGTAACCTTTTCCTACAGATGAATCTTACCTGTAACAGTAAAAAAGAAAACTCTTAGCACAACTCTTAGGCAGTTGAAGCTTCTGTAAAACTCTCCAGAATATCTCCAACCACAGACACTTAGAAGCAACACTTAGAAGAAGCAACCAAGCTCTATTAGCCAAGCTAATGACAACAGCCCTTATATACTCCTAAAATCACCTCCCACTAGGAATGTTTAACACCTGGGTAGGCCTCTGCTTATTAGCAAACAATAGCTAATTTACACAACAATCAATAGCAAGTAGCTACCTAATCCAATCAAATGCCTTATAATTACCAACAGGATATCAAACCTTGTGCAATCAGTAACCTTTTACTACAGATGAATCTTACCTGTAACAGTAAAAAAGAAAACTCTTAGCACAACTCTTAGGCAGTTGAAGCTTCTGTAAAACTCTCCAGAATATCTCCAACCACAGACACTTAGAAGCAACACTTAGAAGAAGCAACCAAGCTCTATTAGCCAAGCTAATGACAACAGCCCTTATATACTCCTAAAATCACCTCCCACTAGGAATGTTTAACACCTGGGTAGGCCTCTGCTTATTAGCAAACAATAGCTAATTTACACAGCAATCAATAGCAAGTAGCTACCTAATCCAATCAAATGCCTTATAATTACCAACAGGAAATCAAACCTTGTGCAATCAGTAACCTTTTCCTACAGATGAATCTTACCTGTAACAGTAAAAAAGAAAACTCTTAGCACAACTCTTAGGCAGTTGAAGCTTCTGTAAAACTCTCCAGAATATCTCCAACCACAGACACTTAGAAGCAACACTTAGAAGAAGCAACCAAGCTCTATTAGCCAAGCTAATGACAACAGCCCTTATATACTCCTAAAATCACCTCCCACTAGGAATGTTTAACACCTGGGTAGGCCTCTGCTTATTAGCAAACAATAGCTAATTTACACAGCAATCAATAGCAAGTAGCTACCTAAACCAATCAAATGCCTTATAATTACCAACAGGAAATCAAACATTGTGCAATCAGTAACCTTTTCCTACAGATGAATCTTACCTGTAACAGTAAAAAAGAAAACTCTTAGCACAACTCTTAGGCAGTTGAAGCTTCTGTAAAACTCTCCAGAATATCTCCAACCACAGACACTTAGAAGCAACACTTAGAAGAAGCAACCAAGCTCTATTAGCCAAGCTAATGACAACAGCCCTTATATACTCCTAAAATCACCTCCCACTAGGAATGTTTAACACCTGGGTAGGCCTCTGCTTATTAGCAAACAATAGCTAATTTACACAGCAATCAATAGCAAGTAGCTACCTAATCCAATCAAATGCCTTATAATTACCAACAGGAAATCAAACCTTGTGCAATCAGTAACCTTTTCCTACAGATGAATCTTACCTGTAACAGTAAAAAAGAAAACTCTTAGCACAACTCTTAGGCAGTTGAAGCTTCTGTAAAACTCTCCAGAATATCTCCAACCACAGACACTTAGAAGCAACACTTAGAAGAAGCAACCAAGCTCTATTAGCCAAGCTAATGACAACAGCCCTTATATACTCCTAAAATCACCTCCCACTAGGAATGTTTAACACCTGGGTAGGCCTCTGCTTATTAGCAAACAATAGCTAATTTACACAGCAATCAATAGCAAGTAGCTACCTAATCCAATCAAATGCCTTATAATTACCAACAGGAAATCAAACCTTGTGCAATCAGTAACCTTTTCCTACAGATGAATCTTACCTGTAACAGTAAAAAAGAAAACTCTTAGCACAACTCTTAGGCAGTTGAAGCTTCTGTAAAACTCTCCAGAATATCTCCAACCACAGACACTTAGAAGCAACACTTAGAAGAAGCAACCAAGCTCTATTAGCCAAGCTAATGACAACAGCCCTTATATACTCCTAAAATCACCTCCCACTAGGAATGTTTAACACCTGGGTAGGCCTCTGCTTATTAGCAAACAATAGCTAATTTACACAGCAATCAATAGCAAGTAGCTACCTAATCCAATCAAATGCCTTATAATTACCAACAGGAAATCAAACCTTGTGCAATCAGTAACCTTTTCCTACAGATGAATCTTACCTGTAACAGTAAAAAAGAAAACTCTTAGCACAACTCTTAGGCAGTTGAAGCTTCTGTAAAACTCTCCAGAATATCTCCAACCACAGACACTTAGAAGCAACACTTAGAAGAAGCAACCAAGCTCTATTAGCCAAGCTAATGACAACAGCCCTTATATACTCCTAAAATCACCTCCCACTAGGAATGTTTAACACCTGGGTAGGCCTCTGCTTATTAGCAAACAATAGCTAATTTACACAGCAATCAATAGCAAATAGCTACCTAATCCAATCAAATGCCTTATAATTACCAACAGGAAATCAAACCTTGTGCAATCAGTAACCTTTTCCTACAGATGAATCTTACCTGTAACAGTAAAAAAGAAAACTCTTAGCACAACTCTTAGGCAGTTGAAGCTTCTGTAAAACTCTCCAGAATATCTCCAACCACAGACACTTAGAAGCAACACTTAGAAGAAGCAACCAAGCTCTATTAGCCAAGCTAATGACAACAGCCCTTATATACTCCTAAAATCACCTCCCACTAGGAATGTTTAACACCTGGGTAGGCCTCTGCTTATTAGCAAACAATAGCTAATTTACACAGCAATCAATAGCAAGTAGCTACCTAATCCAATCAAATGCCTTATAATTACCAACAGGAAATCAAACCTTGTGCAATCAGTAACCTTTTCCTACAGATGAATCTTACCTGTAACAGTAAAAAAGAAAACTCTTAGCACAACTCTTAGGCAGTTGAAGCTTCTGTAAAACTCTCCAGAATATCTGCAACCACAGACACTTAGAAGCAACACTTAGAAGAAGCAACCAAGCTCTATTAGCCAAGCTAATGACAACAGCCCTTATATACTCCTAAAATCACCTCCCACTAGGAATGTTTAACACCTGGGTAGGCCTCTGCTTATTAGCAAACAATAGCTAATTTACACAGCAATCAATAGCAAGTAGCTACCTAATCCAATCAAATGCCTTATAATTACCAACAGGAAATCAAACCTTGTGCAATCAGTAACCTTTTCCTACAGATGAATCTTACCTGTAACAGTAAAAAAGAAAACTCTTAGCACAACTCTTAGGCAGTTGAAGCTTCTGTAAAACTCTCCAGAATATCTCCAACCACAGACACTTAGAAGCAACACTTAGAAGAAGCAACCAAGCTCTATTAGCCAAGCTAATGACAACAGCCCTTATATACTCCTAAAATCACCTCCCACTAGGAATGTTTAACACCTGGGTAGGCCTCTGCTTATTAGCAAACAATAGCTAATTTACACAGCAATCAATAGCAAGTAGCTACCTAAACCAATCAAATGCCTTATAATTACCAACAGGAAATCAAACATTGTGCAATCAGTAACCTTTTCCTACAGATGAATCTTACCTGTAACAGTAAAAAAGAAAACTCTTAGCACAACTCTTAGGCAGTTGAAGCTTCTGTAAAACTCTCCAGAATATCTCCAACCACAGACACTTAGAAGCAACACTTAGAAGAAGCAACCAAGCTCTATTAGCCAAGCTAATGACAACAGCCCTTATATACTCCTAAAATCACCTCCCACTAGGAATGTTTAACACCTGGGTAGGCCTCTGCTTATTAGCAAACAATAGCTAATTTACACAGCAATCAATAGCAAGTAGCTACCTAATCCAATCAAATGCCTTATAATTACCAACAGGAAATCAAACCTTGTGCAATCAGTAACCTTTTCCTACAGATGAATCTTACCTGTAACAGTAAAAAAGAAAACTCTTAGCACAACTCTTAGGCAGTTGAAGCTTCTGTAAAACTCTCCAGAATATCTCCAACCACAGACACTTAGAAGCAACACTTAGAAGAAGCAACCAAGCTCTATTAGCCAAGCTAATGACAACAGCCCTTATATACTCCTAAAATCACCTCCCACTAGGAATGTTTAACACCTGGGTAGGCCTCTGCTTATTAGCAAACAATAGCTAATTTACACAGCAATCAATAGCAAGTAGCTACCTAATCCAATCAAATGCCTTATAATTACCAACAGGAAATCAAACCTTGTGCAATCAGTAACCTTTTCCTACAGATGAATCTTACCTGTAACAGTAAAAAAGAAAACTCTTAGCACAACTCTTAGGCAGTTGAAGCTTCTGTAAAACTCTCCAGAATATCTCCAACCACAGACACTTAGAAGCAACACTTAGAAGAAGCAACCAAGCTCTATTAGCCAAGCTAATGACAACAGCCCTTATATACTCCTAAAATCACCTCCCACTAGGAATGTTTAACACCTGGGTAGGCCTCTGCTTATTAGCAAACAATAGCTAATTTACACAGCAATCAATAGCAAGTAGCTACCTAATCCAATCAAATGCCTTATAATTACCAACAGGAAATCAAACCTTGTGCAATCAGTAACCTTTTCCTACAGATGAATCTTACCTGTAACAGTAAAAAAGAAAACTCTTAGCACAACTCTTAGGCAGTTGAAGCTTCTGTAAAACTCTCCAGAATATCTCCAACCACAGACACTTAGAAGCAACACTTAGAAGAAGCAACCAAGCTCTATTAGCCAAGCTAATGACAACAGCCCTTATATACTCCTAAAATCACCTCCCACTAGGAATGTTTAACACCTGGGTAGGCCTCTGCTTATTAGCAAACAATAGCTAATTTACACAGCAATCAATAGCAAATAGCTACCTAATCCAATCAAATGCCTTATAATTACCAACAGGAAATCAAACCTTGTGCAATCAGTAACCTTTTCCTACAGATGAATCTTACCTGTAACAGTAAAAATGAAAACTCTTAGCACAACTCTTACGCAGTTGAAGCTTCTGTAAAACTCTCCAGAATATCTCCAACCACAGACACTTAGAAGCAACACTTAGAAGAAGCAACCAAGCTCTATTAGCCAAGCTAATGACAACAGCCCTTATATACTCCTAAAATCACCTCCCACTAGGAATGTTTAACACCTGGGTAGGCCTCTGCTTATTAGCAAACAATAGCTAATTTACACAGCAATCAATAGCAAGTAGCTACCTAATCCAATCAAATGCCTTATAATTACCAACAGGAAATCAAACCTTGTGCAATCAGTAACCTTTTCCTACAGATGAATCTTACCTGTAACAGTAAAAATGAAAACTCTTAGCACAACTCTTACGCAGTTGAAGCTTCTGTAAAACTCTCCAGAATATCTCCAACCACAGACACTTAGAAGCAACACTTAGAAGAAGCAACCAAGCTCTATTAGCCAAGCTAATGACAACAGCCCTTATATACTCCTAAAATCACCTCCCACTAGGAATGTTTAACACCTGGGTAGGCCTCTGCTTATTAGCAAACAATAGCTAATTTACACAGCAATCAATAGCAAGTAGCTACCTAATCCAATCAAATGCCTTATACCGTATATACTCGAGTATAAGCCGACCCGAATATAAGCCGAGGCCCCTAATTTTATCCCAAAAAACTGGGAAAACTTATTGACTCGAGTATAAGACTAGGGTGGGAAATGCAGCAGCTACTGGTAAATTTCTAAATAAAATTAGATCCTAAAAAAAATTTATTAATTGAATATTTATTTACAGTGTGTGTATAATGAATGCAGTGTGTGCGTATGTGTGTGTGTATGAGTGCAGCGTGTGTGTATGAGTGCAGTGTGTGTGTGCATGAATGCAGTGTGTGTGTGCATGAATGCAGTGTGTGTGTGCATGAATGCAGTGTGTGAATGCAGTGTGTGCAGGGCCGGTGCAAGGATATTTGCCGCCGTAGGCAAAAAAAAATTTGCCGCCCCCTCCCCCCCCCCCATATGTCCTGACTTCCCCTCCTCCTCCCTCAGTGGTCCTTACCTCCCCACCCCCGTGTTCCTTCACTCCCCCCCCCAGTGGTCCTGACTCACCCCTCCCCCAGTGGTCCTTACCCTCCCCTCCCCTAGTGGTCCTTACCCTCCCCTCCCCTAGTGGTCCTTACTTCCCCCTCCCCTCCCATAGTGGTCCTTATCCCACCCCCTCCCTCTCATAGTGGTCCTTATCCCCCTTCTCCCTCCCATAGTGTTCCTTATCCCCCCCCATCCCTCCCATAGTGGTCCATATACCCCCCCCTCCCTCCCATAATGGTCCTTATACCCCCCTCCCTCCCATAGTGGTCCTTATCCCACCCCCTCCCATAGTGGTCCTTATACCCCCCTCCCTCCCATAGTGGTCCTTATACCCCCCTCCCTCCAATAGTGGTCCTTATACCCCCCCTCCCTCCCATAGTGGTCCTTATACCCCCCCTCCCTCCCATAGTGGTCCTTATACCCCCCCCTCCCATAGTGGTCCTTATACCCCCCCCTCCCATAGTGGTCCTTATACCCCCCCCCTCCCATAGTGGTCCTTATATCCCCCCCCCTCCCATAGTGGTCCTTATAACCCCCCCTCCCATAGTGGTCCTTATACCCCCCCCCCCCCTCCCATAGTGGTCCTTATACCCGTTTTTTTTTTTATTATTATTATTTTTTTTTTTCGTCCCCCCTCCCTGCTTGATATATGGCAGGGAGGGGGGCTCTCCTTCCCTGGTGGTCCAGTGGCAGTTCAGTGGGGGGAGAGGGGGGCTGGCAGAGCTGTACTTACCTGTTCTGCAGCTCCTGTCAGCTCTCTCCTCCTCTGCGCCGTCCGTGCAGCTCCTTCGTCAGCTCACAGTGTAAGTCTCGCGAGAGCCGCGGCTCTCGCGAGACTTACACTGGGAGCTGACCGAGGTGCTGAACGGACGGCGCGGAGGAGGAGAGAGCTGACAGGAGCTGCAGAACAGGTAAGTACAGCTCTGCCAGCCCCCCTCTCCCCCCAGTCTGTATTATGGCAATGCAAATTGCCATAATACAGACTCTGACTCGAGTATAAGCCGAGTTGGGGTTTTTCAGCCCAAAAAATGGGCTGAAAAACTCGGCTTATACTCGAGTATATACGGTAATTACCAACAGGAAATCAAACCTTGTGCAATCAGTAACCTTTTCCTACAGATGAATCTTACCTGTAACAGTAAAAAAGAAAACTCTTAGCACAACTCTTAGGCAGTTGAAGCTTCTGTAAAACTCTCCAGAATATCTCCAACCACAGACACTTAGAAGCAACACTTAGAAGAAGCAACCAAGCTCTATTAGCCAAGCTAATGACAACAGCCCTTATATACTCCTAAAATCACCTCCCACTAGGAATGTTTAACACCTGGGTAGGCCTCTGCTTATTAGCAAACAATAGCTAATTTACACAGCAATCAATAGCAAGTAGCTACCTAATCCAATCAAATGCCTTATAATTACCAACAGGAAATCAAACCTTGTGCAATCAGTAACCTTTTCCTACAGATGAATCTTACCTGTAACAGTAAAAAAGAAAACTCTTAGCACAACTCTTAGGCAGTTGAAGCTTCTGTAAAACTCTCCAGAATATCTCCAACCACAGACACTTAGAAGCAACACTTAGAAGAAGCAACCAAGCTCTATTAGCCAAGCTAATGACAACAGCCCTTATATACTCCTAAAATCACCTCCCACTAGGAATGTTTAACACCTGGGTAGGCCTCTGCTTATTAGCAAACAATAGCTAATTTACACAGCAATCAATAGCAAGTAGCTACCTAATCCAATCAAATGCCTTATAATTACCAACAGGAAATCAAACCTTGTGCAATCAGTAACCTTTTCCTACAGATGAATCTTACCTGTAACAGTAAAAAAGAAAACTCTTAGCACAACTCTTAGGCAGTTGAAGCTTCTGTAAAACTCTCCAGAATATCTCCAACCACAGACACTTAGAAGCAACACTTAGAAGAAGCAACCAAGCTCTATTAGCCAAGCTAATGACAACAGCCCTTATATACTCCTAAAATCACCTCCCACTAGGAATGTTTAACACCTGGGTAGGCCTCTGCTTATTAGCAAACAATAGCTAATTTACACAGCAATCAATAGCAAGTAGCTACCTAATCCAATCAAATGCCTTATAATTACCAACAGGAAATCAAACCTTGTGCAATCAGTAACCTTTTCCTACAGATGAATCTTACCTGTAACAGTAAAAAAGAAAACTCTTAGCACAACTCTTAGGCAGTTGAAGCTTCTGTAAAACTCTCCAGAATATCTCCAATCACAGACACTTAGAAGCAACACTTAGAAGAAGCAACCAAGCTCTATTAGCCAAGCTAATGACAACAGCCCTTATATACTCCTAAAATCACCTCCCACTAGGAATGTTTAACACCTGGGTAGGCCTCTGCTTATTAGCAAACAATAGCTAATTTACACAGCAATCAATAGCAAGTAGCTA
This sequence comes from Pelobates fuscus, assembly GCF_036172605.1. Classification (NCBI taxonomy): domain Eukaryota; kingdom Metazoa; phylum Chordata; class Amphibia; order Anura; family Pelobatidae; genus Pelobates; species Pelobates fuscus. The sequence goes on from NC_086319.1 coordinate 124,133,061, forward strand.
CCTAATCCAATCAAATGCCTTATAATTACCAACAGGAAATCAAACCTTGTGCAATCAGTAACCTTTTCCTACAGATGAATCTTACCTGTAACAGTAAAAAAGAAAACTCTTAGCACAACTCTTAGGCAGTTGAAGCTTCTGTAAAACTCTCCAGAATATCTCCAACCACAGACACTTAGAAGCAACACTTAGAAGAAGCAACCAAGCTCTATTAGCCAAGCTAATGACAACAGCCCTTATATACTCCTAAAATCACCTCCCACTAGGAATGTTTAACACCTGGGTAGGCCTCTGCTTATTAGCAAACAATAGCTAATTTACACAGCAATCAATAGCAAGTAGCTACCTAATCCAATCAAATGCCTTATAATTACCAACAGGAAATCAAACCTTGTGCAATCAGTAACCTTTTCCTACAGATGAATCTTACCTGTAACAGTAAAAAAGAAAACTCTTAGCACAACTCTTAGGCAGTTGAAGCTTCTGTAAAACTCTCCAGAATATCTCCAATCACAGACACTTAGAAGCAACACTTAGAAGAAGCAACCAAGCTCTATTAGCCAAGCTAATGACAACAGCCCTTATATACTCCTAAAATCACCTCCCACTAGGAATGTTTAACACCTGGGTAGGCCTCTGCTTATTAGCAAACAATAGCTAATTTACACAGCAATCAATAGCAAGTAGCTACCTAATCCAATCAAATGCCTAATAATTACCAACAGGAAATCAAACCTTGTGCAATCAGTAACCTTTTCCTACAGATGAATCTTACCTGTAACATTAAAAAAGAAAACTCTTAGCACAACTCTTAGGCAGTTGAAGCTTCTGTAAAACTCTCCAGAATATCTCCAACCACAGACACTTAGAAGCAACACTTAGAAGAAGCAACCAAGCTCTATTAGCCAAGCTAATGACAACAGCCCTTATATACTCCTAAAATCACCTCCCACTAGGAATGTTTAACACCTGGGTAGGCCTCTGCTTATTAGCAAACAATAGCTAATTTACACAGCAATCAATAGCAAGTAGCTACCTAATCCAATCAAATGCCTTATAATTACCAACAGGAAATCAAACCTTGTGCAATCAGTAACCTTTTCCTACAGATGAATCTTACCTGTAACAGTAAAAAAGAAAACTCTTAGCACAACTCTTAGGCAGTTGAAGGTTCTGTAAAACTCTCCAGAATATCTCCAACCACAGACACTTAGAAGCAACACTTAGAAGAAGCAACCAAGCTCTATTAGCCAAGCTAATGACAACAGCCCTTATATACTCCTAAAATCACCTCCCACTAGGAATGTTTAACACCTGGGTAGGCCTCTGCTTATTAGCAAACAATAGCTAATTTACACAGCAATCAATAGCAAGTAGCTACCTAATCCAATCAAATGCCTTATAATTACCAACAGGAAATCAAACCTTGTGCAATCAGTAACCTTTTCCTACAGATGAATCTTACCTGTAACAGTAAAAAAGAAAACTCTTAGCACAACTCTTAGGCAGTTGAAGCTTCTGTAAAACTCTCCAGAATATCTCCAACCACAGACACTTAGAAGCAACACTTAGAAGAAGCAACCAAGCTCTATTAGCCAAGCTAATGACAACAGCCCTTATATACTCCTAAAATCACCTCCCACTAGGAATGTTTAACACCTGGGTAGGCCTCTGCTTATTAGCAAACAATAGCTAATTTACACAGCAATCAATAGCAAGTAGCTACCTAATCCAATCAAATGCCTTATAATTACCAACAGGAAATCAAACCTTGTGCAATCAGTAACCTTTTCCTACAGATGAATCTTACCTGTAACAGTAAAAAAGAAAACTCTTAGCACAACTCTTAGGCAGTTGAAGCTTCTGTAAAACTCTCCAGAATATCTCCAACCACAGACACTTAGAAGCAACACTTAGAAGAAGCAACCAAGCTCTATTAGCCAAGCTAATGACAACAGCCCTTATATACTCCTAAAATCACCTCCCACTAGGAATGTTTAACACCTGGGTAGGCCTCTGCTTATTAGCAAACAATAGCTAATTTACACAGCAATCAATAGCAAGTAGCTACCTAATCCAATCAAATGCCTTATAATTACCAACAGGAAATCAAACCTTGTGCAATCAGTAACCTTTTCCTACAGATGAATCTTACCTGTAACAGTAAAAAAGAAAACTCTTAGCACAACTCTTAGACAGTTGAAGCTTCTGTAAAACTCTCCAGAATATCTCCAACCACAGACACTTAGAAGCAACACTTAGAAGAAGCAACCAAGCTCTATTAGCCAAGCTAATGACAACAGCCCTTATATACTCCTAAAATCACCTCCCACTAGGAATGTTTAACACCTGGGTAGGCCTCTGCTTATTAGCAAACAATAGCTAATTTACACAGCAATCAATAGCAAGTAGCTACCTAATCCAATCAAATGCCTTATAATTACCAACAGGAAATCAAACCTTGTGCAATCAGTAACCTTTTCCTACAGATGAATCTTACCTGTAACAGTAAAAAAGAAAACTCTTAGCACAACTCTTAGGCAGTTGAAGCTTCTGTAAAACTCTCCAGAATATCTCCAACCACAGACACTTAGAAGCAACACTTAGAAGAAGCAACCAAGCTCTATTAGCCAAGCTAATGACAACAGCCCTTATATACTCCTAAAATCACCTCCCACTAGGAATGTTTAACACCTGGGTAGGCCTCTGCTTATTAGCAAACAATAGCTAATTTACACAGCAATCAATAGCAAGTAGCTACCTAATCCAATCAAATGCCTTATAATTACCAACAGGAAATCAAACCTTGTGCAATCAGTAACCTTTTCCTACAGATGAATCTTCCCTTTAACAGTAAAAAAAGAAAACTCTTAGCACAACTCTTAGGCAGTTGAAGCTTCTGTAAAACTCTCCAGAATATCTCCAACCACAGACACTTAGAAGCAACACTTAGAAGAAGCAACCAAGCTCTATTAGCCAAGCTAATGACAACAGCCCTTATATACTCCTAAAATCACCTCCCACTAGGAATGTTTAACACCTGGGTAGGCCTCTGCTTATTAGCAAACAATAGCTAATTTACACAGCAATCAATAGCAAGTAGCTACCTAATCCAATCAAATGCCTTATAATTACCAACAGGAAATCAAACCTTGTGCAATCAGTAACCTTTTCCTACAGATGAATCTTACCTGTAACAGTAAAAAAGAAAACTCTTAGCACAACTCTTAGGCAGTTGAAGCTTCTGTAAAACTCTCCAGAATATCTCCAACCACAGACACTTAGAAGCAACACTTAGAAGAAGCAACCAAGCTCTATTAGCCAAGCTAATGACAACAGCCCTTATATACTCCTAAAATCACCTCCCACTAGGAATGTTTAACACCTGGGTAGGCCTCTGCTTATTAGCAAACAATAGCTAATTTACACAGCAATCAATAGCAAGTAGCTACCTAATCCAATCAAATGCCTTATAATTACCAACAGGAAATCAAACCTTGTGCAATCAGTAACCTTTTCCTACAGATGAATCTTACCTGTAACAGTAAAAAAGAAAACTCTTAGCACAACTCTTAGGCAGTTGAAGCTTCTGTAAAACTCTCCAGAATATCTCCAACCACAGACACTTAGAAGCAACACTTAGAAGAAGCAACCAAGCTCTATTAGCCAAGCTAATGACAACAGCCCTTATATACTCCTAAAATCACCTCCCACTAGGAATGTTTAACACCTGGGTAGGCCTCTGCTTATTAGCAAACAATAGCTAATTTACACAGCAATCAATAGCAAGTAGCTACCTAATCCAATCAAATGCCTTATAATTACCAACAGGAAATCAAACCTTGTGCAATCAGTAACCTTTTCCTACAGATGAATCTTACCTGTAACAGTAAAAAAGAAAACTCTTAGCACAACTCTTAGACAGTTGAAGCTTCTGTAAAACTCTCCAGAATATCTCCAACCACAGACACTTAGAAGCAACACTTAGAAGAAGCAACCAAGCTCTATTAGCCAAGCTAATGACAACAGCCCTTATATACTCCTAAAATCACCTCCCACTAGGAATGTTTAACACCTGGGTAGGCCTCTGCTTATTAGCAAACAATAGCTAATTTACACAGCAATCAATAGCAAGTAGCTACCTAATCCAATCAAATGCCTTATAATTACCAACAGGAAATCAAACCTTGTGCAATCAGTAACCTTTTCCTACAGATGAATCTTACCTGTAACAGTAAAAAAGAAAACTCTTAGCACAACTCTTAGGCAGTTGAAGCTTCTGTAAAACTCTCCAGAATATCTCCAACCACAGACACTTAGAAGCAACACTTAGAAGAAGCAACCAAGCTCTATTAGCCAAGCTAATGACAACAGCCCTTATATACTCCTAAAATCACCTCCCACTAGGAATGTTTAACACCTGGGTAGGCCTCTGCTTATTAGCAAACAATAGCTAATTTACACAGCAATCAATAGCAAGTAGCTACCTAATCCAATCAAATGCCTTATAATTACCAACAGGAAATCAAACCTTGTGCAATCAGTAACCTTTTCCTACAGATGAATCTTCCCTTTAACAGTAAAAAAAGAAAACTCTTAGCACAACTCTTAGGCAGTTGAAGCTTCTGTAAAACTCTCCAGAATATCTCCAACCACAGACACTTAGAAGCAACACTTAGAAGAAGCAACCAAGCTCTATTAGCCAAGCTAATGACAACAGCCCTTATATACTCCTAAAATCACCTCCCACTAGGAATGTTTAACACCTGGGTAGGCCTCTGCTTATTAGCAAACAATAGCTAATTTACACAGCAATCAATAGCAAGTAGCTACCTAATCCAATCAAATGCCTTATAATTACCAACAGGAAATCAAACCTTGTGCAATCAGTAACCTTTTCCTACAGATGAATCTTACCTGTAACAGTAAAAAAGAAAACTCTTAGCACAACTCTTAGGCAGTTGAAGCTTCTGTAAAACTCTCCAGAATATCTCCAACCACAGACACTTAGAAGCAACACTTAGAAGAAGCAACCAAGCTCTATTAGCCAAGCTAATGACAACAGCCCTTATATACTCCTAAAATCACCTCCCACTAGGAATGTTTAACACCTGGGTAGGCCTCTGCTTATTAGCAAACAATAGCTAATTTACACAGCAATCAATAGCAAGTAGCTACCTAATCCAATCAAATGCCTTATAATTACCAACAGGAAATCAAACCTTGTGCAATCAGTAACCTTTTCCTACAGATGAATCTTACCTGTAACAGTAAAAAAGAAAACTCTTAGCACAACTCTTAGACAGTTGAAGCTTCTGTAAAACTCTCCAGAATATCTCCAACCACAGACACTTAGAAGCAACACTTAGAAGAAGCAACCAAGCTCTATTAGCCAAGCTAATGACAACAGCCCTTATATACTCCTAAAATCACCTCCCACTAGGAATGTTTAACACCTGGGTAGGCCTCTGCTTATTAGCAAACAATAGCTAATTTACACAGCAATCAATAGCAAGTAGCTACCTAATCCAATCAAATGCCTTATAATTACCAACAGGAAATCAAACCTTGTGCAATCAGTAACCTTTTCCTACAGATGAATCTTACCTGTAACAGTAAAAAAGAAAACTCTTAGCACAACTCTTAGACAGTTGAAGCTTCTGTAAAACTCTCCAGAATATCTCCAACCACAGACACTTAGAAGCAACACTTAGAAGAAGCAACCAAGCTCTATTAGCCAAGCTAATGACAACAGCCCTTATATACTCCTAAAATCACCTCCCACTAGGAATGTTTAACACCTGGGTAGGCCTCTGCTTATTAGCAAACAATAGCTAATTTACACAGCAATCAATAGCAAGTAGCTACCTAATCCAATCAAATGCCTTATAATTACCAACAGGAAATCAAACCTTGTGCAATCAGTAACCTTTTCCTACAGATGAATCTTACCTGTAACAGTAAAAAAGAAAACTCTTAGCACAACTCTTAGGCAGTTGAAGCTTCTGTAAAACTCTCCAGAATATCTCCAACCACAGACACTTAGAAGCAACACTTAGAAGAAGCAACCAAGCTCTATTAGCCAAGCTAATGACAACAGCCCTTATATACTCCTAAAATCACCTCCCACTAGGAATGTTTAACACCTGGGTAGGCCTCTGCTTATTAGCAAACAATAGCTAATTTACACAGCAATCAATAGCAAGTAGCTACCTAATCCAATCAAATGCCTTATAATTACCAACAGGAAATCAAACCTTGTGCAATCAGTAACCTTTTCCTACAGATGAATCTTACCTGTAACAGTAAAAAAGAAAACTCTTAGCACAACTCTTAGGCAGTTGAAGCTTCTGTAAAACTCTCCAGAATATCTCCAACCACAGACACTTAGAAGCAACACTTAGAAGAAGCAACCAAGCTCTATTAGCCAAGCTAATGACAACAGCCCTTATATACTCCTAAAATCACCTCCCACTAGGAATGTTTAACACCTGGGTAGGCCTCTGCTTATTAGCAAACAATAGCTAACTTACACAGCAATCAATAGCAAGTAGCTACCTAATCCAATCAAATGCCTTATAATTACCAACAGGAAATCAAACCTTGTGCAATCAGTAACCTTTTCCTACAGATGAATCTTACCTGTAACAGTAAAAAAGAAAACTCTTAGCACAACTCTTAGGCAGTTGAAGCTTCTGTAAAACTCTCCAGAATATCTCCAACCACAGACACTTAGAAGCAACACTTAGAAGAAGCAACCAAGCTCTATTAGCCAAGCTAATGACAACAGCCCTTATATACTCCTAAAATCACCTCCCACTAGGAATGTTTAACACCTGGGTAGGCCTCTGCTTATTAGCAAACAATAGCTAATTTACACAGCAATCAATAGCAAGTAGCTACCTAATCCAATCAAATGCCTTATAATTACCAACAGGAAATCAAACCTTGTGCAATCAGTAACCTTTTCCTACAGATGAATCTTACCTGTAACAGTAAAAAAGAAAACTCTTAGCACAACTCTTAGACAGTTGAAGCTTCTGTAAAACTCTCCAGAATATCTCCAACCACAGACACTTAGAAGCAACACTTAGAAGAAGCAACCAAGCTCTATTAGCCAAGCTAATGACAACAGCCCTTATATACTCCTAAAATCACCTCCCACTAGGAATGTTTAACACCTGGGTAGGCCTCTGCTTATTAGCAAACAATAGCTAATTTACACAGCAATCAATAGCAAGTAGCTACCTAATCCAATCAAATGCCTTATAATTACCAACAGGAAATCAAACCTTGTGCAATCAGTAACCTTTTCCTACAGATGAATCTTACCTGTAACAGTAAAAAAGAAAACTCTTAGCAAAACTCTTAGGCAGTTGAAGCTTCTGTAAAACTCTCCAGAATATCTCCAACCACAGACACTTAGAAGCAACACTTAGAAGAAGCAACCAAGCTCTATTAGCCAAGCTAATGACAACAGCCCTTATATACTCCTAAAATCACCTCCCACTAGGAATGTTTAACACCTGGGTAGGCCTCTGCTTATTAGCAAACAATAGCTAATTTACACAACAATCAATAGCAAGTAGCTACCTAATCCAATCAAATGCCTTATAATTACCAACAGGAAATCAAACCTTGTGCAATCAGTAACCTTTTCCTACAGATGAATCTTACCTGTAACAGTAAAAAAGAAAACTCTTAGCACAACTCTTAGGCAGTTTTTTTTTTTGTAAATCTGTTTATTGAAAGGTCTACGAAGGTAACAAAATCAAGCGGATAGGACACGCAGGTCTGGCATTGCAGATTAAACAACATGTGAAAACAGTTAGATATTATTTATGAGTGTTTATCAGAGATCAACAGCGATCTATGCAGTGTCATATAATACATTGACTGGACCCGGCCTTACAGAATCTTAACTTCAACAAATGAAAAAAGGAAGAAAAAAAGAAAAAGAAAAAAAACAGGCATAGGTAACCCCGCATAATAAACCCTTTATACACTGGATCCCTGGGCATTATGCAATATTCATGAACGGGTGACGTCCGGGATCGACCCGCCCTTGTGTGCAATACTCATCATAGGAATCTTTATTACAGTGTGCTCGACTTAATTATCTATTTGGAGAGTAAGGTATCCGAAAATTAGCGAGTTAGCAGTGTCAATCCCAGAACAAAACCCTGGATATAATAAGGATACCTGCAAGTTCTGAGGTGAAAACCCCAGACCTTGAGTTAACCAGGGAGTCGGGTCCTATGACTAACAGTAGCTTCGTATGTGACACATCGACTAGCCCCATCATCCCAGCATTGGGTCAGGCCTACAGGTCATCACGTGTCGTTGCATCTGAGAGAAAGGGGGGGGGGGAAGCGTAAGGGATTTCACTCTCTCAAGTGTCATAAGAGATGTGTATTGTGTTGTGTGGTGTGGATGCTATTGTTATAGAAGGAGAGATTGTATCGTGAGTGCGTCACATCTGGGACCTACGTCTCGGTGGGTGTTGTCTCGCCATAAGGCAGTTAACTACCGAATCTGATAGTCAGATGTTTCAGAACCCTCCATGGGTGTTCGCTGACTTCTGGTACTGTCTTGTGTATGTCTCAAGTCGCCTCTTCGCGTTTCAGGAATTAAGTGTGTAGTCATTATCTCAAAAAAAAGTGTCTAAGAGACTCCTCCGGTCCGAATCCGGAGCCCCGGTCACCGACAAGAGGGGTAGAGGAGGGGGGTGAAAGAGGATAGGGTGGATGGGATAGACAAGGTATTGCCTCTTCTGCCTAGCTCGGGACGGCGCGTGCCCCCGTCGGGCCACCCGATATGCCCCCAGTACCACGGCATCGAGAAATATACATAAACCACGGCGTCCAAACCTCCGTATGTTTTGTTTCCCTGCCTGTTAGGGCGGAGTAGGCTGCTTCGGCACCCTGAATCTCCTCAACTCTGCGAATCCATTCGGATTTGGAAGGTACATCAGATGTTTTCCAATGGGCTGGAATGGTGGCTTTGGCGGCGTTGAGCAGGTGCCGCAATATCGACTTCTTGTACGAGGATATAGAGGACGTTGTGATGTGTAGTAAAGCGAGTTCTGCAGACCAGTCTGGGATATCCCCCAGGATCAGTACGATTGTTTCCCTGATCATCTCCCAGTATGGGGTGATAGCCTTGCAGTCCCACCATATGTGTAGCACTGTTCCGCGCGTCTCTTGACACCTCCAGCATACAGAGGGTATGGAGGGGAATATGCGGTGCAATAAAGTTGGCGTCCTATACCAATGAGAGATGAGTTTATAATTCACCTCTTGGTAATAAGAACTCATGGAGCTCTTATGTTGCCATAATAATGCTATTTCCCACTGTTGTACCGTGAGAGATTTTCCAAGTTGTTCTTCCCATTGTCTTTTGAATGTCTGTGGTGCTTCCGCATGATTGGTCAGGAGGTGCTGATATAAGACTGAGATGGCGTGTTCCACCACTGTACCCCGGTCGCAGAGGTTCTCGAACCACGTGAGGGTTCTGTGTAGTTTTTCTTTATGTGGTAATGTTTCATAAAAGTGCTGTAGTTGGAAGTAACGGAAGCAGGTGAGAGGCGTCCGTGGTCTGTCGCCCAGCAGCGAGGGCAAAGTCCGCAGCCTCCCGCCCTTCAGAACTCTGTGTATTGGTATATATGTCCCTATGTCCTGTAAGGGCAAGGCTATGGGAGGAAGTCCCCCACCTATGGCCGTATTGTGCGTGAGCGGGAGCATCGGGCTAGGGGATGGGGATATGTGATCCAGCTGTTTCACAGATCTCCAACCCACCAGGGTTTGGAAGATCAGTCCCTCCACTGGGAGGTGGACCGGTGATCGTCCCGAGGAGCCCCATATTTGTTCTTCCATTGTCGGACCAATAAGACCTCTATCCAGTACCACCCAATGCTTGGCGGAGGATGTTACATGCCAGTCTAGGATGCGTTGCATGATCGTGGCCTGATAGTGTTTCCTAAAGTCAGGCAATGCCAATCCACCCTGGATTCTAGGTCGGCAGATGATTTCGTGTCGGATCCGAGATCGACCGCCTCTCCAGACGAACTTGAGCACCGCCGTCTTCAGGGTAGAGAAGAAGACCAGCGGTAGAGCAAGAGGTATGGTCTGCATAAGGTACAGAACCCGCGGAAGAATGTTCATCTTGATTACCGCGACTCTGCCGTGCCATGTGATGTGCGGGTGCGCCCACCTGGTGAGGTCCGAGAGTACGGTCCTTAATAAGGGTGTGAAGTTGTGTTGGTAAATGCTACCCGGGTCCTCCGCCACCCAGACCCCCAGGTACTTCATTTTGTCACGACACCAGTGAAATGCGAACTCTGTCTCCAAGGAATGGAATTCCTCTGTGGGGAACGTGATGTTCAGGACCTCGCACTTCGAGACATTGAGCTTAAATCCGGATATCTGCCCGAATCTATCGAATTCCTTGAGGAGGCACGGCAACGTGATCCTGGGATTGCGGACAAAGAAGAGGAGATCATCCGCGTACGCTGCCACTTTGTGTTGTACCCCCTTCCAATCATACCCCTGGATGTCTGGGTTACTGCGAATCGCTTGTAACAGAGGTTCCAGGGAGAGAGCGAACAGTAAGGGCGAAAGCGGGCATCCCTGTCGGGTTCCGTTGTTGATCGCGAAGTCCCCAGTCGTGGCCCCGTTAACCCGCACAGATGCCCGTGGCCTGCTATATATCGCGGATATCCAAGCAAGGAGTCTCTGCCCGCCTTGCAATTGGAGGGTCTCCAGCATATACGTCCAGTTGACACGATCGAATGCCTTTTCGGCATCGGTCGATAACAGGAGCAGCTGTGTCCCCAATCTCCTCGCATGGTGCTGAATGGAAAAAAGTCTCAATGTGCTATCTCGGGCCTCCCTACCCGGAATGAAGCCCGTCTGGTCAGGGTGTATAAGGTCCGGAAGCAAGTGTTTAAGACGGGTGGCTATTACCTTCGTGAACATCTTGGCATCTACGTTTAATAAGGAGATCGGCCTATAGCTACCACAATGTAAGGGGTCTTTCCCCGGTTTCAGTAAGACCGTGATGGTGGCAGCCAAGGATTCCGTCCCCAGGGTTCCACCCTCTCCAACTGCGTTGACTGCCTTAGAAAGCCGGGGCAGCAATATATCCGTAAAACACTTGTAGTAACCCGTGGGGAAACCGTCTGGTCCGGGGGCCTTGCCCGTTTTGGAAGCCTTAAGGGCCGCAGCTAGTTCTTCTATGGATATCGGGGCATCCAAAAGTGTAGCTGATTCCTGGTCGATCACCTTGGTGATCGTTCCGGCCAGATATTCTCGTGTCGCGTTGCGTACCCTCGAGTCTGTAGAGGCTCCATTAGGGCCATAGAGGTTATACAATCGTTCATAATATAGCCGAAACTCTTCCGCAATTCTCTGCGGGAATGGGGAGACTTCTCCCGAAGTCAGCTGGATCTTATGGATTTGTCTTTGGGGCTGGGGGCCCTTTAGCAGTCTCGCCAGATATTTGCCCCCCTTATTGGCGTGCGTGTAGTAGAAACCCTTTGTGCGTTGAACCGAGCTAAGGTGCCTTTTAAGGATAAGGTCCTTCAGTTTCCTCCTCTGCTCCATTAGTTCGCCATATGTAGCGTTAAGTTGGGAGCGTTTATGTTGGCGTTCTAGAGTAGAGATAGCAGCATAAACTTCGACCATATCCTGCGTATGGGCCTTACGCTTCTGGGACGCGATGCGTATGAGTGTGCCCCGGATTACACTCTTGTGAGCCTCCCAGATGGTGATCGGGGAAGACTCCGGGGTGTCGTTTTCCCTGAAGTATTGGTCCAGTTCTTGTTGGATTTGCAGTCTAACGCCCGGGTCCATTAATAAAGATGGATTGAGCCTCCAGGTCCAGTTCTTCGGTCTGTAAAGAGGTGAGTTCAGCTCTATCCCGACTGAGCCATGGTCTGACCAGGTGGTTGTTCCTATGTCGGCCCCTCGGAGATGGGAGAGTCCTTCTCTCGCGATGAAGATATAATCTATACGTGAGTAACGATTATGGAGTGCGGAGTAATAGGTAAAATCTTTTGTCGAGGGGTGGAGGGCCCTCCAGCAATCCACTAGTCTTAGGGAATCGAGTGACTGCCGGATTGACCTGATGTTGCGTTGTGGTATACAGCTATGACCCGTGGAGGAGTCCAGGGTCGGATCTAGTGGGGCGTTGAAGTCCCCTCCCACCACCAATATCCCATCTGTGAAGTCCTCTAGTTGGAGTAAGACATTGTGAATGAACGATGCTTGCCTTTTGTTGGGTACATATATAGTTGCTATGGTATAAATCTTATCCGCTATGATGCCTTTGAGGAAGAGATATCTCCCCTGGGAGTCCTGGACACGTTCCAATTCTTTAAAATCCAGTTCCGTCGCAATTAATATGGCTACACCAGATTTGTGAGCTGTAGGGTGGTTGCAGAAGTAGTTAACAGGGTAGTGTCTACTCCGTAGTCCAGGTGCCGATCCTTCCTTGAAGTGCGTTTCTTGCAGCAGGGCAACTGAGATGTGTTTCCTTCTCATTTCCCGCAGCAAGTGCGTGCGCCTTTCCGGGATGTTAAGTCCCCTGCAGTTCTGGGTGAGGAACCGCAGAGGTGCACTCTGGAATGCCATACTCACCTATACGTCCCGGCAGGTTTCCCAAATGAAGGAGGGCCGGGTAGTATCCCCAAGATGCCAGAGGGCCAGGGGCAATCGCGCACCCGAGGCGTGGGCCGGCCGGCGGGCGGCAAGAAAAGAGCAGGGGGTGAGAGGGGGGAGGACGTGTGGAAAGGAGGGCGAGGGTAACGAGGAGGGGGGAAGAGTAGGAGATAGTAGTAGTTGGTAGCCGGTGAACCGAAGTCGGTACAGGAGGGTCAGGCTAGCAGTGTATTATGTATGTATAAGAAGTCGTGTAACTGTACGTAGGTCACTTCCCCGATACCAGTGGGCTTCCCGAAGTAGGAACCCTTCAACAGGGTGAGGGGGAGACTCGCGCGGTAACCGGATGCGGCAGAGGATAGCTCCGGGACCAGCCCAGGAGTCCAAGTTCCTACCGTCCGGTCACCAATCAACTAGCGCGAGTGTAGGTTTCAGAGAACGTGGGTCAAGTCCCAGCCAAGTGAGATGTCAGAGAGTCGATGGGTCAAGTACGAGGTCATCCGCTCCACCGAGCCCCCCAGTTGTAGCTCTGAATAAACAGTATCAACATGTAAACAGTGCGCTTCACAAATGGAGCGAGCAATTAATAACATCAAACATTATGGTCAAATATACATTGCCCCCCCAAGATATAATACAAGGAGCCCCCTGGTACCCACATATCCACCTCTAGCTTCCGGGAACCCTGCGCCCTATGTGTCCCCGGGTGACAGCAACGTCCAGTGCATCGCCGGGGGGGGAGGGGGAGAAATACTCAGGGTCACAATTACACTAAATGACTAGGGGTAAGTGTAAACGCTGCATGCGCTGTTATGAATCAGTAGGCCTACAATGTAGCGGTAAACCATGCAGGCGACCCACCAATCGGAGAGGGGGAGGGGGGGGGGACCACGCCAAGGTACCATGGTTGAGTATAAACGTTGTACGCGCTGTTACGTGCCAGTGGGCCCAGGATGTAGCGGTGGGTCATGCAATCGTTCCAACAGCCGGGGAGGAGGAGGGGGGGGCCGGGGATGTGGTGAGAGGGAGCTGCGGGCCTCCATAACCTTCCGTGCTAACATAATTGAAAATGTACGTGGGTACAGGCCCAAGGTGAGGTGCAGACACAAAATCAGCAAAACATCACATTGTATAGTAAAGCTTAATATGTAATTCCCACTTCCCCCCATCCCCCTCCCAAAGCGAATCAAAAAGGAGTCATCAGTCCCCCTGCTGTCCCTGTCAAGAAGGAGTCCCCTACAGCAGTTAAACATTCGACCCCAAGCAGTCTGCGCTCGGGTTAAACTCACGAGAGATGCCCATCATGAGACAACAGGTGCGGATACATTGCATTGCCCCCCTCTCCCCCCACCCCAAGGCAAGGTGAACCCGTTCTAGCTAGCAAAGAATTGGTGGTTGGAGACATATACAGGTCGGAGCCAATACCCCCATGGGACCCTCGCTTGTGCCAGAGATAGGAACATTTCCCCCCCTCCCAAAGCCATATCCCTTTGTATAGTGCCCAAAGTACAGAGTACCTGAAACGGAGTAATAATTCAAACCTGCTTCTCGTAGACTCTGGGAGGTGAAATCGGCCAACTGGCATCAGCTTAAAGGGTCACATCGTGGTCGGGTAAGAAGGGCGTTTGAGATGTAGAGGGCGCAAACAAGGAGAGCCGCCCCGGGTCGGTACCAAGCGGTGCAAGGGTCCTGGCTGGCCTCCGGTGTCACTCCTCTGGAGACAACGGATCTCCGCGGCTTCCCATATGCTGAACAGGGGGCGCTCTCCCACCCCGATTTCTGGATCCCCTGTGCGGTCTTGGTGGTGGATGCAGAGGGCCCAGGATCCAGTCAGAGACCGGCGGTGAGGGTAGGCCCAATTCTCCCATGAAGCGTGGTACCTCTTCTGGCCACCTCAGCGAGATCCAACGGTTTTGATGTCTGACTTGCAGGGAGAAGGGGAATCCCCATTTATAAGGTATGTTGCGGTCTCTTAGTATTGTAGTGACCGGTCTTAAGGCCCTCCTGGCTTCAAGCGTCATTGGGGAAAAGTCATTATAGAGGGAGACCTGGGTCCCCCGGAAGGGCCAGGTCTGCCGTTCCCTGGCCTTCAGCATTATGGCGTTTTTTATTGGGAACGAGTGTAGGCAGCAAATAAGATCGCGCGGTCCCTCCTCGGCTGAGCGAGGTCGCAGAGCTCTATGTGCCCTCTCAAACTCAATTTCTGCCGGTGGAGACGGTTGTAGGAGAGAACTAAAGAGATCCGTGAGTGTGGCCACTGCATCCTCCGGTCCCTCAGCTTCTGGAACCCCACGGACACGTATGTTGCACCGTCTCCCCCTATTGTCAACATCTTCCATCTGTCGGCGTAGGGAGAGCAACATCTGGCCCTGACGCGCCACCGCGGTGTCAGTGGCCGTCACCCTGGCTGTAAGGGCCTCATTCGCTTCCTCCAATACTGTAATGCGGCCTGCCTGCGCGGTGAGGTCGTGGCGCATCTCCGCTATCTCGGAGCGCAGGGTATCCTGGATTGCGGCAATAATGGCTTGGAGGTCAGCTTTTGTTACTGCTGATTCCTTTAGGTCCCGCAGGGAAGCTTCAATGCGGCTCAAGGCAGGCACCTCCATGTCCGGCGCTGGTGTAGTGGGCGCCGCCATTTTGGGGCTAGGGGGGCCTCCGCTCGATCCCTGTTGCGGCTGTAAGAAGCCGTCCAGCGGTCCCTGTTGCGAGCTCTTAGGGGTCTGGGGGTGCTCCGGGCGTTTTGTGCGCCCCATGAGGTTAGTTTATGTGCGCTTATTCGGCTATTCGGGGTCCGGTGGAGCGGAGCACTTTCCTCACGCGGCCATCTTGGCTCAGAAGTCAACTCTTAGGCAGTTGAAGCTTCTGTAAAACTCTCCAGAATATCTCCAACCACAGACACTTAGAAGCAACACTTAGAAGAAGCAACCAAGCTCTATTAGCCAAGCTAATGACAACAGCCCTTATATACTCCTAAAATCACCTCCCACTAGGAATGTTTAACACCTGGGTAGGCCTCTGCTTATTAGCAAACAATAGCTAATTTACACAGCAATCAATAGCAAGTAGCTACCTAATCCAATCAAATGCCTTATAATTACCAACAGGAAATCAAACATTGTGCAATCAGTAACCTTTTCCTACAGATGAATCTTACCTGTAACAGTAAAAAAGAAAACTCTTAGCACAACTCTTAGGCAGTTGAAGCTTCTGTAAAACTCTCCAGAATATCTCCAACCACAGACACTTAGAAGCAACACTTAGAAGAAGCAACCAAGCTCTATTAGCCAAGCTAATGACAACAGCCCTTATATACTCCTAAAATCACCTCCCACTAGGAATGTTTAACACCTGGGTAGGCCTCTGCTTATTAGCAAACAATAGCTAATTTACACAGCAATCAATAGCAAGTAGCTACCTAATCCAATCAAATGCCTTATAATTACCAACAGGAAATCAAACCTTGTGCAATCAGTAACCTTTTCCTACAGATGAATCTTACCTGTAACAGTAAAAAAGAAAACTCTTAGCACAACTCTTAGGCAGTTGAAGCTTCTGTAAAACTCTCCAGAATATCTCCAACCACAGACACTTAGAAGCAACACTTAGAAGAAGCAACCAAGCTCTATTAGCCAAGCTAATGACAACAGCCCTTATATACTCCTAAAATCACCTCCCACTAGGAATGTTTAACACCTGGGTAGGCCTCTGCTTATTAGCAAACAATAGCTAATTTACACAGCAATCAATAGCAAGTAGCTACCTAATCCAATCAAATGCCTTATAATTACCAACAGGAAATCAAACCTTGTGCAATCAGTAACCTTTTCCTACAGATGAATCTTACCTGTAACAGTAAAAAAGAAAACTCTTAGCACAACTCTTAGGCAGTTGAAGCTTCTGTAAAACTCTCCAGAATATCTCCAACCACAGACACTTAGAAGCAACACTTAGAAGAAGCAACCAAGCTCTATTAGCCAAGCTAATGACAACAGCCCTTATATACTCCTAAAATCACCTCCCACTAGGAATGTTTAACACCTGGGTAGGCCTCTGCTTATTAGCAAACGATAGCTAATTTACACAGCAATCAATAGCAAGTAGCTACCTAATCCAATCAAATGCCTTATAATTACCAACAGGAAATCAAACCTTGTGCAATCAGTAACCTTTTCCTACAGATGAATCTTACCTGTAACAGTAAAAAAGAAAACTCTTAGCACAACTCTTAGGCAGTTGAAGCTTCTGTAAAACTCTCCAGAATATCTCCAACCACAGACACTTAGAAGCAACACTTAGAAGAAGCAACCAAGCTCTATTAGCCAAGCTAATGACAACAGCCCTTATATACTCCTAAAATCACCTCCCACTAGGAATGTTTAACACCTGGGTAGGCCTCTGCTTATTAGCAAACAATAGCTAATTTACACAGCAATCAATAGCAAGTAGCTACCTAATCCAATCAAATGCCTTATAATTACCAACAGGAAATCAAACCTTGTGCAATCAGTAACCTTTTCCTACAGATGAATCTTACCTGTAACAGTAAAAAAGAAAACTCTTAGCACAACTCTTAGGCAGTTGAAGCTTCTGTAAAACTCTCCAGAATATCTCCAACCACAGACACTTAGAAGCAACACTTAGAAGAAGCAACCAAGCTCTATTAGCCAAGCTAATGACAACAGCCCTTATATACTCCTAAAATCACCTCCCACTAGGAATGTTTAACACCTGGGTAGGCCTCTGCTTATTAGCAAACAATAGCTAATTTACACAGCAATCAATAGCAAGTAGCTACCTAATCCAATCAAATGCCTTATAATTACCAACAGGAAATCAAACCTTGTGCAATCAGTAACCTTTTCCTACAGATGAATCTTACCTGTAACAGTAAAAAAGAAAACTCTTAGCACAACTCTTAGGCAGTTGAAGCTTCTGTAAAACTCTCCAGAATATCTCCAACCACAGACACTTAGAAGCAACACTTAGAAGAAGCAACCAAGCTCTATTAGCCAAGCTAATGACAACAGCCCTTATATACTCCTAAAATCACCTCCCACTAGGAATGTTTAACACCTGGGTAGGCCTCTGCTTATTAGCAAACAATAGCTAATTTACACAGCAATCAATAGCAAGTAGCTACCTAATCCAATCAAATGCCTTATAATTACCAACAGGAAATCAAACCTTGTGCAATCAGTAACCTTTTCCTACAGATGAATCTTACCTGTAACAGTAAAAAAGAAAACTCTTAGCACAACTCTTAGGCAGTTGAAGCTTCTGTAAAACTCTCCAGAATATCTCCAACCACAGACACTTAGAAGCAACACTTAGAAGAAGCAACCAAGCTCTATTAGCCAAGCTAATGACCACAGCCCTTATATACTCCTAAAATCACCTCCCACTAGGAATGTTTAACACCTGGGTAGGCCTCTGCTTATTAGCAAACAATAGCTAATTTACACAGCAATCAATAGCAAGTAGCTACCTAATCCAATCAAATGCCTTATAATTACCAACAGGAAATCAAACCTTGTGCAATCAGTAACCTTTTCCTACAGATGAATCTTACCTGTAACAGTAAAAAAGAAAACTCTTAGCACAACTCTTAGGCAGTTGAAGCTTCTGTAAAACTCTCCAGAATATCTCCAACCACAGACACTTAGAAGCAACACTTAGAAGAAGCAACCAAGCTCTATTAGCCAAGCTAATGACAACAGCCCTTATATACTCCTAAAATCACCTCCCACTAGGAATGTTTAACACCTGGGTAGGCCTCTGCTTATTAGCAAACAATAGCTAATTTACACAGCAATCAATAGCAAGTAGCTACCTAATCCAATCAAATGCCTTATAATTACCAACAGGAAATCAAACCTTGTGCAATCAGTAACCTTTTCCTACAGATGAATCTTACCTGTAACAGTAAAAAAGAAAACTCTTAGCACAACTCTTAGGCAGTTGAAGCTTCTGTAAAACTCTCCAGAATATCTCCAACCACAGACACTTAGAAGCAACACTTAGAAGAAGCAACCAAGCTCTATTAGCCAAGCTAATGACAACAGCCCTTATATACTCCTAAAATCACCTCCCACTAGGAATGTTTAACACCTGGGTAGGCCTCTGCTTATTAGCAAACAATAGCTAATTTACACAGCAATCAATAGCAAATAGCTACCTAATCCAATCAAATGCCTTATAATTACCAACAGGAAATCAAACCTTGTGCAATCAGTAACCTTTTCCTACAGATGAATCTTACCTGTAACAGTAAAAAAGAAAACTCTTAGCACAACTCTTAGGCAGTTGAAGCTTCTGTAAAACTCTCCAGAATATCTCCAACCACAGACACTTAGAAGCAACACTTAGAAGAAGCAACCAAGCTCTATTAGCCAAGCTAATGACAACAGCCCTTATATACTCCTAAAATCACCTCCCACTAGGAATGTTTAACACCTGGGTAGGCCTCTGCTTATTAGCAAACAATAGCTAATTTACACAGCAATCAATAGCAAGTAGCTACCTAATCCAATCAAATGCCTTATAATTACCAACAGGAAATCAAACCTTGTGCAATCAGTAACCTTTTCCTACAGATGAATCTTACCTGTAACAGTAAAAAAGAAAACTCTTAGCACAACTCTTAGGCAGTTGAAGCTTATGTAAAACTCTCCAGAATATCTCCAACCACAGACACTTAGAAGCAACACTTAGAAAAAGCAACCAAGCTCTATTAGCCAAGCTAATGACAACAGCCCTTATATACTCCTAAAATCACCTCCCACTAGGAATGTTTAACACCTGGGTAGGCCTCTGCTTATTAGCAAACAATAGCTAATTTACACAGCAATCAATAGCAAGTAGCTACCTAATCCAATCAAATGCCTTATAATTACCAACAGGAAATCAAACCTTGTGCAATCAGTAACCTTTTCCTACAGATGAATCTTACCTGTAACAGTAAAAAAGAAAACTCTTAGCACAACTCTTAGGCAGTTGAAGCTTCTGTAAAACTCTCCAGAATATCTCCAACCACAGACACTTAGAAGCAACACTTAGAAGAAGCAACCAAGCTCTATTAGCCAAGCTAATGACAACAGCCCTTATATACTCCTAAAATCACCTCCCACTAGGAATGTTTAACACCTGGGTAGGCCTCTGCGTATTAGCAAACAATAGCTAATTTACACAGCAATCAATAGCAAGTAGCTACCTAATCCAATCAAATGCCTTATAATTACCAACAGGAAATCAAACCTTGTGCAATCAGTAACCTTTTCCTACAGATGAATCTTACCTGTAACATTAAAAAAGAAAACTCTTAGCACAACTCTTAGGCAGTTGAAGCTTCTGTAAAACTCTCCAGAATATCTCCAACCACAGACACTTAGAAGCAACACTTAGAAGAAGCAAACAAGCTCTATTAGCCAAGCTAATGACAACAGCCCTTATATACTCCTAAAATCACCTCCCACTAGGAATGTTTAACACCTGGGTAGGCCTCTGCTTATTAGCAAACAATAGCTAATTTACACAGCAATCAATAGCAAGTAGCTACCTAATCCAATCAAATGCCTTATAATTACCAACAGGAAATCAAACCTTGTGCAATCAGTAACCTTTTCCTACAGATGAATCTTACCTGTAACAGTAAAAAAGAAAACTCTTAGCACAACTCTTAGGCAGTTGAAGCTTCTGTAAAACTCTCCAGAATATCTCCAACCACAGACACTTAGAAGCAACACTTAGAAGAAGCAACCAAGCTCTATTAGCCAAGCTAATGACAACAGCCCTTATATACTCCTAAAATCACCTCCCACTAGGAATGTTTAACACCTGGGTAGGCCTCTGCTTATTAGCAAACAATAGCTAATTTACACAGCAATCAATAGCAAGTAGCTACCTAATCCAATCAAATGCCTTATAATTACCAACAGGAAATCAAACCTTGTGCAATCAGTAACCTTTTCCTACAGATGAATCTTACCTGTAACAGTAAAAAAGAAAACTCTTAGCACAACTCTTAGGCAGTTGAAGCTTCTGTAAAACTCTCCAGAATATCTCCAACCACAGACACTTAGAAGCAACACTTAGAAGAAGCAACCAAGCTCTATTAGCCAAGCTAATGACAACAGCCCTTATATACTCCTAAAATCACCTCCCACTAGGAATGTTTAACACCTGGGTAGGCCTCTGCTTATTAGCAAACAATAGCTAATTTACACAGCAATCAATAGCAAGTAGCTACCTAATCCAATCAAATGCCTTATAATTACCAACAGGAAATCAAACCTTGTGCAATCAGTAACCTTTTCCTACAGATGAATCTTACCTGTAACAGTAAAAAAGAAAACTCTTAGCACAACTCTTAGGCAGTTGAAGCTTCTGTAAAACTCTCCAGAATATCTCCAACCACAGACACTTAGAAGCAACACTTAGAAGAAGCAACCAAGCTCTATTAGCCAAGCTAATGACAACAGCCCTTATATACTCCTAAAATCACCTCCCACTAGGAATGTTTAACACCTGGGTAGGCCTCTGCTTATTAGCAAACAATAGCTAATTTACACAGCAATCAATAGCAAGTAGCTACCTAATCCAATCAAATGCCTTATAATTACCAACAGGAAATCAAACCTTGTGCAATCAGTAACCTTTTCCTACAGATGAATCTTACCTGTAACAGTAAAAATGAAAACTCTTAGCACAACTCTTACGCAGTTGAAGCTTCTGTAAAACTCTCCAGAATATCTCCAACCACAGACACTTAGAAGCAACACTTAGAAGAAGCAACCAAGCTCTATTAGCCAAGCTAATGACAACAGCCCTTATATACTCCTAAAATCACCTCCCACTAGGAATGTTTAACACCTGGGTAGGCCTCTGCTTATTAGCAAACAATAGCTAATTTACACAGCAATCAATAGCAAGTAGCTACCTAATCCAATCAAATGCCTTATAATTACCAACAGGAAATCAAACCTTGTGCAATCAGTAACCTTTTCCTACAGATGAATCTTACCTGTAACAGTAAAAAAGAAAACTCTTAGCACAACTCTTAGGCAGTTGAAGCTTCTGTAAAACTCTCCAGAATATCTCCAACCACAGACACTTAGAAGCAACACTTAGAAGAAGCAACCAAGCTCTATTAGCCAAGCTAATGACAACAGCCCTTATATACTCCTAAAATCACCTCCCACTAGGAATGTTTAACACCTGGGTAGGCCTCTGCTTATTAGCAAACAATAGCTAATTTACACAGCAATCAATAGCAAGTAGCTACCTAATCCAATCAAATGCCTTATAATTACCAACAGGAAATCAAACCTTGTGCAATCAGTAACCTTTTCCTACAGATGAATCTTACCTGTAACAGTAAAAAAGAAAACTCTTAGCACAACTCTTAGGCAGTTGAAGCTTCTGTAAAACTCTCCAGAATATCTCCAAGCACAGACACTTAGAAGCAACACTTAGAAGAAGCAACCAAGCTCTATTAGCCAAGCTAATGACAACAGCCCTTATATACTCCTAAAATCACCTCCCACTAGGAATGTTTAACACCTGGGTAGGCCTCTGCTTATTAGCAAACAATAGCTAATTTACACAGCAATCAATAGCAAGTAGCTACCTAATCCAATCAAATGCCTTATAATTACCAACAGGAAATCAAACCTTGTGCAATCAGTAACCTTTTCCTACAGATGAATCTTACCTGTAACAGTAAAAAAGAAAACTCTTAGCACAACTCTTAGGCAGTTGAAGCTTCTGTAAAACTCTCCAGAATATCTCCAACCACAGACACTTAGAAGCAACACTTAGAAGAAGCAACCAAGCTCTATTAGCCAAGCTAATGACAACAGCCCTTATATACTCCTAAAATCACCTCCCACTAGGAATGTTTAACACCTGGGTAGGCCTCTGCTTATTAGCAAACAATAGCTAATTTACACAGCAATCAATAGCAAGTAGCTACCTAATCCAATCAAATGCCTTATAATTACCAACAGGAAATCAAACCTTGTGCAATCAGTAACCTTTCCCTACAGATGAATCTTACCTGTAACAGTAAAAAAGAAAACTCTTAGCACAACTCTTAGGCAGTTGAAGCTTCTGTAAAACTCTCCAGAATATCTCCAACCACAGACACTTAGAAGCAACACTTAGAAGAAGCAACCAAGCTCTCTTAGCCAAGCTAATGACAACAGCCCTTATATACTCCTAAAATCACCTCCCACTAGGAATGTTTAACACCTGGGTAGGCCTCTGCTTATTAGCAAACAATAGCTAATTTACACAGCAATCAATAGCAAGTAGCTACCTAATCCAATCAAATGCCTTATAATTACCAACAGGAAATCAAACCTTGTGCAATCAGTAACCTTTTCCTACAGATGAATCTTACCTGTAACAGTAAAAAAGAAAACTCTTAGCACAACTCTTAGGCAGTTGAAGCTTCTGTAAAACTCTCCAGAATATCTCCAACCACAGACACTTAGAAGCAACACTTAGAAGAAGCAACCAAGCTCTATTAGCCAAGCTAATGACAACAGCCCTTATATACTCCTAAAATCACCTCCCACTAGGAATGTTTAACACCTGGGTAGGCCTCTGCTTATTAGCAAACAATAGCTAATTTACACAGCAATCAATAGCAAGTAGCTACCTAATCCAATCAAATGCCTTATAATTACCAACAGGAAATCAAACCTTGTGCAATCAGTAACCTTTCCCTACAGATGAATCTTACCTGTAACAGTAAAAAAGAAAACTCTTAGCACAACTCTTAGGCAGTTGAAGCTTCTGTAAAACTCTCCAGAATATCTCCAACCACAGACACTTAGAAGCAACACTTAGAAGAAGCAACCAAGCTCTCTTAGCCAAGCTAATGACAACAGCCCTTATATACTCCTAAAATCACCTCCCACTAGGAATGTTTAACACCTGGGTAGGCCTCTGCTTATTAGCAAACAATAGCTAATTTACACAGCAATCAATAGCAAGTAGCTACCTAATCCAATCAAATGCCTTATAATTACCAACAGGAAATCAAACCTTGTGCAATCAGTAACCTTTTCCTACAGATGAATCTTACCTGTAACAGTAAAAAAGAAAACTCTTAGCACAACTCTTAGGCAGTTGAAGCTTCTGTAAAACTCTCCAGAATATCTCCAACCACAGACACTTAGAAGCAACACTTAGAAGAAGCAACCAAGCTCTATTAGCCAAGCTAATGACAACAGCCCTTATATACTCCTAAAATCACCTCCCACTAGGAATGTTTAACACCTGGGTAGGCCTCTGCTTATTAGCAAACAATAGCTAATTTACACAGCAATCAATAGCAAGTAGCTACCTAATCCAATCAAATGCCTTATAATTACCAACAGGAAATCAAACCTTGTGCAATCAGTAACCTTTTCCTACAGATGAATCTTACCTGTAACAGTAAAAAAGAAAACTCTTAGCACAACTCTTAGGCAGTTGAAGCTTCTGTAAAACTCTCCAGAATATCTCCAAGCACAGACACTTAGAAGCAACACTTAGAAGAAGCAACCAAGCTCTATTAGCCAAGCTAATGACAACAGCCCTTATATACTCCTAAAATCACCTCCCACTAGGAATGTTTAACACCTGGGTAGGCCTCTGCTTATTAGCAAACAATAGCTAATTTACACAGCAATCAATAGCAAGTAGCTACCTAATCCAATCAAATGCCTTATAATTACCAACAGGAAATCAAACCTTGTGCAATCAGTAACCTTTTCCTACAGATGAATCTTACCTGTAACAGTAAAAAAGAAAACTCTTAGCACAACTCTTAGGCAGTTGAAGCTTCTGTAAAACTCTCCAGAATATCTCCAATCACAGACACTTAGAAGCAACACTTAGAAGAAGCAACCAAGCTCTATTAGCGAAGCTAATGACAACAGCCCTTATATACTCCTAAAATCACCTCCCACTAGGAATTTTTAACACCTGGGTAGGCCTCTGCTTATTAGCAAACAATAGCTAATTTACACAGCAATCAATAGCAAGTAGCTACCTAATCCAATCAAATGCCTTATAATTACCAACAGGAAATCAAACCTTGTGCAATCAGTAACCTTTTCCTACAGATGAATCTTACCTGTAACATTAAAAAAGAAAACTCTTAGCACAACTCTTAGGCAGTTGAAGCTTCTGTAAAACTCTCCAGAATATCTCCAACCACAGACACTTAGAAGCAACACTTAGAAGAAGCAAACAAGCTCTATTAGCCAAGCTAATGACAACAGCCCTTATATACTCCTAAAATCACCTCCCACTAGGAATGTTTAACACCTGGGTAGGCCTCTGCTTATTAGCAAACAATAGCTAATTTACACAGCAATCAATAGCAAGTAGCTACCTAATCCAATCAAATGCCTTATAATTACCAACAGGAAATCAAACCTTGTGCAATCAGTAACCTTTTCCTACAGATGAATCTTACCTGTAACAGTAAAAAAGAAAACTCTTAGCACAACTCTTAGGCAGTTGAAGCTTCTGTAAAACTCTCCAGAATATCTCCAACCACAGACACTTAGAAGCAACACTTAGAAGAAGCAACCAAGCTCTATTAGCCAAGCTAATGACAACAGCCCTTATATACTCCTAAAATCACCTCCCACTAGGAATGTTTAACACCTGGGTAGGCCTCTGCTTATTAGCAAACAATAGCTAATTTACACAGCAATCAATAGCAAGTAGCTACCTAATCCAATCAAATGCCTTATAATTACCAACAGGAAATCAAACCTTGTGCAATCAGTAACCTTTTCCTACAGATGAATCTTACCTGTAACAGTAAAAAAGAAAACTCTTAGCACAACTCTTAGGCAGTTGAAGCTTCTGTAAAACTCTCCAGAATATCTCCAAGCACAGACACTTAGAAGCAACACTTAGAAGAAGCAACCAAGCTCTATTAGCCAAGCTAATGACAACAGCCCTTATATACTCCTAAAATCACCTCCCACTAGGAATGTTTAACACCTGGGTAGGCCTCTGCTTATTAGCAAACAATAGCTAATTTACACAGCAATCAATAGCAAGTAGCTACCTAATCCAATCAAATGCCTTATAATTACCAACAGGAAATCAAACCTTGTGCAATCAGTAACCTTTTCCTACAGATGAATCTTACCTGTAACAGTAAAAAAGAAAACTCTTAGCACAACTCTTAGGCAGTTGAAGCTTCTGTAAAACTCTCCAGAATATCTCCAACCACAGACACTTAGAAGCAACACTTAGAAGAAGCAACCAAGCTCTATTAGCCAAGCTAATGACAACAGCCCTTATATACTCCTAAAATCACCTCCCACTAGGAATGTTTAACACCTGGGTAGGCCTCTGCTTATTAGCAAACAATAGCTAATTTACACAGCAATCAATAGCAAGTAGCTACCTAATCCAATCAAATGCCTTATAATTACCAACAGGAAATCAAACCTTGTGCAATCAGTAACCTTTCCCTACAGATGAATCTTACCTGTAACAGTAAAAAAGAAAACTCTTAGCACAACTCTTAGGCAGTTGAAGCTTCTGTAAAACTCTCCAGAATATCTCCAACCACAGACACTTAGAAGCAACACTTAGAAGAAGCAACCAAGCTCTCTTAGCCAAGCTAATGACAACAGCCCTTATATACTCCTAAAATCACCTCCCACTAGGAATGTTTAACACCTGGGTAGGCCTCTGCTTATTAGCAAACAATAGCTAATTTACACAGCAATCAATAGCAAGTAGCTACCTAATCCAATCAAATGCCTTATAATTACCAACAGGAAATCAAACCTTGTGCAATCAGTAACCTTTTCCTACAGATGAATCTTACCTGTAACAGTAAAAAAGAAAACTCTTAGCACAACTCTTAGGCAGTTGAAGCTTCTGTAAAACTCTCCAGAATATCTCCAACCACAGACACTTAGAAGCAACACTTAGAAGAAGCAACCAAGCTCTATTAGCCAAGCTAATGACAACAGCCCTTATATACTCCTAAAATCACCTCCCACTAGGAATGTTTAACACCTGGGTAGGCCTCTGCTTATTAGCAAACAATAGCTAATTTACACAGCAATCAATAGCAAGTAGCTACCTAATCCAATCAAATGCCTTATAATTACCAACAGGAAATCAAACCTTGTGCAATCAGTAACCTTTCCCTACAGATGAATCTTACCTGTAACAGTAAAAAAGAAAACTCTTAG
The DNA here is from genome assembly GCF_036172605.1 of Pelobates fuscus. Taxonomy (NCBI): domain Eukaryota; kingdom Metazoa; phylum Chordata; class Amphibia; order Anura; family Pelobatidae; genus Pelobates; species Pelobates fuscus. The sequence continues at coordinate 124,159,942 of NC_086319.1, forward strand.
CACAACTCTTAGGCAGTTGAAGCTTCTGTAAAACTCTCCAGAATATCTCCAACCACAGACACTTAGAAGCAACACTTAGAAGAAGCAACCAAGCTCTCTTAGCCAAGCTAATGACAACAGCCCTTATATACTCCTAAAATCACCTCCCACTAGGAATGTTTAACACCTGGGTAGGCCTCTGCTTATTAGCAAACAATAGCTAATTTACACAGCAATCAATAGCAAGTAGCTACCTAATCCAATCAAATGCCTTATAATTACCAACAGGAAATCAAACCTTGTGCAATCAGTAACCTTTTCCTACAGATGAATCTTACCTGTAACAGTAAAAAAGAAAACTCTTAGCACAACTCTTAGGCAGTTGAAGCTTCTGTAAAACTCTCCAGAATATCTCCAACCACAGACACTTAGAAGCAACACTTAGAAGAAGCAACCAAGCTCTATTAGCCAAGCTAATGACAACAGCCCTTATATACTCCTAAAATCACCTCCCACTAGGAATGTTTAACACCTGGGTAGGCCTCTGCTTATTAGCAAACAATAGCTAATTTACACAGCAATCAATAGCAAGTAGCTACCTAATCCAATCAAATGCCTTATAATTACCAACAGGAAATCAAACCTTGTGCAATCAGTAACCTTTTCCTACAGATGAATCTTACCTGTAACAGTAAAAAAGAAAACTCTTAGCACAACTCTTAGGCAGTTGAAGCTTCTGTAAAACTCTCCAGAATATCTCCAACCACAGACACTTAGAAGCAACACTTAGAAGAAGCAACCAAGCTCTATTAGCCAAGCTAATGACAACAGCCCTTATATACTCCTAAAATCACCTCCCACTAGGAATGTTTAACACCTGGGTAGGCCTCTGCTTATTAGCAAACAATAGCTAATTTACACAGCAATCAATAGCAAGTAGCTACCTAATCCAATCAAATGCCTTATAATTACCAACAGGAAATCAAACCTTGTGCAATCAGTAACCTTTTCCTACAGATGAATCTTACCTGTAACAGTAAAAAAGAAAACTCTTAGCACAACTCTTAGGCAGTTGAAGCTTCTGTAAAACTCTCCAGAATATCTCCAACCACAGACACTTAGAAGCAACACTTAGAAGAAGCAACCAAGCTCTATTAGCCAAGCTAATGACAACAGCCCTTATATACTCCTAAAATCACCTCCCACTAGGAATGTTTAACACCTGGGTAGGCCTCTGCTTATTAGCAAACAATAGCTAATTTACACAGCAATCAATAGCAAGTAGCTACCTAATCCAATCAAATGCCTTATAATTACCAACAGGAAATCAAACCTTGTGCAATCAGTAACCTTTTCCTACAGATGAATCTTACCTGTAACAGTAAAAAAGAAAACTCTTAGCACAACTCTTAGGCAGTTGAAGCTTCTGTAAAACTCTCCAGAATATCTCCAACCACAGACACTTAGAAGCAACACTTAGAAGAAGCAACCAAGCTCTATTAGCCAAGCTAATGACAACAGCCCTTATATACTCCTAAAATCACCTCCCACTAGGAATGTTTAACACCTGGGTAGGCCTCTGCTTATTAGCAAACAATAGCTAATTTACACAGCAATCAATAGCAAGTAGCTACCTAATCCAATCAAATGCCTTATAATTACCAACCGGAAATCAAACCTTGTGCAATCAGTAACCTTTTCCTACAGATGAATCTTACCTGTAACAGTAAAAAAGAAAACTCTTAGCACAACTCTTAGGCAGTTGAAGCTTCTGTAAAACTCTCCAGAATATCTCCAACCACAGACACTTAGAAGCAACACTTAGAAGAAGCAACCAAGCTCTATTAGCCAAGCTAATGACAACAGCCCTTATATACTCCTAAAATCACCTCCCACTAGGAATGTTTAACACCTGGGTAGGCCTCTGCTTATTAGCAAACAATAGCTAATTTACACAGCAATCAATAGCAAGTAGCTACCTAATCCAATCAAATGCCTTATAATTACCAACAGGAAATCAAACCTTGTGCAATCAGTAACCTTTTCCTACAGATGAATCTTACCTGTAACAGTAAAAAAGAAAACTCTTAGCACAACTCTTAGGCAGTTGAAGCTTCTGTAAAACTCTCCAGAATATCTCCAACCACAGACACTTAGAAGCAACACTTAGAAGAAGCAACCAAGCTCTATTAGCCAAGCTAATGACAACAGCCCTTATATACTCCTAAAATCACCTCCCACTAGGAATGTTTAACACCTGGGTAGGCCTCTGCTTATTAGCAAACAATAGCTAATTTACACAGCAATCAATAGCAAGTAGCTACCTAATCCAATCAAATGCCTTATAATTACCAACAGGAAATCAAACCTTGTGCAATCAGTAACCTTTTCCTACAGATGAATCTTACCTGTAACAGTAAAAAAGAAAACTCTTAGCACAACTCTTAGGCAGTTGAAGCTTCTGTAAAACTCTCCAGAATATCTCCAACCACAGACACTTAGAAGCAACACTTAGAAGAAGCAACCAAGCTCTATTAGCCAAGCTAATGACAACAGCCCTTATATACTCCTAAAATCACCTCCCACTAGGAATGTTTAACACCTGGGTAGGCCTCTGCTTATTAGCAAACAATAGCTAATTTACACAGCAATCAATAGCAAGTAGCTACCTAATCCAATCAAATGCCTTATAATTACCAACAGGAAATCAAACCTTGTGCAATCAGTAACCTTTTCCTACAGATGAATCTTACCTGTAACAGTAAAAAAGAAAACTCTTAGCACAACTCTTAGGCAGTTGAAGCTTCTGTAAAACTCTCCAGAATATCTCCAACCACAGACACTTAGAAGCAACACTTAGAAGAAGCAACCAAGCTCTATTAGCCAAGCTAATGACAACAGCCCTTATATACTCCTAAAATCACCTCCCACTAGGAATGTTTAACACCTGGGTAGGCCTCTGCTTATTAGCAAACAATAGCTAATTTACACAGCAATCAATAGCAAGTAGCTACCTAATCCAATCAAATGCCTTATAATTACCAACAGGAAATCAAACCTTGTGCAATCAGTAACCTTTTCCTACAGATGAATCTTACCTGTAACAGTAAAAAAGAAAACTCTTAGCACAACTCTTAGGCAGTTGAAGCTTCTGTAAAACTCTCCAGAATATCTCCAACCACAGACACTTAGAAGCAACACTTAGAAGAAGCAACCAAGCTCTATTAGCCAAGCTAATGACAACAGCCCTTATATACTCCTAAAATCACCTCCCACTAGGAATGTTTAACACCTGGGTAGGCCTCTGCTTATTAGCAAACAATAGCTAATTTACACAGCAATCAATAGCAAGTAGCTACCTAATCCAATCAAATGCCTTATAATTACCAACAGGAAATCAAACCTTGTGCAATCAGTAACCTTTTCCTACAGATGAATCTTACCTGTAACAGTAAAAAAGAAAACTCTTAGCACAACTCTTAGGCAGTTGAAGCTTCTGTAAAACTCTCCAGAATATCTCCAACCACAGACACTTAGAAGCAACACTTAGAAGAAGCAACCAAGCTCTATTAGCCAAGCTAATGACAACAGCCCTTATATACTCCTAAAATCACCTCCCACTAGGAATGTTTAACACCTGGGTAGGCCTCTGCTTATTAGCAAACAATAGCTAATTTACACAGCAATCAATAGCAAGTAGCTACCTAATCCAATCAAATGCCTTATAATTACCAACAGGAAATCAAACCTTGTGCAATCAGTAACCTTTTCCTACAGATGAATCTTACCTGTAACAGTAAAAAAGAAAACTCTTAGCACAACTCTTAGGCAGTTGAAGCTTCTGTAAAACTCTCCAGAATATCTCCAACCACAGACACTTAGAAGCAACACTTAGAAGAAGCAACCAAGCTCTATTAGCCAAGCTAATGACAACAGCCCTTATATACTCCTAAAATCACCTCCCACTAGGAATGTTTAACACCTGGGTAGGCCTCTGCTTATTAGCAAACAATAGCTAATTTACACAGCAATCAATAGCAAGTAGCTACCTAATCCAATCAAATGCCTTATAATTACCAACAGGAAATCAAACCTTGTGCAATCAGTAACCTTTTCCTACAGATGAATCTTACCTGTAACAGTAAAAAAGAAAACTCTTAGCACAACTCTTAGGCAGTTGAAGCTTCTGTAAAACTCTCCAGAATATCTCCAACCACAGACACTTAGAAGCAACACTTAGAAGAAGCAACCAAGCTCTATTAGCCAAGCTAATGACAACAGCCCTTATATACTCCTAAAATCACCTCCCACTAGGAATGTTTAACACCTGGGTAGGCCTCTGCTTATTAGCAAACAATAGCTAATTTACACAGCAATCAATAGCAAGTAGCTACCTAATCCAATCAAATGCCTTATAATTACCAACAGGAAATCAAACCTTGTGCAATCAGTAACCTTTTCCTACAGATGAATCTTACCTGTAACAGTAAAAAAGAAAACTCTTAGCACAACTCTTAGGCAGTTGAAGCTTCTGTAAAACTCTCCAGAATATCTCCAACCACAGACACTTAGAAGCAACACTTAGAAGAAGCAACCAAGCTCTATTAGCCAAGCTAATGACAACAGCCCTTATATACTCCTAAAATCACCTCCCACTAGGAATGTTTAACACCTGGGTAGGCCTCTGCTTATTAGCAAACAATAGCTAATTTACACAGCAATCAATAGCAAGTAGCTACCTAATCCAATCAAATGCCTTATAATTACCAACAGGAAATCAAACCTTGTGCAATCAGTAACCTTTTCCTACAGATGAATCTTACCTGTAACAGTAAAAAAGAAAACTCTTAGCACAACTCTTAGGCAGTTGAAGCTTCTGTAAAACTCTCCAGAATATCTCCAACCACAGACACTTAGAAGCAACACTTAGAAGAAGCAACCAAGCTCTATTAGCCAAGCTAATGACAACAGCCCTTATATACTCCTAAAATCACCTCCCACTAGGAATGTTTAACACCTGGGTAGGCCTCTGCTTATTAGCAAACAATAGCTAATTTACACAGCAATCAATAGCAAGTAGCTACCTAATCCAATCAAATGCCTTATAATTACCAACAGGAAATCAAACCTTGTGCAATCAGTAACCTTTTCCTACAGATGAATCTTACCTGTAACAGTAAAAAAAGAAAACTCTTAGCACAACTCTTAGGCAGTTGAAGCTTCTGTAAAACTCTCCAGAATATCTCCAACCACAGACACTTAGAAGCAACACTTAGAAGAAGCAACCAATCTCTATTAGCCAAGCTAATGACAACAGCCCTTATATACTCCTAAAATCACCTCCCACTAGGAATGTTTAACACCTGGGTAGGCCTCTGCTTATTAGCAAACAATAGCTAATTTACACAGCAATCAATAGCAAGTAGCTACCTAATCCAATCAAATGCCTTATAATTACCAACAGGAAATCAAACCTTGTGCAATCAGTAACCTTTTCCTACAGATGAATCTTACCTGTAACAGTAAAAAAGAAAACTCTTAGCACAACTCTTAGGCAGTTGAAGCTTCTGTAAAACTCTCCAGAATATCTCCAACCACAGACACTTAGAAGCAACACTTAGAAGAAGCAACCAAGCTCTATTAGCCAAGCTAATGACAACAGCCCTTATATACTCCTAAAATCACCTCCCACTAGGAATGTTTAACACCTGGGTAGGCCTCTGCTTATTAGCAAACAATAGCTAATTTACACAGCAATCAATAGCAAGTAGCTACCTAATCCAATCAAATGCCTTATAATTACCAACAGGAAATCAAACCTTGTGCAATCAGTAACCTTTTCCTACAGATCAACCAGGACTTCCTAGAGCTGGCCGCCAGACCAATCTGAGTAAGAGAGGTGACCAAGAACCCAACAGTCACTCTTAGTGACCTTCAAAGATCATTTGTGGAGATGGGAGAAACTAGTGGAGGGCCAGTAATTCCTGCAATAAATGACCAATCTTGCCTTTATGGCAGACTGGAAAAAGATTACCTGCACACTATCCAAATACCTATACACATTTAAAGGACCACTATAGTCACCAGAACAGCTACAGATTATTGTATTGTATCTGGTGAGTATCATCATTCCCTTCAGGCTTTTTGCAGTAAACACTGTCTTTTCAGACAAAAAAAAGATGGTGTTCCTTTAAGCAACAGGAGTTTTTTTTAGAAACAGCTATTAAGATGTAAGCTCACTTGCCCCATCCACGCAAAATAACAATTCAATATACATGATAGCCTCACCTTCATCAGATCTCTATACCTGACAGCCACGCTATAGCACATGCACGCAGCTGATATCGCGTAACTTCCGGTAACACAGGTACACCCGAAGTGATGTAGGTACAAGAAATCTGATGGGATATAGAAAATAGGGATCGACCGATATTGTTTTTTTAAGGCCGATAACGATACCGATAATCTGTGAACTTTCAGGACGAAAGCCGATAACTTGCCGATATTCTGTACATTTGCCATTTTGAAAAAAAAAAACTATTTCTAAAGGTAAATGCACAAAATATACAAGCCACATGTAGTGGATGCAGTGTGTTTAGATAGGGGAGCTGTGTGTGTTTGTAGTGGATGCAGTGTGTGTTTGTGTAGTGTGTATATAATGAATGCAGGGTGTGTTTGTGTAGTGTGTATAGTGAATGCAGCGAGTGGGTAGTGTGTATATATAGTGAATGCAGAGTGTGTGTTTGTGTAGTGTGTGTGTGTGTGTAGTGTGTGTATAGGGAATGTAGTGTGCAGTGTGTGTATAGTGAATGTAGTGTGCATAAAGTGAATGCAGTGTGTGTGTAGTGTGTGTATAGTGAATGCAGTGTGCGTAAAGTAAATGCAGTGTGTTTTTGTAGTCTGTGTATATAATGCAGAGTGTGTATAGTGTGTGTGTATATAATGCAGAGTGTGTGTGTGTGTTTGTGTAGTGTGTGTATATAATGCAGTGTGTGTGTGTATAGTGTGTGTGTGTATAATGCAGAGTGTGTGTGGTGTGTGTATATAATGCAGAGTGTATGTGTGTGTGTTTGTATAGTTTGTGTATATAATTAATGCAGTGTGTGTGTGTGTTTGTATAGTTTGTGTATATAATGAATGCAGTGTGTGTGTGTGTGTTTGTGTAGTGTGTGTATATAATGCAGAGTGTGTGTGGTGTGTGTGTATATAATGCAGTGTGTGTGTGTGTTTGCATAGTTTGTGTATATAATGAATGCAGTGTGTGTGTTTGTATATATAATGAATGCAGTGTGTGTGTGTTTGTGTAGTGTGTGTATATAATGCAGTGTGTGTGTGTGTGTGTGTATATAATGAATGCAGTGTGTGTGTGTGTTTGTGTAGTGTGTGTGTATGTATATAATGAATGCAGTGTGTGTGTGTGTTTGAATAGTTTGTGTTTGTGAAGGGACATAATTTGTGTACAATGGGCAGGAGGGGAGGCATTTTTATTTTAATTTTAATAATGTTTTATTTTTTATTTTATTTTTGTCCCCCCTCCCTGCTTGTTACCTGGCCAGGGAGGGGGTTGCGACATTCCCTGGTGGTCCAGTAGCATTGGCTGTGCAGTGGGCGGGCCTGGCAGCAAGCTGTTACTTACCTCCCAGCAGCTCCCTTCAGCTCCCTGTGCAAATCTCGCGGTCTGCTTGCCGTGTGGAGCATTGCCATGGTAACCTGTGGCCACGCTCTGCGGCTGCGGGACTCGCAAGATTTGACATGGGAGCTGAAGGGAGCTGCTGGAAGGTAAGTAAGCGATTGCTGCTGGTCCCCAGGACCGCTGGGCTTGTAATGAGCCCGGAGGTCCTGGTCTGTATTGCCGAAAATACCTAATATCGGCCGATAATATCGGTAAAACCAATAATCAGTCAATCCCTAATAGATAATCGATAGAATACCAGCACAAGCTGTGCCGGTTGGCTTATTTTGTATTTGGGCAGTGTCCCTTTAACTCTAAAATGGCAGACACTTGACCAGTGAGATTGCAGGTACATGGATCTATATATCTAAATTGCTTCATGAAACTGAAGTTATTTTAGTGCTTAGTGTATCCCTTTAAGACCAGAGGCTTTGCATATGGTGAACCAGGTGAGCATCCATTTATCTTTCACTATATGGTCAATGGGCGCCTTAAATAATGTATACATACGTAGCACCCTGATTAATCGAGGCTTGATAGGAAATCCAATACTGAATGTGCAGAAACATTAAATACCTAGAATTAGGCTGATTATATACAGATTTCTATAGATTTTGCATCTTTATTTATTTTTTTAATAACTGAATATACTATTAAAATACATTAATTATTATATATTGTATTGGATGATATGTGTAAATTGTATTCCCCGGTTATTTGTTTTTCAGTTTTTTTGATGTATGTTTTTTATGTTATTTACATACATATTCATATTACATCATTATTCTTATTGTTATGGAAACTAATTTATTTATAATAAAAACATTTCAAAAGATTATGCATATCTGAGAGTTAAATTTAAGATAATTTGTATTTCAGGAGTTATACATCATGTCAATTTGAGAGTAAATTAATTATTGTTAAGATAACCCTATAACTCCAGGAAAGTTAGTCCATGATAGTCATGGGTCTGGAAGCGGACAATTTACAGTCTATCAATGAGGTCCATAGGGTCTGACTGAAGCCTTAGCTCAGAAATCTCTTTTCTTGCCACCTACTTGTCTACTTTGTTGAAAAAGCTGTATTATTTCAATATCACAGAAGTTAAAAGAAATAAATACTAAATATAAAATATAAAGACTCAGAATTGGTAACACTTACCCCAAAAGGCAGCTACTGTAAGGACGACAGTAAACACAATGTTCTCTGGGTAGAAAACACCACAGTCACTAAAATAATACAATGACGTTTAATGCATGAAATTGTTTTACATTTTCAGAGATGTAAACAGCATTTGCAAGACATGTTTTACATTTGAAAAATGTAATATCCATATACCCCTGTGCAGACAGACAGTACTAGTATTAATAAGTATGAGACACATTAAATATACACAGTGAACACATCCCTCTTCCCCCCCCCCCCCCCCCCCCACACACACCCTCCCTATCCCCACCCAAATCTTGCACTACCACCGACGATACAGGTAGCAAGTGAAGACCTGGGTCCAGCCATGACAGGTTGTTAAGACCTGCAGTGGTTATGGTACTGCGGTCTTCTATTCCTTTCCCAATAGCTGAGCATAAGTGATTATGCGTTAGCTCTTTTTTACTTTTCACTTTATCACTGATTTGCTCACTTTAGGGACACCTTTGCTTATCACTATGGGTATTTAGACCCTCACAGGTTAATATAGATGTCTTCACTTTATACAGTGCTGTCCATACAGTTAGTGTGATGGCACATTAGGCAGCAATTGCTCTACTTCAGAGTTAGCTACAGATTAGAACACCCTTGAAGGTGTTGGGAGGTAATTAGGGACTGATGTACAGCCTCTCTGTCAGATAGATATCAGATGAGTCAGTTTCCAGTCTCTAGCATATAGATACTAGGGGAGTTAGTCTCCAATCTATATCTCCCTCTGTACAACAAGCAAGGAAGGAGTTACTTTAGTTGCATCACTGTTGATGATTGCAACACTGTATTGAGCTAATACTGTGGCTTCTTACCCTTTGCCTTTTCCATTGCTGCCAGTGTGTTTCTATGGGAAATTTTGGTTTGTTCTTGGTAACCAGACCACAGCTACAAACACCATTTATTTATCGGTTAGGCAAATAGCTACCGATAAAGGGAGACTGTTTATCGGCAAACTATGCTATTAAGGATCCATTAAAGACAGTAGTCATTTTTATTACTCTGCATAAGTACCGATATTTAGTCAGTAAGGAGTCTTCAATCTCCTACCTCCCACTGTTTTCCCATAAATAAAGGACATTACTGTAAGGCTGAGTAGGCACAGACCTCCAAGTTGTTCAAATATACCAACCTGCCAGATAAATAATATTTCTCAATTTCCATAAGTGATTATAGCTGCAGCAGTGCTAGAGGAATAGTGTAGATGAATGTAGTTTCCAAGACGATTCTCCCTAGCAAATAGAATATCCCCCAAACATGAGCCTAGACTTCATGAAGGGTGTAACAGGAATAAAGTTTATTGAAAACACACTGGCTTTTATGAGAAATCCTCCTGCAAGAGGACCTCCCACAGCAAACAAAGACAATAACCAATCACCATACAGATTTACAGTAATACCCGCTCTCTCTGCCTGTGAGATATTGAGATAAGTAAAGGAATAAATTAATTATCTCCAGGCAGAGGGCACACAATTTCCCCAAAAGTTGGAACACCCCTTTCCACACAAGGTATCCCCACAAATTACATATCCCCTGATAGCCCCGATCTGGGGGACAAACATATTCAAATTTCACCCAGATCGGTTCAGGGTTCTTAAAAAGTGTGGAAGTCACATTTTACCGACCACACACGAGGCTCCTGCCCAAAACAGATCCACGAATTCAGCGTGTGCAGTCGGTCAAGTACCGAATGGATCCTCCTGGCTCATAGGAGCGATTGCTCCCCTTGTCCGTAGGAACAAAACTACCGAATGGCGCTCTCCTGGCTGTTCGCAACTAAAGGAAGCAGGCGTTCGGTAGTTTCAGCGGTGGTTCATGAGGTCGAGTGTCCGATTTTAGTTCCAGACACTCGACGACCAAGTCCCGCTGACTCCCCTCATGCGAACAAGATGGCCGCCGTTTTCTATTCCACGTGGCGTTCGGCTATATGAACAGCGGCCGCCCAGAGAGCACTTAATAGACAGTTCTTTTGAAGTTAATGAGCCAGGTGGGTGGTCGGTGTTCGGTAGTTTCAAACTACCAAACCAATAGATTCAATATGCATACAATACTGTAGGAAAAAGCCAGATCAAAGAAGAAAGTACCGAACAAAAGTCTATTTTCTTCACACAGGTTTTGACTGACAATACTCAAGGCCACCACAAGCAAAGGCCACAACCAAAAAGGTAGCAAATAGCGCTTACGAGATATGTGCTGCAACCACTGTTTAACCTAAGACCAAATGTGACATGTATAGAGTTTTGAACCTTAACAAAGATACAAACCTGAACCACATTATTGTACCTGTAACACGCAAATGTGAAATTATTTACTATGAACCCTTGTCCCTCTTAATTTCTGTACCCCATTTATACTTGGGAAAAATAAAAATTGTCAAATTAAAAAAAATATATACACAGTGAAGAACCTTGATGAATCTATTATATCATTGCTTTCTATGCCAGAGGAAAGAGCTTAGAATCAGACACAAAATGGACAGGTCAGGCTAAAAGTGATTGATATAGCATTAAAGTCAGCTGGGTCAGGCTTCATCACTCCATCTTAGGATGAAGCATCTGACCTAGCACATTTCCAGGTATGCTAAACAAAACATATACAACAATGATGGCTACCATATGGCACTCCAGATAGACAGCTATCATTAAGCTCAGTCAGTGAAGTGGCCGTCAGAAGCTGTAGTACCAATAGTTAACTGTCACTGATACAGAAACACAGTAAAATAAACTTACCTTATAGACCAGTGATGGCGAACCTATGGCACGCGTGCCACAGGTGGCACGCCGAGCCCTCTCTGTGGGCACGCGGCCACAGGTCCGCCATCACTGCAGAATAGGCGCCTGCCTGCCCGAAACGGCAGGCGCCTATTCTGCTTCCGGGTCGGGAGGCAGGGGGAGGGATCTGTGTAGCAGCTCCCCCTGTCCTCCCGCGCGATGCTGTGTGGAGCATTGCCGAGCGTTACCATGGCAACGCTCCACACAGCATCGCGCGGGAGGACAGGGGGAGCTGCTACACAGATCCCTCCCCCTGCAGTACTTACCACCACCGGACCACCAGGGATGGCTGTGTCCCCCCCCCCACACTTCATTGAAGGTAAGAAGGAGGGGGGTGGGATACTAACACACCACCCCTACCCCCCCAGAAGTACCCTTACTCCCCCCCAGCACCACCCCTACCCACCAAAGCACCCTACCCACCACAGCACCACCCCTACCCCCCCAGAAGTACCCTTACCCCCCCTGCAGCACCCCACCCCCCAGCACCACCCCTACCCCCCACAGCACCACCCCACCCCCCCAGCAGCACCCTACCCCCCAGCACCACCCCTACAGCACCACCCCTAACCCCCAGCAGCACCCTCCCTACCCACCACAGCACCACCCCTACCCACCACAGCACCACCCCTACAGCACCACCCCTACCCCCCAGCAGCACCCTCCCTACCCACCACAGCACCACCCCTACCCACCACAGCACCACCCCTACCCCCCACAGCACCCTACCCACCCCCCCAGCAGCACCCTACCCCCAGCACCCTACCCCCCAGCACCCTACCCCCCACAGCACCACCACTACCCCCCACAGCACCACCCTACCCCCCCAGCACCCTACCCACCACAGCACCCTACCCACCCCCCCAGCACCACCCCTACCCCCCAGCACCACCCTACCCCCCAGCACCACCCCCACCCACCACATTACCCTACCCCCCCAGCACCACCCCTACCCACCACAGCACCCAGCACCACCCCACCCCCCAGCACCACCCTACCCCCAGCACCACCCTACCCCCCAGCACCACCCCTACCCACCACAGCACCCAGCACCACCCCACCCCCCAGCACCACCCTACCCCCAGCACCACCCTACCCCCCAGCACCACCCCTACCCCCCCAGCACCACCCCTACCCCCCCAGCACCACCCCTACCCCCCCAGCACCACTCCTACCCCCCCAGCACCACCCCTACCCCCCAGCAGCACCCTACCCCCCAGCACCACCCCTACCCACCACAGCACCCTACCCACCACAGCACCCAGCACCACCCCACCCCCCCAGCACCACCCTACCCCCCCAGCACCCTACCCACCACAGCACCCTACCCACCCCCCCAGCACCACCCCTACCCACCACAGCACCCTACCCACCACAGCACCCAGCACCACCCCACCCCCCCAGCACCACCCTACCCCCCCAGCACCCTACCCACCACAGCACCCTACCCACCCCCCCAGCACCACCCCACCCCCCCAGCAGCACCCCACCCCCCCAGCACCACCCCTACCCACCACAGCAACACCCCACCCCACCCCCCCAGCAGCACCCCTACCCACCACAGCACCACCCCACCCCACTCCCCCAGCAGCACCCCACCCCCCAAGCAGCACCCCTACCCCCCCAGAAGTACCCCTACCCCCCAGCAGTACCCCTACTCCCCCACAACAGTACCCCTACTCCCCCACACACAGTACCCCTACCCCCCACACAGTACCCCTTACCCCCCACAGCACAGCACCCCTCTCACACACATACAGCACCCATCCCACACACATACAGCACCCATCCCACACACATACAGCACCCATCCCACACACACACACAGCACCCCCCCAAACACACACACAGCACCCCCCCAAACACACACACACAGCACCCCCCCAAACACACCTCACCCCCCCAAACACACCTCACCCCCCCCAAACACACAGCACCCCCCCAAACACCCAGCACTCCCCCCAAACACCCAGCACTCCCCCCACACACAGCACCCCCCCACACACACCCAGCACCCCCCCACACAGCACCCCCACACACACACCACCCCCCCACACACACACCAGCCCCCCCACACACACACCACCCCCCACACACACAGCACCCCCCCCACACACACACACAGGACCCCCCCACACACACACACACAGCACCCCCCCACACACACACAGCACCCCCCCACACACACACAGCACCCCGCACACACAGCACACCCCTCATACACACACACACAGCACCCCTCATTTACACATACAACACGCACCCTCCCCCACACACACGCAACCCCCCCCCCCACACACACACGCAATTGCCGTGTTGGCACTTTAAGGAAAAAAAAGTATTGCGGTTTGGGCACTCGGGCTCAAAAAGGTTCGCCATCACTGTTATAGACGGTGTTAAGGTTGGATAGTGTGTTGTTAAGACAGCTATCACATAGGTAATGCCAAGGCCTATGAACGACCACAAGACGAGAAGATATGGTAAGGGGCCTAGACCTTCACACGCCATCCTCAGTATTCGCAATATACAAAATAATCTCAGGATCGAGTCTTTTCTGTAGCTGAGGTCTCAATGCAGTGAGTGTCTCTGCATGGCTATGTACAGTTTTACACTTAGAGATGTCATCACCTGACACTGTGGTGTAATTGGAAATATGACAGTGAATGGTACAGGCAGTAACAGTAACTCAGATTTCTCATTGGCCAACAAATATGATGCACAATGAATAGTTCTCTTATTTCTCACCATTATTAGTATATTAGTAATAGTCATTGATTTCTTACTGAGTTTACATGTTCTGAATAATCTTTCCATAAAAGCTATTTTTTGTGGAATTTAGGTAAACAATGTTGGATATTTTTCTGCCAGTCTGACTAGTAAATATTAAACACAAACTCATCCATAGTCCTAACATATATTAACACGTAACACACCCCATTTCCCTGCTCCCTTTTTCCTCAAAGCTTCTGGAAAGACTTGTCTTTACCCGTCTGGCTGAGTTCCTCAATACCAACTCTCTCCTTGACCCTCTTCAGTCTGGCTTCGGCCCCCTCCAGTCTACTGAGACTGCTCTTATCAAAGTTTTTTATGTGTATTTTTGTAGTGCATAAGAATATTACAAACAGGCTTGAGGTACCCAACGGCATTCTTCAGGCTTAGCATCACGTAGTACAGTTGGGTAGTAGATGAAACTTGAACATTTTTATAATATTAGAAACTGACAAAAATAACTGTACTAGGCTAGCAAACAATGGTTAAACCAATAAACATAAGACAGAGCTTATGCACTTAAGAGTAAGTTTAGCTATGTATATTGGATCGGCAGTCAGACAATTAGTTTAACAGATAGCAGGTATTAAGAGTGCAGGAGCTATCCCCTGTAGTGAGTGAGCGAGTCCCCCCTTCAGGCTTGCCTTCATCCTATGCCATTTCTGTAGGGTCTTAAGAACCATGTGAGTAGGTCCAGTGAGGTTTGGACCATGCTGATAGCTAATGCATCATGCACTGGGTACCCCTTAGAGTACCGTCCATGTTGTCGCAGTGTCCCTTCGCTAAGTGGGGAACAGAGGCGGGAGCTTACGTCAGTGGTGTGTTCTTTTGCCCGGCTTCGGGTATCTGCTCGTCTCGGCCGGAAGGCAGGAGTGCTGGCGTGAATCCGGACAGTGGGTGGTCTACTTCCTGGCGCACCTGTCTACCCTCCGGCGAAGTGCCGGTAAACCAGACGAGACTCTCTTGTTTTGTGACAGGAGGGTGGATTGTGAGATGCCGCGGACCTGGAGCCATATCCTTTGGAGGGAACAGAGGGCTCGGGGGCCGCTCGTGTGGTGAGTTATCGCCTGACTTCTGTGAGGAAGGTGCTTGCAGTTTTGTTTCATCCAGAAATCCTCAAAGATTTTGTCCAGCGTGGTTGCTTGCGAGGTTTGTGTGCTGGGCAGTGCTGCACACATGGCGTCCACCATCTTGGTTAGTTCGCTGTGTGTTCCGTTTTAGGAGGCTGCAGTGCTGTTGTGCCTGTCCCAGCAGGGATGCCTCCTAGACCGGGATATCCCTCCCTGGTCCAGAGGGGGGGATAACGGGGCTCCAGGAGATTTTAGTTGCTGTCTGGGTGGTCCCCGATGAGAGAATGGCGCTTCTCCAGGGCACACCAGGCCAAAGATTAATCAGTCTGCTCTCCGGGATTGTGTCTGCGCAGGGTAAGTTGCTGTCGCTTAGTTTGGGCTCAGGTGCCGCTAGATAGGGTTAGATGCCTTAGTGGGTTGTTTTTTCATTGAGTTTTTGGGGCATAAAACCTCAATTTAGTTCCGAAAAGTCCGGAGCTCATTCAAGACACGTCCGTCCAGCATGGCAGTCAGGCCCCTCCTCTGCTTTTATCAAAGTAACTAACAACCAAATCGCAGTTAAATCCAAAGGCTACTACTCCATATGAATTCTTCTTGAACTCTCTGCTGCCTTTAACATCGTTGATCATGTTCTCCTTCTTCAAACTCTTCAATCACTCAGTCTCTGTGACACTGTCCTCTCGTGGTTTTCCTCCTATCTATCCCAGCTCTCATTCGGTGTCTCCTTTTCTAATGATACCTCCTCCCTTCGTCCTGTGTTGGTTGGAGTCCCCCAAGTCTCTGTCCTTGGTCCCCTTCTATTTTCTCTTTACACTGCCTCTCTTGGCAAACTTATCACCTCATTTGGATTCCACTTCCACCTTCACTCCGATGACACCCAGATATATTTCTTCTCCCCGGACCTCTCCCCTGCTGTCCTGCAACGTGTCAGTGCTTGCCTTTCTTCCATCTCTGACTGAATGTCCTCCAGCTTTATGAAACTCAATCTATCTAAGACGGAACTCCTTGTCTTTCCTCCTCCTAATACTGATCCTCTTTTGCTCTCCCTTCAAGTTAGTGGTACCCACATCAGTCCATCCTTGCAAGAATGCTGTCTTGGCGTTATACTTGATTCTGGCCTCACCTTTGAGTCTTTGAGTCTCACGAAAAATTCATGCATGTATTTATTGGGGGCATATAAACTAAGCAGTGACTTTATTTTGTATTCTTTTTTTATGTGTGTATAAAAAATGTAATTCAATAAGTCACCTTTCACTCCTGTTTCCTTTCACTCCAATAAAAAGTTAAATATAATGTAGCGCTTCAGTCACAATGATTATTTAAAGAAACACTGCCCAAAAGGGAGATAAAAAAACAAAACCATAAAGTCACTGCTTAGTTTATATGCCCCCAATAAATACATAAATAAATACATGATTTTTTCAGGCATGTATTCATTGGGTGTAAATCTTAGAAAAGCTTGAACAGGCTGCAGATCTTATGAA
The DNA here is from genome assembly GCF_036172605.1 of Pelobates fuscus. NCBI lineage: Eukaryota > Metazoa > Chordata > Amphibia > Anura > Pelobatidae > Pelobates > Pelobates fuscus. The sequence goes on from NC_086319.1 coordinate 124,176,881, forward strand.
CTGAAGCCTTAGCAAGCACTCCTCTTTTTCCCTGGAAGAGACTTTCAATCTCTTCACAGGGAAATAACCAATCAGGGCTTCTCATTCAGAAGCCTCTGAATTGATGTCCACGTATGCTCTGGCTCATCTGAGGTCTGTGTGGGAGATCTGAGGTCTGACAAAGACCGTGCCTGCTCCTTCTGCTAGCTCAGGGGAGCTAGCGGAATGAGGCTACAAATCTTCCTGGCTGTTTGGTTGACAGTAAGGGCTGGGTGGGAGGAGGGGTAGGGGGTGTTCCCTATAAATCAGTGAAGAGATGTACGAAGGGCTAGAATTGTTCAATGCTTTAAAGGTATAGATTAGTACTTTGAATTGACTCTTTTAGGATTCAGGAAGCCAATGTAAGAACTGACAGAGGGGTGAGGTGTGAGAGGACCAACTGGAGAGGAAAGTCAGTCTGGTGGCAGCATTCATTACAGACTGCAGTGGGGCAATATGACTTTTGGGAAGACCAATTAGGAGAGGGGTACAATAATCCATGCAAGAGATTACTAGAGCATGGACAAGGGTAGTATCTTGTGTAAGAAAGCGGGCTATGTTTTTAAGGTGAAATCTACAGGATTTGGTAACAGACTGGACGTGAGACTCAAAGGTGAGGCCAGAATCAAGTATAATGCCAAGACAGCACATGGTAGGAGCTAGTTATGGCAGGTCAGGTTACAATTCTGAGCTACATCCTATCCTATGCGTTATATTATGAGTTAAACGAGTATCCTCTCACAGGGCCGGTGCAAGGATTTTTGCCGCCCTAGGCAAAAAATTTTTTGCCGCCCCCCCATATGTCCAGCCCACCATGTGACATCACAATGCCCCGCCCATATGCTCTGCCATATGGGCCAACGCCAGTCTTCACAAAGTGTCTTATCTGAAAAGACAGTGTGTTTACATTAAAAAGCCTACAGGCACAGGCTATAGACACCAGAACCACTACATTATGCTGTAGTGCTTCTGGTGACTATAGTATCCATTTAATGTGAGGTAAATTAGAGATTAGTGCCACTAATAATATATTGGATTGCCTACTTACCACCAGATGAGGACAAGAGGCTGATGATGGGCTCAGTCTGGCTAAACAGGTCTGGTGTAGAAGAGGCTCTCTGGAGACTGTTTTTAACAGTGTTCACAACAATTAACGAACAGGAATCAGCTCCATTTTTTTAGGGCCCCTTACACAGCTCAAGGTCTGGGCCCCTTGATACGCCTACAATGCCCACCCATAAATCCACCTACATGGCCCATCCATGAGTTGGGGATGTTTTATGTGTGCAATTTGTGTAAGGGATGTAGTGTGTTTATAGGGGATGTAGTGTGTGTTTGCGTGTAAGGAATGCATTGTATGTTTCTGGGTGTGTGTGTAAGGGGTGCAAGGTTTGTTTCTGTGTATGTAATTGAATGCAGTGTGTGTCTGTAAGAGGGGGCATTAATTATGTAAGAGAACGTAAGGGATGAATTGTGTGTTTCGGGTGTGTCTGTGTGTGAGTAGGAATGCATTGTATGTTTCTGTGTGTGTGTGGGGGGGATGCATTGTGTATGTGTGAAGTGTAAAAGAGAGGGTTTGTGGGGTAGGATAGTGACTGAGATGGGAACAGCTTTCTTTTTAAAAAAAAAATTCATAGTGCTCTCCCCTCAATTATTGATTTCCCCTTCCCTTCTGTCCCTCCGTGTTCTCCCCTTCTGTCACTTAGTGCTCTCCCATGGCCCCCTGTCCCTCTGCAGTCCCCCTTGGTGGTCTTCTCACTCCCCCCTCCCACCTTAGTGGTCCTCCCTCTCCCAAACCCCTTAGTGGTCCTCCCTCTCCCAAACCCCTTAGTAGACCTTCCCCTACTCCCCCCACCCCCTTAGTGGTAATCACCCTCCTCCCCTCTCCTTAGTAGTCCTTATCCCCCCCTCCCCTAGTGGTCCTTATCCCCCCCTCCCCTAGTGGACCTTATCCCCCCCAACCTCCCATAGTGGTCCTTATCCCCCCTCCCTCCCTCCCCTAGTGGTCCTTATCTCCCTCCCCTAGTGGTCCTTATCCCCCCTCCCCTAGTGGTCCTTATCCCCCCTCCCCTAGTGGTCCTTATCCCCCCTCCCCTAGTGGTCCTTATCCCCCTCCCCTAGTGGTCCTTACTCCCCTCCCCTAGTTGTCCTTATCCCCCCCTCCCCTCCCATAGTGGTCCTTACCCCCCCCTCCCTCCCGTAGTGGTCCTTATCCCCCCTCCCTCCCATAGTGGTCCTTATCCCCCCCTCCCTCCCATAGTGCTCCTTATCCCCCCCTCCCATAGTGCTCCTTATCCCCCCCCTCCCATAGTGCTCCTTATCCCCCCTCCCATAGTGGTCCTTATCACTCCCATCCCTCCCCTAGTGGTCCTTATACCCCCCATCCCTCCCCTAGTGGTCCTTATACCCCCCCTCCCCTAGTGGTCCTTATACCCCCCCTCCCCTAGTGGTCTATACCCCCCCTCCCTTAGTGGTCCTTATACCCCCCCCTCCCTTAGTGGTCCTTATACCCCCCTCCCTTAGTGGTCCTTATACCCCCCCCCTCCCTTAGTGGTCCTTATACCCCCCTTAGTGGTCCTTATACCCCCCCCCCTTCCTTAGTGGTCCTTATACCCCCCTTCCTTAGTGGTCCTTATACCCCCCCCTCCCTTAGTGGTCCTTATACCCCCCTCCCTTAGTGGTCCTTATACCCCCCCTTAGTGGTCCTTATACCCCCCCCCTTAGTGGTCCTTATACCCCCCCTCTCTTAGTGGTCCTTATACCACCCCCTCCCTTAGTGGTCCTTATACCCCCCCTCCCTTAGTGGTCCTTATACTCCACCCCCTCTCCCTTAGTGGTCCTTAACCCCCTCCCTTAGTGGTCCTTAACCCCCCCCCCTCCCTTAGTGGTCCTTAACCCCCCCTCCCTTAGTGGTCCTTAACCCCGTTCCCCCCCTTAGTGGTCCTTAACCCCCCCCCTTCCCCCCCTTAGTGGTCCTTAAACCCCCCCCCCCGTGGTCCTTACCCTCCCCTCCTGCCCATGTAGCGTGGCCGGGCGGCGCGGAACGCGGGACAGGAACCTTTGTTTCCTGTACCCGGCCGCCGGCGGAATGACAGGAAATGCTCACTGAGTGAGCACTTCCTGTCATTCCGCTGGCGGCTGGGTACAGGAAACAAAGGTTCCTGTCCCGCGTTCCGCGCCGCCCGGCCACGCTACATGGAGAGACCGGCAGGAGGGAGCGCTCTGCGC